>NW_022631012.1:9072089-9672089 GCF_010015895.1 Lontra canadensis | reverse complement strand
GTCCATAACCTAGCCGCCCTCTCCCTACTCCCCCACCCCTCAGCAACCTTCAGTTTGTTTCCTGGGATTAAGAGTCTCTTAAATTTTGTCTTCCTCCCCAGTCCCTCCTATTTTTGATGCATTTCCAAGTCATTGCAGACGTCAGTGAACTGCATCCCTAACACTCTGGCATTCATGTTATTAACTAGAGTTCGATATTGTTTACAGATTATATACGATGCAATGCACACAAATCCCAAGTTTATCATTTGATGAGTTTTGACAGATACATACACCTGTGTAATGCAAAGCCCTATGGGGATATAAAACATTACTGTCAATTCAGAAAGTCACTGAATTTTCCCAGTCAATCCCCCGCTCCAGCCCCATGTAACAGCATACACTGTTTTGATGGTTTTCTACCCTGGTTTGCCCAGTTTAGGACCCCATGCAATTGGAATTATACAGCCTGTATTATTTTGTGTACGGCTTTTTTTCACTCAGCATAATGCTTTTGAGATTTGCTCCTTGGTGGATATGTCTTAGTTAGCTCCATTCTAATGGTGAGTAATACTCCATTTTATCAGTAGTCTACATCTTAATTCATATAGTCTCCTATTACAGAGCACCCGGAATATTTATAGTTTTGGGTTGTTATTAATGATATGGATATGGACTTTCTCTCTTTTAAATGAAACTCATCTTTCATCTAATAAATTATCCTCCGCCCCCTAAAAGTTTTATAATTTAGTCTTGATTAAGGCAATCTTTGCATTATAGCTTATTCACATTTCTAAAAACACTTTGCTTATGACAAGAGGGTTTTCTTGGAGACTTGAGCAGTTTGAGGGATGGTTTTGTGCCTCCAAATGTCTTCTCTTTAGCTGCCTCTTCTAGGCAGTTACTTATTTCCTAAGGGTCTTCCATTTAGAAAAGCGCATTGGATTTTTGTCCTTAATTCTTATCTATTCCCATAGTCATATTAATGTGGGGACAATAAAAGAGGTTTTTCTTATTCCCTGTGTAATACTGAGAAAGCCCCTTTTGGAAGTATGTTTGAAGAACAATCAAAGGTCCTGGGTAATTATCTACCTAATGCTCCCTCCACTTTTAGAGCCTTGCAAAATAAAAAGGCTTAAGGTTCCTTCAAGCATTCATCCGGAGACTGCGAACCATCAGGATACACTAATCTCTGTTAGATTGACAAATTTTTAAAGCAATTTTGAATGTGAGCTTAATATTACCTCCGGCAGTCGCATTTCCTAGAGTGAAGTTGGAACGCCTGTCTATAAGCCCTTGCGATCCGAAGACTCTAGTTTGATTTTTGCTCTTTCCTTTCTCAGAGTCTTCAAGAGCAAACCGCTGAGTCCATTTTGGTGTGTGCTTTTGTCTACATAACCCTTTCTGACTAGCACAAAGCCTGGAGTACAGTGCTGATCTTATGCCCTGGAGTTCTATAGCTCTCAATTTAAGCCCAGGAAAGAGGACCTATCTAGGAGGTGATATCATCTATCCTCTGATGAAAAACTTCTTTCAAAGACCATTGCGCCTCATACCGAAGAATTATTGTCTTTGATTAAAAGTGAGGCCAAGAATCCAGTGTTTGCATTTTCTCTCTCTCGCCTGTGTTTTCAGCTAATATTGTAGAGCCTTTTTATTTACTCAGCCAGATTGACAAGATTATAAATGAGAGCTGTGTGTGGAAGCCTCTAATTTTTCATAAGTAAATGAATTAATTTATCATCGCTGTTGTGTTTCATTGCTGTCACCATGCCAGACTGCCCTGCTCCTTTATTCCCCCTTTTGCCTTCTAAACATTGGATCCATGTCATCGTGTTTGACAGGTTTCTGATTCCCTTGTCAGATGCAATTTGGTGCTAATCACATTTCCTTTGCTCAATGTCAATGATACAAGCCATGCATAATATTCCTATATGTCCACTCACTCACTCGCAGTGCAGCTGGAATATCTTGGGCATTAATCTGATAGAATGCCACATTGAAATGCAAAAAATGATGCTTAAGCGCTAAGATACTGTGGTCAGGCAGATGTGGGATAGATAAGTGAGGCTAAACTAGTAATCTTTCCTTAGGTTTGATGAATTTTATTTCATTCTTGAATATCTCATTACAAACCCGAGACTATGTAATCAGTGCTGGTTCATTAGACCTTCAGCATTTTTAATCGAATTCATTCATTGTCCATGAATGAAGGAATGAGGATTATTTTTCCCATTAAAAAATAAGTTATAGGTAGTTATTTTTAATGTTGAAGAGCGTTTCTAAGATCATGCACTTTATTGAACGTATGAAAATAGCTAACAATCTAGAAAAATCTATTTACGGAATAATATATCAGTTTCCAGCCTTGAAAAGGTCCCGAACAACAGACCTTCCAATAGATCATTTTAGACATATACAAACAGTACGATGGTTGGATTTTGGCAGATTTAGGAAGGAGGTGATTGTTGTTTATTTTTGAAGCCTAGTGACATAGTTTGATCATCCAAGAAGGAGGAGAGAAAGCCCTTGAAAAAGGAACAGCATGAGCAAAATCAGAGCCATGGAAAGGCAGTGTTTATTCAGCAAAACAGTTGTCTATTATAGTGGACAATAAGACTAGCAGAGCAATTCAGGAGCATGTGGGGAAGGGCCTTGATTTTGTGGATAAGAAGGAATCATCTTTTTTAAGAGCAAGTCTGCATCATGATTAAATTTGAATTTTTAGAAATTAAAAAAAAATTGGTCTTATGGAAGGAGGATGAGAGAAAGAACCAAAAGGGTCATCAAACGGGGGCCTCTTGCAATAGGCTGGATGAACAATAAAGACATAAACTAGGACAGTGATGGTGGAAATTTCCAGAAAAGGTATGACACATGTGAAAGGCATTACTGACCAACATGTAGTTATGCTGGTAGTTTGGATATGGTGGGATGCAGATGACAAGGGAAAATGAACAAAAAAGGAAAAAGAAAAGGAAAAAGGAAAAAGGGGGAAGAAAAGGAAAAAGAAACAAAAATATTTCCTGGGTTTTGGTGAAACAGGGTGCTGTGGATTGTGATATCTTTCAAGTGGGAAGACCGACCTCAGTGTGGATAGGGTGAGATTGTGAGTCCAGTTTGGGTTCTTCTGAATTTGGGGTCCCTGTGGGACATCTAAATAGCGGTGAACAGTGGTCAGGAAGTGGAGATATTCGGTGGTTATTTTCATGTGTACAGTGAACAACTGAAATCGTGGGAGGGTTGTAGTTACCTTAGGAGAGGGCATAGCAGCAAAAAAGAGAAGTTGATGAATTTTGCAATCTTGGGGTTCAGGGCATATTTATTTAAGGGAAAAAAATTGTACCAAAGGGCACTAAGAAAAGACTGAACTAAGCAGTTACCAGAAAAGAGAAGTACCGTGGAAGCCGTGTAACGTGGGGGGATGGCCCACACTGTCAAATGCTGTAGAATACCTAAGAGGAGGGCCGGGAGGTGCTTTTGAATGAATAAATATAAGACTTTTTCTATATAGTGAATATTTACTAAGTGTTGATTAAGAGCCAAGGCAGTTTCAGTGGAGTGGTAGGACTAGAAATTGCATTGTGTCTGGTTGAGAAGTGAAGAAAGGGTGTGGGATTTCTTTGACAGCTTTCAAAGAAATTGGTAGTAGAGGGGAAGATGGAAGCACATTGGGCTTACAGTTTGAAGGGCATGTGAATACATAAAATGATGTCTTTTTAAAAAATATGCATACCTTCTCAGAGTCGGGGGGAGTGATAGCATCCTGAAAGGAGTGAAAGTTGGTTCTTGGCAGGCAAGACTATCTTAACTATTATAGTGGGTTGTTTCCCAGGAAAGTTCAACTTATCTTACAGGATCTTTTCCCTTAGTGTTTCATTTCTCTTGTTGGGTTTTCTTGGGTATCATACCTTAATGGCAGGTTTACAAACTGCATACAGGATCAGCGCTATAAAACTATGGCAATAGGGGCACCTGGGTGGCTCAGTGGGTTGGGCTTTTGCCTTCGCCCCAGGTCGTGATGCCAGGGTCCTGGGATCGAGCCCCGCATCGGGCTCCCTGCTCAGCGGGGAGCCTGCTTCCCTTCCTCTCTCTCTGCCTGCCTCTCTGCCTACTTGTGATCTCTCTCTGTCAAATAAATAAAATCTTTAAAACAAAACAAAACAAAACAAAAAACTATGGCAATATTATAGCTATGACTAGGGGACTTCCAGTTTACTGTGACATCTCAAAGCTTTCACCCAAAAAGTGGCCTATGTCCTTCGGCTCCCTTGTGCATGTGATTGTGTTGCTCAGCATTTTGTGTGTGTGATTTGGGCTTTGAATATTTGAAATACAGTTTATATTTTGTTATTTAATTTACAAAAGTTATTCAACCTGGGGCACCTGGGTGGCTCATTCGGTTAAGCATCTGCCTTCTGCTTAGGTCATGATCCCAGGGTCCAGGGATCGAGCTCAGCGGGGAGCCAGCTTCTCCCTCTGCCTGCCACTCCTGCTGCTGGTCCTCTCTTGCTCTCTCTTGCATGTTCTCATTCTCTCTTTCTCTGTCAAATAAATACATAAATAATAAAATCTTGGGAAAAAAAAGTTATTCAGCCTATCAAGTGCTGATTATTATATATTATTATATATTATATCAAGTGATAAAAATAGTTGACAATATCCGAATGATTATGTAGTAGCCAGTTAAGTTAAATATTATTTTCTTGTATCAAGCAAAACTTATATCAAGCAGAAAGTTCAGTTCACTAAAAATATACTTGAAGAATTAAATCTTTTAATTACTTTGCCTTTACTGGAAATAGAACAATTTTGAGTTTTTTTCTTAGAAACTTGATTACATTGCTGTTATGTATTTATGTAAATTAACTTCATATGAAGGTTGAGAATTACAATTTATGTCAGTAAAAATGTTTCATTAAAATTACTCAGCAAATAAAGTTCTAAAACTAAGTTAAATGTTAATAACTTTTTAAAAAAATTAGTCATTCTTAACTCTGTACTGAATAAAAAGCATAGGCCTTATACTTACTCTTTTTTATTTATGTAACATAGATATACATATGGTGCATGACTAGATATACCATATATTAAAATTTCATGTGGGTAGCAATTAGGAAAATAGTGTTTTAAAGGCCTCCTTAGGGAGACAGTGGTGAAAAAAAAAAGGTAAGAAATATTGGGAGAGATATTAAGAAATATCTTAATATTTGCTCGGTTTCTGTTCCTACTTCAGCTGAACACTGATTTATCTGTGAGAGTTTCTAAACAAGGTGATAGGACTGATATTTACAAAAATCACTTGCTCCTTTTGAGACACAATACCTACAGAGGACATACACTTAATGATACTTTTTATACCCACAAGTAATTTTGATTAACACAACGTGGTAGCCACAATTTCAGAGGCTGATATGGCTAAAACTGCAAGTCACATTTTAATCACCTGAATTGAATTCCACTCTAACCAGAATTTTTCAGACCCAAAGACAGGCTATCAATGTGTTGTTTGCCTTGGTGATGCAGTAGTTGATGAATAATATTGTGGGAAAAAGCTGATTAAATTCAGGACTCTGAAAGCCAGAACACAAAGGACTAAAGCCATTGTTAGAGAAGGAGAACCTTGAGCAATCAGATCACTGGAGTCTTGGGTTGAAACAGTTAAAGGATGGAAATGTGTGATTTGACTACGCAACCAAAATAGCCATCCCACTGAACCAAAATAGCCATCCCACTGAACACAAGCCTGCGGGGAATTTTCAGAGGGGAGAGAGACTACCCAGGGACAGCCTGAAACAAAAACATGTCCGCTTTCATTGGAGGAAGATGGTTCCTTTTTCAAGCTGTTAGAAGTTTCCAGAGCGCAAAATCTTCCCATGCAATTAGTAATGGAACATTTATACGTAGTGCTGGTAGCTGCTTTTAGCTTGTTTTGGTCTGAGTCTTTGCAGAATTTTGGGCTGGCATTCTCAAACAAATGGCCATTAATTTTACAGATCACTTTTTTCCTTTCTAAAATTTTAACATTTGAAAAGTTAAAAGCACATACATTTGTGGCAATTTTATGTATTAAAAATCTATCAAGGTATCATTTGGTTACTATTAAAGTAGTTAAAGTTATCGGGAATAGTCTTTTGAAAGATCTGGCTCCCTCGTAAGTATCTTCTGAAAATCTATGTGAAAACAGTTATTCAAGAGAGTCCTTCCCCACTGTGTGGAATTTTGTAACCGAAACACTGAGGACTTTTAAAAAAAATAATCTGTCTCAGCTTTTAGGGAGCTTGAGACTTAATAGAAAAGCTAAGACATACACACATCTAGAACTATTCACAAACTAAAATAAGTGAAAATGCAATGCAAATAACATATGTAAGTGTTGAATTGGATTCACAGTAATCGAATGATCAGTCACTAAGGTTAATAAAAGCCAACTTCCCAGAAACGGAATACTGACCAGGGTTTCAATGAAGAGAACAGTGTAAATTGGAATGGAAGACGGAAGAAATTCCGTCATTTGTAAAATAAATAAATAAGTAGATAAATGATGAAAGTACAGGAAAGCCAACAACTCGTGCAGTTACAGGGATGGTAGTGAGTTTTCCCTGACTGGATAGGACATCTTGGGAAGAGATGAGAATGGCAAAGCGTGGTTACTCACGACATGTAAACTCTGGCAGATGGAGGTCTTGAGACTGAAGGGGGGATTTTATCTCTTCCTTTGACAAAGTGAGTTGAAGAAAAAAGAAATTTTGATTCTTAGTGCATAGCTTAACTTTGTATTTGGGATTGCAGCCCATCAACCCCACCCCTGACCCCTGCCAGCTCACGCTATTTGATGAATAGTATTCTTGTGTTTTGACATAGTCATTGTAACAGCTGGAATTCCTTGAGTCCAAACAAGAAAAGCCAAGTCTTACCTCAAATAAGAGGAAATATATTGGAAAACGTGAGAGCTCATATAGTCAAAGGGAGGCTCAGAACTGAGAACTTGCGAATGGGTAGGAATCAAGGCAAGAAGGGCACATGGGAATAAAAACTGCTTTTTTAGGAGTAATCTGGTCAGCACTCAGTTCTCTGTGCAACAAGGAAATCTCAGTCTTCCCTCATCATCGTGTCACTTGAGGGAGACTTAACGTTCCAGAAGAATAGTATTTCCGGAGCCGAGGTCTTGTTCCCATCCCTACACTGTTCCAGGCCAGAGACAGGGACAAGATCTAGAACCTTCGTCTTTGGTAGTGAGTTCCAGGCATCTGGATTTTTCATCCAAGCCAGACAGCACACGAGGTTAAGTCCCTTGTAGAAAATCCAGAGCCTGCTAGCAATGGAGAATGGATGTGGTTTGGCCAGATACTGATAAATGTCCCTCTGTTGTCTTTGGAACTTGAGTGGAAAAACAGGAGCCATTTATCCTAGAGTCTTTGACATTAAAGCAGCTACTCATCCATTTCTTCAAACTCTTACAAATCAAGCAACTTCTTTTTCCCTGACCATGGGAAATGGCACATCCTTCACCACTAAGAATAGAACCTAAGTATTACTAATTAACTCCCAAGTTCAATGATGTTAATGAAATTGCTTAGGGACCAAACACCTAGAAGTCCCCATATGGTGTAATACCAAGTAGTGTTCCTACAGAAGCCCTTGTCAGCATGTGTGCTCTCTCTGTGGAAGTATTTTGTGGTTTCTCTCTGAAGCAAGCCAGGTCTCCATAGCAGTTTTTAGGTTTCTTTGTTAATAATCTCTCTTCTGGACCTTGAAGCCCAGACTTCCAACACAGTATCTGGGGTAAACCTTAACAAGTTCTTAAACATCAATTGTATGACATAATTTTCAGTGAGTTTTCCCAGTACACGATTACATTAATAATAAATATTAGTTTTTTAGATGTTAAGGTTTCTAAACTGTGACATTCAAATGTGACAAAAGATCTATACCTCTCATCTGAAAGCCAACATTGCTGACATTGATATGGTTTGTGTCACTGAAAGGGGATTAATTAATTCCAGTAGTACACTTTGGATTCTTTCGCTAAAAGATAATAGTATAATATAGTCAGAATTATTTTTAATGATCCAGAGAAAGTCCACAAGTGAGAGTTAAGGGGATTTGAATTTTCACCACTACTTTAGCAGAGAATCCATAGCCCTTTTTAGGACTAAATAAAAGCATGTTTTGGGCAATACTTTTAAAAAGAATAATTATAGAAGATGCATCAAGACTAATAATATAATTGTATGTGTATTTGGAGAATTACTACTCAAGCTATTTTGGGTTATAATTATAACCTTAAAAATCATACATGAATGGTTTGAATTGATACAGAAATGCATTCTGTTTGGGAGTGTATACAAGCACAGGATATTCTGTGTTGGAGTCTTGGTAACATGTCACAAGTCTTTTTCTATAGCTCATTACTTCTCCTTAATAAGGCCTAATGAACAATTGGAAACTTTGTAGCTAAAGCATTAATAGAAATAAGGGTATCTCTGTGAGTGTGTATTATATACATGTATGCATGTGTGTACCTGCCATTTTTAAAAAGCATGTATCTACGAGTAAAAGCATGTATCGGTTATCTGTTTTTATAATAATGCTGTGTAATAAATTGTTGCAAAACTTGGTGACTTACAATAAGCAGTTGCTCGCTGTCCGTGAGTCCAAGTGTTAAGTGGTCATTTCCAGTTTCTCCTGGTATTAGTCACCCCAGGTGGAAAGATGTGATCTAGGCTGTGCTCTTTCACATCATGGGAATTTGCGGGCTACTGACTGGTCTCAGGTGACCTGGCTGAGAACACCAGGCTCTTCTTTTTCAGAATCTTTTACCCTACAGCAGCCTAACCCTGGGTGTCTGCTGTGGCAGAGCTCCAGAGAAGCTAGCAGGAAGGTGCGAGGCCTCAGCACCCTAGACTCTGAGCAGCACAGTATCAGTTCTGGCAAATTCTCTTGGGCAGCGTAAGTCACAAGGCCACCCTGGATTCGGAGAGTGGAGAAACAGACTCCATCTCTGATGAAAGGAGCTTCAAAGTCACCTTGCAAAGGAGGTGCTGTAAGGAGAAAAATGGAGGACATTTAAAGAAAAAGTCAATTTGCCACCAAACGCATATATGTGAAAACCTGAACGTGTATGTAAAACTCTGGAAATTTCACAGTATGATTTTGGGCTTATGAAAAGCAGGGTTCTAAATCATTTGCAGGGCGATAAAGCAACGGCTGCTTCTGGACAGGAAGTTCAATCTCATCCGCGTGCCATTGAAGTGCGTAAGGATCCCCACCAAATAGGAAAAAAGAGAACTTTGCCTAATCTACCAGGGAGCTTTGGGCAGATCAATTTACTGTTATCCTTTGCCTCTTTCTTACTCTTTTTCTGAGAACCTACCTTTAATTTTTAAATGCTGCTTCTCCATAACAATGGTTAGATTGGAAAGGCTGAGATTAGAGCTGACTAAGTAACAAAGAGTGGCCTAGTCTTTCCCCCCACCCAGGCCTGCTTCGATGAAAGCATTCCACCTAGGGACTGAGAATCCACCTGCGTGGTCTCTGTCCTGGCTTCCCAGCTCCCAGTGGAGACATTTGATTATCCTTCTAATATCTGCAACTGACCCTGACTTACTAAGCCCCCATCTTCCTGGCCAGTGGACTTTCTGTGCATCTGGTGTTCTTAATCAGAATGCTTTTCCACAGTCCTGAGTTAAGCCAAAAATATTTCCCATAAATTACAAGGACTTCTTTTCAATATGCTTCTGAAAAGAATTTATTATTCATAAAGTATCAGTGTATGTACCATAGGTAGATACACTTCATTTTGGAGGTAGCTACACTAATATTTCTGGAATTTAGCAGCATCAAGATACTTGAACGAGTCAAGTAATCTGCTAATGGAGACAATAATACTGCTGAAGATCCCTGGCACTCTAAGCTTCAAACTTGCCAATCTTAATGACTTTGCAGAATGGATCAAGACAGCTTATTTGTTGTTACTTTACATTAAGAAAATATCTTAATATTACTTACACTTGACTAAATAATATTTATAAGCCAATGTAAAGTGCCTTAGAAATAACTGATGGAAAACTGCTTTAAGTACTTTAATGAAATGTATTTCCTTTCATGCCTAAATTTTTATATAGAATTTTACTTTCCAGCAAGGGAGAGGCTAGGAGGCAATTTTTGAAGGTTACATAAACGTGAACCAAATTTAAAAATCCTTTTGGTTTTATAGATTATCAGAAGATCAGCTAAATGAGAAACTTCTATAAACAAGAGTTGGTTCTTCCCCAACACAAAGACATTTGGGAGAAAGTTCTTTTCCCTAGAACGCTGGCAAAACAGAAAATGAAAACAAATGTTGTGTCTCAACTCATAAGACATAATTATTTTTCTCTTCACTATTTTGTCTACTCCAGACAATTTAATTCTTCCCAAATCCAACTCTATCCCTACTCCCATTACAGTTAGCAGGATGACATTAACTTTTAATTTGCTGAGAATATTGAGGCTACCCAAGTTTAGCTCCCTTAATCCCCCTCTCCCTCAACATGAAAATCTCACTATGTTTTCACTTGCTTCTATTTACTGTGTCTAACTAAGAAATGGTCTTCCTCTTTGCCAAGCCCAACCCTTTAATTTATGTTTTTAATCATAATCCCCCATCTTCTTGAATCTCTAGGACTTTTGTGCAATTACATTTTCCCCAAAGTTTCTTAAAGAAATGTAAACAATTACATTTTTCTAAAGAGTTTGAAAAAGTTTTTTACATTTCTGATTCATCCTGTATAGTCTGTTCTCCTTTTACTTACAAACATGCTCAATTTTTCTTTCTTCTTAAAAAAAAAAAAAAATCTGCATTCTTTTATATTTGATGTTGTTGTTCTCCTTTTCATTTCCTGTCTAAAATTCTGGACTATTTTTATCCTTCTCAACTGTACTTTGGTATCTCACACTCTGTCCTTCATCCAGTGATCTGACCTTCCATTTCTCTGGCTGCCCTGCTACACTCCCTCATCCCTTTAAGGAAACTTTATTCTGAGAAGGGTTAGTCGCTGTAGGGTCATCATATCAGATAGCTTATCTTTAGGCCATTGTAACCCTCAACCCATTTATTGTTCTCTTTCCGAAGATTTACCTTCCATATGCTTCTGACTTCAAGAACTATCTGGTGCCCTTGATTTCTTGTTCAGACTTCCTGGGTGCCTCCATTTCCCATTTTTTCCTCCCCTACATCAATCAATAGCTTCTCTTACTTTCTTTGCTCTCTGTTACTTTAAAACTTGTCTGAAAACCAAGTTTAACACTTGTGTATATATTTTAACTCCTCAACTAAATGGTAAAGGTCTTTAAGGGCACAGATGACATCTAAATTTTTGTCTTGTCTTGCCAAAGGAGAAAGCAGAGTTCTCTAGGCTGTTGTCATGATGTTTGGGAGGAGTTTCATTTGTTGGCTGGATGCTGATGGAAGGGATAGGATGGTTTGGCTTAAACAGAGAACCAAGGCAAAAATGGATCTTCAGGGACATTTTATGAAGTCAAATTAAGAATTTTGTAGCATTAGCACCGTGGAGTCAAACCGCCTTACTTCATGTACCACCTCTAGCACATTAGCTCTAGGATGTCAGTCAGATGTCTTCACATTTTACAGTTCAGTTACGTTGTTTGTAAAACAGGGATAGCTGTAGCCTGTACTGTTGGTGTTTATGAGATTTTCCAGGCAAAGCTCTTAGCACAGTGCCTGGCATATGGAAAGTACTCAATAGATGTTAGTTTTTCCTTAGGTCAGTTTTATCAATTTGAGAGTATTCATTTTGGGGTTTGGCGAAGACCCATTTAATCATAGTTTGTAATTTATCACCATGAGGCTTTTCTATAGGTTGAGTATGAAAAACTTTAGGATGTAGAATAGTCACTGTTTTTCTTATAACAGGACATAATTTACTTTGAATCGTACACTTTACATAAAAGGAAGAGTTCATTTTCTTCTAAGGAAAAACTATTGGCATGTTTTCCAGCTTTTAATACTTTGGAAGACCTTTTAGATACTACAGATCTGAGCCAGCTCCCAGACCTATTACTTACTAGACCAAAGACTGTGGTTAATTCGCTTGTACTCTTTGAACTACAAGTTCTTGTTAAAACAAAAGCAAACTAAGGAAGGGGAAAAAAGAGGAATACCAGACTGGTTGGTGAATTTTCAAAACAGGAGAGTGGATTTTCACCTCAATTTACTTGGTGTCTCTAAGTATATAAGTCTGTCTCAGATACTCCAAATCAGCCCTTAAAAAATGTTTGATTATGAGCAGTATTTAATTACCCAGCTGCAAAAATCTTACATTTGATGTAGGAGAGAGACACTGTAATAGCTGTATTTACCAACCCTTTATCTAGATTTGCCAAATTCCAGTCTTGTGTTTTAGGTCAGGAGGTGTGTATGCTACACATGTGGTATTATCTTAGAGATCTTTTAATCATTCATGCATTCAGTGTATTATAGTGTAATGTGGTATACTATTTCAATACAGCAGATGATATAGAAATTATTAATTTAAGCAGTTTTTATGTCCCTTAAAAATCATAGCTCAGAGGGTTTCAGGTGAGGGCAGAGGACTTGTCATAATCTAGATTTTAATTACAGGAAATATTCCCTATACTTGATTATGTTTTGTCTCTTTAATGAGTGTAATAATTCTGATTATTTTCTTTTTTTGTTTCTTCAGTAAGAGAACTTAAGCTCCCCTTCAGAAAAAAAAAAAAAAAATCAACATCTGCCTTCCAATAGTCTCTGTTCAGTTTTCATCCTAAAAATGTATTTTGCTTATGGGGTAATAGTAGGTAATTTCTTACTTGAATGTATGTTATTCTTTCTACATACAGTAGACACTCAGTGTTTGTTGAAGTATATTTGTTGACTGTAAAGGAAAGAAAAAAATATTTTTAAGTGAAAGGATTATAAAAATCTGAAATAATCTTGTCAAGAAAAAAATGCACTTCTGATTACGTTAATAAACATTCTTAAACTGGAGATGAGCATGCATAGGATTTGGACAGTGGTATGGTGTAATAATTTGTGAAGAATAAAATGGAGATCAAGAAAATGAGAAGACAAGCCACAGACTGGAAGAAAATATTTGCCAAAGACCCATCTGATAAAGGATTATTGACCAAAATATACAAAGAACTCTGAAAACTCCACACAAACTTAAAACCAAACAAAAAACCCTGCTCTTGTAGAAAGTGGGTCAAAGGCCTTAACAAACATCTTGACAAAGAAGATACACAGTAGATAAACATAAGGAGGATGCTCCACATCATATGTCATCAGGGAAATGTAACCTAAAACAATGAGATACTACCACGTATCCTTAGACTGCCCAAAGATGAGAAGACAACACCAAGTACTGGTGAGGATGTGCAGCAACAGGAACTCCCATTCATGGCTCTTGCAAATGCAGAATGATTCATCTGCATGAATGAATCTTTACATATGACTTACCAATTGTACTCCTTGGTATTTATCCAAAGGAACCAAAAACTTATATCCTGCACATGGGTATTTACAGTAGTATCACTCATAATTTTCAAAACCTGGAGGTAACCATGGTGTCTTTCAGTGGGAAAATGAATAAATAAACTGTGGAGCATCTAGACAATGGAGTGTCACTCAGCACTAAAACGAGCCATGAAAAGCCATGGCAGAAACTTGAATGTTTATCAATGAGAGAAGCCAATCTGAAAAGGCTACATACTGTATCATTCCAACTAGACAGCATTCTAGAAAAGGCTAAACCATGGAGGCAGTAAGAAGCTCAGTGGTTGTGGGGAGGTTGGGAGGTGGATGGATGAATGGGGGGGCACAGAGGATTTTTAAGGCAGGGAAAATATTCTGCATGATGCTGTGATCATCGGTATATTGATGATTTTATTCTACGTTTATCCAAACCCATAGACTCTACAGCCCAGAGGTGACCCCTAATGTAATCTGTGGCTTTGGGTGTCTCTGATGTGTTAATGTAGGTTCATCAATTGTAATTCATGCCCAATTCCACTGTAAATCTTTAACTGCTGTGAAAAAAAAAACTACATATGTTTAATCAAAGGGAGAATAGATTAAATAAACGTATAAATAAAACCACTTTGGTCTTATTCTTAAAGACCTGCAGTTAAACCTGTGCTTCTTGTTTTTACACTGTGTCAGTGCTATCTCACTGAAGAGCTCCCTTGATGGGTTAGGCTGGTGATACTGGGGGGAACTCCGAGGTGGTGCAGCTTTTCCCATGCCTATTTGGTTTGGCTTGTGGAGAATTAACTGTAGAGTGTTGTGTATTATTGGATTACCCAGAGTCTTAAGTCTTATAAGGCAAAGTTTAGGGCTTTTCAGGCTGAGAGAGCTCCTAAGTGACACCTCTGACTCAGACTTCATGGGGGTAATTCTAGGGTTAAGAACTGACTGCTCTAAGACATCTATAGGGACAGTACCTGAAATAATTCAAACGAGTAACTGTTTTCATCATTAAAGTTAAAAGAATTTGTAGGGCTCTGTGCATGTCCTTCATATCTGCCTGGAGTCAAAATCGCTTCCTAAGTTATAAATGAAACCTACCCAGAAACTTTCAAGGAAGTGTAGAATATTGGCTGATGAAAATAGTTCATGGTTTAGGAATCTGGTGCCACAATTAATTTACGTTTGATTTAAATTGATGACACCGTGATGTATCAGAGGTTCTTTAATTAAGAAATAAAAACTTAGGGAAGATTGGAATATTGGTAATTGGAAATAGAGGAGGCTTAACTAATGAAGTGTGGCTTTATTAGATATTTTGTTCCTTTTATAGAAAATGCTATGTAGAACTTACTAACAATTATCTTCCACTTAAAAGAAACATGGATATTTGGAGGATTTAGATTCTTTATTTAAAAATACATGCTGGGTGAGTAATAACGGTTCTGACCGTAAAGCCCCAAACTGCTTTTAATGTTTGTGCCTGGGCTACAAAAGCACTGTGCTTTTTTTATTAAGCAATCAGAGTTCATCTTTTAGTGACTTTTGGTCCAAATCTCCGTTTAATAAATGGCTCTGCGTTGTAAGGTTTCCAGTTTAGCTTGTCAGATCTCTTGTCTCTCTGCTCAGCATCTTGCTTGGAGGTGCGTCTCCCTTTTGTTACGTCTCTAACATCATTACCTAGAATGATAAGTGTCTGAAAATTGACATAGATTGTAATTTGCAGAATTACCTTTGCTGTCGAGGATTATTCTCCCTTATAATTACAGCTTACACAAAACTCTGCTTGATACTTCCTTGTAATCAGAGTAATAATACCTTGGATTTATGCAGTCTTTCTCTTGTGAGCTCAAAGCACTTTTATAGCCACTCTTGTTAATTGTCGCGGCATCCCTATGAGCAAAGCAGATGGTTGTAGAAAGGGAGGCTGAAGTGTAACCAGGTTAAATGACTTGCCTAGGGTAAAGCTATAATCAGTGATGTTGATGGGAGAAAAGCCAGGGCTCCTGATTCAAGATTAGTTTTCTACCTTCTCTATCACTTTGCCTCCAATTTTTTTACTTGTGACATCTGTTTCCATCATTGTCATGCTGTTAATTACTTAATATGATTTTACTGCAAGATTAGCTAACGGGAACAGATATACTCTGAGTGTTTAAAAATATGTTTAATGCAGCATGAGAGAAACAGTGACACTTGATGGGGAGGACAGACAGATTCGTTTCACTGGATCTCCATTGCTTGGTGAACATCTCTAGTTTGGGGGCGGCTGGGGGTTGATGTTATACCTAAATGTTGCTTTTTGAACGATGCAACTGCCTAGAAATTACTGCTCTGGTTTTCCTATGTGCATCAACTGAAGCAAAACATGATCAATGAGTTGATTACTGAATTATACTCCGTGAAGTGTCCACTGAATTAACAGATGTGTCTCTTTATGCTCAATTATCCAAATGTATAGTCAGGATTTTGAGGTTCAGTTAATATATACTTAAAGCCCGCTTATTAAAATGTAGATAAAATTGCAAACTATTAGCCATGCCTTTTTTTTTTTTTTTTCATGAAAATGTTCTATTTCCCTTTATACACGGGGGTGTGGAACCATAACTCTTGTTTGGATATTTCATGTCCCGTCCTGTCCCTCTGAATGAAGGGTAAGGCTTAGAAACAAAGTGGGGCGGACCGGGGGTATTTTTAGTTAGTTTATCCAGGGTACTTAATGGAAAGGCCAAAAACTTGAAGGGTATATCCATCAAAGTTTTCCCATGATGTTTGGGACTAATATATATGACTCATTGATTTAATAATAGAAAGGACTGATTTAATTGTTCTGACCACAGATTTATTGATAATGAAGTCTAATTTGGTGATCACCAAATCCTATTATTTTTGCCCTTGTGCCCTGGTCTAGAAAGTGTCACTTATTATACGATGCTTGATTATAACCCGATAAATAATCAGACTTCAGATAGTCACTTTTTCCCATGGTTACACTTCTCCCTTTTTCACTATTTTTCATTCTTCTTTTCTTATATTTTCTTTTTATCTCTTCACCCTGTTCACACAAGATCACTACATGTTATCTTAAGGTTTTTGAGAATGTGTTAAGAATGTCAAAACAAAAAAAAAACAAAACGGTTTTATCTTTATTTTAAGAAGTAGATTTTTGTTTTGTTTTTGTCCCGTATACCATGTGTAGCTGATGTATATGCTTTAGAAATCAGTTGCTTCCCTGGGCAAAGGCCACATCATTTAAAATACAGTGTCTGGAATACCGTGAAGGCTTAATTTGAATGGAGCTTCTGCTTTAAAACTGTCACTGTTTTAAATAACAGCGTTGCTGTAGTTTCAATAATTTCATGATTACAGATTGTAAAATAATAGCTGATTGCAGGCTATTATTAGGCCTTAAAAAATTTCATGAAAAGAGCAATTAAAAACAGATTTCAGTTTATTTAATTTTGAGGCTACACCTTATACTAGATTCTGGGAGGCCTTGAGTGTAGCTTTAGTCTTCTGAATAAAAAGTAGGAATTTTCCTCAAAAACAGGCTTTGCAGATGATGGCAGATACTGTGTTCCACTGGTCTGCTTCCCAGGCTGCTCTGGGAGGAACGGACTGCAGGCTGTCTGGCTGCTGAGGCAGAAGTCCCAGAACACCGCTTTCTGCCGCATGCTCCCTGCTTCTGCTCCGAGCCTCCTCACCTAACGCTGTCCCTGAGCCACATGCCATATGGTCAGGGAGTCATCAGTGGGAACAGCTGGTGACTTCTCTGCTTATTAGTTGCGATGGTATTTGAGTAAGATGGATTTTTCCTTTTTCTCTTCTTCCCTGGTTTTAAAATAGTGCATTACTTATATATACATCAATTGACAAAGGTAGAACTCTGTGGATTACCTATTAAAATACTAGGTTGTCACCTTTCTTCCTTCTCATGTATTTGGGACTGTTTGTCCCATCATTTTTTTCCTCTTTTTAAAAATATCACATTTACAGAGAACTCATGAAACAGCAAGTGCTACTCGTACTCTTACTTAATCCTAGTAACAGTTCCATTAAAAAATGACATTGTCTCAATTTTAAAGTTGAAGGAGCAGGTGTGCCTAGGTGGCTCAGTGGGTTAGGCCTCCGCCTTCAGCTCAGGTCATGATCCCAGGGTCCTGGGATCGAGCACGGCATCGGGCTCCCTGCTTGACAGGAAGCCTGCTTCTCTCCCTCTCCCACTCCCCCTGCTTGTGTTCCCTCTCTCACTGTCTCATAAATAAAATCTTAAAAAAAAAAAAAAAAGGTGAAGGACAGATGTTTAGCCATCGTAGAAATGTGCCAAAGTTTAAAAGGTAGTAGGATGTAGAACCAGGATTTGAACGGAGTATTCTCTCCGACTTCATAGCCCAAACTCTTTTTTTAAAGATTTATTTATTTATTTTAGAGAGAGAGAGCCCTAACAGGACGAGAGGGATGGGGGAGAGAGAGAGAGAGAGAAGCAGACTCCTTAGTGAGCACAGAACCCCATGAGGGGCTTGATCTCATGACTTTGAGATCATGACCTGAGCTGAAACCCAGAGTCAGATACTTAACCTACTGAGCCACCCAGGCATCCCCAGTGCCCAAACTCTTAACCATTAAAACAAACATCTTAGGCTTTGCTTTGGTATGAGTTTGGTGACTCCAAATGTGTCTAGTTAATCACGATTAAATACATGAGGCCTTATGAGAGAAGCAGACACATTATAGTGGTGAATCTTGAAAACCGTCACATGGCCAAACACGTACTTTGATAGATTAAGGAAAAGAAGATAAAAGGTACAAAAACATGGAAAAACACATAGTGTAGTATCTGAGGAAGATAGATTGTTGGCAGAAATAATAGCTGGGATGTATTATGTACCTACACAGTGATAGGTACTGTAACAAGCTAACATTCACTTGTGAAAATAGTCAAAGGAGTTAGTTAATATCATCCCCATTTGACATACAAGGAAGGGACTGTAGCTCCTTCGGTAGTTTTTCTTGGAAAATGGTGAACCTGCATTTGCATTTTCTTTGTTAACTCCGTGATGATTTAGCTCTTGGTTGTGCCTGCTGGCGTGTGACTTTATGGTCACCTGTTGGGGTACTCCATGATCCACTAGCTTAATAGACTAGATGAGATTTCTGGTGGCATTGCCCAAGATATTATTACTGAAAAATTGTGTGAATTTTTTTTAGAACTTGACTCTTAAAACTTGCTATCGTTCTCACTTTCAGAAGGTGACTTACTGGCTAGTAGGTATCAGTGTGACCAAAGAACTTCTGTGGGACCAGTGGGTTCTTTCTTCTCTCCTGGTTGTACAGGTGTCTCCACTCTAGTTGTTACCAGCTAGAAGGGGCTCCACAGTCTGGTCTGTTCCTTGTCCTCCACTTCTCTCTTTCTTTCTTTTTTTTTTCTGTTATACTTAGTGTATAGAGGTGATTTCATAAATTTTAAATACTGAGTCCCCCGATAATTAGTTAATAAATCCTAGTTGTCCTTTGTAATTGCAAAATAGAACAGCTTCAGTTTTAAGAGGCTTCTCTTTGGGGAATCCTCTGCATTGCAAAGACACTTGGTTAGAAAAGTCAGTGTTGTAGTCAAAATTGGAAAGAGTGAAGAAATTCTTGGACTAGAAATGAGTGAGACACAGTCAGTGTGTGAGTCCTGGGCATGCCCTCAGGTTTTATAATTGTTATTAGCATTGCCATCTGCCAGGGGTAGAGGAAAATGATGCCTCGTACCTACTGGAGTCCTGTCTATTTTCTGTTGGGCTGGCTATCTAGAATTTTTAAATCAACTTTTTAATTAGAAATATTGAACAAGTGAGGAAAAAGTCATTTTGCCCCCTCCATGTGAATGTCACCCTTTGACAAAACAGTAGCGTGTCAGTCCTGTTGCCTGCACTGAAGGTCAAATCCAGGATCCTTGAGTCCAGGTCCTAGGGGCCAGTAAGGTCCCACCCGGACCGCTGCCTGTCCTCAGCCACCTGCTGCACCTTCTTCCCTCCTTCACTGAGTGCCCAGCATGCCGGTTTTGTCACCGCTCCTTCTGCATGCCAAGGCCTTTTCTTGTCCTACAGCCTTTGCACACATTCCCCGTGCCTGCTGCCCTACCCCAGCACACTTGCTTCTCCAACCCTCCTCATCTTTTAGCTCTGAGTGCAGATGCCAGTGACACAGAGAGGCCTTTCTTGGCTAATTTCCCCAACTCCTCAGTCTGGTTAATCACTGTCATGCCTTCTTACACTTTTCTTTTATCGCACTTGTAAAACTTTATAATTGTATTTTCATCACATGCCTCTCTTGTCCACTGGAGGTGGCTCTCAACCATAGCTAGGCCTTGAAGTCACCTAAGGAAACTTAAAAATATGCCACTGAAAAACAAACAAGCAAACCCCAAAAAACAAAAGCAACCACATGTCATTGTTCAGATGTCATCTTAGACAAAGCAAAGAGCCACAACAAATTAATGTACTAATAAGGCCCAACCAAATTAATGTAATCCCCCCGTCCTACAGGCAAAACAGAAATTGTCTTTTTTTTAACACGTCATATAAGGGTAATGGCAGATTTTTTTTCTCCACTAACCAGACAGGATGAGAAAAGGGTTATCTATTTTTCCAGAGGGAGGTGGTGTGGTCCTTCCGAGGAGGTCTTGAACCAGGGGATAGATGCCTAATGGGCAGGTGGTGAAATGTAGGACAGTGTGTTTCGGAAGTCTTTCATTCAGTGTGTCGACGGTTAAATAAACCAGTGAAATAACAGAGTAATCAAGAGATATACTGTAAAAATAAATGTCATGTTCTATTCCTGTATTAAAAAAATTAACCTTTATAAGATGTACATCATTTCAGAAATTAAAATCTCCTTTAGCAAAGTTTCATTGTGTCACTCAGCTGCTAAAATCTGAGGTGAAGAGGTGCATTCTGGGCGTCCTTTGTCACTTAAAGACCCTTATGTCTACATTGTGTAACAGAGCTTGCAGTATCCTTAGGTATTTCTTATCAGAAATTCATAATCATCAAAGATGTCCCCTATTTATTTCTTTATTTCCTTTATTTCTCAATCCACATGATTTTTTCAGGCCATGGACTGTCTCTAAATGTACACAAGTCACCATCATCCATGTGGTTTTCTGGTATCTCCTGATAATAGCATACTTGCTATTTCACTTTAGAAACAAATTTGTAAGTCAAAGTATTATTATTATTATTATTTTCTGAAACCGGAAAGACAAGTTTACATGGACCCTTTTGGAAAAATATTCATAGGAGAGTTTTCTAGGCTCTGTGGAGAGCTGACTAGGCACTATGGGTATTTTAAATTCATATTATAATATCCTCAAAAATAACACAGCAAGATTTATGCTTTGGGGAGAGAGTTCAGAAGTCTTCAGTGATGTGTCCAGGTTAATGACCAAGCCCAGTTATAGGACAGAAACCTCTAGCTTCTCTCCTCTGTTAGACATGTTTTATGCTCATCTAAAATGCAGTCCCTTATTTCCTCCATAGCACATATGACAATGTTCTACTGGCATGATGATGATCCAGGAGTTAAACAGCCAAAATTTAAAAAATGACAGTTCTCTGGGCCCTACTGGGGTCTTTAGCTTGTAGAGTGACAGTAAAGTGAATGCAGAGTACAGTTAGGTAACGTTAAGAAGTCCTTGTCCCTGCACTCAGTTGTTGTGTCTACGAGTTTTATGCCTAGAATTGATTCCATCATTCATAGGCATGAACATCTTTACAATAAAATTACAATGAGACAATTCTCAGATATGTAAGGAAAGGTACTCCAGTTAGAAGGTACTCCTGCCACGAGGGGTCCTGCCACTAGAAGGTTCTACTTATGAGCCTTGGGAGCAGTTCACTGGTTATGGACATCAGTGGGTGGGACAGTTCCAAGGCTGTGTGTGTGGTCACAGTGGTTTTGAGCATAGCTGGGAAACGGGACATGAGGTCTGAGCTGCTAAGAATGGCCAGTTGATGTTCCAGTAACGATAGCGCATACACTGGGAGTGCTTTCTGTGTTCAAGGTGTGGGGCTCACTCTTGCAGGGTCACTAGTATTAGTAAGAGAGTGACCTTGGCCTCAAGCTGCTTATAATTTATTAGGAGTGAAGTGTCAAAATAGCTATAGCACCAGGAAGAGCGGGAAAGCTATAAAAGATGTGCTACTAATGAATTAATCATTGCAAAGTTAGTTGATTGAGTAGCAGATGTTCTATGTCATATGTTGTATTCAATTAACATGGAAGAGTTAGAAACCAATGTCGCAGTCACTAATAAACCTTGGGGTTTGTTTTGTATTTATCTCCATATGCTGAATTTAGCCATGATGTTTTGTTTTATAGAATAACCTTGAAAGCTATAGACAGTGTTCTATTTAATAGGAATTAGTAGTAAAATTCATCAAGATTTATGAATGAAAAAGTACTTCAGTATCATACATTTCAAAGAACATAAAATATTTCTAAAGCTTTGTTCCATTACTAACCATAGATCAGACCACTCTGTTCTGGTAAGTTCTAACACTGTAATCTGTTTGGATGATAATTAATGCCCCGAAAATGTGTCGAACAACATGGTTATTGGTGACCTGAAGGAGTTAATGCACGGAGAGCTGGTGAAATTTTGTTTGGTTTTCCCCTCTTAGACTTCCTGGCAGGATAAGATTTATTGCTGCTGTACCTTTCCTATGGAAATCAGGTTTTCTAAATGGGTAAATTAAAGCTTATTGTAAATTGCTCAAGGTAATATTGGAGTCCTTTCTAATACTGGAGTGCTACAGGGTTTCCAATGTGGGTCTTTTAACCTTTGGTTCCATTTAAAGGAAATTTTCCTGATTTATTCTCCCTTCGATGACATTTTTAGATGGTGTATATGATGAGCAGAGAGAAGAAATAATTTGTGTTTCCTTATAAACTGAATTTCATTGGGTTTTTTAGAGCTCTCATGATTATAACCTTCTGAGTTATATATATATTTTTAAAAATATATATTTTAAAAAATTGTATCCTTGTACATGTTCTAAATGTCAAATGTAATTACTGGAATATTTAGTCTGCACAGAAGTATGTACCTTGAATTTAGTCAGTCTCCAATGCATATCTTTGAGTTTTATATAATTTTGATTCAGGGAATATGCTGCTGTCAATTTTCATCTCTGGTAATATTTAAATATGTGAAAAAAATCCGAGTTGTACTTATTCAGTAATTGTTACTTTATGCAACTGAACTAAGTTGGATTTTTCAATATGTAAATCAGTCTTTTATAAGATGTAAGAAACAAGGCAGGATATGTGTTACAAACCAATGGCTAGCATGAGTATCTAGGACTAAAGGATTTTTTTGGTTACTGGTTGCAGTTAAAATTGACTGTCTCTGGAAATGTAACTTTTACTTTCCCTGTTTATATAGTAACGCTGCATTAAGTTGTCAGGTCAAAATATTTTTTTCTTTCTCTCTCTGTTTTGGTATTTCATTTGAGAACCAATATTTCAAAAAATGTAGTGATTTAGTACAAATTCCTTAGTTCCAGTCAGATAAATAAACCTTACCAGGTTCTGTGAACTGATTTATTGATGGGACTCTGAGGGATCACAAGCCTTTTTGAGAACATTTGAAACATTTCTGAATTCTGAATTTTATTGATGTTGTTCCCAAGAGAGGAGCGGAATGGGAGAAAAAAATCTTCTTTTCTTTTTACGGACTCGGACATCTTAACAAAGCTTTAATTTTTTTTTCAAGGGGTAATATTAAAAAAACAAACCCTGAAAACAAAACTTGGACGAGTGGTAGAGCAAACATTGTGCCAGTCACCAGTGAGTGCTAATGGAAGTGATCTTCTGTGTGGTCAATTTTCTAACGCACAAATATTTGAAACACATTGAAAATATGCAAACTTAATTTTATACAGTGATTTTTGACTTCTTTGAAATCTAAGTTTATATCTTGAAAAAATTGTGTAAATACATCTCTTGGAAATTATCCTTGACTTCTCTCTCTCTCTCTCTCTCTCTCTCCTTTAATGAACACTTTTGTTTGTAGATGATCATGGTTCCAAACAGCTTCTCTCCGCTTTTCTCAAACCCAGACATTTTCTCTTGTAAAAGGAAGGTGACTTGAAAGACCCTATGGGCCAAGTGGATCTTCCTGTCACCTGTAATGGGAAACTTACAGGTTAGAAGCAGGCTGGCAAGATCCCACCATGAACCCTTTATTGCACCTTCTTCCTATGGAACTCTCAGTAGTACGAAAGTAAACCTAGGGAGCTGATTTAGTGCCCTTTCCCCAGGGAGACCCTATGGTCTAGTATTACCCCTTGCCCAGTGTTTATGGATTCTGCAGATTGCTTGTAATGGAGGAAAGTAGTGTGTGGCATGAGAAGGCAAGCGGTAAGTTTCCTTAAGTTACCCAGCTTGGAATTTATTTTACTAGACTCCGCATGAATAGAAGCATTGGAGGCACCAAATAAGGTGAGCAAGAGACTATTTTTGGCAAATAAGGAGGAAAATCCATCTTGTCTGTGAGAACACTGCTCTCCCCGCTGCTATCACTGCACTGACCTTCCTATCTGCCATTGGTAAATCACGATTGCTGAAGTGAGAAAATTAAATGTGAATGTCAGAAATTAAGATTTCAGAGGGAAAACCAAGAAAATAAAGCTGAAAAGTAAAATATTAAAGAGAACTTTAAAAATAAGGCTAGCAAAAAAAAAAAAAAAAACCTAGCAAAACTAGAAAAGGTTAGATGTTCAGCATTTTGTCACCTAAAGGAACTAAGCTAGGAACAAGGCAAATGCTGTATAAGCCAAGATTTAAAAAAAAAAAAAAATAGGGGCACCTGGGTGGCTCAGTTGTTGAGTGTCGGCCTTTAGCTCAGGTCAGGATCCCAGGGTGCTGGGATCGAGCCCTGCATCGGGCTCCCTGCTCGGCAAAAGCCTGCTTCTCCCTCTCCCACTCCCCCTGCTTGCATTCCCTCTCTTGCTGTATCTCTCTCTGTCAAATACATAAAATCTTAAAAAAAAAAAAAATAGAAGATGATCTGAACACAACAGAAAGAATGCAAGGAAGAGTTGCCTTGAATTCAGAATGAAAGACACTAAAACAGGCAAAGTGAAGCCACCCATCTTTTTAAAAGATAGCCTTGTAGATGGGGGAGAAGGAGAAAGCAGGTTGCCTTTTTAAAGTGGTCCCTGAGGCCCCTCCCGTGGCTGGTAGCTCTGGGGAGCCCTCTGAGGGCACAGAGAGAGCTACACTGTGGAGGGGAGGGAGGATGTGACTCTTGGGGGCCTCCTGTTAGTGGCTCCTGTCCCTGGCTCTCTCCCGGCTACCTGAGAGGGTGAGGAGATGCACCCTTCTGTAAATAGCAGTCCATCAAGCAGCCAGCTTCCTCTTGCTGGCTTCTTACAAGCATAAAAGCTGCCACCACCATCTCCAACCCTTTGTGAAACCCACTTTCTGGAGGAGGACTTTTCTGTTTAGCCCACTGATCCTCAGGCAGGTAATCGTGCTATTATATAATCAGTGATTCTATTATTTTATATTTGTATAATCCAGCTGTTTAATGCTGATATTTCATAATCAGTTATTTTCCAATTAAAAACAATAGTAAACTTTCTAAACTTAGAAAAACTCTTATTTTAGGGGCACCTGGGTGGCTTAGTCATTAAATGTCCGCCTTCAGCTCAGGTCATGATCCCAGGGTCCTGGGATCAAGCCCCGCATGGGGCTCTCCACTCAGGGGGAAGCCTGCACTTCTCCCTCTCCCACTCCCCCTACTTATGTTCCTGATCTCGCTCTCTCTCTGTCAAATAAATAAATAAAATCTTAAAAAAAGAAAAAAAAAGAAAAGCTATATCTTGAAAAGGTCTGCTTTCTCGGTTGCTGATGGAGTGATGTTGTAATTGTAGCTGCCATCGTTAATTAAAACTGCCTAGCTGTCTTTACTCTTTTGTCCTCCACACCCACCCACACAGACCTCCTCTAACTCATGCCCACAGTCCCTGTGGAGGAAGTCTTCAGTTGCATATGTCAGGCAACTTATTAAATTTCGAGTATCCAAACTGTGTATTTTAATCTTTCAGTGGGAACGCACTAGGCTAGGGGCAATGAAGATTTGTATACAATGTGCCCCTTTATCTGTTTACATCTAGTCGTATTCTGAAAATGATTTAAGGTGGCCTTCTTCATCGTGTTGTTAGGACTGAAGCTCTGAGATGCATAAACACACATTATAAGCTGTAAAACGTAGTGCAGATTTTAGGAAACACACCTGTGGACAACAGCATTCAAGGTCCTTCATCTTCTCTCTCTAGCCTTTCAGTCTAGCCTCCACTCCAGACACATCAAACTAGTTGGTTGGCATTTTGCAAAGAATGAATTTGCGATTTCCTATCCCGCCTCACTGTGTGTGTTGTTCCTTGTGCTTTGAAGGGCTTCCCGATCCTGCAGTCCTATGAAATCATGCTGATTAAGGCCCAGCTTAAATGTCATCTCCCCTCCGTAGCTTCTTGAATAGCTTCCCTGCAAACATGCACAAAATGAACCTTTTCCTCTCTTCCTGACATGGCGGTCTGCTCATCCGGCCATTTCATCATATGCCACCTTGTTCATACTGATTTTCAAGTTCATCTACCCTTCCTACTGTTGAATTGATAGGTTCTTGAGATGGGAAGCTATATCCTCAGTTTGTAACACAGGGCCTGGCCTGTCAAAGTTACTCAAGAAGTGTTTCTTGGATGTAGGTGTTGAAGGACTTCCCCAAGATGCCTATCTCACGCTCTTGAACCTTCACCTGTCCTCACTCATTGAGGCACAGTGAAGGTGACCATGAACACGGCACTTCTACCTCTCCTTCTGAGCGTTGCTGTATTTCATTTTAGCCTTGCTTTCCCTGTTTCAAATCTGGGAAGTCTTCCATTTCTTCCAGTTTTTTTTTTCTATTAGCTTTAGCATGGAAATTCCATAATTGATAATCTTAAAAGATGCACATAATTGTACGGAACACTGAGAAGACATTTTTGCTTATGGGTCTGAGACTGTTCTAAAGCATTGATTTTGCCAGTTGCTTGACCTCTGAGTGAAGAGGCTGTGTTAGGGTTTTCCAGAAGAAAAACAATAGGCTGTATGTACGTTTTGTGTATGTACCTATATACAATAAATGTGAAACTTTTACTTAATAAGGAATTGGTTTACACAATTATGGAGGCTGAACAGCAAAACTGTAGGTGTAGGCGAGCCAGTGTGTGGTTCCAGTTCATGTCTGAATGCTTGAGAACAGAGAATCAATGGTATAAATTCTTGTCTGAAAGCTGGCAGTCTTGAGACCTGAAGAGGGCAGATGTTTCGGTCTGTGTCTGAAGGTCAGGGAAGACCAATGTCCCAGCCCAGACAGACAGGAAATTGGGACTTCTTTCTTACTCTGTCTTTTTATTTTATTCAGGACTTCAACAGATTGAATGAGGCCCACCCACATCTGGGAGGACAATCTGCTTTCCTTAATCTGTTGATTTTAATGTTACTCTCATCCAGAAATGCCCTCATAGACACAAACAGGAATAATATTTAACCAAGCATCTGGGCACTCCGTGGCCCTGTCAAGTTGACTCATAAAATTAATCATCACAGAGGCGGTATTCTGCATATATATTTTGCCAGGGATGTCAGCAAGTTGACTTAAGGAAGGAATTCTGTGTATAATGAGCATTGCTTATTTTGCAAATGATCATGAATATAGTCTTTGCAAGAAGTCTGAAGTGTAGTCTCATATATTAGTTGCATTTTAATCAAAGAAGAAGTATAGGGTGGAAAGAACCCTATATATTCTAGTTGGTCATAGAGTAAAGATCTCAAATCATTTTATGAGCTAGGCAAATAAGTAAATAAGTGTGTTGAGCATATGCTAGTCCAGAATGATGGGAAACCTGATGCACAGCTGCATACAGTTTTTTTGTTTGTTTGTTTGTTTGTTTGTTTAATGCTGCCAGTTAAAGTTAGGCTTTGGCTAAATTCTTTCCCTCATTAACTCGCTCTAGGATTTTAGAAATTGATTTACTTTTTCTACAACTCAGTTATTTTATTAGAATATATGGCTAATCTTATAATCTCAAGACTCTTTCCATGCATTTCAGCTGCCATTTAAGTTTGAGAAGTTACAAAATAGCCTTTCCTGATAGAAAGAGGTCCAATGTGCATTCTAAAGAAAAGTGACACACCATCCCCTGAAGCAATATAACCCGCTTTCCAGTGACATCATACTGATTAACTCTGCTGTTTTCTGAAATATCAAGAGCAAAAATACCCTAATCATATTTTGAATCAAAAAACTGTTTATACTAGTGTGATTCATGATGTAGCATGACCAAATTTCTTTTTTTTTTCCTTCAAATTTCTGGATAATTAGGTAGCAAGTCTCTACAGGTGTTGCCAAATCTGCATCTTACTGTATGTGTATATGCTTTCTAAAGCTTGGGGAATGCTTTTTATTGTAAAATAGGATAACTTTCAATACATATGTGTTGGTGTGTGTTGATTTTTCTTGCTCAGTCTTTTCATATAGTCTTGAAGCCTTCAAACTATAATTTAAAGCAAGACAGCCTCTGTGGATTTATGGAGTCATTTTCCCTTTGGCTAAAACCCTCTATGGTCACAGACCACTAGATTTAAAAAGGCAGCTGAACCCGTCCAAAGACCAACATAAATTTTCAGAGGTAGAGAAAATGGTGCCTGCTTATTAAATTAGTGAGAATATAGTATTTGGCAGCCACAAATAAATGATGTTTTTCCCTTTTAAGTTAGAAGCAAGACAGTTAAAGATGTGTGATATTTGACTCACATTTGTCACGTTTAGCTACATTAGTTGAGAATAATTTGCATGTTACATCGTGCGCACTTACTTTAGACTTCCGTTTGGATCTGACTAGATAAATGGGTTCACCTTTGCCAAAAAGCTCCCAGTTATGAACACATTTAAAACAATTTTTCCCCAGCAGGGAGAGTGAACGTGAACATTAAAAAAATATATATATTTTTTAAAAAGTCATGTTGCCTCAGCAGACCCTTCACCAGTACTCCAGTGTTTACCTGATGGGGTTTTCTTTTTTTTTTTTTCTTCAATTTTTATTTATTTATTTGACAGAGATCGCAAGTAGGCAGAGAGGCAGGTAGAGAGAGGAAGGGAAGCAGGCAGAGAGAGGAAGAGAAGCAGGCTCCCTGCTGAGCAGAGACCCGGATTCGGAGCTCCATCCCAGGACCCTGGGATCATGACCTGAGCCGGAGGCAGAGGCTTTAACCCACTGAGCCACCCAGGCGCCCCTGATGGGGTTTTCTAAGTGCATGTCAGGCATTCTCCATCAGGTTCCTGCATCCACTATTCCATTTGTCCTTTTGTTTCATAGAAATTATTAATTTTGTCCAATAAAAACAAGCCTTTTTCTTTTGGCGATTCATTATTGGAAACCATTTTCATGGACTTCGAGGGCTGTGGGAAGAGAACATGTTTATCCTTGACAGATCTTGGTATTTTTCCACATCTCACAGGAGTCTTTCCAAGTCTTTTTTTTTTTTCTTCTATAAAAACAAAATAAATTATAAGAATGGAGACTTTCTAAGCTAAAGTTGATTAACTGTACAGGATTTCTAGAATAGTTTCTGAAAAAACACTGCTCGGTATTTCCAGTCATGAAACCTGTGTGAAAGGCAATCACTTCACTCCCATTTAATCCAAAGATGCTATTATGAAATTCAATTTTTGATAATGGTTTATATTTAGAGTTATGTTTTATTAACAGCCTATGTTACATTTCTATAGAAATGGGAATTACTTCTCCTATTCCTAATATCAATACCTCATTAAAAAAAAAAAACCTCATGAGTAGAAACTAGGTACAAAATGTCAGATGGATGTTATGCTCTAATTAGTGTCTTCCCCTCCCCATCAGCCAGTTTTTCTTTTAATTTTTCTTTTTGTGCTTATCACCTGACATGGTTAAATACCATCTAGTAACATCATATATCTTTTTATTTAACGACTGTAAATATGTGTGTGTTTGTGTGTATATATATGTATTGTTGAAAATGTCTACTTTTTTTTGGATGTTAGTCTATTCAAGTATTGCAAATCATATCTGTCTTCTGAGTCAAATATTCAATCCAATAATCTTCTGGGTTAGGAGTTACTTGGTCTCTTTAAACTATTTGCATTTCTAAATAAAGAATACTAGGGTATATTCTTACATTAAACACAATCTCTTGATACTAGTTATTATTCAGGATACAAATTGAGTTGGGTCTTAAAGGATGAATAAGACTTTTAATCGATAATAAAAAAATGATGATAATTATAATAATAGCAACGGGTTAGCATTAAAGGAGCACCTTTTTTGTGGTTAGACACTCTTGAGTTTTATCTAACATAATACAACTAAAGAGGAAGGCTCAGAATAATGAGGAGTTATTGAAATTTGGCTTCTAATTCTGGTTTTATCATTTAGTCATCCAATTATAGGCCATGTAAACCATCTAACCTCTCAGTGCCTCCAGTTTTGGAGATATTAATGGCTACTACCTCTAGGAGTGGTATGAGAAAGAAATGAGATAATACAGTCTGATATTATGTGCTTAAACATGGCAAGTGCTCAGTAAATTTTCACTGTTCTTCTTCCATTTATTATATAGATGAAGAAAACAATTAAGTCTTAGAGAACCTAAGTAACTTCCCTATGTTTACAGAAGTGGTTTGAGGCCAATTTGAACTCTGTCTGGTGCCAGAGGCTAGGTTCACTACTACCTAGGATTCTAGGATAGCGAAGACTGACTGTGGATGGGGAAGTTGAGTGTGGTGTTGGTTGGGGCAGGGGGCAGTGAAGAGCGTAGGTAAGTGAATGGAGAAACATGAGGCTGGTTTTGGTCTCAGGCCTCTTGTGGAAGGCCTTGTGAGGCCTTGGATGGAAACAGAGACAACTAAGATTCAAGGGAAAATAACCTGTTCTGCAATTATTTTGCATTACTTATTTGTATTGAATAAATTTGACATGTAAAACTGTATAAATTTAAGGTGTACAATGTGTTACTCTGACACGTTTATATATTGTAATATGATTACCGTCGTAGCAATATTTGTCATATGACATAATTACAGCATTCTTTTGCATTTCAGTAGGGGAAAAAAAAAAAAAACATTTTTCTTTGATTTAAGCTATCTTCTAAGCCAGTACTGATTTCAGTGAACATATATGAGGTAAATGTTCAAATGGGAGGGGCCCTCAGAGATTAGGGAATTCACAGAAGAGATCTCACCAGTACGTGAAACTAGGTTTTGGGTTCAAGCACTATAGTTCCACAGACTGTGCCTTCTCACTGCTGTGCATTGATTTGCCTCAAGGATTCTGATTCCAGCTCATAAAGTTCACCAGAACTATAAACAGATGTAGAACATCTGCCAAGGGGACTAGATATTGAACATCTGCTAGCCAATGTATCTTTTCCCTGTTGAGAAATTGATGTGGGAAGTCAAGTCTCCATCCCATTATTTGGGAACATGAGACCAGAATAAGTTCAGGAAGTCACATGATTCTGGCAGGGCCAGCCTCATGGGCACGTGACTTGTACAGTTGCTCCAGGTCCCATGTTCATCAGGGCTCTGTGTTTGGTACAATACTCTGCTGTCACCATCTTGCAATTCTTAATTTTTGAATAAGGGCTCTACAGTTTTTGCACTGGGCCTCAGAAGTACCTAGTCCTAGATTAATGAGTTTAATGATAATACACTATAATCCCCATAGGTCCCCCTTTTCACAGTAAGCATATAACCCTGTTGATGTGGCTTCAGGTTTGTTTCTTAATGCAGTAGGTCTCTTCAACTGGATAAAACTTAAAATGGCGCTGCTAGCATGTTCATCTCTGATGCCCTTTTCCTGACTTTCGTTACTGGCTGATTGGCATACCACTACTTTTGCTTGTTTTATAGTGACTTAAATATTGCCCTGGGTGTATTTCTTTGAGTTGATTTTATGTACTTATAAACAGACCATTACATATTTATTTCCTAGATTAGCTCTCTAGAAGATATGTTATTTACATGTTGTGGATGAAATCAATGTCTGTAACTCTGAGATTTACATGAAAGTATGATTAACTAGCAGAGCAGGTAGGAAGATAGAATATAAGCAGAATCATTTTGGTGAGATAGAGGAATGTGGGTAGAAACCTAGTAGTCATTGTGATAATAGGTTGGCTGAGAACCATGTTGTTAAATAAATGAAAAGACTTAGTTGAGAGTTAAGGACACACATAGAGTTTTTACCCATCATTCCCAGTAGTTGGGCCCTTTCTTGAGTTTTTAATCCTTGGCAATACAAGGAGCCAGGAGAGTTTACAGGAAAGAACAGACATGATTGATGATAGGATAGTAGGGGACATAGAAGAAACATTAAAAAATAACACTAAAAGTTGGTCTTGTTTGGGGGACAAAAAAAATGAGGGAATCTTTAAGTCTTTGAGCACTTGAAAGTTTTTTGAAACAAATTGTAGGAACATATTTTTTTCCATTTTAATAAGGAATTGACTGTGGAATTTCAGCATAAAAATTTGCAGAAAATAATGAGTTAGATACTTGGATTATGAAATCAGTGAAATATTAAAATTTTATTTGTGATTGCTTTATAGTAATAGGTGTATTCATCTGTATTTGTTTAGAATATGAATGTGTGATTTAAAAACCAAATGCCTATCAGTCAAAACATTTCCCACCTGCTCTGTCTTATGGGACTATCAAAGTAGTAAATTAAATGAAACCAACATTGTTTTACTGCTTGCCCATCATAAGGTCTTACTGGTTCCAGGTGAGTACCTATTTATAAGGGACCTTTGAAGATTTAATAGAGGGTTTTAAATGAATGGAATACCATGCAATGAAAAATTTTACATCATAAACAAAAATGAGAGGTAAACTGTCAAGCATTTTGCAAAGATAAAAAAGACAACATACTCAAAATAAAAAGAGCTTATACATGCTGGTAAGAAACACCAAAAGCAAAATGGAACAGAAGGGTAAAGGGTACAAACAGACCATGCCCTGAAGAAATAAAAATTGTTTATGGAATTATTATCAATATCACTAGCAATCAGATAATTTACCTTTAAAAAGGAGAATATAATATTGTCTGCAAAATTAGCAATGATTGAAAGAATGATACTACTTTACACAGATAACCTTCATTTTCATGTGTCACAAATGGCAGAATGGCTACATCATTTATGATACAAATTATGTTATGAAATATTCAGTCATGAGTTTTCTTCATTTTTCCAATTAAAATTAGAGAAAATTGCACACAAGAAAATCTTAAAATATCAGAAACTCATGTGTTATGCAGTATGGTTCCAGTAACGTTGAGATATGTATGTAGATCCATAGAAGAGAAGATTGGACCCAAAATACCCAACATTGTAACGGGAAGTTTATGGGATTTTACATGATCTTATATGTCTTCTTTTCTACTGCATGTTTTCGGAAGTCTCTCTAATGGCAACCTTTTGAAGTTTGAAGTTTTCTCTCCCTGTCACACACACACCCTCACACACCACATACACAATGTGCCAGGGAGAACTGGGGGAGATGACGATCCCTATATATTCCTGCCTCCACATTTTTTTTACCTGAAAAACATGAAAGCCTAAAGTAGCAAAGTACAAAAGTGGCCACTGGGTTTGAGAGTTTTAGTGCAAAGACTGGCTTTTGAAACCCAAGCTTGCCAATGGTCTTAGCAACCTGGATTTTTGGGTCCAATCCTAATTTTAAAACTTGTGTTCCTTTATTTATTTATTTATTTATTTTGCCATAAGTATGTTCAATGTGTTTCATTTCTTGACTTAGAAATCATAATTTTTATGCCTACAAAAGATATTTTAGATGCTTTAGGAAATAGGCCTTTTGTGTGAAGTAGCCAAATTTGCAGAGGACTCTCAAAGACCATCTTTCCACAGTTAGAGACAAGACCTAAAATGCAAGAACTTCCAGAGGAGGTAACACACTTCCTGTGCCTGAGCAGGGAGCAAGGACCAAGGACCCCAGGCTCCTTGTCTTCAGGCCCCAATTAGCGAGACATCATTCGATGTGAGTTTAATGCACCCACAATCATAATTACAAATCTTGACATTTCGATGCTCCCAAAGTCAACACCCATCCCAGCAGGGTTAGCCACATTATCACTAGTTAAGGAGATACAGAGCAATTAGAAGCTAAAGGAAAAGGTTAACTCTACCACTCAGAGGGAAGGAGTTCAGCAGCTAAACCCACCTGCAACTGCAGTGTTAATTTTTTAAAATATCGGCTTCAAAGCCTTGTCACCATGACAAGGAAGATCTGAATCTAAATGGAATATTTAAGAGCATGGCCTCCTCAGCTCTCAATCAGGCTGCACACTGACCTTTGCGTGGTCTCCACCAGTGGATCAGCTGTCACAAAATACGGGAGAAAGTGGAACATCATTGGACCTGTCGTGAGGTCAATCAGCCGGTGCTCAGGCCAATTTGCCAAGGAGTCCGTTCCCTCACCAGTCTGATGAAACGTAGTAGCAATTAATCACCCGCTAATTTGCAGGGAGTTGAAAACTTCCTCGTGTTTGTTGTCCCACTCATCACTTTGCCTGGTCTTGTGGGATCTCAGGCCCAGAGCATGAGGCCACCTCAGGGAAACGTGAAACTGTCGGAATTGTGTTTTAGGCCACCAGGGTGACAGTCGAGGGGACACCTGCCTCAGGCCAGCACAGCCCTATTTTCGCTAGAAGGCTCTCTGTGGTTTGCAGTCCCCGAAGGAAGGGCGTACTGTTCAAGTGCATGCAACAGACATTCTCTCTTTGAAACTCTCATGATCTAGTAAGACCTCATTGCTGTTTCTATCGACCTGTCAATTCTTTATCTATCTTGAGAAGGTGGTGGCTTTGTCATCATTCCCTGCAGAGGTTTATTATCTGAGAGCTGCTGAGTTGTCTTAAAAGCAGAAAGGTTTCTTTCTTTCTTTTTTTTCCTTTACCAAATAGACTGTTCTATTTGTAGCCAAGTCTCATAAATTCAAATACTTGTCAAAATAAATGAATAGTATGTTTGTTATATTCATGACTTAAAATCACGTTTGATTGCTTACTCATTAATCCACAAAATTAAGCAACACACCCTGGATTGCAGTCATTAGTACAAATGAGCGGGGCTCTTCGAAGCGTCAGATGTAGTGGAGCGCATTGTACGGGCGTGTTTGTTTCGAAACTAAGTATGTTAATGCACAAATTAGTTTTATAATTTCAGAAGGTTTCCTGTGGAAGAAAACCAAGTTCTTAACTATAGTCCACCAGCAAACGGGGTTAGGATCATAATACACAAGGTGGATTTTTGATGGAAAACAGTAAAATGTAACTTTACTTTGAGCCTCAAGGATGGGCAGGATCTATTCTGTCCTCTGTAGAGGTGTACATGGTAAGGGAGGTTACCTTTATTCCTGATTGGGTGGAAAAATCGGGACTTGGGGAGATGGCATCCACCTTAAAAATCTAGACATCCACATAACAGAGGCTTTGCTTTTCTGCTGGGGTACAGCAGAGAACGTAAATCACTCATTTACTCAACCCCTTTCCCTGTGCCAAGTACCCACTAGGAGCTTGGAATATAAAGTCAGGTTGTACTTGAAGGGACATTTGGCTGGCTCAGTCGGTAAAGCCTGCCACTCTTGATCTCAGAGTCATGAATTTGAACCCCACATTGGGTGTACAGATTACTTAAGATAAGATCTTTAAAAAAATAAGGAAGTCAGGTTGTACTTGAATTCTGTCCTCTGTGATGTGGGGCTAATACAGCTTTTCTCATAAGGTTTCTTTGGAGTATGAAATGGACACACTTACAACAGTGCCTAGCCCATAATGAGGGCTGTGTAATTATTTGTTAAAAGCATTTTTTAGTTATGTGACTCATGGTTTCAAATAACTTACAGGTTTTTTGTTTTGTTTTGTTTTTTCTAGGTAGCTTAGTTATGGAGGCAAGTAAATCAAGATCTTTGGGCTGTGTGATGGGTAATGATAGAGACATAGACAATTTCATGGGAACACAAGGGAGCCTCGTGGAAGACCTCATATGAGGAACTTGGAAGCCATGATAATATATAATAAGGAATTTGAAGTTGGAGCAACACCATGCCAGATTGTATAATGGAAAGCCCACTTCAGCAGTGGTGTTGAGGGTACACAATCAGGGGCTGGACTGGAAGCCAGAAACAAACTGAGGCCTTTGCAGTGGAGATGTGAGGACCTGGCCAGAGGCACTGAGGCATTTTGTTGTGATGGAGTAGTCCCTGCTGGGAGGAATCAACCTTAGATTCCAGGAAGTTACTGCCTTCATGGATGGCTGTGGCAGTGCTGGGCTTTGGCCAAGAAGTTACCAAAGGAGTGCTTCTGAGATGATTACAGCTTTGGTTTGGACAGAGAATAGAAACTGGAGGGAAGTAAGGAGAATAACACCGAGCCAGTGAAATAGTACTTAGGTGCATCTTACGACACGATCAATGTATGTAAGCTTTGTAATTTAAAAACCATTTTTCCCTGTGCTCTTTTATGTTTTCTAGTGTCGGATAGACTCCCTGAAAAAAGACTACTCTTCCAAAAATGCAGGCTAGATGCATGTGATTTACTTAAGAATAATTTGAAGAAAAAGCCATTTTGTGTGTACGTGTGTCCATGCATTTTAAAAAATACCTTCATTTCTGATAAGGTACATTCTCCCAAGACCTTTGAAGCCCTTGCAAATGGATAAAACTGAGGAACGTCCAGTGATATACTGGGTTAATGGCAAGCAAAGCCGCGCAGTGGATTGGCATCATTTCTGAGAATTTCTCAGCTCGTTTAACCTTAAGATCTTTCACTTTCTTGTGTGTCCGCCATTTTTAATCTGTGTAATTCAGAGACAGAGGAAATAGTATTACTAACAAAGCCAGATATATTGAGTTCTTATAATCTCTGACATCCGTATTATCTCAGAATGCTTGAAACTTCTTCAAGCTTCTTTACCTGTGTGCTTATCCCACTGCTGCCCCCGAGGGCCTTTAGGAATAGGGCTTGGAGGCTGCCACCTGACCTCCATGGAGCCTTTTGCCTGAACACGGCTATGGATGGTGAAGGGCACAGAGGAAAATGTCTTCAGGCTTTCCTCGTGTATATTAGGTGTCAGTTGTGAAGGTTGTTTCATAAACGCTGAGCTGTGACTACTAAGGAAAGTCAAGAATGCAACAAAACAAACCCAGGATTCTCTTGAACTTAAGTCAGTCCCAGAGAAAATAGGATTGAGTATAGTGTGTTTAATGCATACCTGGCTTCTTAGTGAGTTGCTGCGTAATTAAAGAAGGTAAATGTAGTTTTGGCCAAAGTATTGGGGGCTTTTTAATAGGCATATTTTGTTGTCATCACAGGCGATGTAGGCAGCTGTCTCTTTAAAAAGCAATGAGAATAAATATGTTTCTTAGTACAGTTGAATAAATTAATGTTATTTTCTTTAGAATGAAGTTTAAAGCTGTAAAGTTTGTGAAGGTCCCTATTATGGATTTTCAGTTTGAAGAGGTGATGAAAATTGGTTTATCTCATTTACTGAATGTTGATTGAATTTTGTGAGAATCAGAGCTGTTACATACTCGGTCCGAGGACGCAAGATTTGATGCTCGAATCTGATGAAGATGCTAATGTGAGCATGCTAATTTTGAAAATCTGGATTAAATGCTTTTAGCTAGCTGTCAAAATCCCATGAAGGAAGATCACCTATTTTCAAACTTTTGTTTAAAGTGGCATAAAATTAACTCACATAGCCAGTTGTTATTTAGTTACAAGCAGATGCATACATTTAAATGAAATTCTGCAGTGTTTCACTCTCTTCCCAAAGGTGATAATGTGTTTTCCTCTACTTGTGAAATTGTTGTAATTTCACAGTCTTACTTAGATTTAATTGTGTTTATTAAGATTTGAGACAAATGATTCCAATTTTATTTTGTAGGATCCTCGTTTTTTTCCTTTGTCTTTTAATTTTGTTCGATAGTAGTATGGAATATGGATGAAACAGTAAAAATAGCAATATGTTGTTAAATTCAACAGTTTAACCCAAAGAACTCAACATGGCAAATAAGCTTTTCTTAGTAGTACATTAGTTTACTTGACGTGTAATTAAAATAGAGCCACGTATTTCTTACTGTAATTACTACTACAAAAAATATACTTTCATAAATTATATTCTATGAGCATTGGGATCCTTCTTTTTTTATTCTCTATGTAGGCTAAAGATAATAGCATCAGATTTATAAAAACTCAGGCTATAAAAGTGACAGAATGCTGTAGGTTGATAACAGAGCAAACCACATCATGAATATTGAAGGATTCTGCAATAAATGTACCTGATGGCATTTATTATTAAAATATTTACTTGTCACTGTAGAAACTGAAGACGTTGGTATATTGCTTCCAGTTATGGTGGAAATAGACAGCACAGCTCATGTATTGCTAGAGAGCAGTACGCATCTAAGGGTTGTGTGTTCTTGTGTGATGAAGAGCAAGGGAAAAAAAAAAAGAGCAAGGGAAAAAAAAAAAAAGAAAAGAAGAACAAAAATTACCTATTTGATGTGTTTGATCTTGGTGCTTTCTCTGTTCCTCTGTCAATCCTGTGATAAAGAGATTAAAGAGAAGCAACAAAGTAAAAGCAGAATATGGATAAACAAGTCAAGTGGGATTTAGTCTGGAAGCCAGAGAATGGTAGCTATGGTAGGAAAAGGAATTAACATTTAACCTTCCGTTGTGTACCAGGCTCTGTGCTAAGCATTTAGGCATGTTAGGGATATTATCAAGGAAATTAACATTCCACCTCCACTCAACTCACCCGCCCCAACACACAAATACACGCGACTGCACACACACACACATGCATGCAACTACCCCAACACACACACGTGTGCACACCCACACACATGCATGCAACTATCCCAGCACACACACGTGTGTGCACACGCACACACCACACAACTACCTCAACACACACGCACGTGCACACACACACACATGGATGCATGCACACACACCTTTACTAGTGACATTGATCGTAATAGTCTCGCTGTTTGAGTCTAAAAACAGGTCTGAGTCCTTGAAGAGATATTGATGGTGTAAAATTGCAGAGAACACATGGCCCTTTTGATCAAGTCTATTATTCAGGTTTCATGGATGTTGTAAATTATCCAAAGTTCTTCTGTCTCCTTTCATCTTTGAGTTTTTCATTGTTGACTTTTCCATTATTTTAACCTTTACAAGGTGAGTATGAGAAAAAGAGGGAAGTATTCTCTAATGTGAGGTTTATGGGTGACATTACCTTCAGCCGTGGGCAGGGGACACTTGAAGTTACCAAAACCAGTGCCTCATCTTTGAATTGCAAACACCATCCACATGCACAACTGAGATCTAGCTAGTGAATATAATTTGGACCCACTACATTAATGTGTTTCTCCTTCCGTGTTTTCCTAAGTCCTGTTTACAGGATAGGTGTGTTCCTGAGAATTACACTCCTCCTCGACCTCAAGAGGTATGAAACACAGGGACAAACACTGTACCTCTTCTGGGTGCCTTAATTTTACTGGCAATTAAAGAGAAAAACTTTATTAAAGATTAATACAAAATAATCTATTAATTAAGATTAAGTCTATTTTTAATTAAGATTAATCTATTAATTAAGATTAAAATCTGTTTTGAAACAAGAACAGAAAGCGGGTAGAATACAAAAAGTAAGACATGAATTTTGAAATCTGAGCCCTTCGGCTGTGAGCTTATGGTATGCCCACTCAGGCTAGGCCCCCACTACCCTGGAGGTCTATTTTTTACATTTGTTCTCAAGCTACGTTGGGGCACTCATCTGGAAGCTTGACACCAGGTACATCCAAGTGGCATCTTGGAGGGAAGTGGGCAAGGGAGTGCCTGGTGCCAGGCTGCTAACCTTACCTCCCTCTCCATCTGCCACGTACCCCTAGCATGACACTCCCGCTCCTGCAGACACCAAAGAAACAGATTCTCCCTTTCAAAATTGAGCCTGAAAAAGAAAAAAAAGAACACACATAATCTCTATTTTTGGAGCTTGATGTGGCAGAAGCAATTTCTCCCAGTGTTGAATAGAAAAATGAGGAATTTCTCCCCATAATAACCAAACTGAAACAACAGCCATAATGATAATGACACTCGAAGGATCTTATGGGAATGTATTCATTGTACATGTGTTCATTCATATACTCATTCATTTCTAACAAAAAAATAATAATTTGAATGTTGATTCTAAAAACACATGAAAAAATCCAGGTGTCTTTTATCCTGTTGCTGTCTTAGGGGTTACTATCTGTTCTGGCCTCACTTTCCTCATTTTATTCCAACAAATATATGTTCAATGCCTGCTGTGTATACTCACCATTCTCGGCGACAGGGATACGATAAAAAAGACAAAAATCACTGTTTTCTTGGAGCTTATATTCTAGTACAGTGAGAAGACAGGCAATAACTAAGACAAACAAGAAGAGATGAAACATCGAGAGGGTGATAAATGCTACAAAGAAAAAGGAAGAGAAGATGGGAAGTGGTGGTGGTGTTGCAATGCACATAGTGTGGCGTTTGAGTAAAGATGGGCAGGATGGAGAAGCAAGTCATGCAGGTGACTGGGGGGAGACTGCTTCAGCAGAAGGGACAGCAAATGCAAAGATACTGAGTCAAGGGCAAAGAAGAAGAAGTCATAGCTGAATAGAATCCCGAGAACAGGGGAGAATGTACTCAGAACATGAGGTCAGAAATTTCACAAGGAACCCACGGACCCAAGTCCATTGCCAGGACTTGAGCTTCACTGGGACATGAGAAAACAAATGACCAGAGGAGAGACATGACTTGCCTTGTGTTTTGGTAGGGTCACTCTGGCTGCTGTGTTGAGAACAATCGAAAGGGAGTATGGATAGAAACGACGAGACCAGACAGGAAATTGTTGCCATAATCCATGGGAAAGACTGGAAGTGGGGTCCAAAGTGGTGAGAATGGAGGGGTGAGAAGCAGTTAGACTCTGACTGTATTTTGAGATTTGTTGGCAAATTGGTGTGTGTGAGGTGCATGAGAGATAGGGAGGAACGGAGGGAAAAAGGCATCAAGGATTAATAGGAGGTTTTTATCCTGAGCAATTGGAAGAATGGAGTGCTGTTAATTGGGATGTATAAAGATTATGAAAGAGCTTTGGAAGGTCAGTTTTTCACATGTTATGTTAGTGGATCTTATGATCCTGGAGTTCAAGAAGCATCTCCGGGTTGAAGATTTAAGTTTGGAATTTATCAACAGATACTTACATCTATGCTATGAGACAAACAAGGTGCCCCCCCCAAAAAAAATAATATAGACATATTTCACATTTTTAGAGACAAGAAGATAAGTAAAAGGAAATTTAATGGAGGGCCTCGAGAGTTGAAGATGTCCGGGAAGGCAAGTGAAGAAAATAATTTAAGGAAAAAGGTAGTGATTGACTGTGTCCTAAAGTCAAAGCAGAAAAGTGGGGGATTTAGCTACCTAAAGATTGTTTTTGACCTTGGTAAGAACAGTTTCTGTGGAGTAGAGGGGCGAGAGCCTGACCAGTGTGGTCTCAGCAAGGAACGGGAAGGAGGGAGACTGGAAATTGCTCTGTGGACAGCTGTTTGAGATTTTGCTTTCAAGGAAAGTTGAGAAATGGGTATGGTATCTGTAGGGGTCCCAAAAAAGTTGTTAAAGCCTTTTTGGTTGTTCGTTTTTATTTTTGTTTTGAGTGGGAGAATGAATAGTGTATTTGTGGACTAACCTTCCTGTGTCTCTCTGGGGATAAGATGCCGAAATACTGACGGACATCTGTGCGGACAGGAGTTTTGATCAGTAATAATGGCTGTGTGAAAAGATCGCGGATTATGGGGTCTTTGGGAAATGTTGGTGTTGCACTGGGTGTCATGAAAATACCAGCATTGCAGAAGGAGAACGGAAGGGTCACCAGAAGATGGATAAGGCAGCAGAAGAAGAAGGCGTCCAAATGAAATATTGCCTGTTTGCATTTTGCATAGCGTTTAGGTTACTACCGTCCGTACGATGTCAGTGAAAAATCTTCCACATGCCTTAGAAGTTTAGTCTAGGTGAAAACTTAACAACAGAAAACTTTAAATAGAATTCCTTCTTTCACGTCCATCTCATCTGTGTGGGGAAGGTAATTTGTAATGAGTTTAAGGTCAGGGAGGGGAGGCCATTTTCCTGCACTGGACACTTTGGAAATCACATGTCTTCTGTGGAGGGACTAGAACAGTGGTTTAATGTTAATTAATGCATCTCTGTAACCCTGTCTGCTAAGAACTCTGTTGCCCAGGAAGGTAGATGTTCTGATGAGTCAAGTAATCTAGCTGATAAGCGCCTGCAGTGTGTACAGTTTAAATCAATTGTCGATGTTGAAGCGAGTGTAAGTTGTGGTGTGTTGTGGGTATTGAGGTGAAGAGGGCACGGAGAGTCACTTAGCAGCCAGCACTGATGGAGCCAATGACTCCTTGTGGGGACCACAGAGTCAGGAACTGAACCTCTTCTTTCCAGGAGTAGAGACTCATTCATTCATTCATTCATTCATTCATCCTCACACCCAGAGTAGACTCTGTGGAGATCATTCCTGTCCTCCACGGGACTGGGAGACAGACTGTGAGACTCGGGGGTGCTCCAGTTCTTCTTAGCATCATCTTTGGGAAGAATCACATATTGCGTTTTCTGTGTCCAGCATATTCTTTAGGACATAACCTCCTAATGGACAAACCACATATATTTGACAACAGAGCCTCTCTTTGTACAAGTTTTCTTTTTGGAAAACAGTCACCCTGTGGTCTGAAACCCTGGATGGAAAATTAAAAAAGACTAGATTCTTGTATCAATTACTTTTTAGTCTATCTTTTTGGAAAACAGAAGCTCTGAACTGTAGTGTTCTCTCATTTGCTACATAGGTGTGCCATTGTTATTACATATGCTATAAACTTGTTGGATAGGATAGTATGGAAAACAGTAAAGTATCTCGAGGAGGAAGGGTTATATAACAGATATAAGTAATGATTTATGAGTTTTCAGCTTTAAGATTCTGTATTGTGCTTTAGATGCTATTCTATTTTTTTATCTTTTTTCCCCAATATTTAAGGCACAGTGCATATAGTAGTAGTTAAGGATGTAGCAAGAGAAGAAGTAAGGTACTAGTCTTAACTTACCTACAAGTGTTCATAGAACCAGTATAATAAGCCATTTTGCCTCGCCGATTGGCAATTAAAATAAATGTCACTCAGATGTGTTAGAATTCACCAATACGCAAAACTGAAATTCTAATCATGTCACAAAAAAAGTGACAAAAATAACACTTCCAGCACTTTTTAAAAATTGATTTTATTTTCCTTTACAAGATTGAAAGTGTTAAACTCTTCACTCTGACCAGATGATTAGAAAGATACAGATCTACTGATTATTTTTATACTAGAATAATCTTTCATTATTAATCTATTTAAGCCTCTCAAATCAGTTCATCAGTACTGCCAATTAAAAATAGGAAATGTATGTGCTCAATTTCAAGAATTAAAAATAATGCCTTGGGAGTAGCATTTCTTTCCTGTGGTAAGAGGATTGTTGGATTTTCCAATTAAAGAAGTCTCCATACTGGAAATGAGTAGTCAATTATGAAAATTATTTTTGAATAGTCAATTTGCATATCCCTAATTGTATTCATTTCTTTTGAAAGACTGAACTTGGAATTTATGATGTTTTGATTGATTACGCCTGCATTTGTGTTATTAATACTATTGCTAACAAGGTTCCCCTCTGAATGGGCCTTCGAGTGTCTTTTCTGAATAAATGTTTGAATCACAAGTAGGTTTGCTTTATTTAATGAATGAAAAATAGCTGAAGATTTACTAGCAGTTTTCAGATTTGCACACACTGTTCTTTGTCGGGTTGACAGTAGCATCCCCTTGGTGCTTTCTAGACGCACATTTGGACTTCTCCCGAACACCCGATGAGCAGTGTGCGAGGTCTCTCTATGGTGGTGCTGTCTGCCGGCCAAAAATACGGTTTCAGCAGGACTGTCCTCACTGTTCGTACAGCAGTGTTTGTGCAATGAATATTTTATGACATCTTGCCCTTTATGAAAAATGACTTGGAAGTGGACAATTAAATGTTTTTATATTAATGACAAGAAACAGTTCTCATATGAAACAACACTGAGACAAAGATGGAAATAATTTGGTTAAAAGTGCTGATGTGTAGTCTTATTGGACTTGACGTTCATTGGACTTAAACCAGTCAACATAGCGTCATGAAGGAAGAGAACAAATTTAAAGGGATGTATCAAAAGGGGATATCTGTGTGCACAAAGTGAACACATTGTATGGAAATATGCACGCTCATTTGTTGTGATTGTGTCTAAAAGGGCAGCTATGATTATGGATTTCATAATATCTTAACTCTCTGAGTTTGGAATGTCCTCTTTTACCTTATAGATCTGTTGTTCAGCTTTTGCATATTCAACTTTTATTTCTGGAAACCGTCCTAAAAAAATACTGAAGTCCTTTTTGGCATATTGGAAAAGGTGGTGAGGGGAGGGGCAGCCTTTTCCTTCCTTCAAGAGAGTTAGCCAAAATAGGTTATTTCAAGAATAGACAAACCATTAGTGAAGTCCTGCCACGGTCCTTTCAGACGTAATATTGAATTGGGAGTTGTGGTACAGTAACATTCAAGTTACACGGTTTCAGAGGCTGTTTTCCTTAAAATCCAAGAAAGATCACAATCAGCTAGAAACAGTGTTGTGTGCTATGCATGCCATTCAAAGTAATTAGTGTGGTTGGATTTGTTTGTAGCTGATTGCTGTGTTTGATGAACAAGAACCACTCCACAAGATTGAGAGCCCCAGCGGAAACCCTGCAGGCCGGCAGAGCCCAGATGCCTTTGAGACGGAAGTGGCTGCCCAGTTGGCTGCGTTTAAACCAATTGGTGGGGAAATTGAAGTGACCCCTTCTGCTCTGAAATTAGGTATGTGTATCTTCACTATTATGTTCTTCACTTGCTTGAAATACGTCATCTTGCTGATTATGAGTGGCTTCTACAAGATGACTTGTCCTCTTAGTATCTTTCTTGAAAAATCTGATTTGTCTTTAAATTATTTTTACATAGCTCTTTGTAGCTGTGGACACTCAGACAAGGGGATGCATTTGTTTTGTTTTGTTTTGTTTTCTCCTTGAATGACGGGTGGATCTGAATTGCGTGGTCTTGAAGTATCCTACAGGACAGGCTGGTCTGTAAGTGATGGGGTTCATCTGTACCCTAGGGGGGTCACTTAAAAAAAAACTCTTTGAAAAGTGTCATTTGGCAAAAGCTAACATTTATCAAGGAATTCAGACTAGGTATAAAGGTCACTTTCTGTTTGAACCACCTTCTTTTTCTCCTCAGACTATGTATCTCAGACTTCCAGGAAAACATTTTGAAGTTAGTCTCTTAATTCTAGCCTACTGATTTATTCACACAAGAACGACCCACCCAATAATTTTGTTCAGAATTCCTCATTTTTGTCTTGAAGGCATTGGGAGAAAAATAAACATTCTTCTCAAGTTTCAGTGAATTTACACCTCCAAGATCAATGTCAGTTTTTGGTGATACCTCTCGGAGGTAAATTTAGGTCAGTTTCACAGCATGAAGCTTTTGAAAATCCGCTAACATTTTGGTACTTAGAACAAATTTTCATTCCTGTTGAAGGTGTGCATATGTTTTGAGACTGCTCTGAGCACCTGTTAGATAGGTTAGTTCTCCAGGTAGAAGAACAGAGGCTTTTACTACTGTGCGAGGGGAATCTTTCCCTTGCAAAGCAGAGTGTACGCTTAAAATCACAGAAGTCCTGCAGAGAGCCGGCTTTTTCCCATCTGAAGCAAAATGTTGACTGGAAAGTTTATTTTACATACCACAATCCTGAATATCCGTATTTGGTACTAATCTTCTGGAAAGCATCTGTGGTGCCGCTTTTATAATAAACCAAGTGGAAATTTATGACCTCTAATCTTCCTGATGTTCCTCTATCCTTTGGAAACCCAGCTAGTGACGCGATGTTCTGGAATGCGTGCGGACAGCCCAGGGCTCCGTGGCAGCTTCCCCATCCACAGAGGAGGTCTGTGGCTGCAGCATCCTCACCGCCCTATCATTCATTTGCATAATGAATGCCTTTTTATCCATTATGCAAATGGGATGGGAGGGAAATTAGGCAATAAGGGAAGACGAAAGGAGAAAATTGCTCTCACTTGTTTTAATATTCTATTTATAAGCAAGCACTGTGTGGTCTTCAAAAGGCTGAACCTTAGAGTAGCCTGTGCTGGGGAATTTGTTTCTGCCTTCCCTTAGGAGCTCTCTAGGTGGGGATGGGTGTGGGGGGGTCGTTTTTCTTAAGCTTTCTCAGCTTCTTTTGTTGAACTGTCTGAGCAACATAATGTTGAAATCAGGAAGAAAAGTAAGCTGAGGTTCCTTTTCTTTGAAAGTGAATTTTCTACTTCTTTAGTACTAATGTTTGGTGAAAGAGAGAGAGAAAAATCTTTATTAGTGGAGACTATATGCCAGGCCCTGAGCTCAAAGCAGTGCAGCAAGTGTTCTTAATCCTTTGCTCATGACAACTCATTTTTTAAGGGAATTTTTTAAAGATTTCATTTATTTCAGACAGAGAGAGAGGGCACACACGCTTACATGAATCAGGGGAGGGGGTGAAAGGGTAGAGGCAGAGTGAGAAGCAGGCTCCCCGTTGAGCAGGGAGCCCATGTGGTGCTGGATCCCAGGATCCCAGAATCATTGATTCCAGACTCCGGGATCATGACCTGAGCCGAAGGCAGATGCTTAACAGACTGAGTCACCCAGGCACTCCATGACAGCTCATTTAAGCCTCAGGGTACTTAGCTGGGTTTTGTTACTCCCCTCATTTAAGAGGTGGGGACACAGTCATGTAGTACTAAAAGTAATTTATCCAAAAATCCTATAGTGATTTCATGGCAAAGTCAAGATTTGAACCCTTTCTGGCTCCAGTGTCAGGAACCATTTTTTTCTTTGCTGCCTCCAATCTGCTGGTAGTGAAAGAATAAGTTGACGGACTTTTTTGGGGTGTACTTTGTGAATATGTATCCAAATCTTGAAAGTGCTTACCTCCCCGGCTTCAGATCCATGTCTCTAGTACTGTGGATGAGGTGATGAGATTAGCTAACCTTCCTCACCAGGTGGTCAGTGTTGCCTCCCAGCCATGGGCTCTGAAGCCCTGGCATCACCTCATCTTCCCCTTGCTCGCCGGCCAGCCTTACTTCCTTCCACCTCACGACCTTTGCAGCTGGACAGAGCTTGAGCATCACTCAGACCATCGCGGAGGCTTCAAGCTGACCTCTCTCGTCACAGGGCCTGCTTTCTCCCATCCCAGCTTCTGCCAGAGCTGTCTCGCTAAATCACAAATCCGATTATATAACTCCCTGCGTAACAACTTCCAGTGGCTTCCTCGTGTGCGGAGAGCCACGTCCAAACTCATTAGCAGCCTGATGCAGATGGTTCCTTGGAATTAGCGGGAGGAATCTGGGCAGGGATGAACACTTGAAAAAAAACAAAAAACAAAAAACAAAACCCTTATCTCCCCCTCATGGGTCCAGCAGATTGAGTACTTTTCATTTCTGGAACTTTAAAAGCAAAGAAGAGAAAACATTTGTCAAGTTTCTCAGGGTAAGTAGAGGAAGCAACCCAGCCTGCTTTGGCGTCTGCCTGTTCTGTGTATCTTTCCTTTTGTTGCCTTGGGGAAGGGTGTGGTCATAGATGGGGCAGATGTCAACTGAGTATGGAGGGTTTTGCTTGGCAGCAGAGGCAATGCTCAAGGCGGCCGAGGGGATGGGACCAGTCGTGCTCTCAGACCCTGTCTGAGATCCTGCTTAGGTGAAAGGGGTGGGTGGCTAGAGGGGGAGTAGCATTTGTGTCCCAGTGATTCATCATAACAGCCTGCGCATAAAATGCTAACCACCAGAGCCCCAGCTCTTCACCTCCGCTCCCCACTCCGCTCCCAAGGCCATTGGAAGCGGTTCTAGTTCTGGGGCTTGTCTGCATAGGCTGGTAGAGCAGACACAGGGATTGTCAAATTCTTGAGCCCCATTCAAGAAGATGAGGAATTTAATCATTATCAGCTTACATGTTTATCTCTCTTACCAAGCTACCATTTGACAAATAGGAGGAATCAATACATTTTATGATTAGGTCATATTAATCAACAAAAATTTGTATTGTATTGGTATCTGAAATAAAATTATGCTTGATATCTAGTATAATTTTTCTGTCATTGTCCAACACAAGATGATAATTAATAATATCCTGTTAAAAGCCAACAACATTCCCTGTATGCATACAGAGATTGGCCCCTCTTCTTTTTCTTCCAAGATGAAATACTTATGTACAGAATATGCCAGAAGTTCTTATTTACAGGCTCTTCATGACCTACCTACTTCCTCGCTGCCCACATTTATTACTGGCCACTCTTTCACAGTTACGTTAACCTGTAGGCACCAAGAACCACTTGCCATTCCCCAAATTTGCTGTCTTTCAGGCCTCTGTGCTTGTAGAGGAACTTTTTCTCTTTGATCCTCCCTTTGCCTCTTTTCTACTTGGTGGAATTTGTATGCACCTTTTAAATTCAGGCTCAAATACGATTGTATTTATAAAGCCTTGTGTACATCTTGAAGGTAGTACACTAGGTATACAATAAATTTATTTCCCAATACTTCATTCAACAATAATGAGTTACAAAGATGAATTGAAGAAATCTTCTACTGACCTAAAAGGGTTCAGTATATACCCTGTAAGCTAATGGGGTATATATTTTTATTTACAGGAGGAATTTCAGATCAATTGGGAAAGTACATAATTCTAACTTCATTCATCTAAATTATTTCTTACATTTATTTTCCCAATGGATTTTCGTTTTCTTTTTTTAAATATTCTACTTATTTATTTGAAAGACACAGTGAAAGAGCATGAGCTGGGGGAGGGCAGAAGGAGAGGGAGAAGCAGTCTCCCCTCTCAGCAGGGAGCCCGACAAGGGGCTGGACACCAGGACCCTGAAAACAAGACCTGAGCCAAAGTCAGATGCTTAACCAACTGAGCCACCCAAGTGCCCCCACCACAATGGATTTTCTAATGTAATGCTAAATGACTAAGTCCTGATGCAGAATGATTTACTAGTTTGGGCTAACACTTTAAGAGTCTGTTTCTGAAATAGGCCAGTGCTTCCTACAATATAACCTAGAGATTGCTACCCTAAAAATATATTTAAAAGAAGAGACACGGTAGAACAAACACTAGGTAGAACAGCACAAAATGATATCCACAGAGTTTACTTGGACTTTAAAATCACCCAGTTCAGGAATTTTCCAAGTCTTCTTTGGAGCCCTATGGTACTTCTGAACATGTTTTGGGATCTCAGCAACTATGTGATTGTAGTTAATTAGCAAATGACATTCACTGAGCATTTAAGTCTTAGATGTTCTTCTAATTTATTCACATTCACTCTTTGTACAGATAGGATTGGTTAAGCTTTCAGGGTGATAGGGAAAAACTGTAAGATGGCTGACCAAACCAGCAAGGCAATTCCAGTCTCTTTCTCAAAGCCCTCCCGGGGTCTTCTTTCCTATCCCATTTCCCATGCGCACTGAAAGTACCAAGTATGCAGAAGTAGAAGGGTATAAATTCCCCTCCCTGCTTGTGCTTGGGGCTCAGACCGTTGGAGAACAACTTCCTCCTTGCCCGCCGGTGTTACATAAACCTCCGATCCTCCAAAGTCTCTGCGTGGCACTTGGGTCTTCTGCCAGGATCCAGTCCAGGTTCTGTAACAAGGGATGAAAGGAATACAGAAAGCTGGTGAGGAGGCAACAGAGAATCCTAATGCCCTTTAGAAGTCCTACTGTAAAGAAACGCACTTCTACTCAAGAATTCTTAGTACCCCTGACGACAGCTTTTGTAAAATTCTGGTTCTGGAAGTTTCCTTAATTTCCTTAATATTTCATAATTAGCAGTTCTCTAGACAATTGACATCATTTTACAAACAAGCAAATGTGTGCTCTGATGTCAAATAAATGGTTGGATAAAGAACAAGAGTCGGACCCTGTGTCTGTTGGCCTCTAGTACAGCGCTCTTTCAACTTCATGACATTTTGGGGATTAATTGAAGATTTCAATTACCATGTCTTTTAATACTGTATGTGATAAAATACCACCTCATATCCTTTTGGAATTGAGATAGAGTGTAAATTAATAAATAGATACTATGAATAGCTATAAGTCAAAAGGTAATAAGGGAATAAAGACCAGAAAATTAGATGGAGAAAATTTCCTTTAAATCCTTCTCTAAGTTTAAAAAAAAAAAAGAATTTACTTCCGTCTCCTCAACCCTTGAAGGTTTGCACACACCTGCACGCATTCAAGTGTGTGTGTTGGGGGGTTAAGTGCACCAAAACCAGTATGCTAATGGGATATGGAGGTGATTTTCTTTTCTGTGTTGCGGATACTGTTGTACTCTTTTTGACATTTCAAGTATCTGTACATAGGGCCTTCTGTACATCAGACAAATTAGGACACTAAGTTTGAAATTTGGAAGAGTAAGGGTCTTTTAGCCTTCCGGTCAGTAGTTCCTGTGCTGCTTTTAGATCTGTGGTACCTGACCTTCTACTGTTGCGCAGAAGACATCATGAGATCATGGCCCCAAGCCTGGCCCATCCTTGTCCCTTGAGAACCAGTAGTGTGGAGCTGGTCCCAGACCCTACAGTATTTGATCTAGCAGTGTTCCCAGGTAAATCATTTAATCTATATCAGGACCACATCTTTCCAAACATAAATAAATAAATAAATCAGGACACATTTGTCATTTCCATAGAAATGGGTATTTGAGTTGGGACCATCTGGGTCACTTTGTGATGTGTCATTACCATGTTTCCTTGCCCCACAGTTTTCTTGTCTATAAGATACACCTTGCTTGCCCTAATGGGCTATGACTGATTTAAGAGAATTTCATTCATACCATGCTGAATCTGACTCCGTGCGCCTGCCAATTTCTGCACCACGGCCCCAGTTAATTAGTAGTTGTATTTTGGATCCTTTGATAATTTTTTTCAGTACTTCCTGACAGAAACTTGCTATTTTGGGTTCAAGCTTACGTGAGAAAATATTTTCTTTAGTTATAATTATTTTAGCAGTGTAATTTGAACAGTGTGTCAGGATAAAACATATTTGGGACTTGGTTGTTGCCAGTCTTGTGATCTATATTACCCAGATATAAAGCAATCTGATTAAAGTTTGGAGTTGAAATAGCGTTAGCTTTATTCTCTTCTTGTATGTTAAACTTTGAAGATGAACTTACTTTCTATTTGAAAGTGATTCTTACTTCTGAGACTTGAAAGCTGAAAGGTGCCTCAGACGCTTTATTGTTTCCATGTGTGTTTGTGCTTCAAAACTGAAATGGAAATTATGATTGTGTGTTTGTTATAATGTAATTATTTTCAAAACACTGAGTTCCCTTGTCTTTATTTTCAGTAGTTCTCAGAAAAAAAAAATTATATAGCCATAGATTAGTGTTGGAAATTGTGACCGTTTTCTATCTGATTTTGACTCATTTACTTCATAAGGGAAACATATGGGAACGTTTGTCTGAATTTTCAAGGAAACCAAATCCCTTTATGGCACTGATCTTCAGGAAAAAATAAAGAAGGGGGAAGTTTATTCCTTTAATTAGGTTGCAGTGTGTAAGTAGCTGCTGTGCCCATAATGTGAGTTTAAGTATTGGCATCTGACCCTAGACAAACACAGTCACACCACACACATAGCAGAACTAAAGCCCGGGGCTGGGCCAGGCTTCTGCCAGAGCCTTTGAATTTGGACTACAAAGCGTACAAGCATGTGCGGGTTCCTCGTTGCTGGAAGCTCTCCTCTGTGGGCTGTGAAACCAGAGTGGAAATCACCAGGCAACTGTTTGGATGAAACCATAAGTCATAATTTGGTCATTGGGTTTCATCTTATTTGTTTCCTGTAGGGACTGATTATTCAAAAGTTAACAGCTACAGAATAGCTTTTCTTTCTTAAACTTTTTTTCTTCCCTGCGAGCCCGGTATTTTCTTCCCATGCAGGCTTAGATGAATGATGTTGTAATTAGCTATGGTAACCTTGCCAGGCCATCATCAATCAGTCACAGCCATAGAGTCAACAAAGTGTGCGCATGCTTTCTGGTGCGACAGTGACTAAATCGGGATGAAGGAGGTCACGGCGTTTCTAACCCGTTTCTGGCATCATTCTTCTTTTCCCAATGTTTTGGTTTTTATTTGAGTTTGTTTGCACAGTAGGTGAAAGCTGCAAGGAGTGGCGGGAGTCAGATTATATATTGAATATTTAAAAATGTTTTAATACTCCAGAAACGGCCCGAGGTACTTGGTTGAATGAAAAAATAAAATCAATACCTAAAGACAAGCAACTCCTGAACAAATGCTAAAAGGTAATTACCACACAGGAGTCATTTTTGTTTCTGTTAGTGAAGTACAGATGTGAGTAATAGTTCCAATAAGAATTTTCCAGCATACTTGGCATTACCTTTTCTAAGTAATTGCAGATGAATGGTCCATACAGGCACACTTCATAGACAGGCAATCAGTTTATAACATTTTATAAAAATAACAGTGAGATTTGCTTGAAAATATTCTGTATTCTTATAAATGTCTTTTAAGTGAGATATTATTTATTGTTATAGAATATTAAACAAGAAAAAAACATTACCATCATCCTAACAGAACTGCTATTTTCATTTTTCTGCTTTCTATCAAGTTTTGCTTTTTATTTTGTCTTTTTTTTTTTTTTTTTTTTACTATGTGCTTCCATTCTCCTTTGTGTGCTCTATCCAGTGGCTAAATTTAGTACTTAAATTGGTACTAAGGTGGTTGTACTCTATAGAAAAAAATATTAAAGGGGATTTGCACTTAGCCATTCACCCAGAAATGTCAGATAGCATATAAAAAACAAGCTTTTACTCTTGTTCTTGTCCAGCATAGATTTCTTAAGTTGATTATATGTTCTCAAAAAAAGCAAAAAACAAAAACAAAAAAATCTGCCGAGTTCACCATCTCCCCTTTGGCCTCTTGCCCATGCTGGACCCACACTGAGACAGAGTCTGCAGATCCTCTCATAAACAAACGGAATGAAAGGTCACCTTCCTACCGCTCACTTGATATTAGACCCCTGGGTTTTCAGGCCTCTCTTGCACACTGCTTTTAATAGTAAATCCAGTGAGGCCATGTTTGCAAAGGCCTACTCCCTGTGTGGTGAAAATATTTTCAGTCATACTGTCATTTTCAACTTTTCATAGTTCCTTGGGCCACTGATAAAATCATTTGCTGTTTGTTCTTTTAATAAAAGAAGGGGAAGACCACTCCCCAACCCCCCAACACACACACATACATGCACGCACACATACCCATGGTCTCTTCTTACTCCCTTCCCAGCCGCCATCACAACTCCCATCTTCCTTTCTTCTAACCCTTCCTTTCTGGGACAGCCAGACAGCACCAGACAGAATGGTCCTCCATTCTCTGGATAGAGGTTCTGCTTTTCAGAGCCTTCTAAGGTTCCATAAACCTTTTTCAAAATGCTTTTAAATTACTTACCTGTATTAAACATTCCTAACAATAGGATTCAGATTTTTAAATGTATAATTCTTTGTGACTGAAGATTACATTTCTCATAAATTTCTAATCACACCTAATCAAATTATTTATGATAATCATGCTGATTTTCTTTTGCAGTGTGAAATTCAGGAATCTTGCTATAATTCAGAATATGGTAAAGCCTCATTTATACTAACAACTTAAGTGTAAGGTTTGAGCCTTTAAGGTGTGGGGTGTGTGTGTGTGTGTGTGTGTGTGCTCATGCCCACACACTTCCCTCCCCCCTTTTCTACCCATCTGGGGGACTAATTTAATTATTTACACAAGATCCATCTTAAGGACAAGTCACTCAGAGTTGGACACGCTTTTATGACTGGCTCAGGATTTTCTCATTTGCTTTATCTGATAAAGCCATATGATAAATTATGCCCCAGTGTACACATATTTGCTTAGTTCCTTGTGCCGTACCTACTTGGAAATTTTGCTATGATCTTGATTTGGCTAAATGAAAGTAAAAGTACTGAAACAGCTTGATCTCTTCATTTTCACATCTCGAGGTGATAAGAAAAGGCGACAGCCTTTGCTTAGCAATTGCCATAAGAAAGCTATCTCTCTTGTGTTTACCCTTTTCAAAATGTTTACCAGATAAAAGAAGACAACTTCCCAGATACGACCACCACGTCTGTCAATTTATCATTGAAACAACGCATCTATCATACGTTACACACAAAATGGTGCCCATTCTGTTTACTCATGGACCTAATGGGAAAATCTTTATAACTGAGAAAATACAGGCAACCCTCTAAAAATATCAGAAAAATCTTGATTACTGTTCTATGTAAATATGAGACTCTACATTTGGGACTTTTTTTTTTCCTGTGTGTAAAATTAAAGGAAATTATGTGATACTTCTTGCTTATTTTCTTTTTATTTATTTGGAAGGCTTGGCTAGGATTACTTAATGCATGTGTTTGGAGTATGGCATGATCAAGGAAAATAAGTTAGAAGACTTCTTGCCTAACCACAAACTATTTAAAAATCATAGCTCTTGTAGTTGGTGTTTTAAGATGATATTAGTTAAAAAAAGCCATTGCCTCAATGTCCATGTTTCTTGAAACTGTTGATAAGAATGGCATTTCCATACCTTTTTGCACTGTTTGTTCTGAAAAATGACATGGATGGCAGCAAGCTGAATGGCTTTGTGTCATCTGGTTCTGCAGAATTGTGATGATCAATTAAGCTCTCCTTCTGTTTTTAAAACAAATAGACTTTCTGCCTCAGAGACCTGAAAGCATGAGGCAAACTTTGTATTTTAGTCACAGTTCAGGAATAATGTCCTTTGACCTCACGACTTGAGTTGGGTGTTACAGTTAACTGCCCTCATGGCCGGGAATTCAGCCTTTGCACAGCTAACATCTGCTCTTTTCTGATGATTGGGCTTAAGAATGTAGTTATGGAAATCAGTCTATCTGATGTCATTGCTACAGAAGATGATGGTGTGCCTGTCACTGACTTCAGGTAATCAATAATTATTTATTGCTAGCTCAATAGAGGAGAAGTATTACGCTAGGCTACCAGAGGAATATAAAATAGCACGAGCCATGAACTCATTCCCAAGCAGCTTTCTCATTCCCTAGCAATCTAGTTGACTTAAAATAAATTACTGGGTGAATCTCTTAACTTGGTTAGGTTTCCATTTTTATAATTTACAACTCTGGTTATAATATCACAGAGCATACAATTACACAACCTTATATAGTTGGAGAAGGCCTTACCTGATACGTAGATTTAGATGTGCACAAAGAGCTTTGCCGTGTGCCATTAGTCATGCACGATGTCTCCCCAAACTTGGTTAATTGCCTTTTATTTGGGTCTTTGTTTGACAGAGAGGTTTTGGAAATAATAAAACTTCAAGTTTGTGGTTTATATGTGATTCTGCAATTTTTGCTTACTATTTTGGGATAAAACTGTTAGTTTTATCTCCTATTAGGTGATCAGAAATAACTAGGATGCCACATCTTTCCATCACCACTAACAGTGTCCTGTACTTCCCAAGGAAATTCTTCAAGGACCTAATGGGTTGATGGATGAATATTTATCCATCCATCCATCTATCTAACCTTCTTCCCAATGACAGCCCAGTCAAATGTATTCTTTTAATTTTAGATGGTAAAGTTAGAGATCAGACTTCTACCCTAGTGACTTTCAGTAAATGCACTGTTCAGAAGAGTTAATTGTACCCTAGACAGGAGGTAGATGTCAGTGACCCACTCCTTGCTGCTTTTTTCACTGAGTGCCATATAAATTACTGACTGGACTCCTAAGGGTGATGGTTTCTTCTCCAAATCTATAAGCTATATCTCAGCCTGATTTATTTATGTGATGCAGAAAGTTAAAGCTCTCTTTTCAGTCCCTCTATTCTTACTCAAAACACCATTCTCCATATGAGTGTCCAAACTGTCTAAATATGACTGTCTTATATGGGAATTCATCTACCACTATAGACGGTATTGAGAAGGAGCATCTTGACCATCTTGGAAGATTTCCTTAGAGAAGTTGAGAGAACAAATTTTGTGTGTTTTCTCCTTTTCAGACCAATTATCACCTTCTTCAAAAACTTACTCAAGAATTAATTTTCTTTAAAAGAACTTCCTTGACTCCCTTATTGCCCTATTTTTAAAAATAATGTTTAACATTTGTTGGTAGTTGTCATAAGTGTGATATGATAATGTTCTGTCTTTATAAGGTGAAAAGTTATGTGAGGTTAGGCAGAATTCTTGTCTATGATTCATGTCTTCTTAAAAATTGGTTCTCTTCTTAGTATGCAGAATGCAGCCTGAATATATTTGACTTTGTTTTTTCTCTAGTATCTTAATGAACATTAATTCCAAAAGGGATAAAGAAGGATATAGATGAAACAGTATGTAAATATATTTACCAAAGTATAGTCTAGAAATTAAGAGCACAAGCATAGGTCAAATATGACTCTCCCCTTTACAACTAGGTGATCTTTGGCAAATTATTTAACCTCAGTATGTGTCAGTTTCTTATGTTAAAAAACCTCTTTCTCTCTCTCCCCCTCTGTGTGTGTGTGTGTGTGTGTGTGTGTGTGTGTGTGTATTCCATTATATATACATATATACATACATACACATATATATATATACACATATAAATGTGTATGTTGCATGTGTGTCTATATATAGATCATAGGTAATATCAGTAATGACTGAATAGAGTTGTTGGTGAGCATCAAAAGCATTCATGTATCTACATATATAAAAAACATATAATAGTGCCTGCCTTGGGGCACCTGGGTGGCTCAGTGGGCTAAGCCTCTGCCTTCGGCTCAGGTCATGATCTCGGGGTCCGGATCAAGCCCCGCATTGTGCTCTTTGCTCTGTGGGGAGCCTGCTTCCCCCTCTCTCTTTGCCTGCCTCTCTGCCTACTTGTGATCTCTCTCTGTCAAATAAATAAATAAAATCTTAAAAAAAAAAAAAGAATAGTGCCTGCCATGTAATAAGTGGTAAGTCACTGTTATTTTTATCGCTAACTTTATTATTGATCATTTGGCAGAAAATTGTAAAATCTCCTTGTGTTTATCTAAATAATAATGTTTTGGTCTGGTTTTTTGTTCTCTCTTTTCCCCACTTTTAACCCTTGACTCTGTGTTCTCTCTTTCTCATAAATGTAGACTCTGGTCATCTTATACCTTCTCCTAAGCCGTAAAATTAAATTTGTTTTTCCTCTCTTTAGTCTTAAAAGATAAATGATAAAATGATTTCTTGAGGTTAAAGTAATACTCAGGGACATTAATCAAAATAGTATAATTGCTGCAGTTTTCATATAATACCTTGGCGCTTGTTTTTAGAGATTTGTAGGAGGGTAATTGCTTTGAATCTTTTTATCTTAATTCAAGTGTTTACTTTCATGTTCTCACCCTGAGTCAGCATGTTGTTCATGAGGATTTTCTTTTACAGTCGGTAAGTACATGCTGCTTATGTCTGACACTAGCTTTACACAAGGGAAGAAGAATTTATTTGTAATGTTGTTTCATTCATCCAACTGACCTAGAACACTGCAGCACTCAGGGTGCCAATAAGTAACAGATGGCATCTCAAAGGTGCATTTGAAGACAGTTTAATAATGGGATTATTTATGAAAGTAAGGCACTCAAGTCCTGAAAAGATTGGGAGAACCCTTATCAGCCCACGCCCAGAAGTGGCAAGGGGAGTAAATCCTTACCAGTCTGGTGAGAGCTGTAGATGTGGAAGAGAGGTCCTTAGGGATCAGAACCTGTGATCTTAAAGTTGCCCAGTGCTGCCACTTTCAAAAAGATGGGGGGAACACAGTGGGGGATAAACATCCTAATACCCCTTTGTTCCTATCCTCTGATCTCCAGATGGTCCTTCCTAATGGCCAAACCCAATAGGCAGCAAAAGGGAAACTGGCCAGTGTGATGGACTGAGTTACTGAATGGAAGTCAGCCTCTTGGCAGCCAAAACAGGGCTTAAAAGTGGCCTGGATAGCAACATGGAGATCAAGCAGCACAAATATCTAGTCCATGTGTCTCTTAGGTGACCTTTTTTTTTTTTTTTTAAATAAGATGCTGGTATAGATCAAAAATGCTTTAAAGTTAACAGGTGATTATATGATTTGCATAGAACTTACCTATTGAAATATAGAAATCAAATAGAAATTAAAATATACTTTTTTCCCCTCAAGGTGTTCACAATTCAGTACATTTTTCATTCTTTGTTTTTTTTAATTGAGACATAGCATGGGTGATATTTATATATACCATGCACTGAAATCTAAGACCCACCTTTGTGTAATATACCTGTCTTGCTGACTATAATTCCACCACGTTTATAAGTAAAGCAGGAAAGCTTTCAGCTCCCCAAAAGTAGATTAAGTATATTTCTTTTGTGTCTCCTCCATCCCAAACTTTCATACAAATGAAAGTTAAAAATAAAGGGAGGGAATAGATTAATAAAACCACTGGAAATGGGAAGAAGGGGGAATGGAAAGTAAATAGAATCAGATTAATAGATGACTTAGATTTCAGGCTGCCCAAGAGTCAAGTCTTTTTCTTTTGGCATTGAGAGATGGGCTGGGTGCAGGTGGACAGCCTGCCTGCCTGCCTGCCTGTTAAAGTGAGACCTGTCAGTGAACATGCTTTAAGAAAACTGAAGCTCCTTGTTATTCTTAAGTAACAGAGTACTTCATACAGAGATACAAGTGGGCAACCACTGCTCACCAGACAGTTAAGGAGCAACAAGGTAAAAAATGATGCTAGAGTAGAATTGACAAGACAGCCTTAGAGAAGAACAAAAAACTTGGAGGGAGCTACCTTACCAGACACCAAGATTTATAAAGTTATATTAATTGATTCAGTGTGGTTTTGGCACAAGGAGAGATGAATGGCATAGAATAAAAATTTCTAGCAATAGACCCTCACAAATAGCCATTTATTTTATGTCAGATTTGACATTGCTGTGCACTGGGGGAGGGATGATGCCGAACCAATTCAATATTTATATAGAAAAAGTAATAATCTTAACCCCAACCTCACACCTTACATAAAAATCAGTGCAAGACAGATTGTTTTTGCCATTCCTTTATATTTAGATCTACTAACAAACTGTGAAGACAACATGGGGATATGTGCATTACTTTAGAGTTAGGGTTATTTTTAATACAAGACATAAAGAGCTAACCATAGAAAAATTTAGATAAATTGGATCATGTTAAAGAATTCTGTCCATTAAATGATGCCATTAAAATAGTGAAAACAATTGTATATCCTGAGAAATAGTTATAATACATATATTTGACAAAAGTCCATGCCCAAAGTATATGAAGAACTCACGGAAATAAGAGAGAAGCTGATAATTTGAAAGAAAAGTAGAATTCTACCAAGGCATTCCATATAAAATAGATATTTGCATGACCAATAAATATATAAAAAAGGGTTCAATTTCATTAATCTTCATGGAAGACACATTAAAACCACATTGCAAAATTGATAGCAAAATAATGTAGTATTGGTTTATAACCCAAGATATAAAGTAAATATACATGTGTTCATACTGATACCAATAAATAACTGATTGAATAAATAAAAGTGTTAATGGTGGTGGTGAAGAACAAATCTTCCTTACAGAAGAGTTCAAATAATATATACATATTCCTTCCCCCTTAAGTATAAACTGAGGTTAGTGACTCACTTCCAAGTATAGGCTATGGGGGAAAAAATGTAATGTGTATAGTGGCGAAATCTGCCCAGTGCTATCTGAACCAACTGATCAAGATTACCATCACCAGGGAGAAGTCAGCTGATATATTCCCTATGATGGGATGAGGAGCAGAACGTTTCACCTCAGTAATGTTCTTCCCCGAGGCCCATCTTGAGAAAAGCATTAGACAAACTCAAACTGAGGGCGCTCTACAAAATGTCTGACAAGCCCTAGTCGTAATTGCCAAAGTCATGAGCAGTAAGAAAAGACTAAGTAACTGTCCCAGACCAGAAAAGACTTGATGAACTAATACAACATGGTATTCTGGATTGACTCTCAAACAGAAAAGGACCTTAGTGAGAAAACGAAGGAAACCTGAAGGAAGCCTGTAACTTAGTTAATAATCCTGTGTGAATAACTCATTTGATTTGACAAATGCACCATAATTACGTAAGATGTTAACATGGGAAATATTAGACACTCTACTATCTTTGCAACTTTTTGTAAATTTAAAGTCCAAAATAAAAAGTTGGTTTAAGGGGCGCCTGGGTGGCTCAGTGGGTTAAGCCTCTGCCTTCAGCTCAGGTCATGGTCTCAGGGTCCTGGGATTGAGCCCCACACCGGGCTCTCTGCTCAGCAGGGAGCCTGCCGCCTCCTCCTCTCTCTGTGCCTGCTTCTCTGCCTACTTGTGATCTCTCTCGGTGTCAAATAAATAAAATCTTAAAAAAAAAAGTTGGTTTAAATTTATTTTTTCAGTAGAAGATTACTAGTAATCCATGAATTACTAAAATGAAAAAGACAACACCAGGTGTTGGTGAGCTTGTGGAGTAACTAGAGCCCTCATCACTAGTAACCTGAGGTTCAAGTAGTTCCACATTTTGGGGGAAAATGTATCTACTAGAGGTGAACCTCCACATCCTCTATCGCTCTGCCATTTCAGTCTTAAAGGAGGTAACACTCAGCAGCAAAGAATATAGATGTTTGCCAAAATATACTGCACAGTATCCCTGTTCTTAGTCCCTAACTGAAAATAACTCAAATGTCCATTAATGATAAAATGGTAAAGAAGTTGTGGTGTGGGAATATAATGGAATACAACACTGAAAATGAACTAACTATTGTAAAAAAAAAACATAAAAACCTTGAAAGATGCAAAAAATAGAATGTATATTCATGTTAATATCCTTGTTTTCCATGGTGGGGTGGTGAGAGGTACAGGCTGGACTATCTGGACCAAGCAAGTGTAGGTATTTAAAAAATTAAATGGTAATCCATCTAAGCATCCATTCACCAAATACTTACTGAATACCTATCTGTCTGCCAGGCAGTTTTGAAGCTGTGGGGAATGTAACAGTGAACAACAAAAAAACTTCGTGCTCTCCTGTAGTTTATCTACTCCTGGAAGGAGACAAGCGATAAACATCATAAATGAGTTATTTCTGTGGTGTGTTAGGAGTTTTGGAGAATGGGAGTGTCTGCAGGTGAGAATGGGAGTTCAGTGTTAAAAAGAGTAGCATTTAAGCAAAAATTGGAGAGCCATGGGAGAGGAAGAGTAGTGGCTAGAGGAGAAGGGAAGGGAGTTGCAAATGAGGAAAATGCCTCATACTTCAGAACAGGGAGTCAAATGATGCTACATCTGAACACACAGAGAGGAATGTCTATATGCAGTTTACCACCAAAAGAGCCAAGAGTAGAAATGTCATGAAAGAGTGACTTCTGGGAAGTTGAGCCTAATAGTGCAAAGGAGAAAGGAACATTTTATTTTTTATTTCTTTCTGCTTGGTTTGAATTATTGTGACGGTATGAATTGTTTTTCAAATAAGATTTTAATTGAGGGATACATTAGGACACTAGGAGTAGGCAAGGAATGTGAGAGATGTTATTAGAGAAACTTGAAGCCACTCTAAGGTGTAGAAGATAAATCATTTGCAAAATTGAGTACTTATTACTGATAAGGGATTGTTTATGTCATCCCTGTCAGCTGCTTGGAGGAACTGCTGGGTCATTTTTCTCCAACTCACAGACCTAGCTGGGAGGCTCAGGAATGGATGTCCCATCCCCATGGCGAGCTCTGAACACAACTGCAAAGTATCCCCCAGTCCATCCCGTGTTAAGCTCATCAGTTCATGGGTGTGGCTCAATGTTGGGAGGCGCCATATTGGAAGCTACCATGTTGGGAGTTGCCATGAAGTGCTGGCTCATATTTCCCACCAATACAAATTCACTTCATCACTCACAGTCTTTCAGGTCAAACTCAAAAAGATTTTAATTAGGTGTATGGTGAAACAAACAAAAAAGTTCTCTAATTAAACCTTTTGAGATGGGTATAGAACTACATCATTGTCTGTAGATGATGTATAACAACTCAGTATTAAAAGACTGTGTGGTTTACTCAGGGTTTAAATCAGTACAGACCTCAAAAGGAATTAGTCATTGTGTCTCATGAAAATTAATCAGTTTTATAAATCATAATATACCCCATAGAGATTATCTTTTTATTTGTTTGTACTTGAGAGAATTTCAAATTGTATATGTCTAAAAGGATAAGGGGTGTAATTATCTGAATCTAGAACAACTAAAAATATTTCACCTAAGGTACACACGTAATTGGGGAGGTTTTTGTCTTTTTTTGCTCGGATTATCTGGATAATTGCCTCTATTTTCCACCTGATTGGGTGTAAGCAGACAACAGCTTGAGTGTTTTCCAGGAGATTGTACTCGAGTTTTCATAGCACAGTAACTTGAAGCCAAAAGTGTTGATACTGAGAAATGTTTCTGGAACAGTGTTGTTTTGGTCATCCCAGCTGGTGGTTTTGGTTGATGATTTTTAGATGTTAAATAAAATATAAATTTTCCTATTCAGTAGTTATAATCTAAAGTAACATGGCTATTCTTAAGTCTTTTTTTTTTGTCTTTCTAATTTATTTTTTTCTATTCTTAAATCTTGAGCAAATATCTTTGCTAATTGTACTGTGGTCCTGACCAATAAAATATGTATTGTGGACTGAAACTCATGAAGTTTCAGGCAGAAGTTCTGGTAAAGAATACATACAAAATGTGTGTGTGTGTGTGTGTGTGTGTGTGTGTATTTGTGTGTTGTGTGGATAGAGGGGGAAATTAAATATGGGAGAGGAGAAATTCCTTTTTAAAGAAAGTAAAAATTAAAGACTCTGATATGAATTTCAACTAATAAATATAGTTGATAAGTTAGTGGAGCTAATTCAGCATGCATGGAGAAAATATTCAGGTGTTTTTATTATTCATAAAGCATCTACATCAAAATAATTTGTGAAAAATTCAAGATTGGAGAAAATTTTTAGTATCTTTACAGCATATGGGCAAATTAACACAACAATAAGATACATTTCTTTTTAAAAACATCTCAACTTTCATTATTTGGCAAATATTAATAGACCTTTGTTAAACTGTATTAATAATAAAGATTTTTCAATCTGTTCATTAATCAGTTGAGAATAATTAAAACAATTCTCTTATGCTCAGATGTAAAAATGCTCCTACTTTATCATTGAAATTGTTGATGTTTCATGTTGAGAATGGAATGGAATTAAAATCAGGTAACACTCAAGAAAAAAATGTGGCAAGATGATTTTGTGGAGTTTTAAATTTAAATCAGGCATAGCCAGGGCCTACAAGTTCCCTTTTTGTATTTAATGTGAATAACATTAATAGGTTATTAATTTGTGCAATAATAAGTATAACAAATAAGCCAAAAGATGATGTTATTAGATGTGTGAGTTGTCCTTTTTCTGGGAAATATTTAGTTCAGTAGCAGGAAATGGGATGGGCCTGGAATTTAGAGGAGGGACTTTCTCTTATATGAGGACTTAGACATTGTGGTTAGAAAGAGAAGGGTTATTTCTGTATTGCATGTGTCAGACAGACTGTGGTCCCCCTTTCCACCCACTTACACAGTTAGATATGGGTTTATTGGTGTAGTACCATAAACAGAGCCCTGAGAAACTACTGAGCTTAAGTCTGGCAGGGACAGTGTGAGGAGGCATGGACTAATCATTAGGTGAAAGAATTACTTCTACCCTTGTTCCACCCCTACCGCAGAGGACTTCAGTGTCTTATTTCAGTGTGTTCACACAAACAGTCCTACACAGCTTCAACACCAACAAAATCTCTACTGTATTTGGCACATCTAGTAATAGTTGTAGGCATTGCCCCTAAATCAGTGGTACTATTGCACGCTAAAAGAGTTGGGACTCTCTGGCTTGGTTTCCTTCCCTCCCTCCCTCTTCTCACTGTCTCTGGCTTTCATTTTCTCTTTCCAGCCTTCCTTTCCTTTTTTTTCTTCCTTTCCTTAGAATCTCCTGTATTCTGTGGTCTCCTTTCTTCCCACACTCTTGCTGTCTTTCTTGACTTTTTCTTTGACAATCATTTATAACCCAAATACCAAAATTCGTTAACTCCTAAGATCATCTTTCTGAGCAATAATAATCTATGTGAACTTCAATACCAAGACCAGATGCTTAAGTGGTTGAGTGGAAACTATTGATATCAGGTGAGAGAACATCTTGAATTGGAAGGAAAGGTTTCACAGTTGATTAATTGAGATAGAATGTGTGAAGTCACTGAGCCCAAAGAAACAAGTACAAATTCACTAAGATTAATGCAGAAAAATAAAGAGGAGGAAGTTTCACAATGTTTGTGTTCTTGCCGTGAATGTGGCTAGAGTTTGACCAAATGGAGAAGAGGTCTTCCTGACACGAAACTAAGCATCTACTACCCTGTCTTAATAAGTAATAGAGGGTCTTTCTCATGTCAGTGTGGTGTAAAAAGCCATGTGAAGAAAGTGGAAACAAGTGATGGAGCCTTGTGTAAGAAGCTGGCTTCCTTTGGGGGGAAAGATCCGGGAAGAGTTTTGGAGGTGTCCGAGCAATAGACAAAGGCATAAGGAGGGGAAGCAGCTGAATTGTATCGAAAAGGGTGTAACTCAGGCCATGTGCTAAAGACCTTCATGGATGTAGTAGACCCGTTGGCATCTTTTGCTGACTTTGATAGTGGTTTCTGTTGACAAATCAAATGTTACTGGATTCCTTTACTTCACTAAGCTCTGCAGATGGCATTACTGACCAAAAGGAAACCTCAGAGGACAGAGGTCTATAAGTCAGTAAAAGTATATAGGGAATAATCATCTCAAAAGGAGCTTCTGAGTCATTGTTCTTTAAAACATGTCCATGGAACCATTAAGTGTTACAGATTGCACAGATCAGCCCTAAACTGTGATTTAGTTCAGCATTGGCAATTATTAATTTATAATAATCATTACGTTATCTAGTATGAACCATGATAACCTTTCTTTGAATTCTTTAATCTAGTTGTGTAATACATCAAATTAAATGTAAAGACTAGTATGACAACCTCTTGAATGGTGACCCTCCTTTTTTTGTGGGTCTCAGATCTCTATCTCTGAGTAAGAGGAAATCATCCTGCAATTAGTCCTTCCCTTTAGCAAGCTTACATTTCTAAAATATACAATAGTATGTTTTCTTATTAGCTTTCCAAAGTGACTTTTAGATTTCATGGGTGGGAATTGCTTAGTGTTTCTCAGTCTATTCTGTGGAGTTTTAAAAAAACTCAGTCAAAAATTCCTAATATGCTAGCAGCTATAAGAATAATTGTCATTGGAATGACCTTTTCAGTGGATAATTTGACAGCCACTTGATGGACAGCATTCTCCCATCTCTCCGCCAGCCTTTTCCTTCCTGCCACAAATGCAGGAGCAAAACTGTAACTCCAGTGATAAGATTCTCAACAGCTATTTGTTGCATATCTCCTTCGGTGCAGTTCTGCAAAATTTGAAAGCTGTCTCTCTTTTCGAGGTATTTTTCATTACCTGGAGAAAATGTGTCCTCTGGGGAGGAATTCTAAAACAATAGTACAGGTGCTTAATCAAATTTCCCAGGTGTGTAAGGGACTCTGTTGTGAGGTTGCTAATTAGTACTGGTTTGGTGTATTAAATGGCACTCTAGTGTCCTATTATAAGAGTTAACACAACACAAAGGTGGCTCTCCATACAGCAAGAGAACAACTTTGACTCTGAAGAAATGTGGTATATGGCATACCCAGTTGAGACATCCAAAAAGAAAAAAAAATAAATAAAATAAAAGCATTTACTAGTAAAATGAAGGCAATTCATTTGCAATTAAACACGTTTTTGATAATGTGGCCCTGGGGTGACATGTAAATTCCAATGACAAATATTTTCTGTGGGAATAAAATCAATTTGAAAGATCCTTTCCCTTGAATTCTGAGGATATCACCAGAACAGGATGCTTATTGATGGATAAAAATATGTACTTTCACCAAGTATATTTTTCATAGTGTTACCTTTGTCTGAGAATAGTTTTTCTGCAGTTTTGGGGCACAGATTATAAATGTGACACATACTATTCATGTGTTTGCCTTCCCTTCTTTCTAGAAAGTATGGCACATGGACTCTGGAGCATTGTACACTCTGTTCACTGTTGTATCTTTAACCCTCAGAACAACGTCTAGTCAATAAATATTTACCAAACAAATGCATGAGCAAATTATATAATATGACCTCTAAATATATTTTCATATTTTCTGTTTCGTATTTCTGTTGCTCAGTGTCCCAGGACTGGGCCTTTTCATTCAGTCTTTTCAAGCTGGAATCTTAATCCTGTTTCACTGTTTTTCATTCAACAAGAATGTCAACCACATGCCATAAAAAGTTAGAAACATTATGTATGGTCTTCATACAGGGAGGTGCTTTCATCTCATTAGCTTCTTTCTGGAGAGTTCATGGATTTGCCTCTGGGTTCATCAAGCTGACAAGCAGAATCCCCAAAGTCACGTTTAAAAGACTGGAACGAGAAAAATTGTTGAAGTGGAGAGGAAAAACAGGGTTTGGGAAAAGAGGTAGATAGGAGAAAATCTGACAAAAACATTAAATAGAGGGAGTCACACCTAGAGTTCAATGAGAGTTATCACCTCACAGGAGGAGGAAGAGGACCTGAAGGGAATGGTCTCTGGAGAAGTTGCAGAGAGAGAGAGACAGACTGATCAGGAGATACAAAGAGAACAAAAAGCTCTGGTCAAGTAGGAGGTGACCTCAGAAGAGCACTTCAGGTGTGCTAAGCCATACTATGTTACTAGTGAAGTTTGGCTCTTGGCTATATAGAAGTCCCATATGAAGTAAAAAGAGGGCCTTCATGTTCTCAGAGGGGGGAAAAAATTGAACTAAATAACTATACATGACAGAAAAAGGAAAGAACTTTGTTCAGTAATTTCAGATTTAGAGATTGTTCCTCATATCCCACTCCTGAACTTAATTCTCACTAAGGAAAAATAAAAGAGAAATCAGGAATTTACAGGAAAGCTGTATCCATGTTTTAGGATGATAATTCAAAGGAAGATTTGATTTAGAAACCAAATTACCTGATGTTAGTTTTTAATAGAATTAATGCATTTTCAGGATCCTATGATGCTCTGAAACAGCATAAAATATGGTATTCCATTTCACCACAGAGGAAGAAATTATGGCTAGAAGAGGTCATGGGAGTAAAAGTCCCCATACCAGAATCTAGGTCTCTTGACTCTTCATCTGTGGCTGGTTCTCCTCCCAACTTCGATCACCTGCCACGTATCTCACTGTGTGGATGTAGTTCAAGCATAAGTGGTATTAGTGGGCAAAGTGGCAGGGAGACTGAGGCAGATTCAATATGACAAATAATTTTTTAATTGTTAGGTCTATCCAGTTATGGAAAAAAAATGGGTTCTACAAAAAGGAATTAAGTCATCTGTTTTTTCATTGATTCACCACAGAATATTTATCAGATGCCATCTACCTTCCAGATGTTGGATTACTTAGTAGACGTGTGACAATGGGCAAGATAGCAGTGGTCTTTGCTGTCAGCACACAAACAGCCTATTACAGGCATACACACAAAAAATAATAGCAATGATGGATTAAAGTGTAATAAGGTGAACACCGACCACTATAAGAACTCAACATGGACTCCCTTAACCTAAGGGAAGAGCTGGGGAGGGACATTTGGAGAAGATTTCTCAGAGGAAGTGAGGCATTGACCAAGCTAGTAAAAATGGAAAGAATATTTTAGAGTGAATAGTACTGTATGTTCAAGAAAATGAAAAATGTGGAGTGTGCCTGCCATTCAGGATCTAAGATCAGGGAAGTATGGAGAGAGATGGCTGGAAAGTAGGAGGAGGCCAGGTCTGGAAGGGCCTAGATAGCCAAAGTAAGGAGCCGGACATTTTCCCAAAAGTCACCGAAGGACATTTTGTTGATCAAATCTGGAAAATATAAGAGACTTTTCTAAAATTCTGTGTGGGGTATGAAGAGTAGCAATGCAAGAATACCCATGTACCTAAGACCTTATTTGAGGGGGAAAAAAAAAAAAAAAGAAAGGACATCACCATTATTGTTAAAGCTCCTGTGTACCCCTTCCTGATTCCCTCTATTTCATTTTTAGCTTGAATCATCATTCCTTTACTTTTCTTTATAATTTGATCACGTATTTTTATATACCTATGGATTAGATTGTTTAGTTTTATATGATTTTTAACTTCATAAATGGTATATACTATAAAAATCCATCTACAACTTGCTTTTTCTTCTTGGTATGTTATTCCAGAGAAGCATACATTTTGCTTCATGTACCTGTTATCCATTTCTTTTCTCTATTGTATAGTTGTCCAGTTTTCTTTTGATGCTCATTGGTGTTATTTCAAGGTTTTTACATGCACCATGACTATAAACCCTTCTTAATATATTCTGAAGAGCATGTGTAAGAGATCCATCTAGGAAATATAACTAGGAACAAAATGTTCTTTCGTAGAGCATGCCACTTCTCAAATATATTAGATAAGGACATATTATTTCACATGGAATTTTTTTTTCTGTACCACTAAATGTAAAAAATTCCAGATGTTCCACATAACAAAACTAAATATTACCAAATTTTAAAATTTTGGCAACTTTACAGGTATGAGATATTTCATTATAATTGGCTTAAGCATAATTTAATATAATTGTTGACCATTCAGATTTACTCTTTTGTCATGTTCCTGTTCAAGACTTTTGTCCATTTTTCCATTGGGTTTTTACTTTTTCTTATTGAATTATAGGAATTCCTTTACAAATTCAGAACACTGATCATTTGTAGATAATATATAAATAGAAATATCTTCTCCCACTAGATGATTTGTCTTTTCACATCTGTTTGTCTTCACTTCTCAATTTTAACAGTCAAATTTACCAACTTTTTAATTTTTGAATAATTCTTAAGAAATTGGACCCTACTCCAAGATTATAGGGAGATTCTTCTTTGTTGTGTGAAAGATTTATAATTTTGTCTGTTTAAAATTTTCTTTCACCTGGCATCAATTGTTTTGCATATGATGTGAGATAGGGGTATAATTTCCTCCCCAATCAGTTGAACAGTTGTCAGATGCCATTTATTATCAAGTCTGTCTTTTCTTTGTCTGTCTGTACAGCTGGTTCTGTCAAAATTTGGATTTCTTTTTTCTGTTGTTCATTTCTAGATGCTCTAAACTATTTCACTTGTCATCCTATCTATTCCTGTGTTAATACTATATGTGCTTAATTACTCTGCCTTTATAATAGCTTGTGATATCTGCTAAGGCAGGTCTCCCATGTTGTTCATCTTCAGGAGTGGCCTTTGTTCTTCCACTTACATTTTAGAATGGCCTGTCACATTTCAAAAATAAAAATCTTTGCATTTTGTTTGAGATTGAATTCCATCCATAGATGAGTTTGGGGAGAGATGACCTCCTAACAATGCTGATTCTTCAGATCAATGATAATGCTGTATCTTCATTTATTTACATCTTCCTTACTGCCCTTCAGTAAAGGTTTATGATCTATCTCTTCAAAAAGATCATGTCTGTCTTTGAATTTGTTTCCAAATACCTGGTATTTTTGAAGCAATTACAAAGAATATTAAAAATATTTTGTTTGTGTTTGTTGCTAGAATACAGAATTCAATTGAATTTTTTTTGGGCCAGAAAATTTCCCGAAGATGTATGTGAACTCTTGTAATTTTTTTTTTAATATTTTATTTATTTATTTATTTGAGAGAGAGAGAGACAGTGAGAGAGAGCATGAGTGAGGAGAAGGTCAGAGGGAGAAGCAGACTCCCCGTGGAGCTGGGAGCCCGATGCGGGACTCGATCCCGCGACTCCAGGATCATGACCTGAGCCGAAGGCAGTCGCTTAACCAACTGAGCCACCCAGGCGCCCGAACTCTTGTAATTTAACTAAAGTTTCTCTTAGGGGTTTCAGACAATCATAGCATTTACGAGTACTAATTGTTTTATTTCTTCCTTTCAAATTCTTTTATTACTTCTTTAACCCTTTCTTGCCTTACTGTGGGAAGACCTCCAGTATTGACTGGAAGGGATGATAGCAGTTGATTTTACTCATGATCTGAAGAGTGTGCTCAGTTTTCACTGTTGATTGTGTTTTTGCAGTCCAGGTACATTATGTACGATATATGTTGCATACATGTGATTTTTACTTGACTCTTACATATATATTTATGATATATGTTATTTATAGAAGCATTTTATAACACATTTATGATATAAATATATATTTATATTTAGTTTTATCCTATATATGTATATTAGTGTACATTTGTGTGTGTGTACATGTACATATACACATATATATCATAAGCTAGGGTGAAAAGCAGTTAATTTTTTATTTTCTTACTAAGATCACAAATAAGACCATCCACTGTTACCACTTCTGTTTAGCACTATACTGAAGGTCTTAACATAGTAATGCAAGAAAGAAAAGTGTAACAATAAATGAAAGATTTTTTTTTTTTCGGCTTTAGGGAAGGTTTTTTTTGTTCCTTGTTTACAAAGTTTTTGGCATGAATGAATGTCAAATTGTACTTAACATTTTTTTCTGTATCCTTTGAGGTAACTAAATGTTTTTCTCCTTTAATCTGTTGATATAGTGAGTTGTATTGCCTTTTCTAATTTTCTTTAGGACTTTTTGTGTCTATGCTCTTGAGTGAGACTGTCCTATAATTTCTTTTCTTAACTCTGACTAGTTTGGTGGAAAATTTTTGATGGGAGTAGAGATCTGATTAGTTTTGAGGTTTGGCTCTAATGTAGAGCATAATTGGAAGCATAAAGGAGTATCATCTTCTTTCCTACAGAGACAAGTATCTCATTCATAGATTAGATGTGCTACAGAGAATTCTTGGTTACCATATGGTCCACAAGATTCTTTCCAACCCTGAAATATGATGGTTCTGTAGTTTATTGTCATTGCCATGATCATTTACCTCACTGCTAAAAAAGTACTAAGGGAGGATAGGGGATGAAAAGAAAGCAGATGTTGCCCTATTAAATGGAAGTATATTTCAAAATATGACACTGTCATAAGAATGATTTTTGAAAACATTTACTTAGAATGTCCATGGTTCCATACTTCCTGGAATTAATTCATGAAACATTTTCTACTAGTCTCAGCAACTTGCTCTAGAATGTGCAGAGAAACTATTTAAAAATGAGTTTTGAACTTTGAACATGTTCTTTTTCAGTTTCACCTGATAATAATGCCAAGTGCCCCAAATCTTTTCCATCCACTGGAGATGAGAACATTCTTCCTGTGATATTTAAACTTAATTCCAGAGTCCCAATCCCACCGATAATCATTCTCCTTTCCCCTATACATTAGAGTGGTGTCCTTAATTGCTATAATATTCACAAGGAGACCATTGGAACTGGAGTGCTCTCAATTGAAGAATAGTACTGTAGGTGATAAAGATAAGTGGTACTGAGAACTACCCAATTTACTTCAGTGAATTCAATCTTTCTTAGGAGGCAAGCGGTACATGATACATTTACCTGAACTTTTAGAGTGATAAGGAAAATGTTTGGCATGCATTCAGTACCACAGAAACTTTAAAGGTTTATCTCAATAGAATAGTGTTGAGAAAAATGGTCTATTTACTTATAGGCTACAAGGGCAGTATAAATTTCAAGTTCTTTCAAGTCTGGGAGTTTGCAGAATTGTTATCAACGAGAAATATAAGTGCTACTAAAGTCAGAGTATACTTTTCTCTTTTCTCTTGTTCCTTTTGCCTTTATAGAAAAATTGTGCGTCTATGCGGGTAAATAGGGAAGGCAGCTCTGCTCTACTACAGAAGCTTTTACTGAAACATTATCAAAGAAGTCACTGTCCAGAGCAGATGCCCCATGCTGGAGAAGTTCTGGACAGTACATTAACAACCAGCCCTTTCTATCCTAATGGGACCAATGCTGCAGATTCATTTGCTAAGCTAGGCTTGTTACATTGTGTTTTCGGTGTGGCCATGGCCTTCTGTTTTATGCTGAGTGAGCCTGCTCAGGTGTCAAATATAAAACTTGTTGCAGATATTTATGAAGTGCCTGTACTGGTTGGGGGACTAGACAGGGTTTCTCCTGGTAGCTCATGTTAGAGGAGTCACTTTTGCTTCTTTGTTTTAGTTTTTATTAGATTTCCCTAAAAAGGTCATGTTTGTTATATTTCATACCATATATGCCTGTATATTTGGCATTGTCAAATATCAGGTTACCCCCATTTTCCCAGTGAGGCTGTGAAAAGTTTTAAGGAAATAGGTAAAATAGCCAAATGTCTACTTAAGTTTATGTATTAATTTAATTAAACATACGTTTTTATAATTGCACTTGTAACACTTATTAATGATATTAATACCTTGCTGTTAGGAACTTTTTTTTTTTTTTTGGTCTTTTACACTGGTTTTCTTTTCTTTTTTTGTTTTTTAAAGATTTTATTTATTTATTTGACAGATAGAGAGCACAAGTAGGCGGAGAGAAAGAGAGGAGGAAGCAGGCTCCCTGCCGAGCAGAGAGCCCGATGCGGGGCTCGATCCCAGGACGCTGGGATCATGACCTGAGCCGAAGGCAGAGGCTTTAACCCACTGAGCCACCCAGGTGCCCCTACACTGGTTTTCTTAACACAGCATCCTTACCTCCGTCTAAATTGTTTGGGATACCTGACATTCTTGAATCTTTGTGTGATACTGTCACTATAAACATAATCCTAGGTTGTGCATAACATTAGGGATGTTAGAGGTTTCTTTTTTTGTTTTTGTTTTGTCTTCGTCCTATAAGTGTGTGATTTCCACTTTATTGCTTTTTACAGTGATACAGAAATGCTTATTTGCAAGCATATCCAGTACTTACATAACTGTGGGATCAACCCCCCCCCCAAAAATTGATTCCCTGTTAAATTTCTTTTGTTCCTGACTTATAGTTATTAGTGTCTGAATAGACTAAACCCCCATGTTTTGGAGGCTGAATGCAGTAGTTCATTTCCATAGATACTCCACGGCAGTTCTGAGTGCTCTCAGTACACCAGCCTCCATGAAGTCACTCAATGATTCAGAGTGACAGGCACAGTCTTCTGGGATACCCAGCTATCCTGTTTGGTGCATCCTCAGGGCTGATAGCTGTGGGGTGTCTCACAAAGACATTTAAAAATTGGCTCAGAAGCAGAACATACTGCTTTCAACTACTCACCCATTGATCAAAACTCATCAATGAAAATGGCCGTGGGACATTGCATAATGCATAACACCCTCTCATCCTCTGAAAACCTTCCACCTGCTCTCCTGCCTCCACCCCTGCTCTTCCATAGTCTATCCTTACCTTGAAACAAGAGTGAATTTTTTAAATGGAGGTCAGATCAGGTCACTCCCCTGTTCAAGTCATCTAGTAACTTCTCAGCTCATTTAGAGTTGTTGACCTTAAAAAACAAAGAGCCAACTATTTTATGTGCCAAATGAGTTTAGTCAGAATAGCAGAGAACTGCAATTCAGGGCAAGCAAACTATGGCAAACCACAGCCAAGTCTGGAGAACAGAGAGGAGGGGTTTGCCTTTATAGGGCAAATGAAAAAGCTGGGAGGTGCTTTTACGGCTTCTCATTGGCTAAGTGTGGCAGTTTCTCATTGGCTGGGCTGTTGCTGGGCAAGGAGATGCTCTTCCTTCCTCCTGCTAAGGTATGGAAAGTAAGGTTCTTCCTGTTAGGAGATGCAAGATATGCTTCTTGTGGTGGCTGCTAGTGCCTGAGAGCTCCCGCTTCAGGGCCTCTTAATTGCATTTTGTTGAGGTTCCCTTTATTTGTTTTCACAAAGTTAAACTTAGATTCCTTCCGATGGATAGATTATTTTTTCTGTTGATGCTATAAGAAATTACCACAAACTTGGTAGCTTAAAACAATACAAATTGATTGCTTTATAGTTTAGAATTTTATTGGGCTAAAATCAAGGGTTGGCAGGACTGAGTTCCTTTCTGGAAGCTCTAGGGGAGAATCTGTTTTCTTGCCTTTCCAGTTTATAAATGTCAGCTGCATTTCTTGGCTCGTAGTCCCTTTCCATCCTCAAAGCCAACAATGGCCTCCTGAGCCTTTCTCATGCTTTATCATTCTGTCACTGATTCTTTTTCCTCCCTCAGACACACTTAAAGGTCCCTTGTGATTTCCTTGGACACACCCAAATAATCCAGGAAAATCTTGTTGTTTTAAGACCAACAGATTAGCAATGTTAGCCCCATCTGCTATCCTGATTTCCCCTTGACATCTAATGCAACATATTCACAGGTTCCAGGAATTAGGACATAGGTGTCTTGGGGCAGGTGATAGGACATTATTCTCCACCCTCAACCCCTCCACACAGTGGATTACAAGGCCTTTATTATCTAGCCCTTGTTACTTCTCTGACCTCTTACTTTCCCATGTACTGGTTTCATTGATCTTGCTGTTATACACAAATGCCTGATATCCTTCCATCTTGGGGCTTTGCCCTGATGGTTTGATTCCTCCAAAGATCTACATAGGTACCTATGTTACCTCCTTCACCCCTTTGCTCAAAAATTACCTTCTCAGTGGTCTATCCTAACCACACACTCTATTTAAAATTGAACCCTGCCCCTGGCCTGCACTATGATATTTGTGTGTGTTTGTTGCCTTTTTTAAAAAATTATTTATTTATTTATTTGAAAGAGAGAGTGCACAAGCAGGGGGAGTAGCAGAGAGAGGGAAAAGAGGCTCCCCGCTGAGCAAGAGGCCAATGCAGGACTCCATCCCAGGACCCTGAGATCATGACCTGTGCCAAAGGCAAATGCTTAACCAACTGAGCCACTCAGGCATCCATGATCTTTGTTTTTCCATAGCTTTCACCTACATCTCTCATTGTAAGCGAGTTAACTTTGTTTGTTGTCTATAAGTTCTCCTAGAACTTGGATCACTGTCTGTTTTTTCTTTTGTTATGTCCCCAGTGCCTAGAATAGTGCCTGCCACATTGTAGCAAGCAATAAATATTTATGGAATGTATTAATTCACTTAGTTGTTTCTTTTCAGCTTTATTAAGGTATATTTAGTATACCGAAAGTTGCATGTATTTGATGTGCACATTTTGGTGAATTTAGGCATATGCATACACCTGTAGTACCATCACCACAATCAAGGTAATAAACATACACCTCACCACCAAAAGATTTCTCCTTGCTTTAAAAAATTTTTTTTTTAATTCTGTGGTGAAAATATTTAACGTGAGATCTACACTCTTAAGTTTTTCAGGGCACAATTCAGTATTGTTAACTATAGGCATTATGTTCTTCAGAATTTATTCATCTTTGCAACTGCAACTTTATATGCATTGTACTACCATTCCCCATTCTTCCCTCCCTACCCTCTAGCAACCACTGTTCTATACTCTGCTTCTGTGAATTTGACTATTTTAATTTTTTTCATGAATGCAGTTATTTATGTGCATCTGATTTTCCCCATAGCCTTCTTAAAGTGGCCAGGATATGGCGGGCTTTGGGTCTTCCATGGTGTCTAGCTTGGAAACTAGATCGTTAGAGACACTTGGTATAATACAGCAAGGTGAATTACCAAAATAGCGTCCTGGATGGGAGGCATGAAGAAGCCCTTCTCATTTTATTAGTCTAGACTGAATTTCAGAAACAAAGTTAAGGAGAGTTTCAGGCAATTTCATAGTGTAATTCAGGAGATGGGCTAGGTTAGCGAGGTATTGGAAGAGTGTCTGTATTCTTATTAAAATTGGGGGTATCACTATATTGCTTCTTGAAATTACCCCCTCTAGGTCTTCAGCCCTGAGGGCTCTTTTGTTCTTGTCTCATGGAGGGAGCTATGGAAGAGAATATTTAATCATTCAGTGCATTGTCAGTGTGGATGATGAGAAATATCTTGTATTTTCTAGCCTATGCTCCTGCTTCTGAAATCGTTCTTTTCCCTCTGAGTAAGTGAATTGAGGAGTGAAGATTTGGAAGCTTAGGTGTTATTTTTTTTTTAAATAAGGTTTTGTTATAAAAATAAATGAAATCTATATTTTATCATTTCAGTTCAGGCCCTAAGCATGCACAGTAGTTACCTTTCATGAAATGTTCTTGCAATAATGCTATTTCACTGGGCTTTGTGATGAAGCTTTGATTTGCATCGCTATCCTGAGAACTTTCTGACAATGCTAAGGTAATATTATGAAGGCAGAAGGAAATGAAATGAAATGATGGCAATGCATGTCCATTGTGAAAAATGTTAAGTTGCCAAGGCAATGTCATATCGATAATATTTTCATAAATTAAATTAAGATACATACGGCAAATAAATATTGCATTTCTCTTTATTATCACTTCAAATACGTGAGGATAACTATTAGGATTAAATCCAGAAATTAGACATAAAGCATCTCGGCCAAAAGAGATGCGCTCTTCATGGGCTCAACCTGACGTGCTCTCAAGATTCCTGTCACGTTTATGGCAGGCTTTCAGTCTCTCGCCCTCGGTGTGCTCAAGCAGCCTCTCTGCTGGGCTCCTCTGCTTCCCGAAGCACAATTTCTGTTGAGAATTAGTGGGAGAGTCACTATAATTCCACTTAGCCCCACTTGCACACGGCGCAAGCTACCCTCTGGTTTAAGGTCTGTTCTTTTAATAGTCAAGCCGGTTTCACTTTTTCTGCCTTCCCTCCTTCCCTTTTCTCTTTCTCGAGTGGGTATTTGTCTTGTGGCCCTCAGTAGCCTCAGCGGTTCGAATGCCCTGCTTGGAAAAAACGTCACTATATTGGTTCGCTGGAAGTTTTCAGAGATGGGAGCGAGAGGGTGCCCTCAGTTTCCTCAGTTTCCCTGTGAGATGGGGACAGCTGGGACCTACTCGACGGGTTGGAAGGTGTGAAGAGCTCAGCACAGTGCCAGGAGCCAGCAGTGAAAAGTAATACTGAACTTGGACCTGAGAACCTGGGTGCAAATGCTACACCTTCAAATCACTTGTTAAAAAAATTAATACGTAGTGTTGAGGTCATGTATGCTCATTGCAGAAGAATTTAAGAATGAGATACCGATGATCAAAAGGAAGAAGTTAGTAGTTACTGCAATCCCACTGCCCCCAACGAAGCATGAATACAACATTTTAATATTTAGGTGTCTACACTTCTAAATTTTATTTTTTAATACAAATGGAATCATAATGTATGTGTTTTCTTGGTAATACTATACGCCCCTACCCCTGGTAAATATATTCTAGGACTCTTTCGACATCAATTTGTTTCTTCTACAAAATTTTTAGGAATAACTGCCAAAGAACATTCCTATCTTGAACATATCACAGTGTTAAATAGTGAGGTGGTGTCCGTTTGTTATTTTAATTACAATGCATATGCCAAGTCCCTCCATTTCCTGAAAAAAAAAGTTACATCAAAATTGACCTAATCACATGATATAAAAATAAGGTGTCATGTAAGTCTGTTTAATTTGCTTTAAATAAATTCACTCAGTAAGTTCTCGCACCCTTACTGTATGTCAGGTACTGCCTTGTATTGCTCTTAATGTTTTTAGAGTTTATTTTTTTTTCTTCTCAGTCTCTAGTTTATCCTGATTAGTCATAATGTAACTTAGATGGTAATATTTATTCCTGAAACTTCTCATCTACTTGACTCTTAATAGTAAGACTAGTTCTGTAACTTATATAGAAGCTGTGTTATCTTGGAACAATCACCCAACCTCTCTGAAACAAAGGATAATTATCTTTAAACAGGGATTAACTTCTACGTGCATTACAGAGGTAACCTGTTATCTTCTGACTTACCACTTCCAGCAATTCTTAAATTGATTTCCTTGAGAGAGACATTTTTGCCCTGTTCTATACTTAGAGGATTATTAGCTTTTATACCTCTCTTTTATCTCTCAGTTTACTTAGTCTAGGGATATATAAAGCTGATTTCCATTTATTATTCAGCATTGGAAAGTACAGTAGTAGAGCAATCAAGTGGAAGGCAAAGGAGAGGAAATGGGCTTTTCAAAAATACATTTCTAAACATTAATAGTAATGTCAAATGTCAGTGGACTTGATGGCAGAGAAAAGCCCCCCCCCCCCTTCTTTTTAAAGAAAAAGAACATATTTCTGAAGGTAAGGATGGGAAATTCACCATTTTTATCCAATACTCATAGTGAAGGAAGCCTTCCAGAAACATTCCCGTCAGAAGAGCTGTTTTCACTTGAATAGTTTATCTCCTTCAATGGAAAAAACAAAAAAACAAAAAACAAAAAAAAACCCTTTGCATCTGTAACATGGTTGGGGCATTCCTTCATTAAGATTATGCATTACTAAATACTTAGCTTATCAGATGAACATGTGACAGGCTGGAAATGAAAGATTTTATGTGATACTATGATTGCCACCAACTTTGAAGCCAAAAAAAAACCTAGGATTTTCAGTATCATGAGAATGTACTATATATGTATATCTTCTATTCTTTTTTTTTTTTTTTAAGATTTATTTATTTATTTGAGGAGAGAGAGAGAACAGACATGGGGTAGGAGCAGATGGGGAGAGAGAGAAATGTAAGCAGACCCCGTGCTTAGCACAGTACCCCATGGGGGGCTTGATTTCATGACCTTGGGTATTTCTCCAGGGAAGATAAAAACATTTATGCCAAAAAGATATACACACACATGTGTTTACGGTACCATTATTTACAATAGTCAAGATATAGAAGAAACCCATGTTTTCATCAGTAAATAAAGAAGATGTGATATATATGGACTGTTACTCCATTACACCATAAAGAAGAATGAAATTTTGCCATTTGCAACAACATGGATGGACCCAGGAGTATTATATACTCATGCTCTCTCTCACTCTTTCTCTCTGAAATAAATAAATGAAATCCTTAAAAAATAAAAATAAAAAAATAATTATAATGATCTAGATTCAGTCTGTGCTTTGTACTTATTTTATCTCTGCATATATGCATATATGTGTACATATACATTTACACACATATATTTACACACCCACAATACATGTGTGTATACTATAGAGTATATCTAATGCATTGTGACCACATTTCCTTCATTATACTATTTTTCTAGAACTAAGTAATTAATGCATATTAATAAAAAGTTCAGATAATTTCCTAAAGAAATATAAAATTATCCATAATATGATCAAGCCTGTCCGTGTACCCGTTTGTTTGTTCTCAGAGTCGTTCCTTTCAGCATCTTCGTTGGATGCTCTTCCTTTAGCCTGAACTGATTGCTCTCAAGGTCAAAGCACAGCTGCAGTGCAGAGGGTCCCCTTCGTCCTTCTCTCAGGTGGACTCCCCTCTTTATCATTATTTCAGGTTGTCTCGTTTTGGGTTTATTCCCTCATTTTCATAAAGTACACCTTTCAGTAGTTCTAAGAAATACTGTGTGAGAGCAAACAAGTTTTGAGACTGCATATTTCTAAAAAATGTCTTCCTTCTGCCATAATGCTTGATTTGTAGCCTGACTGCATTTGTAACTCTTGGCTAGAAATCTCTTACTTCTGAAATTTGAAGCCACTGCTTTTTTTTTTTTTTTTTTTTTTTTTTTTTTTTCCCCTAAAGCCCTTCATTTTGCCTTGGAGAAGTATGGTGCCATTCTCATTCTAGAGCCTGTCCATGGATCCTTTTTTCTCTTGCAAACTTTGAGGATCCTCTGTTTTCCTCCAGTGTTCTGAAAATTCAATGATACACATTGTCAAGTCTGTGTGTTTTCAGTGAGTTCAGCCCTCAGTAGGACTTTTTAATCTAGAAACTCTGCTGCTCAATTCTGGAAACCTGTCTTGTATTATTTATTTGATAGCTAATGCATCTTTTTATTTTCTGGCCTATTTTTCTTTCTGAAATTCCATGTTTGCTGAAGCCTAAATGTCGTAGGTCTTTATGTTTTCTCTCTTATTTTCCATATCTAATGTGTCTGTCTGTACTACTTTTTGGAACGTTTCCTAAAATTTATCTTCCAACATCTTTGTATGTCTGTCTGTCTGTCCATCTACCGCTCTGTCGAAATTCCAGTGTGGTTAACATGCAGTGTTTTATTAGTTTCAGGTGGTACAATATAGTGATCAGCCCCATCTCCTATTTCACCCCTCCTCCCACCCACCTTCTCTCTGGTCACCATCAGTTCATTCTCCATAGTTAAGAGTCTGTTTCTTGGTTTGTCCTTCTTTTTTCCCGTGTTTGTTTGGCTTCTTAAATCAAACGTATGTGTGACACCATGTGATATTTATCTTTCTCTGACCGACTAACCTCTCTTAACTTTATACCATCTAGATCCATCCATGTTGTTGCATGGCAAGATCTCATTCTTATGGCAGGGTAATATTCCATTGTGTATACATCCCTTCTTCTTTATCCATCCATCTTTTGATGGCCGTGGGTTGCTTCCCTAATTGTATTTATTATTTTTTTTTATTTCCACCATTGCACTCTTAATTTCTTTGAGCTTCCTTGTTTCTTGAATACTATTCTTATGCTACGAATACAGTAACTTTCTGTTGTTTTTAATATTCGGCATTACATCTCCAATTCTTCTCTTGCCTGTGTTATTTCTGAATTCCTTTTATCTAAGTTGTTTTGGCCATTTATCTTAGATGCTTTTCTCAAGTACCTGTTATCCTCAGCTGTCTGTTCGTATTTAAGAAGGATCCTCTAAAAATGATTTCAGGCTCTGTGTGTTCGGGTTCTGGTGGGGGATGGGGAAGAGCATCCTTAAACTGATTGGATAGAAATGCAGCCTTTTCACTGGGGCTCCTGAATATCTTTAGCCATGAATCTCGTGTTTATCTATAAATTCCCCCAAAACTTAGAAGCTTAGAAAGATGAACATTTACCACCTCACTTGGATTGTTAGTGTCAGAAATGCAGGAGGAGCTTAGCTGGGTGATTCTGGGTCAGGGTCTATCAAGAGACTATAGCCAAGCTGTTAAGAGGGGCAGCAGTCTTCTCAATAATTGCCCAGCTCCGGGTGCCTGGGTGGCTCAGTGGGTTAAAGCCTCTTCCTTCGGCTCAGGTCATGATCCCAGGGTCCTGGAATCGAGCCCCGCATGGGGCTCTCTGCTCAGCGGGGAGCCTGCTTCCTCCTCTCTCTCTGCCTGCCTCTCTGCCTACTTGTGATCTCTGTCAAATAAATAAAATCTTAAAAAAAAAAAAATTGCCCAGCTCAGCAAATTCACTATCAACTAGATTGTACTTACATGATTGTCGGCTGTCCTTCACCACCAGGGTGTGTCCATAGGGCTGCTTGGGGCATGGCCGCTGAATTTCCCCAGAACGAGTGATCTGAGAAAGGAAGTGAGCATTCCTCCAAGACAGAAATATTGTTTAGGACCTAATTCCAGAAATGACATACCAATATTTTGGCCATATTTTATTCATCTCATGGGCTAATTCTATGTAGGAAGTACAGGAAGGGACTAGCATGTAGGAAAGGACTATGAATCCTGGGGACTAGTGGGGGCCATCATGGAGGCAGGCTGCTATGCATCTCTTCTCAGGTTCCTCAGAGGGGACTCCTCCAGGCTCCTTGCATGGAGCACGAAGTCTGGATGGCAGTGTTTTGGAAACGTAGCTTGGGAAGAGAAGAGGGGATCTCACTGTTTGGTTATTCAGACTTTCACTCAGTTCCCTGGTTCAGTACAGTGCGTCTACCCACCCTCTCTGGTTACTTCTGGCATCTCACGTTGTAGGACCTCTTTGGTCAGCCTCTGCAGAGCGTGTGACTCTGATGTGTGCAGGGATGAGAGAAGGGGACGGGCAGTCCCTGGAGCCTCGAGATCGATGGGAGGAAACGGGCCAAGACCTTACTGAGCATTTTATAGGTTTGCTGTCAGTCCTCCGACCTTGAGCCCCACACTAGCTTTCAGAGATACCGAGTTCCCCCAACTCTTGAGCTTTCCTAGGTTTTTATAGCTTCAGCTGGCTTTCCTTAAATTTCAGCATTCTCCCATCTGGCCAGATAATTACTTTTGTCACCCCTTTGCACCTTCCAACATTGTGTAGGCATCACTGACCTGCTCACATTTTCTCTCCAGTTTTCTTGTCTTTGTGGCCTTGCTCATTTTTGCTATTTTACTGTCTTTGTGATAAGGTTTTAGGGTGGGTGAGTTTTTATATTTAGCCTAGTCTGTATTTAGTACGTATCTTCCTTTTCTTTCTGCTTGTGTAATTTTCAATATATACCTTGATAACTAGCGTCTTCTATAAAGTTTACTTTTGGAGGAAGAATTCAAAACGTTAACAGACTAATCAGCTTATCCTGCCCAAAGCTCCTGAGGTGTGACTAGAAGGGATTTTGTTTTCCAAGCCTCCCTTGATTTTTGGCTGTTTCAGGATGTAAGTTTACACAAAAAGAAGAGTAGGTGGAAATGGTCAGTAGTATGTCTGGAGGATAAGCTTAGCATCCTGAGGATTTTGGATTTATTTTAAATTGTTCCTTAAAGTGCCAATCACAACGAATACTTGATAGTTTAACATATGCAACCACATTAAAGAAAATGTGTGAACTGCACATATAACTTAAGTGTATCTCTATTTATCTTCAGTTTTCAGTGTTTAGACCTGCCTGTTGTTCTTTGCCGTGTTAGGATCATGGAAAGAGAGCCATAAACAAGTTGGAAATATTTATTACAGTACCTCAAGGTGAAACCACTAAAGTCATTCCACGGGTAATTTATTACACTGCTAGATATCGGGCACATGAGACACTATCTTGAACTCCCAAATGAAAATACTTCCCAAATGCAGCATTTTAAAATATTATATTTAAAATATTTGAAAATCAGTAACTCTTACTTGTCTAGCACAAGCAGAAGAATAAGATAAAGTGTTAAATGTTCTGCTGGGGGACCCAACGTCTTGGTATTATCTTGAGTTTGCTCACATTCTGTCCTTACGCAGGCAGGCTAGGCCCCTGCCTCTCCCTTCTTGATTCCAGGATGAGTTTAGAACCAAATGCGGTTTCCCGTGGCCAGGCGGCAGCGTGCCATCTGAGACCGCCCCAGGCAGTCACAAATCTGTTATCCCAGGGCCGTTTGTATTGTTTGTGCTTCTAATGCCAATTCTTTCTTACTTTCTGTGGTCTTCTTTTGTTCCTCTATCTTCTTCTGCGATTCATAATTTATAACTATAGTTTAATTATTCAAAATAGTTATTTTTAGACATCTGAACTTCTTTTCTTGGACTGTCTTGGGTATAAATGTCATTATTCCCAATGAGAGTGCTTAGTTTCCAGAGTAGAGGATCTATTCTCTTGCTCATTTGTGCATCCCGTGGTGTAACGCAGGCTTTCTCAACCTCGGCGCTCACTGGTGACCTTTCAGACTGGCTGATTCTGTATAATGAAGAGGCTCTTTCCTGTGCTTTGTGCATTGTAGGTTTTTAGCAGCATCCTTGGCCTCTCCCCACTAGATACCCCGCAGTAGCACCCCATGCTTATCCCCACATTAATGATAACCGAAGTATCTCTAGTCATTGTCGAATGTCCCCTACAGAGGGTAGGGGGTGGGGAGAGGCAGTCCTGCTGGTGGAGTGGAACACACTTTGGGAAAGACCTGAGATTAGTTGCCTAATACTGGAGGTAGAGACGGGATAGGTTGAGCAGGTTCAGAAATCTAATCTTACTGCAAGACTCAGGGATACAGAGAAACTGAGGGAGCAAAATTAGCAAAGCTCCCGACTCCTTCTGGAGAGGTGATTGACAGTCCCATGGGTTGGCATGTGCAGGTCTGTGCACAGCACCAGAGGTTGAAACATTTTAAAGGTATTTATTTATTTATTTGAGAGTGCAGGGGACAGTGGGGAAGGCAGAGGAGGAGGGAGAGAGACAAGCAGACTCCGAACTGAGCCAGAGTCCAACGTAGGGCACAATCTCACGACCCTGAGATCATGACCTGATCAGAAACCAACAGTAGGATCCTCAACAGACTGAGCCACCCAGGTGCCTGGAAAACTATTTGAAATGAGCAACTGCCAAGCTACCAAGTGGGGCCAAGGGACAGCATGCCGTGCCCTATCACAAGGGTGGATCCACAGTTAATGGAAGTAAACAATGGAAGCATTTAGGCAGTTTGGGAATCAAAGTGTCACGCTGCTGTGAAATCTGTAGACAGAGAGGACATGTCATCTCACTGTTTATCATTCCAAACCTGTCTGTGTGTCTGAAGATTCATGGTGTCAACAGCCTGGCTTCAGACTTAGCTATCTAAATGGTCCCGCTAACCCGCTTCACTCCTAGGATTTGGAGAATTTTTAAGAAAGGCTTCTTGAGGCACCTGGGTGGCTCGGTGGGTTAAAGCCTCTGCCTTCGGCTCAGGTCATGATCCCAGGGTCCTGGGATAGAGCCCGCATTAGGCTCTCTGCTCGGCAGGGAGCCTGCTTCTCCCTCTCTCTCTCTGCCTGCCTCTCTGCCTACTTGTGACCTCTGTCGGTCAATTAAATAAATAAAATCTTTAAAAAAAAAAAAAAGGCTTCTTATATTCCCATTGACATGCTGCTACTTTAAATTAAATGAAAATAAGAGTGGAACCATACACCAAATAAAAATAAAAATAGTTTCACTCGCATGCTACTGCTAATATCAACCTGACTCTTCATGTCCTTTCCAACTAAGTCTGCAAACCCCAGAAATTTCCTGACAGCTGGATTTCAGCCGCAGCTGTGCTAACCTCTCTGCAGGTGCATGTAGATTTCTGTCACTCTTTGTTGGTGATTCTGATGCTTGACTGTCACATGGACAGTCATTGAAGTCCACAAGGTACAGCTACCTTCTTATCTATAGTTCTCAGGTACGGAGCATGAAGGGATAGTTGCCACAAAGGGAGTGATATCGCATTCGTGGCTGGGATGCCCCCATTCACAGGCAACGGGCCTACGTAATGTTACTCATCAACACTTACTTCTGAGCTTTGGGAAATAATTTCGCCCAGAAGGATCTTTCACGTGGATTTCTTACCTAGTCTTCAACAGCTGGCCCTACCAAATGTGCCTCGGATGGTCTTGGGTATTAAAAATCAGACATCCAGAAGATATTTACCAAAAGAGCATCTCCTCTCAGCCAAATGTTGTGTTTTCCATAGAGAATCCAGTGAGCGGCCGGGCAGACAGCCCCTGCTCTCACAGAGCTCCTAGTCTAGAGGGGGTGGCCGACAAGTAGCAAGCGTGTCCCTGCAGACTCTGAGAAGTGCTACGAAGACAAGAGCAGGCAGGGAACCCGATGTGGAGAGCCAGAGAAGAGCTCTGTAAGGAAGTGGAGTTTAAGCTGAGTATGTCTTAGGCAGAAAGGAATGTTCCTGTCTGTGGGCCTTTATTTATGTAGGCCCCTGCTGAAGGCTACGGAGGTCACATTCTATTTGTTGCGTGAACAGTTAGTTGTGTGTATTTTTATTTTAACACCTCACATTAACTGACATGTCTGCATGTCTTTCTCTTCCGACAGAATGCAGATAGTTCCTGGGGGATACAGATCGGGTCTTATTCATCTTGGTATGACCCAGTCTTGAGTTGCACAACTCAGTAATATGGAACATCGAGTTGAATCACAAGAGGAAGTGAATGAGTGAATGATGGAAATGAATGAATGAATGAATGAATGAACAAACAGATTTGGGGGTGTGTAAAGGGTGTTGATATCTGCTGTGTCCTCTGTTTCCGTATTGTCTCACCCCTGCTGGTGGGGACACATCCTCTGCAGTGGAGTTTCTTACCTAGTCTGGAACATTTGGCCCTATTTGACTTTGGATGCCCAGGATCCAGCACAACATGGGGGCACTTAGTCATTTGGTAAGTAAGAGGCGAATGAATGGAAGGACGGGTTTACTTTTCTAGTTGTGACCTTTATTATCTAAGCCTGCTTGTTCACCTCTGAAATCCAGAATCTACCTGCCCAAAGCATCTCTATACTCTGAGTCCCCCCACTACCAACAAAGACATGTAAGTTAATTTGTCTGGAGATGAAAAATTGGAAAATCAGTTTTATCTCTGTAATGTCTCAAATCTGACTCCTTCTCTGCCAAGGCCAAACCACTATTATCTCTGTAGTACAACTACAATAATCTCTTTTATCTCTCTACAGTCCATACTTTGCAAAGCAGCTTAAATGATCTTTTAAAATAAAACATGCAGGGGTGCCTGGGTGGCTCAGTGGGTTAAAGACTCTGCTTTCAGCTCAGGTCATGATCCCAGGGTCCTGGAATCGAGACCCGCATAGGGTTTTCTGCTCAGCAGGGAGCCTGCTTCCCCTTCCCTCTCTGCCTACTTGTGATCTCTGTCAAATAAATAAATAAATAAATAAATAAATAAACCTTTTAAAAATTTAAAAAAATGTATAACATGCGAATAGAAAAATATAAATGTAGAATTTATATTGTATAAATCAGATCATGAGGACTGAGAACTATAATGATTGAGAAGTGTAATGGCTTTATCTGGCACACAGCATGAAATTCAAACCTTTTGCACCTGCTGGACCTACCTGTGCTGACCCCTGCCTACCTCTGTGGGCTCCTCTCATTTCCTTTACCATCTTGCTTTCCATAGTACGGCCACACTGGTCTCCACACCTGTGCCTGTACTGCACCCTCACTCCCTAGATGAGGCACTGGTCTAGAGCAGACACTCAGGAGCTACCAGCGACACGATGGTTCTGTGGTCCACTGATTTTCAGAAGCTGCCTAATCTGTGGAACCATTTCTTTCCAAGAAATTTTTATGCAGAACCCCAGCATATAAAAGGAATGAACGTGGTGTTACTCTGACTCAGACAGGAACAAGAAGACCAAGAGACCCCTGTGGGGGCCTAATCTTCTTCTGGAAACATAGGATTCCGTGAATCATGGTCTGCAAGTCACTAATCTTGTTCCATGCTGGCCACCTGTCTTCTGTACTTACTGTCTGTGGCTTCTCTGAACGTGGACCACTGTCCTTTGAGGCGTGCAGAATGTGCTTGCTGTCTAGCTGAACACCCGACTATCCCTTCTTAGCTTACCTTCTTAGATGACCAAGCATGCTACCCTTGGAAAGTTAAAACAATCTAAGTGGAAAATGAAATGGAGGTATGTGAGTTAAATAAAACACACATGAGTAACTTGCAAATAGTTCTCATCAGCTTCAAAAGAGTCCACAGAAGCAAGAATTTACTGGGGTTTAGAGAGGTACAGGAATAATTCATGGACTTACTGGGACATAAGATGAGGACCAGAAATTAGTAAGGAATAGAAAGAAATGATACAGATACAGATAGTTTTCTGTATAGTTAGTCTGAGCAAAAGCTTAAAGGGAGTGAGAAAGTTATGGTGGTTGAGAGAGACCCTGGATCAGCCTCACTGACATCAGGTCATAGACTTGAAAGTATGTGGTATCACACTGTAAAAGGCATCAGGTGCCACGCTATGGAGACAGATTCAAGGCTATGAATGAATGGGGGCCATGAAATTATGCAAGGTAGTTGAAGGAATAGTCACCTAAATGGTTAAATGCATTGAATTTAACTATTTTAAAATATATTATAAAAATATAATAATTTATATTTTTAAACATAAAAATAACTGTGTTTCAGGCACTATACTCTATATAGCACTTTAGGTGAATTTCTTATCTTTACAATTCTTATAGGTAAATTCCATCGTTATTTCCATTTACGAATGACGAAGTAGGGTTTTAGGCATGTTTTGCTACTTGCTCAAAGTCATACAGATTTCACAGGTGTAGCAAACAGGATTTGAGTCTATGTCTGTCTCTTAACTTACATGCTAAATGAAACCAGAATGGGAAAACCAACTGGGCATTTTTTACACGATAAAGTCAAGAAGTAAAGAGGATCTTACCAAGACTTATTACTTCAGGATAATTGCAAAACGCGCTGTCTAGAATTTTCTGCTTGAAATACATTGAACCTAGGGTGGGGTTAGCAGAAATGGAAGAGTTATATTCGAGAGACATTAATCTCATTGTGTCATGGAGTAGATATGAAAGTCCTTTGATTACTGAAAAATTTTATGTAATGGGCCCCTCTGCTTTTAGGGTCCACACATACACTTTTATTAATTTTTCTGAAGGTGAGCAGGCTCGAAGGGCCGAGACCCCTGAGAGATGGATTTGTGGACTTACAGCACTTGATCGGTGCACTGTAGAGGACATATCTGTCTCAGGAACTGGGCTTGGTAACCTGCTCAGGCAAGTCTAGTCAGGAGACCAAATCACAGGGCACAAGATTACGCATACAAAAATAATTAAAACAAAGGGAATTGATTATTCATAAGAGGTATTTCCATTAAGCTTGGGCAGCCTGTGAATTACCCTTCTCTACTAGAGGATCTTTCTATCAAAATATCCATGGTTATATGTTTAGGAGCAGAACATTCTGTTCTCAGAGCTGTGCAAATATTCTCTGAATTTTCCCTCTTTAACCCCTGCCACCTCCCACTCCCTATTTTCCTATTAAGCGGAAAGTTGTGTCTAGAGACCACTGGTCTGGAAGAAGGAGCACAGAGGTAAGAGTTAAACCAGGGTTAAAATCCCAGCTCTGCCCCATTATGTACCTTCTCTTGTCTTGGGACTTTTCTCTCTCTCAAACTGGGTAATCATGTCTACCTTTGCAGGGTTTGCCAAGGGAATGCAAAGCCTGTAAGCCAGTGCCTGGCCTACAGATGCGTAGTGTAAGGTTACAAATACTTAAGCCAGCTAAGCCAGTTTATAGCACAGACAGAACACTGCACCCTCACTTTGGGGAAATATGGTAATTGTAACAAATATGTCCTGCTAAGGAAAAAAAAAAAATGAATGAACTAATATTTAATTTAATTTCTTTTTATTTAGTCACTTTCCTATTCTTGCTTCTGAAGATACATTTTGGTTGTCACTTTCCTGGTCAAGAACATTTTGGCAGATGGCTGATTTCCTCTGAGTTTTGTTTTTGTTTTGGTTATTAAGAGTAACCATTCACAGATCTCAAACTCCAATAGCATCTTAACAATGCCTAAAGGGAGTAAAAAAAAAAAAAAAAAAAACACTCATTGCTTTTTACTTCTGTGGATGTCTGTCCTAGCCTGGATCATTGTCTTGAATAATATCTCACCATTTTCCCTGGCTTTGCTTATTGGTCTCAAGAAGAGACTCTCGTGCTTGCCAAAGCGCTCTTCCTGGCCATCACCCGCATCAGTGATCTGCTTACTGACTTAATTTCTGCTTAGTCTCAGTTGCCTAAACAAAGTGGTCATAGACACTACTGAACTGTCCTGTGTAGGCCCTCTCTCAACCCTGGCCCTGTCACCATGACTAGCAGGAAGGTGGTACCATTCGTAGAAACAGGTCAAAGGGGTGCTGATGGGAGGGAAGACGGAAGCATAATTTATAACACCGTTAGTTTCAGCAGAGGTGCTATTTAGGTGGTTAGAGACAGGGACTAGAACTCTCATTTAGAAATCTTTGTTTTTTAGTGATACTAGAAGATAAAGGATAAAGTTTATTCCTCAGCTATAAATTCCTTCAGTGTTTAGTGAGCATATGCTGTTGCCAGGCACCACGCTAAGCACTGGGAGTCTAAGAGTGAGTGATTTGGAATTCTCTGAGACATTCACTCTCTGGGGTAGTAAATGGGTGTGATATATCTGTGTACACTTACCTACTTATTTATCCACTGTGTATAGCATGATTTCTTCCATTTCATATTCAGAATATAAAATGTGATCAGTAAGTGTGGAAAGAAGGGCCAAAGTTTGGAGACTGACGTTCTGAAACTTATTGGCCATACGAAGAAGGCACCTACATTTTCTCACTTACAAACATAGTATTGGACTAGATTAAATGTTTTGAGCTGATCCCTTGCCGAATCAGGTGGTTCTGCAATTATTCCAGAAATGTTTGACTTTAAATGCTTTTGAAAGGTGTAATAAAATTAATACATGCAGTTAAATAAGTATATTATATCTGGACTCTTCTACATCAGGAGAGGCTCATCGTTCTTAACCCAAGCTTGTAATTAAATATTGGTGAGTTGGCGGCAAGGTTACCAATCTGAGTTAGCTCTTAGCTCTATAACTAAAAAGTTTACATGTAGATTAATAAAATATTGCCTTTTTTCTGTTTTGCTTATTATGTTCCATGCTCTATTTTACTTGGCCAGTGGGTTCTGCTGCTAAGTCTCTGTCCCTGGCCCATACCTGCAGTACTCCCTCAGCTCTAAGAAGCTAGGACTGTTAGGACTCATAACAAAAGTACCTTTTACAACCAAGTCATCAGAATGGCTGGCTCTTTTTAACAGCTTTTTAAGATGTAATTCACAACAGATAATCCATCTGCTTAAAGTTGTTTTTTTTTTAATTTTATTTATGTATTTGACAGACAAAGATCACAAGTAGGCAGAGAGGCAGGCAGAGAGAGAGAGGAGGAAGCAGACTCCCCATGGAGCAGAGAGCCCGACATGGGGCTGATCCCAGGACTCTGGGATCATGACCTGAGCCAAAGGCAGAGGCTTTAACCCACTGAGCCACCCAGGTGCCCCAATTTAGTGGGTTTTAATGTATTCACAGAATCATGCAACTATCATCACAACAATTTAGAACATTTTTTTACCATACCACAAAGAAACCCTGAACCCCTTCAAAACAACCCTAACCCCACGCCCCCACTCCCCTGCCCGGCCCCAGCCTTAGGTAACCACTTATCTACTTTGTGTCTCTATAGACTGGCCTCTTCTGGACATTTCATGTAAATGGAATCATACAATAGGTGATCCTTTGTGACTGGCTTATTGAATTTAGCGTAATGCTTTCCAGATGCATCTCTGTTGCAGCAAGTATCAGTATTTCATTTATATTTATTGCCAAAAAATATTCCATTTTACGGATATACCACATTTCTTTTAGCCATTCATCAAGTTATGGATGTCCGGTTTGTTTCCACACTTTGGCTATTATGAATAACGCTGTTAAGAACATTTTTATACAAGTTTCTGTGTGCACATATGTATTCATGTCTTTTGGATATGTACCTAGGAGTGAAATTCCTGGGTCACATGCTAACCCTGAAGTTAACCATCTACGAAGCTCTGTCGTTCTTTCCACAGCTGCCATATTACTTTGTATGTCTACCAGCAGTACATAAGGGCTCCAGTTTCTCCACATCCTCACAAACCCTTGTTCTTATCTGTCTTTTTGATGACGGTCATCCACGGGGGAGTGAAGTAGCACCTCACTGTCGTTTTGATTCACATTTCCCTGAAGGCAGACGGAATGGTTCTTGAAAGAAAAGTGTCAGACTGACAGACAAGAATTAGGAGAAAGTACAGAGAGAGAAAAAGATATCCGGGATGCAAACATAAAAATCACAAGTTGGTTAGAGAACTGGCCGAGACATAGGACACAGTGGGCAGGGCAGTGCTCGCTTTTCTGGGTTATGGCTCTGATGTAGACGCCCATGGCGGTGAAGTGACAGTCCTTCATGAAAAGCTAAGGTTGTATTTGTGCTATAGCTCATTCTTACACAATTAGTTTATATTAAAAAAAGTGGCCTAAAGTCGTTTAAGTTTTTCAGAGTAGTTTGGGTGCGCTTAGTGTTCCTACCTACTCCCTTCCCAGTGCTCCGTGCTATGGTCATCCTTGTCCCTTCGTCATTGATTTTGCATTTTTCCTTCACTTAGAATGACTTCTCCTGTCTTCTCTATCCATTCAAATCTCAGCCTTAATATTGGGTGACTCCCAGCCCACCTGCTCATGTACAGCCTTCTGACCTCTTGGACAACATTGACAAGTTGCCTTTTAGATCTTGTACTGCATTTTGGTGGATTACACTGCTCGGCTTTGTCCTAAGTGAAAAAATTGTCTTACATGGTTCGTATTACTTTACATGTGTTTCCAAGTATCCCTGTGTGTTCCGTTAAGGAGAAGGCATGGGTTTATACTATCTAATACTGCCTGTAAAACCAGAAACGTAATAGTTGCTTAGTGCCTCTCCTTTTTGTTAAATCAATGTGTTATTCTTTGTTTCATCTAAATACTTCATAGAATTTCTTAAATGCAGACAGGTTCTCACTGGCCTTGGGGGGAAAAAAACCAATCTTATAAATTCATTAATACAAAACAAGGGGGAAGAGTTGTATTTTCAGATAAAAATAATAAGTTTATTTCCAGATCAGATCACATTTACAATTATAACATTTCTTTAGAGAATTGATAATTTAGGAAGGATCTGGGGAAAGCCATCTATGCTTATTATATTTAGGGGACTTGTTCTGTATACTACATTATTTTTGAAATGTCTATATGTTGTCAAAGTCAGATGGGTAATATTGCCATAAGGTGGCATTTCCCTCCACATTTAAAAACTCTGGGGTTATGGGGTAGGGCACTTAAGTTTGCAGACTCTGTTGAGTTGCCCTCACGGTTGGTCTTTCGGAACACCATATCCCACTCCTGTCCTTGAGCGCTCCATCTGAAATTAGAGATGAGCAAAGTCAAGCAAACAAGGCAAAGGTTAACACTGGCAGGCTAACAGGGAACAGATGGGAGTTGTCATCCTGAAAGTGAGGTCCCGCTAGAGGCCTTCCCTTCTGAGACCACGACTACTTGAACTGGAAATCTGACCAGGAAGGGACTCCCCAAGCGACCTTGCCTCAGAGCACCTCAGTGGAAAGGGTGACAGAGTTCAGAGAGAGGTGATGGGTGACAGAAGGGCAGAGAAAGCACAATTATCTATGGGTTGCCTCAAAACAGCAGAACTCTAACGTAGTAAATAAAGCAAATGTGAATAATTTCGTGAACCTATATAGATAGGTCAACAACCGGAAGGGTATCCTAAAAAGGACTATTTCAACAGTTCAAAAGAAATATATCCACACTGGCCAAACACAGATTTTAAAACTCGCCTGAGGATTCGAGAACAGATGATGAGTAGCTGGAATGTAGGATAAAATAATTATCTAGATGTTGTTGTAAAACAAATTTATTTTACATAGTAAGCAAAGTATGTGTTGCAGGTTTGCCTGATTCAGTGAAACATTGGGATCACAAATGATTACCCCTCACTTTTTAGGGTTAATTTCACAGCAGCTGCTCACACCGCCAATGGGGGTGGTCCCTTTGGAAAGACTGACTACAAAGTGGACCAGTGTGCATGGGATTGTGATGTGGCAAGCAGGAGGCGACACTATTTATTGGACACCTAATATGTTGTAAGCATTTTGCTGGACACATTATTCATTCACATTAACTCTTTTCAATGATCCAATGCATTTTCTTTTCATTTTTAGCTGAAGTATGAGGAAACTGAGATTCAGCGAAGTTAAAGAACTTGACCTATTCATACATGATGTAAATGGTAGAAATAGGGAATCTGGATCCTTTTTTTTCCCCATTTTATTTTATTTTATTTTTTTTATTTCTTTTCAGTGTTCCAGCATTCATTGTTTCTACACCACACCCGGTGCTCCATGCAATACGTGCCCTCCATAATACCCACCACCAGACTCACCCAACCTCTTACCCACTCCCTTCCAATCTGGTCCTTTTAATTCCATACTACATGTCTTTTTTTCTTACACTTTATTATAGTTCAGATGCATTGTTAGGGTGCCACATTCTTCCCAAGTGATCAAATGTCTTTTGCTTTTGCTTAGGAAAGGTAAACCAAAAAAAAAGAAGATCCAAAAAATCCAAAATATCAGGAAGTTACCTTTTTCAAATAAATTCAAGCCTTTATACTACCCTTATTTCCATAATTTTCTGCTTTCAGTAATCAACTTATTTCATTGTTCAGCTTTGAATAATACAAGGATAATAAATCTAATGATTATAGTCACTCAAATTCAAGTAGTTCTACTTTAAAAGGTATATTACTGTGTCACAAAAAATAGATGTTATTATATATCCTGTCTAATTTATCTGTACATAATTGCCTTCCATCCATAATTCTGTTACTTTGTTAAATAACCATGCCAGTATCTTCTTGAACCAGTCTAGTTTTTAAACATACTACTTATGACTGAATTTACTAGAGATCGGAATTTGCCAGTGAACATTGAATTAGAAAATGCCTCCATTCAAAATTTTCTACAAATGCTCTTTAGAAATGTATTTTAAATTTCATCCTAGTGAAACCAACTTAGAGTGAATCTTAATGGGCTAGAACAGAATAGATTTGGGATTGATTTTTCCCATAAAATATGCAAAGCCTTATTTTTAAATAGATTTTTTCTCTGTAAGATCGCTCCTTTTCTCTGTTTAACAGTGAATTTGTCTAAAACATTTCTTTTTCAGATTTTACTTAAATTACAGTAGAATTAATTCTTTAGAATTGCCAAGGTAAGTGGAAAGTATAGGGAAAGTCTAGATTTTAGACCATGTTAACTTCAAGACAGCGTTTTGCCCGCAGCTGTTCTCAGGAATGATGTGCAAGTTTTCCTACATTTAAAACTGTTTTCAGGCGCAGTTCTTCAGAATATTATCATTTGTTAAGCAGTGTAACCATGCACAACTGTAACAAGCCAGAACACTGTTGGGGCCCCCAACCCCCTTACTTCACACATCCACTAGGCAGACTGTTTACACCAGACAATATCTATGCAAGATGTCCCTCTACATCTTTCTCTTTTGCTTTCTTCTTGTTAGTTACAAAGATACATACTGTGCCAGGCACTAAGCTGGTTTCAACAGCTATTTATTTAGATTGTGTGAACTGGAGCTGAACTTGAACCCAATTAATAGCAACTGAACTTGAACAAACTGATATGAAATCATTACAGGCTCAGTTCCCTGGTCCATTATCCCTGAAGAGATCATCCGACAGCACTCCAGGTGCCTTTTCTATGCCAAATCTTGGTGCAGTGCCCAATCAGAAAGTGTCGGGGGGATTAGAAGTTCGGTTGCATTGGAGTTAGCTCATTACCACATTTGTGATCGCTTTCACAGAGAGGAGAGGTGGTGATCCCAGTGGGCGGGATCGCAGAGAAGGCTTTGTTTTCAGCACCATCTGGCACATGGTTGGCACTCATTAACACAGCACAGTGTCGATTAAAATAATAATTGTACACGGCAGCAGTGCTGCTTAGATGGGTCCCTACCTTTGGCTTCCAGCGAAGGATATGGAAGAACGGGGACGCTGAGGCGCTGCCTCTGATAGCTATGGTCACTGGGTTTGCATCTTTCTTGGTGCCTACACCTTCCCCAAATCATAGTCTTCTTTTTATTTTCAGGTATTCATTTATTTTTAGCAGCAGTATTTTCCTTTTCCTTTTTCTTTTTTTTTCTCTTTACCTTTTTTCCCTCTTTTCTTTTCTTTTTCTTTTACTTTGTGATTAGAATGAGCCTGACCCTCTTACCAGACCCTAGCTAGATGCCCTATACCTATCCTAAAACTAGAAAACATTTGCTTAAAGGACATTCCATTCAGTGATGTTTCTTTTGCAACTTCAGTTCAGCGTAATTGTCAGTTTTAGGTGTTCCTCCTTTAAAAGATGCCTTCATTTGTGGACTCAACCATTCAGGTCCTTAAGAAAACAAATGCAGGGCGCCTGGGTGGCTCAGTTGGTTAGGTGACTGCCTTCGGCTCAGGTCGTGATCCTGGAGTCTTAGGATCGAGTCTCACCTTGGGCTCCCTGCTCAGCAGGGAGTCTCCTTCTCCCTCTGACCCTCCCCCCTCATGCGCTCCCCCCCCCGATTCTTGCTCTAATAAGTAAAATCTTTAAAAAAAAAATAAAAAGAAAGAAAGAAAAGAAAACAAGTACAGCTTTACATTAGCATGTCCAGGAGTTTGATCTGGTAGAATGTACTTTGGTTTGGTCACAGACATCTCCTTAGAAAGCTGTGCTATGGCTGCAGACGTGGGGACAGTCTTTTAAAGACAGCTGGTTGGGTCAGAATTGTACTCTTACTCTGTCCTTGCTGTCTGGCTGGGAACAAATCACTGAACTTTCTTTTGCTGTCTGTTTCCTTAGCCATGCAATGGATTTTAATAGTCATCCTCAAGCTCTAGAATTACTGTGAAGATTCACAAACACACAGAGCATTTAGAATCATGCCTGATGCTTGGTGAGATCTTGAGGAGGATAGCAATGACCACACCATCATTTTCCGCAGAAGTTCACATTTCCTTAAGAATGTGCCTCATACGTGCTCAGATTACCCCCAGATAATGGGACTTCCTAGCTGCGGTAATGGAGGTTGTGACCAAATGGACATTGGTCCAGATATGTTAATCAGCTCTTTCTGATAAGACACTATAATTTAATTCCTTGTCTTGCTAGACTGAGCTGAGAAGAAGCCATCTGATATGGGTAGGTTTCTTACAGATACATGAGACACTTACGCCCTGATAGTTCCTGCGGTCTATCCCTTGTTTCCTGAGCAGATTATGAATATGTTAGACCACAGGAATTAGTTGTGTATTTCAGTGTAGGTGGTGATCATGTGGTTTTCTCTGGCTGTGGACCCACGGACAGCACGTCCCCTGGTAACCTCCCAATCCGTGCCCTGTGATGCGGAGCGTGGTCAGGGTCTTTCATTCTGCCACTTGGTATATGCAAAAGCCTTCAAGGAACGGGCTTTCTGCAGGAGTGTTTCAGTATCATTTATCCCACCAAGAGAAGATGACAGACATTTTAGATGCAAGAGAAAGATTAAATGCATTTGGTTAAACTAGCAACACTAAAACGAGCTGTGTCTTTGTGTTATTGCTGTTTATCTTCTTTCCTGCAGCGGAATATTGAGCTTTCCCAGGCTGTGCTTCAGGAACTAATGCTGAGGTTAAGTCGGGCACCAGTGTGTTCAGTCTGTGACATGTAGATAGCGGAGGCGAACTGCTCACAGCTATTAGGCGGGAGTTTCTGGATGCCAGCGATTGCATGCGTGTGGCTCATGATCAGAGCGATCCACGGCCACGGAGAGATGGGCTTGCGCGCCTGTTGTCTTTGGTCGGCTGTTTTTGCCAAAAATGTCAGCGTTTCTCCCACAGACCTGCCCAAACGGCACATGCACTGTCTCCTTTAGTTGTGCTCATTAACTTGCCGCTACCATTTCAGAAAACTCAGGGTCGTGGAGGAGTTGCCCGGAACCTGACATTCCTGTGAAGAAAAAGTTGGAATAAATAAATGACTATTTTTCCTGAATTGATACTTTGGGAGTGTTGGTGGAATTTGTGCCATGGTGTTCTCTTGGGCAGGCTGGCTTTCCGATTCTCTGCCTTGGTTTTAACATGGCCCATGCTGGAAAATCAGCAATGACAGGTAGTGCTTCTGGTTTTTCTGTTTCCATGGAGCTGGATCAGTGGTCTGGGTTCCTCTGGAGCAGACATGTAAAAAACCTCTCTGGGTTTAGTAGTGGCCTGTCCCTGAGGACCAGGGGTGATTCCGGCGTCGTGTCCCTCACTCCCCATGCCCACCCAGTTCCTGGACCTGTGGGGACACATACACTCTGCATCTCACCTTCTAAGTTGAATCAAAAGCTTGTATTGCTGATTTGTCATTTAATTCTGCACTTCCTGGCTCAGACCCACCTGTACCCCTGCATGATTGTTCAACCTACACCGGTCCTGACTGCCTCAAGTCCTTCTTTAATTTGACAAATGTCTATACAGTGCCTGCAGTGTCCCACAGTCTTGGCCTACAGCAGTACAAGGAGAAACAGGATCTCTGCTCTGGACAGCCTTCCTTTCTGGCCGAGTCTGCAGCTATAGCTGTAAACACATGCACAGACCGTCTCCGATGGCTGCCTTGCCATGGAGACAAGGAAACTGGGTAAAGGAATAGAGAGTGACCATGAGAGAACTGTTCTGAGGGAAGGGTGGAAGAGCAGGCCAAAAAGAGGGATCAGCCAGTGCAAAGGCTTCCCGGTGGGGGCCTGGGACATCACCGGAGGGGACGGGTCGGTGACTGCCCATCCACCAAGGCATCGAGTCTCCTGCGAAGCCCTCTCCACCACTTCACCACGGTTCTCCCTCTCCCTCCTACAGCACTTTGCGGTGATCGCTAGGCTATCTTTGCTGACATCATCTTACACATTACTGCGCATAAGTCAGTCTCTTCAGGGCCCTTTGCGGTCAAGGACTATGTCATATTCATCTTTGTTTCCCCAGGATTTAGCATTGTTCCTAAAATGAGCACCTTTCCAGTAAATGTTTAGGCAAGATGAATGTTAAGCAGGACATAAAGCTTCAGAAACAGAATGGCTCTAGAAGTAGACTAGCGGTCTCATTCCTAGGTGGCAAGTGTTTCTTTGTGGAGTTCGTCATCCCCCAGAAACTCCTCAAGCCAGTCTGGGGTTGAAGCTTGCCATGGAGATCCTCCGAGGTAAATTCAGAGCTCTTTCTCTTTCTTTCGAACACCTTAGATCATGGCTCAAAGCCAGAAAGCCAGCACACACATAAGTATTAACTGTGCTATGAAACAGTGTATCATTACTATGTGTAACACAGACTGGTATTTTCTGTACCGGTTTCTATACCGTCTGTGGTACAGAATGCTGGTCGTGACCCCTTCCATGGATTTCGAGCCTCATAAGTGGTTTGCAACCCACAGAGTGAAAAAGCCCTGCTTTCAAGGATCAGGAGAGTCCCCAGAGGTAAACGTCTGAGAAAGTGGCCTGAACTCTAGCTGTGGGGCAGCGGACTGCTGAGCACACTCTGACCGTTGGCTGAGTATTTGCACAAAACTAGCAGTCACCATGTGGCCACCAGGTGAAGCGAGCCGTTCCTGACGAACACTTGGGTTGGGTCCTAGGGGCACCTTTATAAGTCAGAATCCCCTTGTTTGAGCTCTGAAAAGTGGTTGCAAATAGGTCTCCCAGTCATTCCGTCTACCATATCTGTATATAGTTTTATGAATGTTTTAGGTAAACGTGTCGTTTCTAAAATGAGACCATGGGCCCACTGAGATGTAAGGAACTTAACATTTCCTCTGCCAGTATGTTTATATAAATATTGCTTTCGTTAAGCGTGTTCAAATAGCAGCACTATTTAAGTCTTTTTATCTCTTTAAAACTAATTTAAATCTGAGCATTAAAAGACTGTTTGATACCATATGTTTGTTTTAGATAGGAAACGAAATCTATTCTAAACATAAGGGTTGATGAAATCTGTATTCTAAACATAAGGGCGTATGGAATGTGTATATAGGAATGGCAGTTGGTGTGGATTGTTTCGTGGCCACAGAGTCCTCCCATCTAGTGTGCCTGACTCTTCTGTCATGTGATTATACAGCTCTTGAACCTCCAGACAGAGGGTGTACTTCCTCACCACTTCCCTGAATATGTTCTCAGATGCTTTAAGAATCCAGCATTTGGGGATGCTTGCGTGGCTTAGTCGGTTAACCATCTGCCTTCAGTTCAGGTCATGATCCCAGCGTCCTGGGATCGAGTCCCCCACTGGCCTCCTTGGTCAGCAGGAAGTCTGCTCCTTCTGCCCGTGCTTGTGCACTCGTTCTCTCTCTCTCTGTCTCTCTCTCTCTCTGACAAATGAATAAATAAACAAATCTTAAAAAAAAAAAAGGATCCAACATTTGCTGGTTAGGAAGTCATCTTAATGTGACATGTTAAGTCTAGTTGGAATTTGCTGATTTTTCTCTTTGAAGACCCTTTAGAAACTACTGTCGAAAATGACCAGGGTCTACGAACAGAGTCTCACAAGCCTTTTGTAAAAATATTGGATAGGCTTCAAGAACATAACCGAAGACTGTCACAAACTGGAAAGATCCCATCACACATCCCATGTAGTTGTGTACATGGAAGGAACAAATTCAGTATTCCAGTGATGTTCCTGGCATACCTCTTGTTCACCCTATTGCATTTAGAAGCCCAGACGTTTCTTCTGTGGAAACAACTCTGTGCGAGCCCACATGTCTGTGCGTTTTCCAATCTAGATGGATACCATAGTAGGAGATAACCTGGGCAAGCAACGTACAAAGGCGGTTCTGATAGCATCCCAACTTCCGTGGATAGCTTATAAGGGCAATTACTCCTTTTCTGTGTCAGCCTCTTCTGAAACACCAATGTATTGGTTTGGTTGCCCTGAAAAGACCTGAGAATGAGATTATGATCCTTCACCTCAAATTAAAGAAGGCTTCAAAAAAAAAAAGTCTTAAGAACCATCTGACAAGTTCAAGTACTAGCTGATTCAGGTACCAGCCTCTTATGAGCTCCTGCGACTTCATGCTTTTCATAGGTGGTATGCCCATGTTGTTAAATTGTGTTATCGAATTCCCTCTAATCTTTGTGTAGATTATGCTTTAATTTGCTATTCTGTCACTTCTTATCAAAATTGTCCATTTCATGCTATTTGGTTATAGGAAATACTAACCTAGTAAAATGCAACACTTAAAAGTAAGATGGGCTTGTGATAAAAGCCACATGAAACAGGTATCCCCTTCAACTTTATAAATATCTCATGTTCTGGTATAATTTGGCTTATTCCCAGGACCTGGGCGAAAAATAGTGATATAAACCTACATTTCCTGTCCCTAAAATAGTCATAGATTTCCAGTCTTTGGCTTGTTTTATCTAAATTGATTGGAATCCAGTCATTCTGGCTCCCAAAAATCTAGATGTGGAAATTATTGTAAATTCAAACCAAACTCAGGGTGCCTGGGTGGCTCAGTTGGTTAAGCATCTGCCTTCAGTTCAGGTCATGATCCCAGGGTCCTGGGATTGAGCCCTGCAGCAGCCCTCAGCAGGGAGCCCGCGTCTCCCTCTTGCACTCCCCCTGCTTGTGCTCTCCTCTCTGACAATAAATAAAATCTTAAAAAAAAAAAAAAATCAGACCAAACTCTATATTCCTCATACTTAGTATCATCAGGCTGTCTATGTCCAAATCTTTCCTTTGAAAGTTAGAGCTTTAATGCTGTTAGCAAGAGCAGTTTGCCTCTTCTAAAGAATCATAGAAACACAATCTAGTTTTGTACTCGTGGCCTTTGGATTTTGATGCACATTGAATTTGATGCCAGGAGTTACACAGGAAAGTCAATAACGGTCCGTGGATCATTGCCTTGCTATGCCGCCGGGTGAATTAGTCTGCTGGTGTAATGTGCTCCAGCTTGTGTAATGGACCTATTTAGTAGCAAGACAACAGCCATATGAAACACCTGGGTGGGCTTCCAGGGTACTTTCAAGTGGATGAGATTTCAGTTATCTAATGTGAGGTCACGAAGGCTTGGACAGCTGGGGCCAGTTCCGCAGCATGCGCAGACCATGACCCCTGCCTACCGAACGCATAAGGTAAAAGGTGCTTGGGGTCAAAGCTGACCCCTGGGCTCCAGGAGTGGATATGGGTCAGCACATGAGGTCTCAAACACCAGTTACAAATGTTGGAAAATCTCCATGCAGGACAGGATCGAGTCACATTTTCCCTTGGCACTTTGCTCAGACATCTTCCTCGCCAGGAAAGCGTGGTTTCTGTGTTTGCTGGATTGAACTTCAATTGATTGATCCTTGTTTAGAATTTTAAGTGCTGTTAAACAGAAACTATGCTTCCCTATCAGAAGTCAGGCCCCGAGAGGCATCAAATTCCTTTGGTGCCTCACAAAGGACATTTGGGGCACACAGGCATTGGCATAAAAACCATCTTTTGAGTGTTCCTAGGAGATAGCGGTGGCTCCATAATGCACCACTTCTTCCAGTCCTGCCAGGGACTTTGAATGCTCCAATAAAATGTAACGATCAAAGGTTTCCAATGCGGCTGATAAGTCATATGGATTTGTGCCCAGGATGCCTTAAATTGACTCGTGGATGTTTCTCATCTATCATGAAGGACTTGGTGATTTGAATTTAGTACTTTGATGTTGCCAGTAATTGTTTGCAACTGCAGCTGAATGGCCTGAAGGCATTGTTGATCTCTCCCTTTCTCATCTTGCAAAGAGCTAGTGAAGTAGTCTTTCTGAGGCTATTCTCAACTCCATGGGAACTATGGCCTAAAATTTAGGACAGAACAGAGGTTCCACAAACACTTGGAATAGACCAACATCATTGCCCTAATGAACCATCCCCAACGTGTTCCACGCAGAATCAAACCGTCCTCCCAAGTGCAAAGCCACTCCACTGGACACATACTAAGACTCACTTACTAAAGAAACCATTGGGATATCTCCACTTATTCTTTTGGTAAACATTTTTCACATATTAATCCGCAAATGTCTTTCAAAAATGTATTTAAACCAATTTCTCAGTACTTGAAAACAGTGCTTTGGATTGTCCCTTTTTGGAGGCCTCCCTGCTGTTTGAATTAGATTAAATTTAAACTCCCCTATTTTAAGACCTTCTAGGGAAGTCTTCTAAACTGTCTTCCTTTGTCTCCTCAACCACTTGCTCCTCCAGTCATGTGGTTCATGCCTGTTTTCTTAGCAGCGTCCATACATGGATGCCCATCTTTAGTCTCTCAAATCGTGTGTCCATCTGCCTACTACAAATATTATAAATACCTTAATCATTATTTCAACCAATTTATCAATTTGTAGATTTTTTAGATTTCAAAATGCTTTTTAAAAACTCCTTCGGGGGCAGCTGGGTGGCTTAGTTGGCTGAATATCTGACTCTTGGTTTCAGGTCAGGTCTTGATCTCGGGACTTTGAAATCGACCCCCACATCATCGGGCTAAGTGCTCAGCAGGGAGTGAGCTTGAAATTCTCTCCCTCTGCCCCTCCCCCACTCATGCTTGCTTGCGCATGCTCTCTCTCTCTCACTGTACAATAAATCTTAAATAAATAAATAAATAAAAGCTCCTCCAAAGTCTCTTTTCAAGTAGACTCAACTGTTATCCTTCTAGTTATTTCACAGGTTATCATAAATCTTCTGAATATTTATTAACCTCATAAATATCTAGGAAATACAGTGGTAAACTCTGGAAAACTGAAAGACCAACTGACCGGGCAGTGGCCTAAACCACAGTAACTGACAAGACTGTAGTCAATATTTCAGAGCCTCTACTGTGGTTGTTTAACACTGGTGTTGATGTCACTTTCATGCTCATTTATCATTAAGTCGCAAGGGTGATAACGTATGCCGCATTAGTGTGACTAGTGTTTGTTTTAAAATAAATGTTGATGATGAAGAAAAAAGTGTTAGGTAGTGGGAAACAAACCTGACAGTAACAATTTATTTACATACTGGGGCATAGACCCCACTTACACATACACACACACAAAATTCTCTTGTCTGGGGCACTTCAGAATCCAAAGATTTCTGAATTTAGAGGTTGATCTTTGTTCCTCTAGTGCTGCTTTGTTCAGGTCAGCATGCATCCATTAATTACCCGCTCTGCCAGGAGTCCTAAGAGATTGAGGTGAGGGGCTTGCCATTAAGGAGCGCATGGCGTAATGTTCCCCCATCCTGCTCCCTCCCCATCACTTTCTCACAGTCTTGCTTAAGCACTTGCTCTATCCTTATCTAAAATACACATACTTATTTGTATACTGGTTTAGTGTCGCCTGTCTGCCTCCAGCTTTCTACAAGCTCCACGAGAGGAAGACCTTTGTGTGCTGATAATAACCAGAGTGCCTTGAAGGCTGCCCAGTTTATTGTGGGCATTCACCATGTTAAATTGGTAAATTAAGGGGATACAACGAAAATACAAGTGTAACTAGACACCTAAGTCAAAGTGGGATCTGACATTCCCTAAAAAGATACAGGGCAGATCTACATTTTGTAGGGTTCTCAAGGTACCACATCTGGGGAGATCAAGAATAGGAACAGGGGCTCCTGTGTGGCCCAGTTGGTTGAGCATCCAACTCTTGATTTCAGCCCACATCATGATCTCAGGGTTGTGAGATCGAGCCCCATGTTGGGCTCTATGTTAGGCATGGAGCCTGCTTGGAATTCTCTTTCCCTCTCCCACTGCACCTCCCCATCCTCCTATCTCCCTCTCTTAAAAAAGGCATGGATGGGAGGCCATAAGTTTTAAATTTAAAAATATAAAAGACTTATTTAGAATGATTGAAAACCACACCAGTTTATAAATTAATATACTAGAGATGTCAGAAAATATGAAAAAATATTTAATGATACACTAATTGATTACATATTAAAATGCCTAAAAATAACTCTTTTACACGTTTTTCCATACAGTTTTTGACTGCATGTTCTTCAATTACCTCTTCATGTGTAATATTTTTTATACATTGAATGAACAAGTGATTCAGTTTTTGCTATAGCGTGGCTCTTCAAAATGCTGTTTAAGTAATATTTGGGATGTATAAACAGGGAGCTTTGCACGTACATTCTTGTAATCTGAGAAACTGCTATAGAGGATAGCATGGGAATTTTAATTCTATGCTGCATTTTCCATCTAGGAGAGAACTTCCTATTTCTCAAGGTATCAGTGAGAACTGAATTATTCAAATACTGAATTATATGCAATATTATACATCGGGTGAGTGCAAGAATTTTCTGTAGTCTAGCTTCTGGCTTTGTGCATTTCATATCTTCCTCATCTTCCAGCATCCACACCTTTCTATGTGGATACAAAAAGAACAGAGTTATTTCCATATGTCAGGGGCCCTCTACCTTTGTGTCATGATCCTTAGGGAACCAACACAGTGAGTACCAGGATTCTACCTATATTCCCCACCAAGGAATAACTGTACACTCTATACACCTCACTGCTAATAACTATACACAATATTGTCTGTGAACCATACAAATATAGTCTATTACATTCAAATGAGATACACACCCAACTGATTTTCCCTTTAACTGGATCCCAGAAATGTCCTTGGCCACTCTAGATTCATCCACCAGGAGGAGTCTTTAGAGTTGAAAGAGATAGAATTCACTCACTGCAATGTAACTATTATACTTATATAAAGTTTACAAAACCATACAGTCATGGGATTGTGTTACTTAGGTTCCTCCTGGGATCTGGTGCAGGGCCCTGAACTTGTGCTTTCTTAGTTCCATAGCAGATCTGTATCTGCTATTTCAAAGAAGTAGAGGGTTATTTATGACCTCAAGACTGGACTGGCTTACAACTGACTGTAGTAGAGAACAATAATTTAGAGATTAGAACCAGCATGAATGCTGAGTCTATAGGGCATTTTTAGGCAATGGCAGATGGTCCCGTTTGGCATGAACCATGTGGCAAAGAACGCAATACACGATGTAATCAGAGAGATAGGTTGGGGGAAAGCAATGAGGTCCTTGAATGCCAGAACAAGAAGTTGGAGGTTGATGTGTGTAGGTCAGTTTCCTTTCCTTCCACCTCTATGATTTGGAAGCTTTTATTTGGTTTATTAATTTGGGTATCTCTAATTGTGTTTGTTAATTGGTTTGTTCCTTTTTAACTGGATACCTTTCAATCAAAACCTTTGCTTGTGTTGAAACCCCTCTGTAACTTGTCAATGTTTTGTTTTTTTAATATTTTAGATTTTACTCTAAAGTGACCACTTCTGTATTTCTTCCATCAGCAATGCCGAAACACGTAAAGTGAGTTTTGTCCCTTTTTTACTTGCCATTGTTTTTAATATAACACTTGGGACTTAGTGCATATCTAGTACATGGCATTAGCTGACTTTAAATAGCATGAGTACATCAATATTGTCAAGTGGTTTAAACATTATTAAAAAATTCTAGATTTGTGTATATCGACTGGCTAAAATGTGAAAAATTCAATATAAGAAAAAGCATGATGTGCTATGGTGAGTGCTGTGAAATGTGTAAACCTGGCGATTCACAGACCTGTACCCCTGGGGACAAAAATATATTATATGTTTATAAAAAATAAAATTAAAAAAAAAAAAAGAAAAAGCATGTGTCCTCAGAAATACAACAATAATATACTGTGAGTTGAAGGCATAACCATTTTCCGAAAAAAGTATACTTTTCCAGTAAAGGTCAGTTTAAAACCCCCTCTCTTGTGTTTATAGCAGCAGTACTCCAATTTATGTGGCTTTCCAACAAGTGAAACATCTTTTATCATGTATATACCCATTGATATCTGTTGTGTAACTGGTAACTATTCTGTGAATTACTTGCATTTGTCCTTTCATGTTTTTGAACAGGCATGTTTTTTGCAACCCACAATGAAAGAAAAAAAAAATGATACCATTCATCAGCTTAAACTTCTTTGCTCCTTTTATGGCAATACTGGGAGTTACTTTCCTAAAGGAGTGATATTTAAGACTAAAGTATTTGGACAGCTACAATTCTGCTAAAATTTGAGTTGGTTTCTCTTGTGTGGTTTTTCCATCATGGTGTCTGAAAGCATGTCACAGCTGCCTCATTCATCACAGGCCAGGCGCCAAGGCTGGTCAGGCACTCCTGTAGTGAAAGTGGTCTCTCCTTGGTCGTCTGCCATAAATTGTGCCACTATTGATATTATTACCAGGTTTTTTCTTTTTTTAAATGGGTCTCCAGATTTCAGTGCAATGGAATTTGTTAGGTATATGTTGAAAAGCCTTTTCTAGCACCCATAAAATCCTTACAAAAAAGAAAATCTGGTTGTCTCCTTTACAAATGATGTACTACTTTCACTCATTTTTTTTAAAATTGAGGTATTAACAGGATTACTAGGAAGAAAATACTGGTGAGACATTTAAACCATCCACGGGAGAGATCATGCACTCTGGGAGAGGTGCCGCTGTGCCTTGGCTTGTACGTCCAGCATTTTGCCAGACATGCCCATGGGACTGTAGCTTAATGTTTGCCTTTTAGCTACTCATCCCCACCACCCTTGCCTTTTATCTGTATCTCTCTATCCAAATCTTCCTTTCTGCTGACCTCCTCAGATGAAAAGGAGGGCCCCTGCGTCAAAGAGCTGTCATTTCTCTTTCTCTCACGCACCTGCTCTCAGAGAGAATGTGACCCTGCAATAGAAAAGTGTCAAGAGAATAAGGCTGGAGTAGAAATCAAGTCCAAGAGACTTAGAAACTTAATTTCTCTGGACTTCCGTTTCCTAATTGGCTACTAAATCATGGAACTATCTCTTTGTAGATCTGGCACGGGACTTTGGTGTAGCTTACCCAACACGCTTACTTAGGTGATGAGGAGAGAGGTGAGCCTCAGAGGTAGAACAGCTTCCTAGAAGTTAGGCGCTGCCAGCGCCTCCTCTAGAAGGCCCATCTCCTGACATCCCATCTCACTTCGCCACATCTCGGGAGGACGTGTCCATATTTTAATGTCAAAGTGATTCAATTAACATCAAATTTATTCAGTGGGTGTTGAAGTACAGGATAATTGAAAGGCATTCCTCTACATGCTGACTAGTACAAACTCTATTAAGGAAAGGTACTATGAGAAACCCAGATGCAGCCCATGCCTACTGTTAATATTATTAATAAACTATTAATATTGATTACCTAGAAAAATGTGTCTTTTCCTACTTATCACTTTTTAAGTTTCTAAGGTTTTTAACCACTTGCAATTCATTTTTATCCTCAAAGTGAAATATTTACCAATTTCGGTGTACTTCAATAGCTTTATCCCCTTTTGTATTTATCTTGTTATCCTCAGTGTCAGTGGCATTGCCGAGAGAGCATGTTTTCTCTCTTTAAACTGTCTGTTTTGGTGATTTGATAATTCAGTAACTACAGAAGTAATCCCTTAGAGCAAAGGAAAATTGAAACTCTAAAAAGACCAGGTTTTATCCCCTCTGTACATAAACAGTTTATCTTGGAAACTCCAGTCCCTTTCTCCATTTTCTCCCACCCCACCTTCGCTCTACATTTGCCTTTGTGGCTTTGCTTGCCATTTGTCATTCTAGATACCTTTTCTTTCTGAAGCTTCTGTAAGAATGTAAAATTCTGTTTTTCTCATTGTTTTGTATGTGATGCCATTGATACATCTGTACGAACTCCTCCTTTTTATATTTTGTTTACCTCATCTTTATCTCTACTTGTTAATTCTGGAAGCCAATATGATTTCTAATCTGAACTTCATACTCATCTTCATGATGCCCACCTGAACATCAGTGTCTTGTTTTTCACACACTTCAAGACATCTTGGATTAAAAACATTGGGTTTGTCTGTTTGTTTCTAAAACAAATCATAGCAGTTGCTGAAATTTTCCTATTGCTCTCTCTTCCCTAAGTAAGAAGTATAAGAAAGGTTTTAGACACCTCTTTTATGCTTCTCATTTGCTTTGTATACATATTCATTGCTAAATTCTCCCATGTCTTTTCCTCGTTAACCGTTCGTTCCATTTCTGCCGGCGACTGCTGAGTTTCTATCCATTTCCCTCTCATTGCCCTCAGGTCTCTCTGAGCTTGAGTCCACCAACTTACAGATGCCTTGTTGGCACGTGAGCTGGGATGCCCTTAAGCTCTTCAGGTATCAGTCACTCTAGAGTGAATAGGACCAGTATTGATGACAAGCTAGCCTTTTGGTTTTGCTCAGGAGAATCATTAACCATTTTTAGGTAAATCTCTACTCTTACCAGACAATTTAGAACCTATACCTTTGTGATGTTTGGTATGGGATTTATGTTTTTTTTTTCCTCTGCCCACTGAGGTATCATGTGGGTGATTTTTCTGAGCTTTGGTTTTTATCTCTATAACTGCCTGTCTTTCTAAAATGTCTAAGTCTTGGGGTACCTGGTAGCTCAGTCTGTTAAACGTCTGTCTTCAGCTCAGGTCATGATCCCAGGGTCCTGGGATCGAGCCCTGCAGTGGGCTCCTTGCTCAGTGGGGAGCCTGCTTCTCCCTCTGCCTCTGCCATTCCCCTCCCACTCGTGCTCTCTGGTGCGCGCGCTCTCTCTCTCTCTCTCCGCAAATAAATAAAAATAATTTTTTTTAAAAGATGTCTTTCAAAATCTCCCAAACAGAATTTTATGTACAACACATCATCTGTCATTTAAGCTAATTCCAGCCCAAACACATCTTCCAAATGTAGGAAAAACTCCATCCAGGGATATGCGTGTGTGTGTGTGTGTGTGTGTGAGAGAGAGAGAGAGAGAGAGAGAGATAAATTATAATAAAGAGATGGAAACTGACACAGGTAACTTGAATTGGCCTTTTATATCTTGCATGGTCATTAATGTACCCATTTGATCCTTTTAAGTAGCCGCCGCCTCTTTGAGAACTCTTTTCCCCAAAATGAAGCAGGTGGTCCTCCTCTGGTTCCCCTTATTTACATTTATAAGGACATTGGACAAGCAACTGTGTACCCCCTTCACTTCTTGTTTTGCCTTCATTCGAATGGTGATGCTTGAGCAGTGGGAGATGCGGCATCATCTATAGACATCCAGGAACTGACTCTTGTGCTGGTTGGTACAAGGCCTGGAGAACCTGATGAGTCTAGGCGTCTCTGTAAAGGGAAGTGCAGTGAGTGATTCTGTCCCGAGTGTCACATAAGCCCTGGGCATTCGTGAACAGGGCTCCAGAAAGAATTCAGACTTTCCTGCTGGCAAGCCCCTGTCGTCAAGGACAGAGTCACCAGCAGCTACACGCTTGATCAGCAGCTCTTCTGCTGGGAGGGATGCTGCTTCTCTTTGGTGCTCTGTGGCTTCCATTAAGTTTCTGTGCATCTGCTTAAATAAAATGGGACTCATCCAGTCTATGTTGTGCGTTTTCATTGGTGTGGGTTCAATAATCCATAGCTAACCCCACTGGCACAGTGCGTTGATGTCTACCTGTGTGCAAATTGTTCCTCGTCCTCGCATCCTCTTTTTTAAAAGAAAGCCTAAGCAAGCACCATGACTACTCATCTTAATATCAGTCGCCCCTTGTATAGCTCCTGATACACAGTGAGGCCTCAAATAGTTAACCATGTGGAAAAACATAATGCAGTTGTGTAAGATTTTATGCTGTAAGGTACATAACATTTCTTATTTTATTTGAGCTTTGCTGCCAGTAGCTTTTAAACTTTGATTCCAAGGAATACTGCTGTTCTCTTGAGCTGAACTGAGGACTTTTGCCTCTAAAATCTAATAAGAGTCCTTTCTTAATTAACTAAAAAATACCAATGAATAATGGGTTATTTTTTTCCATTTTCAGTTCCCTTCCCACACCATCATTCTTTTTTCTTAAAAGCTTTGATTTCTATAGTAAGTCTATACCTGGTTCAGCACAGGATTATGTTTTACTAGTTTAATTTACATATTATTTCTTTTTATAAATTTTATTTACTTATTAGAAAGAGAGAGTGAAAGAGAGCACAGGTAGGTGGGAGGAGCAGAGGGAGAAGGAGAAGAAGACTCTCCACTGAGCAGGAAGCCCAACATGGGACTTGATCATGGGACTCCATCCCAGGACCCTGGGATCATGACATGAGCCAAAGACAGATGCTTATGGACTGAGTCACCCAGGTGCCCTAATTTACATATTATTTCAGGAAAATTAGGTGTTCAGCTTTTGAGCTGCTAACACTGTTCACAACAAGAGCCAAGTGCTATTAAGTTCATTTTATTGGGGGGTGCAGGATTTCCTGCATGAAAACTGCAGACTGCACAGTTCCATGTCCCATGCCTGCCTTCTTTTATTTCAGCCTTCTATCAACATGATGATTTTTTTTTTTATCACTAGGTTTTAAATGATGAGAATGTGTCACCAAGCCACCTAGTGTCACAGAGACAGGAGAGGTGAATCTCGGTTTTCATGACTCCAAAATCCACGGTCCTCTTTACTGTATGGACACATGATAGTTCTTAGAGTCGAGTCTAATCTCACTGTTATGTTATAAGCTCCTTCACTGGAGAGGTCATGTGTTATTTACTTTTTCCCTCCCACAGAAAATTTTCTAAAACTGGATGTGGTTGTCTTCCTTTTGTTTCAGTTAGCGGTGTTTACAAGGTGGGCCTTCTACTCTATTACATACATGTAAGGATTTCCCCCAAATTGTCTCCAGTACTTGGAATTACTTGTCTTCTGTTCTATATTAGGATGCATCTGTGTGTCCTTTAAGTTGTAACTCAGTCTCTTCTTGGCAGGCACCTTCAAATGAGGCTTGGCAATTAAAAAAAAAAAAAATACAAGTATCAAATGAATTTTAAATTGCCAAAGGAATGGTTGTTTAAAACTCTCTGAGATAGCAGCTCATATTTAAATATGCTCATTTTTAATTCCAGTGTGAAATGATTTATGCTTATTATTAACACATTAAGACAGCCAAAGGAAAATTAGAAGGTGACTCAACAGAAGACATTCAAGTGTGGAATCCAAAAAAAGTAGAGAAGAACAAAACTTATTCCAGATGAGTTGGGAGTATGTTTAAGGTCTAGTCACCTTCCTTTGTTTTTTTTGTTAATGATCCAAATAGTGGGTACACTGGTACAAAACTGAACTGTGTTGTCCCAGGAAACACCCTGTAATATTATGGCCTATTGATTGAATGCACAAACTCAAGTTCATATTGTCATAGAATTATGTCTTAAATAATTAAACATTTTATTATTAAAACAGCAGATATTGATGATAAGTAAAGAGTCATAACCATGTCCTTAGAGTTGCAAGAAATCTCTCCGGTGGCTTTAAGAAGAATATATTTATTATCCAGGAAAAGTAACAGGACTGTCTCTCTCTCTCTCTCTCTCTCTCACATAGACACACAGACACACACACGTATATTCTGTATATATTCATATATGTGTGTATGACTTGGCTGAAAAAACAGTACAGTTGTCAATCACTAAGATTTCCATTTCTGTGCCTCTAAATCAACCTATTTTTGGACCTTGGTGTTCCCTGCTGGTTTTACTTGCTTTTAATTTGTTTTTAGATCACTGGCATGCAATGGCCTGGTCTGGCTTAAATGTTTAGAAACTAACTGGAGTTTCATAGAGTTTTCTCCAATCTCCTCTTAATTTTTAGGATAATAGATTGCTTCTGAGGATATCACTTTTAGACAGATTTGTTCACTTTATATTAACGGTAATTCAGATCACCTGAATCAGGGAAAATATTGGTACAGGACTAAGGCCCTATTGCCTTGAGATATTTATGATATTTTCACTCCTACTTATTTTCATTTAATGTCTCTTTCAAGAGAGTTGGCAACCATACAACTGTTGCTATGTCACTTGCTTAAGAAATTTTTACATGGAAATGGAGGAATTAGGGAATAACATAGTAAAATGTTTATTAATAAAAAAGAAATAATAGGCTGTAAACTTGGGCTTTATAACACCTTTTGGTTAGTATTTCATCCTCAGTAGATCTTAATTTCCTATTATAAAAGAAGTTATTTTTAAAAAAACAACAAGGATAAAAGGAGTCTGAACAAAGTTGGAAGGTATTAGCATCTATATTTTGTACAAAGAATAAAAATGTTGGAAATCAGATTTGTAAATAACTTCAAAATGGATTCACTTTTTGTAACTGTACCATATAAAATGAAATATGAAAAAATGTTCTTTTAAGCAGCAATAGCTCAAGAGAGTTGGGGAAGATTTTGCAGAATATTGATAAATGGAGAATTGCATTTCTCCTGCTTTCCATTTTTCCCCCAAAGTGTGCGAATAAGAAGTTAATTTTTATAAGAGAGCAATTTTTAGACCACAAAAGGACATTTTTGAGAGTTTGCTCTACAATGGCCAATTTTGTATGAAACAAATTATTTTAGGCCTAATTGCAGGCAGACTAGTTAGGCCGCTAGCTCTGTTAAGGTTGAATTTCACTTGAACTTTCTAATAGTATGATCTTTTCTCAGAATTTAATAACTAGCTCAAATATTTAATAGTGGAAGCTTTTTCATTAAATTAAAAAGAAATCAAGATATTATTTTAGAAGAACTAACTTATTTTCCTTACCAGTTTTATCGACTTCAGGAGAAAAGGAGAGAATGGAACCAATCTCTTTCTATACTTAAATAGACATTAATGCTCTAACCCCAGCAAATAATATATTTCAATGTATATCGTCATTCAAAAGATTTGGGAAGCACCAAATGGCAGCAGTAACTATACTTCTAGCTCTACTGAAAAGCAAATTGCACTGACTATGTGAACCTCTTCACTCGTCTGCGGGATAATCATTCTTTTTAATACTCAGATACATTCTCTAGATCTGTTTCAGTTGCACACTGCCAACCTCTGCATTGCCTAAAGGTTTTGGTTAAGTACAAAGACTTGTTTTGAAATGCAAGTGGGGAAAGAGGAGAATTGCAAGATTTTGTTTCCATGTGTCAGTCTGTAAATAGATGACAAAAGATCATTAAATGGATTAATTTACAAGCATCCTTAGAAATAGAATGTTTTTACATAAAAGCATGTTGTAAACCTTTTTAATTAAATTGCATTGTACCCTGCACTCTCTCCTCCCCAGGGTTCTGCTGACCTCTCACCTCTTACTTTGTCCTACAGGCACTCCACTGCTGGTGAGGAGAAGCAGTGACCCAGCTCCAGGCCCACCTGCTGACGCCCAGCCCAGGGCTTCACACCCCAGTGGCCAGAGTCTGAAACCTGTTATTCTAGTAGGTATCCTGCCGTTTGCCTTTCTAATGAAAGATCAAAGTGCCTTACCCATAGACTAACTGGGACTTTGCAGTCTTAAGTGAGCTGATCATTGGAGAGCATTTGGCAGGACATACAGTGTTAGTAATAGCTCCTCTGGAATATTCTAGGAATTTATACAGCACTGATTAGTGCTTTACACTGCATCATTTAAACTTCCACATCAAGGTGGGCACCAATTTTGGCCTCCATTTTACTATAATGCCATTGAGGCAGAGGGAGGTTTAGTAATTTTTCTAAGGTCACAACTAGTAAAGGACAGTAAAGAATTGAACCCAATTGATTTGGATCCAGAGTTCCATGCCGTTCACCAGCGCACCGCGCCGTCGAATTTCCTCCATCCTCCTGCTTTGAACGCCCAAGGATATCATTTTATGTATTTTCATTGTGTTAATGCAGGCGTTTTTGAAGTCCCACCATGGTGAGTGGTCATAGAGTTTCGAGATACCAATATCATGTATGTTGTGGTACCAGTACTGGGTTTCTAGAACTCAACATCCAAATTAAAGAAAAATAAAATTATATATCAGAAGTGCTTGTAACAAGACTCACTTCTAACTGATGGGTTAAATGGAGAATGAACCCTGAAGAGCTGGTGTCCGCCTTTCATATAATGTGGTACTGTCGGATCTTTCTGATAAACCCCGAGCACTTGGAAGAGTTGTGACTGTGGTCCATCCTTGGAAGTTGCCTGAGAGATTTTGGTTAATGGGTATATATTTGTGCAATAGTGGAGCCATTTTAAAAAGTTTCCTAAAAACCAGTCTCTTTCCCATTTTAAGTCTCACTGTCTATAGTGCCCTAAGGAAAAAAGCAATATTTTAGACTTACATAAGGATGCTGAATGAACTAGCCAGATTCTCACCAGTTTGGTATAAAATGTTCTCAAGAACATGTGCCAGTGTATGAGTTAGGAGTCCCTATATCAAACCACTGAGTATTTACTAATAAGATTGTGGCAGTGTTTTGGCATATTTCTTTCTGTAAACAAGGAAACAATTGTCCTCAAAGTGTTTTATTTTTTTTTAAAGATTTTATTTATTTATTTGACAGACAGAGATCACAAGTAGGCAGAGAGGCAGGCAGAGAGAGAGAGAGGGATAGGAGGCTCCCTGCTGAGCAGAGAACCTGATGTAGGGCTCGATCCCAGGACCCTGGGATCATGACCTGAGCTGAAAGCAGAGGCTTTAACCCACTGAGCCACGCAGGCGCCCTCTCAAAGTGTTTTAGATGTAAAGTTTCCCCACTGTCCTTTTAAGGAAACATATTTAATGGAACATTACTTTAATAAAAATCAGGTGTATGTGTTCCACTCTGTTGGTGAGTTTAAACAGAACTAGTATTTAGCACACTGATTGAGACTGTGTTAAACCCAAGTATACTGGATTGGAGGAAGAGAAGCTGTATAAATGAGAAAAGTTGTAGTTTACTGCTCATTTTTTCAATGTAGGTATACCCCAAGTCAGAGTATATCTGATTGTGTTACCATCATTTACATGCAGAGAATTACCCGCATGTAGTTCAATGTTTTTATCACTTAGGTTCTGTGTTTAGACCAATCGAAAATATTCAATACTGCTTTCCTTACAGGAAATGAGGACTAGTATGTTTCTGATAGATTCCATATTCTTACCAAACTAGGATACCATTGAGTTCTAAGTTGAGGTATTTGGTGAGGGAGTATATTACTACTAGCAAAGATGCAAATCCTAATTCAAGAAGAAAGGCTGGCACCCCAAATCCTTTTACCTAACCGTATGCAAGTTTCCAAGCAGTGGCTGAGTCTGTATGTATCAACAGTAAAAAGGAAATCACATTTTTTCCTTTCCTCAATGTTCTCTGTGGCTGATGAAATGCAGATCTGAGGCCCAAAGAACAGAGTCTGGTCCTTGCTTGCCACAGAATACTGGCACATCCTAGACTTCTCTTCCTTTGGTTGTAAAATAATGTCCAAGCAAACTTGAAGCCTTAACAGCCCAAGGTGCAGACATTGTGCCTTATTTGTCTATCTCTAGTGCCAAGCACACAGAGGGTACATGCTATGTATGTGTTGGACTCAGGAATGTAGGCCCATATTCGTCTATGGAGAGTTCTAGAAGTTCTCAGAAGTTACCCACCTGTTCTAATTTGGCCATTCTCTCTGTTACCCAAAAGATCTACCAGGTAAAGATTTATCTGCTCCAAAGTCTGGTTCATCTCAAGCAAAAGAGGCAAATCGTTTAACTGCCATACTGTGAAAAGCAGGCTAAGTTAGTAAAGGAAGACGTTCATTTGAGTCTGTTTTTACCCAGAAGAAAAATGTGTGTGTGTGTGTGTGTGTGTGTGTATGTGTGTGTGTGTGTGTATTATGCTTCTGTTCATTTATTCCTATGTATCCTAATTCAAGGACCTGTCATAGGACCTGCTTGTCCAATACTATAACCACTGGCCACGTGTGGTTATTGAGCACTAAAAATGTGATTCGAGTGTAACACACATAATGCATTTTAAAGATTGAGATATAAAAAAAGAGTAATATGGAAGACCACATTAATAATTTTTATATTGACTATGCATTGAAATGACACGATGGTATATTAGGTAGAGTAAAATATACTATCAAAAATTATTTTCACCTGTTTCTTTTTAAAGCATGGCTACTAGCAAGTTTAAAATTAGATCTATGGTTCACATTCTACTTCCATTGGACAGAAGAGCTCTAGACACAGTAAAATTGGATCTAGCATTAATGAAATGGTTTGAGACCCTTGGGAGAAGGTCTTTGAGTCGCCCATCATCTCTGCGGTAACAGTATGATTAGATTTGCCTGGGGCAGTCCTAGTTTGTGCCTGTTGTCCTGGCATAATTATTAATAGTGTCCCCACCAACTCCCAGAGGTGTCCATGTACGGATGATGAATTATGTGGCACCCTACATATAGCCCCATAGTCACTTTCATTGTTTGCTCAGCGATAAGAGGAACGGCCTTTCAAGGAAACCATGGGAACACAACCACGACTCTCACAAGGGAGCACACTACAGAGAGGGGTTGTGTGGCCAGTCCCCGAGCCCAGGAACTGCAGAACTGGAGATTGCAGATTCTTCCCCATCTCTCAGATTCCATAGTCCCACTTGGTACTTCCTCTATAAACTCACCATATTTGATGTCTATGAATTAATAAGTGATGATGAATATGGGATGTGTGTGATAATTCAGCCATGGTACAAGTAACATGAACAATAATTGCTTAAAAAGCTCTGTTCAATGACATTGCATTCCAATATCCAAAGGAAGAAAAACAATCAAAATTTCCAGCTCTTAAACAGAGTGTTCACATGTAAGTAATTCACAGATGGCAAAGCCCCAAGTGGGTTATGTTCAGTCGTTCCCAAGAAATGAAACTTGCTTATAACCCACAGCTTAAAAAGCTATAAGGATGAATATTTGACACATTTGATTATGTTGAAATATTGCCTTTAAAACCACAGTTGATGACTGTTATTTTTACTTGCACTTCATTAGGCTTATTATAGCAGGAAGAACTTTCTTTGATGCCCAGAGATGCATGTTTGTGAAAAGCTGGAGAAGTTGCACTTGTTTTCTGGCTGGTTAAATTATTACAAATTGGTTATTTAAGATGTACACCCTCAGACAAGGTGAAGTTTTAAAAAGCGTTTAAATTAGGAAAATCAAATTCTGTACAAGTCTCAAATTCTGTGTACTGAAAAGACACCAAACCTCACTCTTTGTTACTTAGGGTACCACTGGCTAAACAGCATGGAAATTTATTTTCTTTCTTCCTCTTTTCATAAACCCGTCGGTTAATCAGAATAGCATAATTATTAATGTGCAAATTGTAATGACTATTTATCTTTCAAGGCAATAGAAAATCCAATCCTACTGACTGCTTTTGAATTAAAGAAAGAGAATCCTGGGGGCAAGATGTAATAGTGGGAGTCTGCTTATGGGATGTCTTACCTCCCTTGCCTTGATTGTAACCTGGTGTTTTTGGCTTAAGGGCATGCCATAAAACCGGGTTCTTGAAATTGATGTTCCCGAATTTGTGGGTGGAAGAGAACTCTAAACCAGATGTGATTTTTTTCTTAATATCCGGTTAACTACTATGGTTGTTTTAGGTTTTAATGACTGTTTATAGTTTCACATTTAACCCCTGAAGCAAAATGATCCTGCAGGGTGAGTAAATTAAAAAGTGGATTCCTGAAAATTATAATGCTGTGGTTGTTCTTGGATATTAAATGACTTTGTTTGTTCTAAAACCGTTACTTCTCTTGCATCACCAAAATAAATTAAGAAAATATTGGTCCGTCTTTTAAAGAGTTCATATCCACAACATATACATTTTCTTTTTCAAAAATAGTATGGCAATACTGGGGTTATTAAGTCGGGAGTTCATGGATGAGTTTCAGAGGGTCTGTTAACCCTGAGGTGTTATGCTGTGGACCATTGCATGGGCATGCATTTCTTTTTCTTTTCTTTTTTTTTTTTTTTTTGAGATTTTTTTTTTAATTTATTTATTTGACAGACACAGATCACAGAGATCACAAGTAGGCAGAGAGGCAGGCGGGGGGAGGGGGGGGCCGGGGAAGCAGGCTCCCTGCTGAGCAGAGAGTCTGATTAGGGACCTGATCCCGGGACTCTGAGATCATGACCTGAGCCAAAGGCAGAGGTTTAACCCACTGAGCTACCTAGGTGCCCCACGGGCATCCATTTCTTGTGAAGGAGACTCTCTTCCTTTTTTTTTTATTTATTTTTTTTATTTGAGACTCTCTCACATCTTATCAAATTTTAAAAGGGAAAAAAATGATCAAGAACTGCTTGTTTGCAGGTTTAGGATGAAACAATGTGAGAAAGCCATCAATTCTCAGAATTTGGTGAAGGATAGAGATTAAGAAGTGTGGTGGGAATTTACACCACCCCCCAAATATTAAATAATTAAGGCTGTTTCATCTTATTATCACGTGGCCTATCCAACATCTAGGATATAAATTTCAGATGTAAGGATGAATAGAAGTTTTTGAATTGCTGCGTTGAGAGGTCATCAACCTGATCCCAGCAAGAGTAGGGTTGGAGGTAAAGGGAAGATACCCTGGGGAGAAGTGTTTCCCGTGGTCTTCATGTTAAGGGAGATAAGATGGTTCTTTGTAGTTTTTCCTATTTTATCAGCAAAAATAGTGGCAGGTAGCTTCAAGTGGAAGGAAGTATTTCCAATGAATAGGGACATTCTCTTTGTGTTTTGCAAATAATGTGATGGAGCGTTGATTTGAGAAATTTTCCTCTGTGTGTCGCATATATTGAAATCATCATCATTGTTGATCTTGACTTAAACATTTTCATTTCCATGAAAGAAATCATTGAAATATTACAGAGAAATTTAAGTAGCATTGCTTTTAGGGTTAAAATCATCAAATTGTCACTGAGAGATGTGAGAGGATTTTCGGTGGTGGGTCACTGTCAAAACCCCACACAGAAACTTAACAAATTTTGAATAACCAAATCATGTTTTTCTTTCCACTAGATACCCAATTAAGTAGCTATAGAAACATTGAAATAAATTAATTGTTGTAGACAGTGATGTAGATGGGAAGGAAGGCTCTATTCGTTGTCTCCCAATGAGGAGAGAGGGACACCAATGAGCAAAAGGGAGGGAGAAATAACATGTAATATGTAATTGTGTTATTTAGAGATACCGAAGCCTACAAAAGGTTTTTCTTTTATTTCCCCCTTTCTGACACAGTGATTTAATAATAGTCCTGGTGTTTGTAACTCCAGCTGTTCACACTGTGTGTTGATAAGACCAAAGCTTGGAGACACATTGCAACGATGGTTTTCATATGGCTTTGTTTTCAAGAGATAAAGCTGCCATCCAGTATTTCAAGGGGCCAAATGTTTACTTAGTTTGGCAAGTTTAGGCAGCTTAATTTCTGAAGCAGTTATGTTTATAAGACTTGAGTTCCAGGTGGGGAAAATCCAGACACCTAATTTCTTCTGCAACAGAGTTTTTCACCAAATCTTATAGAAGTTGGTAAGACAAATTTGGGTTTTCTGAATGTCTGTACCATGACTAATAAAGGAACCTAGGAAATGTGACTCCTGTTTGGGTGTGTGTTCCCTGATCATTCTTCTTGGGTCTAGTCCAGAACTGGAAGTCTAAGAGAAGGACCACTATTCAGAGGTTAGTTTCAGAAATTTAAAAAAAAAAAAAAAAAACATGATGTGTCCTCTTTTGCTGTTTAAATTGTTCTGCACGTGATGAAAATTGAGTGGGATGCCTGGGTAGCTCAGTTAAGTGCTCAGCTCTTGATTTCAGCTCAGGTCATTATCTCAGAGTTGTGAGATCAGCTCTGCTTCAGGCTCCGTGTTAGGCATAGAGTCTGTTTGAGATTCTCTCCCTCTGCCCCTCCTCCTGCTTGGGCACTCTCTTTCTCTCTATCAGAGGAAGGAAAGAAGGAAGGGACGGAAGGAGGGAGGAAGGAATACTTTTGAGGAAGGAAATAAGGAAGGGACGGAAGGAGGGAGGAAGGAATACTTTTGAGGAAGGAAAGAAGGAAGGGAAAAAATTGCATGAGTTTTGCTTTCGTGTCAACATAAATTGATTAATCCTTTAGATGCCCAAGACCTCTGCTCTGTGCCTTCTGGGAAACCTAAGTTATAGTGTTTGTCTTCAGGAAACTTACAGTCTGGTTATGATGACCAACTCTAAAGCCATTAAACAACCCTAGCAATGCGCAAACAAATATGGAATGATCAAATAATACTTTTTAAGGATTAGAGTTTGTGTCCTTTGCCTTTAGTTTGCATGCTGCTCAGCCTCCCACGCCCCTCGAGGGAATTCCCATGCACAGAATCTCTGTTAGCTCTTATCCCACCCAAATGTAACTGCTTTTTTACATGTCTTCTACGAGATGGAGATCCTCGGAGGCTTGAGTCAATATATTCATTTTTTTATCCAAGCCCCTGACACCTGATACATAAATCTATGACTAGATGATTAAAACTGTTACTTCTGAGATGGACATAATGAATTCGACAACTTTTAACACATCTTGCAGGGATGTGCGTGCCTGTGAGGATATGTATCATAGACAGGAATCAGTGTATGAATTAGAATGTGAAAATTGTGAAATTACCTGTTCAACACACGGTTGTGCTCCCTAAATAGCTTGAGTGTAGAATCTTCTGCTTTAGAACAACGTGTGGCCTGTGTTGACAAGGGGAGAGAGATGTTTAAATGCAAATTCTCCACTTGGAATCAAAATGCCGGGTTGACAGCGCGGGTCAGCAGTTTCAATGGTGAGAACCATTTCCTCTCTTTACACTTCTAGCAGTGATTTCACAGAGAAATTGGCTCTGAGAAAGAACAGAAATTATAAGAAGACAACAAACTTTGATCTTTCTGGAGGTGAACATCATAAAGCCTAACTTTGTTTATGCCCTTGATATGTGAACAGAGAATAGAAATTAATATGCATGTAAGGGAGTCGATTATCTGAGCTCTTTGCCAGCAAAACTGTGAGTTCTAGAATCCAAAAGTTCGTGATCTTGGCAGTTACAGCTTTGTAATTTCCTAATAACTGTGTTCAAAGAATTTAGAAAATCCTTTATTAGACTGGAAATGTCTGGACAGCATCCCTCTCGTACGCCTACCGCATCTGCAGACTTCCCGTTTGAAATGTTCCTCCTATTCCATCTTCTTTAAGAGGTTCTTCTGGTTTTAAGTGGTTTGGAAGAAAATTAAAAAAAAAAAAAAATCCTGGTATGTGAATTAATTCAAGAGTATGGGAACATTTACAAGGTGTTTCTTGGTAAAAACACTAACGAACATCTTGTGTTAGCAGTGTGGGCAAATGTAATTTGACAGTGTTGTTTAAAATTTGGTAAAGGTGACGTTTAAAGTAGCTTTATTCTAAAGGTCAAGATCCTGTGTTCTGATTGCAGCAATAACTTGGTGATCCTGGGTAAATTATTTAAATTGTGCATGATTTCCTCTCAAATTTCATGTAACTCAAAGGAAATAATAAATAGAAACCCTATATGAACTTCTGTTGTTTTTAGGGACTGAAACATCCAGACAACTTCAGGGTTCCAGATGTGAATTAAATTGCTGGGTATGAATTCAACTTTAAATTTCATTTTAATACCTCAGTATTTATAATTGTTCATGGAATGAGGTTGTATTTCTAACCAAAACACCAAAGTTTATTTTTATTGCTCAGGGTAGTAATATGAAGGTGTGTGTGTGTGTGTGTGTGTGTGTGTGCATTTAAAAGGCCAAATACACACACAAAGGCAGCAGCATAAAGACATACACCCATACATATGCACACTTAAATTCTGTAGAAGAGAGCACAACTTAAATCTGAAGGTTCACATACAAGTAGATCATGTTGCTTTCAAGTGAAGGCTGAAGGGTGTGGGCCATATCTATGTCTCTCTGCTCTAAGGGACCTTCCGTGTTGTGGACATCTATTCAAAAATGAAGGCATGGAAGGAAAAGGTTCATGGGGTTCATCTTGGAAAAATGCAAAATGATTGTTATTGAGAAGAAAAGATTTTTTTTTTTCCTTGAGCATGGTGTGATTCTTAGAAATCTATTGTGATGAGGGATTTCTTTTTTCTCACAACATAAACTCTGAAGTACAAGTTTCATTTGGGTTTTTCCTTTCAAACTTTAGTCATAGAATGACACTGTGCAGACATTTAAAAGATTTCTTTCTTTCTCAGGAGGGTGGCCCCTTTCCTAATACCTCTGTACTTGAAAATAGAATTCTGATTTAGATGAATTGCATTTTAAAAGTTGCTACTGTGTGTGTTTTACGCTTGTGGAAACATACAGCGTCCTCGTAAGCAGCATGTGAGCTTGTCACCATACAGCTTTTGATGTCTGATTAGATGATCATAGGGACATCTGGAATGAGTTAGTTTTGAAGTTACTGGTGTGAGGCGGTAGAGAATCCAAAGCCTTCTGACAGACTTGAACCAGTAAAAACATTGCTACTTTTAGCAAATCTTTTTTAACTTGCAACTGGCTGATGATTTTCAGACTGACATTGCCCTGATGTTTTCCAAGTGACTTCCCAGCCGTCTTTCCCTACAAATCTCCCTTCTTTCTAAGCAAAGAATGGGTAAATGGCATTTGTTGGAAAAATCATAATTATTCCCCTTTAAAAGGAGAAGTCAGATTCTTATGCATCAGAAGTCAGAATGGATGGATTTGCTTCTAAAGAAGTTGTGGTGTCTCCTTTTTTGTGTGCCTTTAGTATCACTGCTGTGTTGACCACCCATGCCTTCTTAATTTTTAAATAAAATGTACTTGGCAGTCAGCTGTGTTCTATGAAGATCCAAACATCAGTAAGCATCCAAAGCATTTGATATTGCTGTCGTGTGATTGCACATAACTGGAATACCTACCAAAAGTTCACACATTTATCAGGTCAAAATGTCATTTGAGGGGAGCCTGGGTGGCTCAGTTGGTTAAGCATCTGCCTTTGGCTCAGGTCATGATCCCAGGGTTCTGGGATCGAGCCCCACATCTTGCTCCCTGTTCAGCAGGGATTCTGCTTCTCTTTCTCCCCTTGCTCATTCTCTCTCTCTCTCTCTCCCCTCCCTTGCTCACTCTCTCAAATAAATATTTTTAAAATGTCATTTGAATAGTCTCATTATATGTAGTCATTGCTTAGTTAAGGGTTGTTGCATTTGTCCAGTGGGGTTTTTACTATTATGAGATGGTTCCTTATTATTTCATGAATAAAATGATTATATACCTATAAGTATATGAATCTGTTTACAAAATTTGAGAGGTCACTCTCCTGCATTGAAAGAACTGACCATTCCCCATGCCTCTAGGATGTACTTCAAATGTCTTGGTCTTGGTAGGACTTTTTTTATTTTTTTGTGGTAAAATACATATAATTTATTATCTACCATTACCATGTTTAAGTGCAAGTTGAATGGCACTAGGTACATTCATAATATTGTGTAATTGTCTGCCCTCTGTCTCTAGAACTCTTTTCATCTTCTAAGACTAAAACTCTGGACCTATTAATCAACAGAGAAAGAAGAATAAAGTTATTATCTTTTTTAGTGTGGTAAAATACACATAACGTAAAATTTACATTTTAATCACTTTTCAGTATACTGTTCATTGGCATCAAGGACATTCCGTTTGTTGTACAGCTGTCAGTCACGATCCATCTCGAGAACATTCTCATCCCAAACTGAAATTTTATACTCTGTAAATAGTGACTCCCTGCTTCCTTCTCCCCAGGCCCCTGGTAACCACTGCTCTACATTCTCTTTCTGTAAGTGTGACCATTCAGTCATTTCATGTAAGTGGAATCAGGCAATAGTTGTCCTTAGGTGGCTAGTTTATTTCACTTAGCATCATACCTTCAGGATTCATCCATGTTATAGCATGTACTCTAATTTTCTTCCTCTTTAAGAGCTGAATAATATTCCATTGTATGGATAGACTGCATTTTGCTTATCCATTCATTGTTGATAGACACTTCCGTTGCCTTCGTCTTTTAGCTATTTCAAATAATGCTTCTGTGGATGTGGGTATCCAGATATCTTTCAGAGCCTGATTTCAGTTAATTTGGGCATTACCCAGAAGTGGAATTGCTGGATCATATGGTTATTTTTATTTTTTCTGAGGAACTGTCTTACTGTTTTCTACAGTAGCTGTATGATTTTACCTCCTCGCCAACAAGTGCACAAGGGTCCCCAGTCTCTCCACATTCTAACACTTGTCATTTTCTATTTTTCAGATAGTCTCCATCCTTATGGGTATGAAGTAGCAAGTTAGAGTCTCAATTTGGATTTCCCTAATGACTGGGGGTGTTAACCATCTTTTCAGGTGCCTCTTAGCCACTCATATACAGGTCTCCTCCACTATCAAAAGTAGAGTGTCCCAGTGAAAGACTTTTCTAAGCCAAATGTCACGAAGGGCAAAAGCAATTTTAAGTACTTTATAGGGGAGATGTTTTGAGCATTCCCACACCCAAAAAATGATGTCTCCTATGCTTTTCTAATACCTTAGGACACATCTTGCTAAAGTTGTGCAACATAAATCATGATAAAGCACAGATACTCACAGACATAGTTGAAAGTTATGCTGAGTGTAGTTCCTGGGGAAGGCACTTGGGGATGCCACTCTAGCTTCTCCGGGTGCATGCTGGTACAAAACAAATACTTTATGCTATTCTCCCTCTTTTTTTTCATCAAGGCAAAAATGCGCTTTGGATTTCTTTTGGTTAGTGAAAACAGGTACTAATGTAGATCTTCTGTAAATGGAAAAGAGTGTAATGTGAGCTTTCGAAAAGTGAGGGATACCTGTTTTTTTCCTTGGAGAAATGTTGATTCAATTTCTTTGCCCTTTTTTAAATCAGATTGTTGGTTTTTCTTTTGAGTTTTAGGCATTCTCTATATCTTGTGGATATGAGTCCTTATCGTATAGATGATTTGCAGATGTTTTCTCCCATTCTGTAGATTGCCTTCTCACTCTGTTAAGCTTCCTTTGGTGCACAGACGTTTTTCATTTTTGTGAAGTGGATTTGTCTCCTTTGTTCTTCTTGTTGCTTGTGTCTTTGTGTCATATTCAAGATACTGTCACCAACTCCAATGTTGTGAAGGCTTTACCCTATGTTTTCTGCTAAGAGCTGTATAGTTTTAGCTCTCATGTTTAGGTCTATGGCACACTTTGAGTTAATTTTTGTGTATATGGTGCTACGTAAAGGTCCAACTTCATTTCTTTTTTGCATGTAGGTATCCTTTTTTTTCAGCAACATTTATCGAAAATACTCTCTCCCACCACCATTGAATAGTCTTGGTACTCTTGATGTCCAAAAGTACTTATTCACATTAGCAGAGGTTTACTTTTGGGTCCTTGGCACAACTTTTTACAACCTAACCCCTACCTGTATGTTTACACTATCTATATGTTACACTACACACACCATGCACACTGTGTACAGTTTCTCACATGCACAAAGAATGCTTCTGTATGTATGTCTTTGCCCAACTGATTCTTCTGTCAGGTGAATGGCAACTATCATTCATCCCTCTTTCCCCTATAAAATGTCCAGTTTTCTTACAAACCCTAGTGTAATGGTATCTTTCTTTACTAATCCTTCCCTAACCCCTTTCTGCTATGAACAGAATTAACCACTTCCTAGCCAACACACACTAGCATATCTTTATTATAATTCTATCTTACATTATAATTTTCTGCATTTTATATCTCTTTACTAGACTCTGAGCCTCTAGTGGGTAGATCACATTTCCTCTACAAACCCAGAACCTAGCATTGTGCCTGAAGAAGAGGGATTACTTATAGAAGGTTTATATAAAAAAATGTAATATGTTTTCTGATCTCACAATAGCCTACTTAAACCATGAAGCAATTTAATTGCAGTTTTAATAGCATTAATCTGCATGCCAGGTCCGCCAACAGATGGTCATGTAATAGTATCCAGGATGTCATGGAGTCAAGGACTTTCTTTGCTCAGTTCCAAGTTCATGTCAGATGTAGACACTTTATTACATATACTCAAATATATTATTTTATCCCATTACAATATGCAAGTTCAGCTTTGTTCACTCTGTTGTACAGGTGAAGAAGCTAAGGCTCCAACAAATTAACTCATTTACTGTAGATTATATTACTAAGTAGCAGCGCTAGCATTTTACTTCAAGTATGTCTTAATCCAATATAGCCTCTTTTCATTCTGTCACTCAATGTTAGCTTTGCAAGTAGCACCCTAGAGTCTATACCTCTGTCCCATCGATGCTGTCATTCCTCAAGTGCTTCGGGCGATCTGCATTTGAAACTTCTTTCAAAGCTAATTTATGAGCCTCTTCCTAAAAAGAAAAAAAAAAAAGAATAATTTCATTATTTTTATAGCCACACTTTATTTTTCCACCAAAAATGGTCTCATTTTATTTGATGCCGAAGTGTATCTTGTAAAGCTGGTCTCAAATGACTTGGCTGTTTATACAATCTAGATATTCCTATGAAGCAGAAAGTTCTGCCATCACAACAATTCTGAGGCAGGCATTAAAAGCATTTATGGAAGAACAGATTCAGATGTGCTTCAAGTGGCAGAGTTTTATAGTCATTCTATTGTTGATCCAGTTGTCTAGTGGTTAAGACAGCCAGGCTTTATCCCTGACTCATCCATTGGCTCTTTGTCAAGTTAGGCAAATATAATTTTGTTCTCTGTCTGGAAGAAGAAGATTGTCTTCTATCTTGCTCACAGTGGAATGGCAAGGTTAATGCTTTTTTATCTTGAGTATAGCATTTAGCAGACTATGGGTGCTTAATGTATGTTAATAATAGTGATAATAATGAATGTTGATAATTAAAGGTCTCTTATAATTACCAACTTTCTAATGTGTGCTAAATATAATTAAACGGAAATGATTTAAATTAATATGCATGCACACAAAAACCAGAGCTGGCCACAGCTTTTATTTTTAACTTCTTAACTAATGTCATGGTTGTGAATCCAGTAGTAAAAAATTCAATTATGATGACATTTTCACTAGGGTCGTGTATGGAGAACACATGTAGTGTCTGGAAATGAGGAAGGCATCTGTTTGAGTTGAAAAGTAAGACTCTGGATGGGAAACCACAAGGAACTTTAGTGATTGGAGCTTGACCACATGAAATTGTGCATTGGACATTATTATTATAATTATCCCTGTAATACTGTTTGTGAGTTCTAGAAGAGAAAGATACTTTTCTTGGAAGCTGGGCACCATCCCAGGAATGGGTAACAAAACACTTCTACGTGGATGGTCTCTAGAAGACATTAGAGGGAATGGAGGAAGCAATAATCATAAACAATTTTCCATGAAACTCAGTCCGGAGGTTCATCCTTTGACTTCAAAGAAATATTATTTCATAAGGTACTAGAGTGGCAGGTGGGAATGGTAGACCCTGAGAGACCACAGACTGCAATGGTCACTTGTATTATTAATAAGTTGTATTAAACTTGACCACTTGGTTCAAATCTAGTTCTGCCACTGACTTGCTGGTTGATTCATGTCAAGTGTTTCCCTTCTTTTGGTCTCACTTTGTTCATCTATAAAATGCTTGTGATAACAGTACTGACCTCATATTTTATTGAGAAATAGATAAGGGATTATTTGTAAAAATTCTCAAAATCCATGGCAAGTACTATATATGTTTGTTAAATATGTGTGTTGGAAGGGTGGTAGGGTAGGTTACACTATAGAAATAATTGTAAGAGTAATTTTTTTTTTTGTAAGAGTAATCTTTTTCCAAGATTTGATTTTGATCAGGTTCAGCTTTAAGGAAGGCACTTAATGGACAGAGAGAAAAAAATATTGATTCCAAAGCTGAACATTAAATGCATATTGTGCCTTTTGCTGATAGAGATCCTTACAAGTTCTTTTCATTTGAAAACCAAACCAAAAAAAAAAAAAAAAAAGTGCAGTTCTTCAGGCAGTGTTTCCTCTGAATTCCTTTGTTGATGTGAACTAGTTCTCTTCCTTCTAATCATTTTTTTAATTTGAAAACAAAATAGGAAAGGATGCATTATTAAGAAACAGGGCAGTTTCAAGTGGTTCAACCTGTCATCGCTCTCCTGCAGTTTTCTGAATCCCCCGCCCCCTTCGGTGTTTCCCTGGTTTGCTCTTCCGGCCCCTCTATCTTGATTCACTCTGGCCACTTCTCTGTGTCACAGGTACCTTCCCATTTGCTGAGACCAACCTAAACTGCCACCCTCTCTTTAAATCCTTTCCCCAAACCGTACTCTCTGGCAAAAGTTAGGTGCCACTTCAGCAATATTTTTTAAAGTAATGTATAACTTGGCATTTGTTGAGATCATGATAAAAATATTATTAGAGGAAGAAGTGTTTAATACAGGACCAAAATATCAGAGGCCAGACACAAGACACGGAGCGAGCACAGCATTGGCCCTCCCATGCCATGCACTGGTCCCTACTCAGGCATGTTCTGCTTTTGAGCCAACAGTTCCCTTCTCAGTTCTTCCTGCCCTCTTCCTCCTCGGTGAGATTGGTTCACACTTCTGTCATGAGCACTGTCATGAACACTTACCATTTTTATTTGTATGTTTCCCTCCTTCATCTGGATTAAAAGTGCACTAAAGACAGAGAATGTGCTTTTTACCTTTGTAACCTGACACTTAGCCTATGGTAGATTTCACGTAACTGATTGAATGAATGAATGAATGAATGAAAGTGAATAACCAAGTGGAAAGAAAGAAAAAGTGAACAAAATATCAGTTTTTTATAGATAAATGTTTTTACGGAGAAAGGACTTTAAAGGTAATATTTAAGTAAAGAATGAAGTATTTTTAAAGGTATGTGTAGTATATTTTTGTGTCTTCTGCATTCACTGTCAAGTAGTATACAAACGGACTTCGTTCAGCATGAAGTTTATCTGTATCTTGTATAGATATCACAAAGGAAAGCAGATCAGACATAGGCCTCAGAGTATTAGGTTATTTGTGTTTTTAATATAGTTCAAACTCCATCTGTCCAAGTCACTTCCTAGTTTGTTTCATTGTAAATGTGACGGTAGTGGTGGGGAGGGGGTTTATTTGGAAAAGATTAAAGTTGTCCAAGTTAAGCCTCTGCTCCAGGCTTTCATAACAATTTGAAAATATGGAATTTAATTTAATTATCTGTGTATATTTGGGAGAGTAATCATAGAACTTACCAAAATAACCATATAATGTCAAAATCTGAGTTTTTCCTGATTTCTAAATTTCTTTTGATGAAAAGCTGAAACTAGAAATTAGAGATTGTTTGCAAGTGTATTCTATTAAGTATACGAGTAAGAGGAAACCTTTGTTGTGGGATCAGATATACATTTACTGAATATCCATAAAGTATTTTCCATAAAGAAACAAGTAGAATAAATATTCTCCCCAGTGCTTCTCCTATTTTTTTTTTCTTAGTTACCTTTAGTGCTTAAACAGATAAATTGTGAAACCATACAATAGCCATTCCTTGTATGACTGCACCACACGTGGTGGAAACTCCTGAATGGAATGTTTTGTTTTGCATGTACTACACATACTTAAATTGATTTATTGCATCATGTAACCTAAAGCAATTTACCTTCGCGATTGCGAAACTGATTTTTGTCTTAAAGTTCTTACTAACTTTCAAATTGGTGGGTCAAAGATAACATGTAAAATTAAATATTTTAAAGCCATAGGTCTAGGCATCTGTTTCAGTAAAAAATTCTTCTGGCTTAATTTGAAGAAAAATTTTGCACAGTTTTAGGACCTTGCATGATTCTCAACTGATATTATACCTGGAGACCATTATGGAAAATTAAGGCTTTGTAAAGCTTCCCTAATGTTTTCCCATTTTTGGCTATGCATTTTCTGACCTCTTTCATCCATAATCTTTGGTTGATTCAGCAAAATCATTCATAATGTCTTTCTTCATTTAAGAAAGATTGTGCCAAGTGTCATGGTTTGTGCTGGGGGTTAAAGCTGAGTAAAACATGGTGCCTGGGTGACTCAGTTGGGTAAGTGTCTGGCTGTTGATTTCAGCTCAGGTCATGAGCTCAGTGTCATGAGATCAAGCCCCACCTCAGGCTCTGCACTGGGCCTGGAACCTGCTTAATATTCTCTCTCTCCCTCTCCCTCTGCCCCTACCCCCATTCTCTCCCTTAAAAAAGGGGGGAAAAGGGCTGAATAAAACATGGGCCCCCTGCCTGTCATGGAGCTCTCATTTATGATTTTCTCTCTCATCCACTGAGGAGCACAGACATAAATGGAAATTATGATACAGTGATAGATTATGGCAGAATTTCCTATTTTCCTATGTACAGGGAAAATCTTTATGTCCAGATTTTCTTATGTACAGGGAAAATCTCTAGAAAAGTAATAGGAATTTGAAAATAATTCTTCGGGGGTAGAAGATTTATGGAAATGCAGAGTCTTCAAGGATGAATGGGAAGCAACCAGGCCCAATCATGGGAAATGCAGTTTTGCCGGAGGTTAATAAAAATAAAGACAGAGATAGATAAATAGATAGATATTTAGGAAATACATGGAGTAGTTTTCTTGAGGAATTACAAATACTTTGATCCTTCTGGGGAGCGCTGAGAGAGAAGAGGCCAAATCCTGAAGAACCATCTAGGTTCACTTTCATATGTTCCGTAAGACCACTGAAGAGTTCTAAGTAGAGGAGTTAGAAGTTCCACTTTGCAAAGACCAGCATAGGGTTAAGAAAATACTTAGGAGTTCATTGTAGTATGTGATTCAGGGCAGAGGTGGTAAAGATCTGAATTAGATCATGATCCTTTATGCATATAAACTCAGCAATTGCTTCAGTAATAATTACAAAACATCCCCAACCACACTTACTCTGTGCCAGTCACCACTCTAAATACTTCAAATATATTATTCTATGTAATTGTCATAACAGTCCTATGATGTAGGCACCATTTTTTTTTTTTTTTAAGATTTATTTATTTTAGAGAGAGCAAGTGCTCGGGCAGGGGGAGGGGCAGGGGGAGAGAAAATCTCAAGCAGACTCTCCACTGAGCATGGAGCCCGAAGTAGGGCTCAGTCTTACAAGCCTGAGATCATGACCTGAACCGAAATCAAGAGTCAGAGGCTTAACTGAGTCACCCAGGTGCCCCTGATATAGGTACCGTTTTATATCCCCATTTTATTGATAAGGAAATGAGGGATATAGAGATTAAGTAAAGGTCAAATTACTCAGTCATAAGGGTCATAAGTGGTAGAAACATTTAGGAAATACAATCCGGAGATCTTGGATAAGGGGTAGAATGATTCCCAGGTTTCACTTTTGTGGCAAAGCAGGTGACTGTTCTACCAACCAACATCCAAAACTTCAAATCAGCTTGTAGACACAGATGCAAGTAGAGATCCTTGGAAAACAAAGATACAGGAGTTCAGACCTTGAAGTCAGTAATAACCTTAACCTGTTTCAGTCGAGGAAAGTGGGGTGGAAACTGTTTTGCTTTTGGTTGAGAAGGAAACTGGAGGCAAAGCAGGGGAAACAGCATTTAGGGAACTTATAATAATACTGGGGAGAACACAGAGTTAAATTTTTTATGCTATTAACAATTTAAGAACTCTCAATTTCAAGTGATAAAAGTACAATTTAAAATGGCTCAGTCGGGGCTCCTGGGTGGCTCGGTGGGTTAAGCCTCTGCCTTCAGCTCAGGTCATAATCTCAGGGTCCTGGAATCGAGCCCTGCATTGGGCTCTCCGTTCAGCAGGGAGCCTGATTCCCCTTCTCTCTCTGCCTGCCTCTCTGCCTACTTGTGAGCTCTGTCTCTCTTTGTCAAATAAATAAAATCTTAAAAAAAAAAAAAAATTCTTTAAAAAAAATAAATAAAATGGCTCAGTCAAAACACAAAATAAAATAAAAATAAAATAAAATAGTTCAGTCAAAAACTAAGGGAGTTTTGGGGGGTTTTTTGAGGGAGGTGTTTTTTGGTTTTTTGTTTTCTGAGAAAGATGAGTGTAATCTGTATATAAGCATGTCGAACGTCCACATCTTAGGAGGTGAGAGATGTAGCTGAGCTTCAGGAAAAACTGAAATCAGAGATTCAAGTAATTGCCTCTGCTACATTCTTTCATAGACTCATCATGTTTATCTGTAGACCAGCTTCTTCAACACAAAGAAGCATGGCTGCTCACAGTTTGGAGTTCCCATCTGCAGAGAGGCAGGAACTCTGTTTCTAGGCTCCAGGAAAGAAGCCTGATTGGCCACTTAAACCACAGCAGTGAGGCAGTGGAGTCTGCAGTCACAAGATACTTGCTGTAGTGTTCCATCAGGGAAAGAGCAGTTTTCAGCATGAGGAGGATTGGATTGGGCAGACATTCCTGTAGACGTATCCCCAGAGTCAAGGCCAAGTATGAACAAGCAGTAATGGCAGCGAGTGCAAGACGAGCTCAGAGCCCGAGAGGGGAAACATGGCTTGATGTGGGCGGTGAAGAAAGGATGAGCGTTAGGTAGTCATGGAGAATTCAGTCACCAAATTTATACAAACAAGTTGACCTTGGACAGAGGCAGACCTGATGGGGCAGAGTAGAATTCTGAATGCCCTGTTTCTCAAAAAGTAATCAGAAGACCACTGACCTTAGAAACACCTGAGGAGTTTGCAAAAATGCCAGTTGCCAAGTTTACACCCAGTCTGTTGAATCAAAATCTTTGAGAGTGAGGTCAGGGAATCTGCATAGTAGACAAGTTCCCTTTATGATATGCGATTTCCAATGGGAGAGTGGTGTGAAATGCACTTAAAAAGAGGGACCAGTATCTGGCCAGCTGCTTGAGCACCAGGAGATGTGGTCAGCTCTCTCAATGTTGGTGTGGAGGTGGGAGAGGCCCTTAGAAGTGTGATCTCCAGGAATTGATTTAAAGATGTGGAGAGTGGAGTGAAAAGATCACAATATATTTGACAAATTAATAAACACACTGGAGTTGTGAAATACACACACACACACACACTGGAGTTGTGAAAAACAGATTAACATTCTGTATGAAATTGTAAAGTTGTAAAAATAAAAAAAATTTAAAAGGAGGAAGGAGGTAAGGGGCGGGAATAGAGGGGAGCGTCAGACCTTCTATTGAAGGGGAAACAAGTACACGAAGGGCTTTCTAAAAAAAAATAGGACCATTTAATATAACCATAAAGGCCCCTGACATGATGCGTTATTTAAGACACAAGCATGTATTTTTATTCATTTGCCTTTTAATAAATCACATTTAGTATCATTAGCCTCATTGAATAAGTAGCCAAGGAGAAAACAACCACCTAACCATCTCCCTAGAAAGAGAAGTTTTGTCTCAGGCCACAGAAGTAATAATTTCGGAGACAGACTCTCTTGGGTCTGGAAAAGTGAATGCGTCTCAAGGATAACGGACGCTCACCGAATGTAGGAGCAGATCGAGTTTCCACCAGAGATTCTGTGCCTGTTACTCCCCCTGTTTGGCTGAGGCACTAATCTTAATCTGATTGGGTTGAACAGAACAGCCTGGCCTTTGAGCACTTCCTTGTCCGGCAGGAGATCTGACGTTCTGCATGGTTAGCATCAAGCATGAAGAGAAACCGGTTTCTGGTAAAGCAGTTAAGAGAGGGATTCGGACACTTCTGGAAGCTGAGTGGAGGAATCGTGAAGCAGAAAATTCCAAACCACAGATCGCTTGGCTGTGGCTACCTGAGTTCAGAACACACTGGATTCAACTTCAGCGAACCAGACAAATGTGTTCTGGATAAAAATTGGGGGACCCCCTCCCCCCGATTTGTGGTCTCAGTGGCCTTGGAGAAGATGTTGCTTCACTTCCCAGGGACAGTTTCTTCATCCGTAGAATGAGAAAGATGATAGGATTAAAATGGGAGTTCTCCTAGCAAGCTGCTAGGTAGAACACATTTGGTAGAACACATTTGGAAATCATCAGTGATCTTCATCCCCAGTGTAAGAATTTGTAATAAGGAAACATGTTTCTCTACTTTTTTCCCCACATGTAAAGCTTTTCTTTAGTTTTAAATCATCTGATTTCAAGGAGTGTGTCTAACTTTTATTTTTAGCTTTTTATTCCTCTCAGATGGCCAACAAGACACTGAAAAAGTTGGAACCGACTTGGGCTTAGCTTACCCTGAGTCCCAAGCAGTGCACGAAGGTGAAGCGGTCGTACACGTGAACAAAACTGGTGCTTCTAACTGGGAGGGAAATGAGATGAATGATCTTAATAAAAAACCAACACTCTGGGGTCATCAAAGACTTCTCTGCATCCATTTTCTTCTATTTTGTTTTCTTACTCTTATTCTGAATACTGGGCTTTTTTTTTTTTTTTTTTTCTTTAGTTACAGGCATTGAAAATATCTTTCCCAGTCTATGGCTTGTCTTGTTTGCTCTAATTAATTAATTAATTTTATTATAGATAGGTTCTGTCTTATTGTTGTGCTGTGTGTGTGTTTAAAGAAATAATTTCCGGGGACGCCTGGGTGGCTCCGTGGGTTAAAGCCTCTGCCTTTTGCTCAGGTCATGATCCCAGGGTCCTGGGATTGAGCCCCACATCAGGCTCTGTGCTCCCCAGGGAGCCTGCTTCCTTTCCTCTCTCTCTGCCTGCCTCTCTGCCTACTTGTGATCTCTGTCTGTCAAATAAATAAATAAAATCTTTAAAAAAAAAAAAAAGAAAGAATTTCCTACCCTGAGTCACAATGATATTTCTGAGAATTTTTCAGTTTCTCTTTCATATTTAAGCTTTTTAATTCACCTATCAATTTTTAAGCGATATGAGTTAGGATCTATTTTTATTTTATTTTTTGGTTTTGCAGTTTCATTTAAAATAGTTAATGTTTGTCGAATGTTATTTCTGTGTTTATGTAGATGATATTTTTTCCTCTTTAATCTCTGAAAATAATGTATTCCATTAACACGTTTTCTGCTGTCCAGCCTTTTTTTGAGAAAGATTTATTTATGTACGTATTGGAGAGAAAGAGGATGGGTGCATGAGTGGGAAGAAGGGCAGAGGAAGGGAATCTTCAAGCAGACTCCCCACTGAGTGGAGAACACAGCCAAGGGTCCACTGGATCCCAGAACCCTGAGATCATGACCTGAACCAAAACCAAGTGTCAGACCCTAACCCACTGAGCCACCCAGACACCCCTGCTGTCTAGCCGCCTTTGCATTTCCATGGTAAAGCTTTCTTAGCCATGATGGACTGTGTTTTATATATTGCTGAATTCAACTTGCTAAAGTTTTATTAAGAGTTTTGTCATCTGTGTATCTTATTTAGGATTTTATCATCTATAGATAGTTCTGTATTTCAGGTTTGATTTGGTATATGCTTCACATACTTTCTCTAAGCTTCAGGGAATGAATAGGAAAACTTGTATTGTAGTTTCCCCCTTTCCCTGAAGCGATTTGTTTTCGGTGTTGAGGTCGTGTTTTCTACAAATTCTAGAAATGGATCTCTATTGTCTTAAGGCTCCAAATTTACTTGTATAGTCTTGGAATTTTAAAATAATCTCTATTTGTGTAGTTATATTCTCCCCCATCCCTAAATTGCTAATTAGTAAATTTTCTGACTTTTTTGTTTTGTTTTGTTTTTACCTTTGACCAGTCTTAATGGAGATTTGTCTATATTACTACTTTTTTTTAAGTGTTTTTCAGGGTACGTGGGCATCTAGGTCAATTGAGAGTCTGACTCTCGGTTTCGGCTCAGGTCATGATCTCAGGGTCATGAGATCAAGCCCCACACAGCTGGACGCATGGCATAGCTTGGACAGAATCTGCTCTCTTCCTCTCCTTCGCACTTTCCCTTGCTCCTGTGCTCTCTAAATGAACAAAAACGAAGAAACAAATCTTTTTTTTTTAAGTGTTTTTAGAGAAAAAATTCTGATTTTGTCAAATTCTCCATTCTTTCTACTTCATTGACTTCTGCTTTTATTTGTTATATTCTACTTTAGTTTTGGGTAAAGTTTAAGAGTAGAGAAACAGTAAGTTCTTTTCTTTTGGAGCTTTCTATATCGTACTTTTTTTCACTCTCTTGCTTTAAATAAATGTACTGAAAGTATGCTTGCCTCCATCAAAATACAGCTACTTCAGCTGGATCTTTTAATTTTCGATGCATAGTACTTTCCTTTGTCATTTGTTTCCAAATGTTTGGATATCCACTATGATTTCCTCTTTACCCTATGAGATACTTAACAGTATATTTTAAAGTTTATGAATGTATCATAAATGTTCATAGACCCATTGCTACTTTAAGAACAGTTATCATAAAGAGACTTATATGATATTGATTTCTTGAAATTTATGTTGATATTTTGTGATCTAGTATATGGGTTTTTTTTAATTTAATATATAATTAAAATAAATGTATATCTCCTACTTGTTTGTTATCTCAATATTGTTAACTTGGTTGTTCAGATACTCTCTAGACCTACTTTTTAAAAATTGGCCCTATCTGCTGATTTTTCATAGAAGTATACTGAAATCCCCCACTATGATTATAGATTTGTCAGATTCTGCTTCTAAATTTGTGAGATTTTGTCTTATGTATGCAAAGACTTTGTTATTGGCTGTTTACAATTCGTGGGTGTTCTCCTTTGTGAGTTTTTTTCTTTTGTTGGACGCTTTTTATTTTATCCATACTAGTAATTTTTCATTATATTTTATTTTGTCTGTTATGTTTGCAGCCACCAGCTTATTTTAGTTATGTGTTCCCATTGTATCTCTCTTCTTCCTGCCAGCAGCACCTCCTCCCCACCTTTAATTTCTCCAGTCCTGTTCTTTAACTTATTCTGTGTGAGATTGTGAAATCGTCCTGAGCCCTGTTACCCGACAGGTGGTGACCACTGATGTGCCTGCTTTACAGAGCAGAAACCATAATAAATAGTCCTCAAAAACTTCCATGTGGGCCTCAAAAAAACAGGAATCTTTTTCTACGTTGTAAAGGTAACACGGTCATGCCTCATGGAATTAAGTGTTCAAGGTCCTATAATACCTAATCTGTATTATAGTTTCTTTGTTTTCCAAATACTGTTTTTAGGATTTAATCCAGGACCACACATTTGTTTGCTATGTCTTGTACATCTCTGTAATCTAGAATAGGCTTTTTATTTACTTCACTGATTTAGAGAAAAAAAACTTCCAGTTGGCCCTTCGTAGTTCACTTTTATGAATTTGATTGTTTCCTTTTGAAGTTCCTCTGGTCCCTATCGATTCTGTTCACTGGAAGTTCTATTGAGTTTTTGATTAAGTTTGATATTTTTAGCAAGATTACATCACAGGTGATATGTACTTCTTATGTATCAGATCAAAAGATACATAATGTATGTTTTGTTTCGTTTTTCACTATTAGTGACCTAAATTTGATGATTGGATTATGATGATAGCCTCATCCCTTTACTGCAAATGGGAATGTGTTTGGCTTGTGCCCACAAAAAATCATTTATAAACTAACTTCGGTACTAGGTTCAGTTACTGTCAATAGTTCTCATACAGTAATTATTCTAATGTGATGCTTTTTAAATCTTTCATTTCTTCTACATTTGCTGGCATTTTTTTTTTTTTTTTAGTAATCTAGTGTTTTCCCCAGCTTCAACTGGAGCTATTTGATAACTCTGAAATATGGTTCATTCTAGTCATGGAGGAAAAATGCTTAATTTTTCTTCTTTGTTTTAAATGAATAATTTTCAAAGTGAATAATTTGATTCCTTAAAGTGCTAGATGGTAACAAATGAGTTTGCTCTGACATTTCCTTTCTTGAGCATAACTGGGGACTCAGGCTTTCATTGACATATTGTGTTTTAATCAATCACCGTCATTCTTTTTGATGCCTCTGGTTTGGTGAGTGGGAAGCCTCTTCGGATTAACTTCTGGGTCCTTAACATGACCTGCACTTTTTTAAATCTTCCTTGCTTTCTGGAACAGCCAGATTTCCAAAGATTACCTTATACCTTCCTTGCCCCAGACATGACATCAGTGTTCTGTCCAAAGATCTGTAGAGAATGGTATGAACTTTGAATCTATGTCTTAAGTGTGCATTTGTTCCTTAGAATATGTTACTTCTACACATTTTGTGGCCAGTGTTAAAAGAAAATGAATATATGTATTTAAAATTTCGAGTTCAAATCAATATCTCTAATTCCCTTTTAGCATTAAGAGTTTATTTGATTTGTAATTGGTTCTCTTTTATCTTAACAGTCTTGATTACTGTTAACTTTAACATAATTACTCATTTCATTTATCATATAAGTTAAAAAGTTTCCAAATAACAGCATTGATATAACTATAAACAACAAAAGATGTACTATAAAGTGTTTTCATCTAAAGTCCTTTGAAATAAATCTTTTCACTTTGTAGTTTATCATGCATGTGTGTGCATGTATGTGTATGTATGTGTACATGGATACAGACATACATACACTTAGTAATTTTTTTAAGTAAATTTTATCCTATTCAGGATTTCTGTCTTTCTAAACATGAGTGTTACTTTTACATTTATCATTTGCTGATCAGTACTCTCATGCTTCTTGCTATTGTTCTCTATAGTTTTAAATTTTTTTTTAAGCTCAGAATATTGGACATTAATATTTTAAAGTTCTTAGTTGGATTTAGCAACCTCTTTCAGGAGTTTTTGTGCTTGTATGACTAATGCCTCACCATGAATTGCCTTTTTTTTTTTTTCCATGACTATTGCCAATGAGAAAGGATATGTGAAACATAAAATTTAAGTTTCCAAAGATGGCTTAATTTGCTCTAGCTCTTAAATAAGAGCTTAGTTAGGTATAAAATATTAGGTTTCTTTAAAGCTTTAAAGATATTATGCATTGTTTCCTGGCAATCTGTTGTTGTTGATACAAGTCTAATTGTCATTCTTTGGTAGACAACATGTACTTTCTCTTTATTTTTAATGCTTTTCATTTTCAATATGTTTTGTTTGGTACTTGAAGTATAATATTAACCTGAGAACTAATGTCTTCCTTCTGTTCTGAAAATTTATCAGCTATTAACTTAGACTACAGTGATTTGTTATCATTACTTCTTCTGACATTATTTTTAGATGTTCACTGGAGTTTTTCAACCTATTCTTCCAGAGTCTGGCGGGGGCTAGGGCCCCGCTTATGACTTTGTTTTCATTCAACTCAAGGATACTATTATCTTGTTGTTTAGTGAGGATTACCTTTTAGGGTTTCTTCTTTTGCATTTTATCTTTTTTTTTTTTTCCTGAGTGTTTTAAGTAGAAGTGGTATCAAAATCCTGCTACCTCTTTGCTGAATATCACTAATGATTTTTTTAAAATAAAAGAAGTGGAAAAATGAAATTTTTCCTTTTATATGGAATTAATGCTGTGCATTATTAATGAAATATTATACCATAAGTGAAGTCTCGTTCATTGTATAAAACATCCATGCTTTTTATCTTTGTTAAAATTTTAAATATAGAACAAACTGGGTAACTTAGTCAGTTAAGTATCTGACTCTTGATTTCTGCACAGGTCATGATCTCAAGGTTGTGAGATCAAGCCCTTCATTGGGCTCTGTGTTTAGTGGGGAGTCTGCTTGAAATTCTCTCTCTCTTTCCCTCTGACTTCTCCTGCCCTGCTTGTGTGTGTTTTCTCTCTTTCTCTCAAATAAAATAAATAAATCTTTAAAAAAATAAAATTTTAGATATAAATTGAATTATTTATGTATTTCCTCTTACAAACCTATGTAGTCTCATGTATACTGATAAAAACTGATAAACTTTGCACTTTTAATTGTCATAAAGAAGTGAGTTATAGTTTGAAGATCATATTTCTGTCATTAGTAAATCATTAAATAATAAGTTAAAAAATTCTACATTAAAGACTGCCTACATTTTTGTAACTTATACTTAAATTTAGTAAGTAAAATAATTCAGGCTACTCATTAAAGGATAAGAAGAGATACTTAAATTCTTTTTCCTATCACTGGCTCACAACTATACTACATTAAATAGTATAGATATTTTAAGTTCTAAATAAGTTTTTCTTATTTTCTCATTTTTTGTAAAAATTACTTTAAATAGGAAAATTGAACATAATGAGGAAGAAAATAGCATCCTCTGTAACTGTATTCATGTACTGTTTAAAAACATCATTTTTACATGTGATGGTTGGATTTTTTAGTTTAATTGTATTAAATATATTAGCTTTTGAAAAATGCTATCATGTTAAATGTATTGAAATTAAAGTTTTATTTATAAGAATCAAACAATTCATTGAGGTTAAAAATGTTGTCTGGTTCTTTATTTGCTTAGTGTATGGTATATTGTAACTGCTTAGTAAATATTGAATTGTAGGTACTAAGTTTCAGAGGGATTACCTGATTTTACTAAGCCCGGACTACTTTTATTGATTTAAAGAAAAGTCTTTAGAATATTTTGGACTTTGTCTTTGAAACTTAACAAAAATATTGTTAGCAAAAAACTAATTAGTGGGAAATAAAGAATTAAAATTTAGTTCTCTTGGTTACTATTTCAATTACCTTTCCATTGCCTAGAGTTGAATAAATGGATGTTTTTATATAGGAAAATTGGCTACTTTTTAAAGTAATTTTAAAGTGTAAAATAAAGCCGCTGTTTAATTCCTTTCTTGCATACACAGCATTTTTTTTTTTTTCAAGTAAATCAGGATGTGTTCTCTTAAAAATCTTCCTGTGACTTAAAGTTGTTTTGCCCTATATAAAGAATATTGGTTCTGTCATTGTCTTGCTATGGTAAATTTTGAAAAGATGTCAGGAAAACTTGTCTTATTTGCTTTGAAGTAAAAAACCAAGATAAAACTAAAATAAAATTAAAAGAAGCTTAGGACAACATTTCATCTCATGCCATTTTAGGGGGGAAAATCCAAATATATATAGTAACCTTGTGTCTTGGTAGTAAGTCTGTAGACATTATCAGATCAATCTAAATTGAGTTAGTGTATATGTAGTAGGCAGAAACTGGTGGAAATTAGTTTATCTTCCCCAGACTTTTTCTGTTTTCTTTGTACAAAATAGGATAAACTCATTTTTAGACCTGATTAGGTTTCTTTGTTGTTTTTTTGCCCCCCTTTCCCTAAAAGGGCAAGGATAGCCCATACTTTCTTAGAGTCACACCAACTATTAGAAATAGGAAACCATTAAAAAAGCCCAAGGCACATGTATGACATCTGAAGCTACTATTAGAAAAGACATGTTGAATACAGAACCTGACATATTTCCAAGTAAGGAACATGAATAATTATCTCTAATGCTTTTTAGTTTTATTGATCATAAGCAACATCTTGAAGCTGTAAGTAGGATTCTCATGGTAGCTGTAATCTGTAATCTGACCTGCAGGTAGTTCTCTTTATTTTAGTAATAGGGTCTGTAGAAAATGCATTTTAATCCCATTAGACAAACAGAAATGCTGTTCCATTGCTAATCTTAGCAGACATGTCAGTAGCTTGCTTGCCTGTTGTCTCTTATATTTAAATGTGGGTTTGTTGTTTTTCCCCCTCAGTATATGCGTTTATCCACAGGATTCCTCATTTATAAACTTAGATTGTATTCAGAATATTTGCATCAAAAATGCTTGACTTTATATAATGCTTTCTGAAATAATTTTATTAATCTGCAAATTATCTATTTGAATAAAAACAAAGACATTAATTACAAAGAAGGATTTTTGAAAGGGCTTTTATTTAATCGACTTTTATTCTAAGAATGAAATACATTGTGTAACACATTTGCATATATCAAAGGTTCCCTACTCATTTGAACTCTTAAAAGTTGCTAATTTGTGAGGGAATTCTCTAATTCTATCTTGAAGAAGTTGAAAGCCAGTTTAATATTGGTTCATGTAATTATTTGTATCAAGCGATCATGTGTCATGTGTTGCCTGTTCCATGCGGGATGAAAGCAACTTCATAGAACATGGTGATTCAGTTGCTTTGCCCTCTGTGATAAGGTGAGCTCTTAGGAATTATGGCTGACTGATGTATCAAACAGGTTTATTAAAACTCTGTAGCGGCTGTTACATAGTAGTTTCCTCTTATTTATTGTACATTGCAAAATCTACAAATGTTCAGAGTATGGCTTCTCTTTAAGGAGTGGATGGTGGCACCCAAAGACTCAGGCTGCCCTTTTGTTTCATATACACTCCAAAAAAAGAACAGCATAAAAACCAGCTCTCCAATTCATTCCTTAATAATAACAATCTTCCAAGACTCTGTATTTTCCTAGGTCATTTAGACAAATGTTGCTGTACATCAAAATATAATTAAATGATAGATTATCAGTTTAAATTGCATTTTTGGAGTATTGTTTCAGAATAATTGTGATTTATGGGGCTTCTGACTGCTTTTATAATTGTTAAGTGTTCTGTAGTTCACTGAATGTTTTTAACTTCATTTTAGTGCCCAAAGGCAAAAATTTTATAAATCAAACTCATTAATAAATAATATTTTCATTATGACTCTGGAATAAGAGGACTATATAGGATGGCCTTTTAAAAATATTACTACTTACAATTTCATATGGCTGTAAATGGGGTATTGTACATATTGTATTGTAATGAGACAATCTCTTCCAGCCCTATAGGTATTTTACATGGAATGTCACAGCAAAGGGATGTTCAAGAGCTTTAAAAAGGAAGCCAGACAATGAATTTTATATCATGTGTTTTATTTTAGTAATCATTGAACAGAGCTCCCTTAGATCTTTTTTTTTTTTTAAGATGTATTTATGTATTTATTTATTTATTTTGAGAGAGAGAGAGCCAAGCGGTGGGGATGGGCAGAGGGAGAGGGAGAAGCAAGACTCCCAGCTGAGTAGGGAGCCTGATGCAGGGCTCAATCCCAGTATCCTGAGATCATGACCAGAGCAAAAGGTAGATGCTTAACCTACTGAGCCACCCAGGTGTCCCTTGTTTTTGTTTATTTGTTTGTTTGTTTGTTTTAACTTAGAAGTTCTGCACTAGGGGGGCCTGGGTGGCTCAGTGGGTTAAAGCTTCTGCCTTCGGCTCAGATCATGATCTCAGGGTACTGGGATCGAGCCCCACATCAGGCTCTGTGCTCGCAGGGAGCCTGCTTCCTTCTCTCTCTCTCTGCCTGCCTCTCTAACTGCTTGTGATCTCTGTCAAATAAATAAATAAAATCTTTAAAAAAAAAAAAAAAAGAAGTTCTGCACTAGTAAAATTTGATTACATATTTGTAAAGATTTTTTTCCCCAATGATTATGATGGAAAGATGAATTTTTTAATAAAATGAACTCTCCTACATGAAAAAAATGTTTAAAATTTATATACAAAAACTCCCAAGTTAACCCAATAACATTTTAATTCACCCTAAAAAAGGGAAAGGAAAATCTCAAAACATACATTGAGAAATATTCACATGCCTGTGGGAGTTTTACAGTTCAGCCTATCTTCAAGAAAATGAGAAATTTCATTTCTTTTTTGGGGTTATAAAGTTATTTCTATATCTACTATTTCATTCTAAGAAATAAATTAATAGATGCTTGCCCTAACTTTCTTACCTATATGAGACTTTTGGATGGACCGTTTTTCTGATATAGTGGTGAAATACCCAAGACACTCTCCAGAAGTAACATTTTACTTGACCTCTACAGTTAAACTTTTTTTCACAAACACACACACTTTTACTTTATATTGTGTCATTCAAACTATGGATCAAATTTTAACCATAATTGCCATCCTCATACTTAAAAAAATAAAGCTAATATTCACCTACAGTAAGTATTTATATAATGCCTGATGCCAACAATGAACACCTGCTTATAATTTTTTTAAAGCTATGATGTAAGAACATTTTATTAGGTAAAAATTTTAAATTATTTAATTAACAGTGAATATCACAGTAATTAATTTTAAAGTGTCCTATGTTTTATGAGAAAATATTTTTAAACCTCCAATTTTACCTAATTTTATGATACTGAATTGTTCTCTTTGTAATTGCCTTGTAAAGTTTTTAAAACGGGAATGAGGAAGCTACAGACTAAAATTATGACCTTTGAATTAGATAAGTAGGTTAAATTACTTGAGATTTTGAATACCCTGCTATGCAGCGTAAGTGTAAAGTTGACTGGTTAACTATGTCTTAAATGGCTAATTCTCATAGTATATAACTAGTTTTATGCAACTGACAAAATAAAGGAAGTCAGTCAAAATCCTTGGTTACCAGTGCATTAAGTAACCCCAGTTAGCTGGTTGTTGAGCTTCAAGAACATCTCAAACTATTGGCTAATCTATTGTATATTGTTATGTTAATTACCCTTTACAAATCCAGGATCATGTGCTAGGAGAACTGCAGGTAATTCAGCATATGTTGTTTAGGATTTCCCGAAGTCTCTTCCATGGATTTCTAATACTCTAGATGATCTGAGGCCAGTTAGGACTGGGAAATACTTTATTTCCTCCACAGGGACTCACAAATATAACAAATTTAAAATTCTGAGAAACATTATATAAGAATTTTATTTTAGTCTAAAGTAGTGTTTCCCAAGTTAATTTGACCACAAGACCCTTTTCTTTTAGCTGGCCTCCACGAATAGCCCCTGGATGACATTGTGAGAAATACCAGTAATAACAAACCTATCGTATCTCATTAATAGCAAAAGTGAACCCTAAATCTAGTTCACCAGATGCATGTGCTTTAATTAATTACCAAGTATTTTTCTGTGTGTGTGTGTGTGTGTGTGTGTTTAATTTTTAGATATAATTGACATGTGGTTAGGAAGAAAGGAGAGAAGGAGTATTGTTATTTCTGAGAAATATCTAAAATCATTGTGTTTGAAAGGGCCTAGGAGCCTAGGGATGGGCCTCCTTTGAGGCCTTGAGCAAATTGCAGTACTTGTTTTGGCCTGGTTTCCTTATTTATCATTGAGGGATTTCAAACAACCTCCTGTGTTCTGAGATTCCATGTCTCAAGACTGAGTTTCTTCCCCTCCCCCCCTTTTTAAAGAACTAGAATCTAGAAATAAAAACTAGGTGACAGTTCAGTCAGTATCAACTTGCATCATACTCGGTATTTTGCCAACTGTTTGGTCTGATGTAGGCAGGCTTGACATTAGAAGCAGCCAGTGAAATTCATTCACGGACCACTGTGGTCCTGGGAGTGATCCGCCTTTCTTGAGGAAACCAAGAATGAGGAGGCAGCCCCTCTATCCCCCCAATCTTGTTCTTAATGTCATGTGAAGTGATTGCCAAATAAATTAAAACTAGCTCAAAGATCTTTTTGAGAATGATTGGGAGAGGTGACAGAATATCAATAGAGAAGCTTAAAGTGAATATACAATCTTTGAGGACTCTTTCTTTTTCGAAAATGGCAAGATTATGGAGTAATACTTTTCTTCTAAAAATAGGACTTCTACTCAGCCATCCAGGGCGGGGGTGGGGGGATCTTACCATTTGCGCTGACCTGGATGGTACTAGAGGCTATTATGCTAAGCAAAATAAGTCAATCAGAGGACAATTATCACATGATTTCCCTCATATGTGGAATTTAAGAAACAAAAGAGAGGATCATAGGGGAAGAGAGGGAAAAATAAAATAAAATGAAATCAGAGAGGGAGACAAACCATAAGAGACTCTTAATCATAGGAGACAAACTTGGGTTTCCTGGAGAGGAGGGGATGGGAGATGGGGTAACTGGGTGATGGGCATTAAGGAGGGCATGTGATGTAATGAGCACTGAGTGTTACATGCAACTGATGAATCATTAAACTCTGCTGCTGAAACTAATAGTGTACTATATTAATTAATTGAATTTCATTTTAAAAATAAAATAATTTAAAGACTTCTGTTGAATACCCACATTGTTACTAACAACCTTCACAGCTCCTTACTTTCTTATTTCAACAATAAAGGACAGTTGGTGATAGTTTTAGTGTTGCGGCTGGGAAATTATGTAAACGAACAGGGTTCGTGATAACTTGCTCCAATGTCTCTTTTAATGGAAAGTAGTTATTTGCATTTATCACAAATTAAATTCACCAAATCATTAAAATTATACCCTCTGATTTTTGACTTAATGATTAAGAATGATTTCATTGAGATTTTGATCTCAGAGAATCAGTTGATATATTTGTAACATATATAGCTTTCTGAACAAGCATTTTTGTTATTAAGAGTAAAGTATAGTTTAAGAAAATGTACTTCTTTGATGGTTAAATGTTTAAGCTGAACTAATTAGGAACCATGAGGATTTTAGTTAGTACGTTAGGCACTGAAGAGTACAGTTGGGTGTTCATAATTTAGCTTGGCTCCTTTAATCTGATGTGACACAGCAATTTAGTAATTTAGGTTCATTCACTGGCTACTACAGCATCATTCTCCATAATTTTTATTAAATGTAGTTTTCCTTTATGTTTTCAGATGAGAATGTTTATTTTCTAAAGATGGATCAGGAATTTTTTTTAAGTAATCCCCTCCCCTTATCCTTCACCCAGTGAATATTTTGACTCTATTATGGTTCAGAAACATACACTGCAAAGGTAGAAATTCGAAGTTTAACTTTATTAGTTTAAAACTGTATTTTGCTTAAATTTATTTATTTTTTCATCCATAGAGTAATGTGATTATAAACAAGGCTGTAAAGTCTTTGGCACCCCTTCCACCAAGAACAGGGATCTTACACCCCCTCTCCATAAATCTGGACTGGCATTAGCGACTCCCTTGAAACTAATAGTAGGCAGCAGACATTGTGTGACTTCTGGGACTAGGTCACAAAAAGCCACAGTTTCCACTTGATTTCCTAGGGAAACTCACTGTAGAGGAAGCCAGCTACCATGTAAGAAGTTCTATTACTCTGGAGACACCTCGCTGGAAAGACCATGTGTAGGCACTCTGGTTGGCCGTCATGGTGGTTTCCAGTGTTCAGCTCACATCGACTCTCAGCACCACCTTGCTTATCTAGACCTTGAATGCGGCTGTAGCCTACACCTGGTATTCACCTTATTAACAGACCCCAAGTGAGAGCTGCCTAGCTTAGCCCTTCAGAATCTGACCCGCAAGTATGTGAAATACAGACATGTAAACAAATATATGTATTTTATACCATTCAGTTTGCAGATCATTTTTTATGTAGTGATAGTAACCAAAACGAGTAGGTTTATTAAATGACATAGATCTCTTCTTCTATGATGTAATATATCACAAAAGATAATCAAATTTTTAGAAACTATTTTGCCTCAAAGAGTTAAGCCCATTGTATTATTACCCTATGAGGCAATATTTAAATTAGTTAAGAGTTTTCTAATTATACATATGTTAGTATTTGTTGAAAATGTAAATCATAAACTTCCTTAAATGAAAAAAAAATTAACTGAAGTGAAAAATAATTTAAAAATTAACAAGTTAAAAATTATGCTGAAGTGAAAATTCTATAGAGTTTAATTTTCATTCAGTTATAAAATTCCCAGCAATGTCTTAGTTTATATTCTTCCGTTCCCAGAGATTTTGTGTGCTCTTACCTTCCTACAACCATTTGCCAATCAGCTTAATTCGCTGAGCTGTGGTAGAGAGCTAGAACTCTTAAGGGCTTTTCTTAGAAGTTTTTACTTATTTTATGTCATTTTCTTAGTATTTATTTTATAGAAGTAATAGATGGCACATGCTTAAAACTCGACACCCAAAAAAAGGACAAAATGAAATGATGGCCTCCCTGTCTCCTGTTCAGTCACATTCCCAAAGTCAAACACTGCTCTCAGTTGCTGTTTTTATAGGGGTTTTTTGGTGGCTGTTATATAACTTTAAATATTGTATGCATTCCCCTCTCTGGATTTGTTAACTTCATATAGTATCTGGTTTTGACTCTCAGCTATTAGAGGTCAAGAATTTCATATACTTACATTACCTCCCATCCCATTTGCCTCCTCTACTTCCTGATTATTACAAATAATTTTCAGCTTAATGGTTATCTTTAGATAATGATTGCCTTTATACCTTTAAGTAATACAGATCTTCTTCAAATTGTGATGGCATTATGTGTCAATAAACTCATAGTGAGTTAAAAATGCATTTAATACACCTAGCCTACCACACATCATAGCTTCGTCTAGCTCACCTGAGATGTGCTCAGAACACCTATATAAGCCTATAGCTGGATAATATCATTTAACACAAAGCCTATTTTATAACAAAAGTGTTGAATATCTCATGCAATTTATTGAATACTGTACTGAAAGTGAAAAACAGAATGGTTGTATGGGTACAGAATGGTTTTAAATATATCAGTTGTTTATCCATTGTTTACCCTGGTGATTGCACGACTGCAGGCTGCAGCTTCCTGCCACGTTCCAGCCTCACAAGAAAACATCCCATTACATATCACTAGCCTAGAAAATAATCCAAAATTCAGAATTTGAAGTATGGCTTCTACTAAATGCATATTGCTTTTGCATCATTGTAAAGTAAAAAAATTGTTATGTTAGATCATAATAAGTAGGGACCATCTGTACTTAAACATCTACTCTTTTTTTATTAATTATTTTTATTAACATATAATGTATTATTTGCCCCAGGGGTACAGGTCTGTGAATCGTCAGGCTTACACACTTAATAGCCATCACCATATCACATACCCTCCCCAATGTCCATAAACCAAACCCCCTCTCTACACCCACCTTCTCCAGCAACCCTCCAGTTTGTTTTGTGAGATTAAGAGTCTCTTGTGTTTTGTCTCCCTCCCAATACCATCTTGTTTCAATTTTTCCTTCCCTACCTACCAAACCCACACTCTGCCTCTCAAATTCCTCATATCAGGGAGATCATATGATAATTTTTCTCTGATTGACTTATTTCACTCAGTATAATACCCTCTAGTTCCATCCGCATTGCTGCAAATGGCAAAATTTCATTTCTTTTGATGGCTGCATAGTATTCCATTGTGTATATGTGTGTGTGTGTGTGTGTGTGTGTGTGTGTGTGTGTGTACCACATCTTCTTTACCATTCATCTGTTGATAGACATCTAGGTTCTTTCCATAGTTTGGCTATTGTGGACATTGCTGCTATAAACATTTGGGCACTATGCCCCTTTGGAACACTACATTTCTATCTTTAGAGTAAATACCCAGCAATGCGGTTGCTGGGTCGTAGGGTAGTTCTAATTTCAACGTTTTGGGGAACCTCCATACTGTTTTCCAGAGTGGCTGCACCAGCTTGCATTCCCACCAACCATGTAGGAGTGTTCCCCTTTCTCCTTATCTTCGCCAACATCTGTTGTTTCCTGACTTGTTAATTTTAGCCATTCTGACTGAATGTGTGAGGTGTATCTCACTCTGGTTTTGATTTGTATTTCCCTGATGCCAAGTGATGTTGAGCACTTTTTCATGTGTCTGTTGGCCACTTGGATATCTTCTTTGCAGAAATGTCTGTTCATGTGCTCTGCCCATTTCTTGATTGTATTATTTGTTCTTTGGGTGTTGAGTTTGATAAATTCTTTATAGATTTTGGATACTAGCCCTTTATCTGATACGTCATTTGAGAATATCTTCTCCCATTCTCTCCAATAATGCCTTTTGATTTTGCTGACTGTTTGCTTTGCTGTGCAAAAGCTTTCGATCTTGATGATAGTTCATTTTTGCCAAAGTTCATTTTTGCCTTTGCTTCCCTTGCCTTTGTTGATGTTTCTAGGAAGAAGTTACTGCAGCTGAGGTCGAAGAGGTTTCTGCCTGTGTTCTCTTCAAGGATTATAATGAATTCCTGTCTCAGATTGAGGTCTTTCATCCATTTTGAGTCTATTTTTGTGGGTAGTATAAGGAAATGGTCCAGTTTCATTCTTCTGCATGGGGCCGTCCAATTTTCCCAACACCATTTGTTGACAAGACTTTTTTCCATTGGACATTCTTTCCTGTTTTGTAGAAGATTAGTTGACCATATTGTTAAAGGTCCATTTCTGGGCTCTCTATTCTGTTCCATTGATCTATGTGTCTGTTTTTGTGCCAGTACCATACTGTCTTGATGATGACAACTTTAGAATAGAGCTTGAAGTCTGGAATTGTGGTGCCAACTTTGACTTTCTTTTTCAACATTCCTCTGGCTATTTGGGATCTTTTCTGGTTCCATATAAATTTTAGGATTATTTGTCCATTTCTTTGAAAAAAAAATTGGTACTATTTTGATAGATATTGAATTAAATGTGTAGATTGCTTTAGGTAGCATAGACATTTTCACAATATTTTTCCAATCCAGGAGCATGGAATGTTTTTCCATTTCTGTGTGTCCTCCTCAATTTCTTTCATGAGTACTTTATAATTTTCTGAGTATAGATTCTTTGCCTCTTTCGTTAGGTTTATTCCTAAGTATCTTATGGTTTGGGGTGCAATTGTAAATGGGATCAACTCCATAATTTCTCTTTCTTCTGCCTTGCTCTTGGTGTATAGAAATGCAACCGATTGCTATGCATTGATTTTATGTCCTGATACTTTACTGAATTCCTGTATGAGTTCTAGCAGTTTTGGAGTGGAGATTTTTGGGGTTTCCACATAAAGTGTCATATCATCTGCAAAGAGTGAGATTTTGACTTCTTCTTTGCCAACTTGGATGCCTTTTATATCTTTTTGTTGTCTCATTGGTGAGGCTAGAACTTCTGGTACTATGTTGAATAGCAGTGGTGAGAGTGGACATCCCTGCTGTGTTCCTGACCATAGGGGAAAAGCTCTCAGTTTTTCTGCATTGAGAATGATATTCACTGTGGGTTTTTCATAAATGGCTTTGATGATATTGAGGTATGTACCCTCTATCCCTACACTTTGAAGAGTTTTAATCAAGAAAGGATACTGTACTTTATCAAATGCTTTTTGGCATCTATTTTGAGTATCATATGTTTCTTGTTCTTGTTCTTCTTCTTCTTCTTTTTTTTTTTTTTTAATGTATTATTATCACATTGATTGATTTGAGGATGTTGAACCAAACTTGCAGCCCAGGAATAAATCCCACTTGGTCCTGGTGAATAATCCTTTTAATGTACTGTTGGATCCTATTGGCTAGTATTTTGATGAGAATTTTTGCATCTCTGTTCATCAAGGATATTGGTCTGTAATTCTTCTTTTTGGTGGGGTCTTTGTCTGGTTTTGGGATCAAGGTAATGCTGGCCTCATAAAATGAGTGTGGAAGTGTTCCTTCCATTTCTATTTTTTGGAACAGTTTCAGGAGAATTGGTATTAATTCTTCTCTAAATGTTTGGTAGAATTCCCCTGGGAAGCCATCTGGCCCCGAGCTCTTGTTTTTTGGGAGATTTTTTTGATGACTGCTTCAATCTCCTTACTGGTTATGGGTCTGTTCAGGTTTTCTATTTCTTCCTGGTTCAGTTTCGGAAGTTTATACGTCTCTAGGAATGCATCCATTTCTTCCAGATTTTCAAATTTGCTGGTATATAGCTGATCATAATATGTTCTTATAATTGTTTGTCTGTCTTTGGTGTTGGTTGTGATATCTCCTCTTTCATTTATGATTTTGTTTATTTGGGTCCTTTCTCTCTTCTTTTTGATAAGTCTGGCCATGGGTTTATCAATCTTATTGTTTCACAGAACCAGCTCCTAGTTTCATTGATCTGTTCTACTGTTATTTTGGTTTCTATTCCATTGATTTCTGCTCTGATCTTTTTTATTTCTCTTCTCCTGCTGAGTTTAGGCTTTCTTTCCTATTCTTTCTCCAGCTCCTTTAGGTGTAGGGTTAGGTTTTGTACTTGAGACCTTTCTTGTTTCTTGAGAAAGGTTGGTATCACTATATACTTTACTTTCAGGACCACCTTGGCTGTGTCCCACAGATTTTGAATAGTTGTGTTTTCATTATTTGTTTCCATGAATTTTTCCAATTCTTTTTTAATTTCCTGGTTGACCCATTCTTTCTTTAGTAGGATGCTCTTTATCCTCCATGTATTTTGAGTTCTTTCCAACTTTCCTCTTGTGATTGAGTTCTAGTTTCTGAGCATTATGGTCTGAAACTATGCAGGGAATGATCCCAATCTTTCGGTACCAGTTGAGACCTGGATTGTGACCCAGGATGTGATCTATTCCAGAGAATGTTCCATGTGCACTAGAGAAGAATGTGTATTCTGTTGCTTTGGGATAGAATGTTCTGAATGTATCTGTGATGTCCATCCAGTCCAGTGTGTCATTTAAGGCCTATATTTCCTTGTTGATCTTTTGCTTGGAAGATCTGTCCATTTCAGTGAGGGGGTGTTAAAGTCCCCTACTATTATTGTATTATTGTTGATGTGTTTCTTCGACTTTGTTATTAATTGGTTTATGTAGTTGGCTGCTTCCATGTTAGGGGCATAGATATTTAAAATTGTTAGATCTTCTTATTGGACAGACACTTTGAATATGATATAGTGTCCTTCCTCATCTCTTATTATAGTCTTTGGCTGAAAATCTAATTTGTCTGATATAAGGATTTCCACCCCAGCCTTCTTCTGATGTCCATTAGCATGGTAAATTGTTTTCTACCCCCTCACTCTAAATCTGGAGGTGTGTTTGGGTCTAAAGTGAGTTTCTTATAAGCAGCATATTGATGGGTTTGTTTTTTTATCCATTCTGATACCCTATGTCTTTTGATTGGGGCAGTTAGCCCATTTACATTCTGGCTAACAATTAAAAGATATGAATATATATTGTCTGTAAGGTGACTGTTACTGTATATTGTCTCTGTTCCTTTCTGGTCTACTTCTTTTAAGCTCTCTCTTTGCTTAGAGGACCCCTTTCAATATTCCCTGTAGGGCTGGTTTGGTGTTTGCAAATTCTTTTAATTTTTGTTTGTCCTGGAAGCTTTTTATCTCTCCTTCTGTTTTCAGTGACAGCCTAGCTGGATATAGTACTCTTGCCTGCATGTTTTTTTTCATTTTGTGCTCTGAATGTATCATGCAAGTCCTTTCTGGCCTATCAATGTCTCTGTGGATAGGTCTGCTGCCAGTCTACTATTTCTACCATTGTATGTTACAGACCTCTTGTCCTGAGCTGGTTTCAGGATTTTCTCTTTGTCAGTGGGGCTTGTACGTTTTACTGTTAGATGATGAGGTGTGGACCTATTTTTATTGATTTCGAGGTGGGTTCTCTGTGCCTCCTGAATTTTGATGCTTGTTCCTTTTGCTATAGTAGGGAAACCCTCTACTATAATTCACTCCAATATACCTTCTGCTCCCCTCTCTCTTTCTTATTCTTCTGGAATCCCAATATTCTAATACTGTAATATTCTAATAATGATCTTATAGTATCATTTATCTCTTGAATTCTCCCCCTGTGGTCCAGTAGTTTTTTGTCTCTCTTTTGCTCAGCTTCTTTATTCTCCATCATTTGGTCTTCTATATCACTAATTCTCTCTTCTGCCTCATTTATCAACTTGGTTAGATCTTAGTTCTTTCATTTCTCCAGAAAGGGATTTTATTTCTTCAGGAAAAGTTTCTCTAATATCCTCCATGCCTTTTTTGAGCCCAGCTAGCATCTTGAGAATCATTGTTCTGAACTCTAGTTCTGACATATTACCAATGTCTGTATTGATTAGGTCCCTAGCCATCGGCACTGCCTCTTGTTCTTTTTTTTTTGTGGTGTGTTTTTCTGCCTTGTCATTTTATCCAGATAAGAATATATGAACAAGAGAATAAAATACTAAAAGGGTGGCAAAGACCCCAGAAAAATGTACTCTAACCAATTCAGAAGAGATCCAAAACTGGGGGGAGAAAAAAGGGGGGAGAAAGTAGTAAAAATAATAAATAAATAAATAAATAAATAATAATTACACACACACGTATATATAAATAATTATATTTATATATATAATATAAATATAAGTATATACAAATATATAAATAATATAATTAATTAATTAATTACATGTATATATACATAATACATAATGCATAATTATATATGTATTATATATAGTATATATTATATATATATACATATTTATTATATGTGTATATATATATTAGACTGGTGAATTGAACAGAGCCACCCACTTGATTTTGGGTGTTTTTTGGTCTCTTAGAAGATACTACCTCCCAAAATTTAAGGAAAGAAAAACTTATAAATATACAAAAATAAGGGTAAACACGATGAAAGGATAGAATGACTGTAAAGATGAAAATTTTTAAAAATTTTAAAAAAGGAATTGATAAGTTGGTTGGGGGAAAAAAAAAAAAGAGGAGGGAATGTACTCAGGCTGGAGATTAGAACAAAACCATGTGCTAGACTTGGGTTATTTTGATCTATTGGAAGAAATTGTATCCCAAAATTTTTTAGGAAAAAAAACCTATATGTATACAAAAAATAAGGTTAAGTACAATGAAGGGATAAAATATGACTATAACAATGAAGGTTTAAAACAATTTTCTTTTTAGAAAGTTATTGTTAAGATAAACTAGTTAAAAAACATTAAAAGAGGAAAGAGGAAAAGTTGAAAAAATAAAATAAGAAAAAAATAAAATTAAAAAAATTTAACATTGCAAGACTGAAGGATCATTGGGAAAAAGCCATGAATTCTAGGTATGCTTTCCCCTAACTCTGGAGTTCTGCCATTCCTCTTGATCAGTGAGCTTGGTCTTGGCTGGACGTTCTTGCTGATCTTTGGTGGGCAGGGTCTGTTGCAGAGATTTTCAAATGTCTTTGCATGAGGTGGAATTGCACCACCCTTGCCAGAGACTGGGCTAAGTAATCTGCTCAGGTTCACTCTCAGAGCTTTTGTTCCCTGAACACTGTCCATACCACTTTGGAGGATGGGAATGAAAATGGCAGCCTCCCAATCTCTGGCCCAGAGGAGCTGAGAGCTCACGGCCCCACTCCTCAGTGCGCCCTCAGAGAAAAAGGGTCAATCACTCCCATCTCCCTGGTCTCTGGCCGCACTCCGAGCTCACCCAGCCTGTGATCAAACATTTCTATCTCTGGCACATGGCCCTGTTTGGAGTCTCCAAACCCAGCAGGTTACTGCCACACTGCTACTCCTGGAGGAGGAAGGGGAGTCTCCCTGGATCTGCCACTTGTGGGGTCCCTGCTCAAAGAGTAGTGGCCTGAATGTGCCTTTAATGTATCCCTGAGCTGAGTGCCCCTCTCCTTGGTTCCATCTCTGCAGCAGGCTTCCCTACTCCAATGCCTGTGAGCTCTGCCACACTCAGTCTTTTTGTGACCCTGTGGGTCCTGAGTCCATACTGTCCCTGCAAGGGCTCCACCCCTGCTTAGCCTCTGGAATGATGTTCCTCAGTGGAGCAGACTTCTAAAAGTTCTGATTTTGTGCTCCACTTCTCCAGCGCTCACCGGGAACCAGCCCTTTCCTCTGCGGTCTATCTTCCCTTTGCTTCAGATTCACTGTTTCACACATCCTACCTTTCAGAAAGTGGTCAATTTTCTGGTTTCTAGAATTGCTGCTTTTCTCTTTGATCTCCTATTGAGTTTGTAGCTGTTCAGAATGGTTTGATACCTATCTAGTTGAACTTCTGGGATCTGGGATCTTTTCAATCTGCTACTGCTCCACCATCTTGCCTGTCCTCTTAAACATCTACTCTTAACTTACCTACCCAACACAGTAAACTTTTTTTATTAACATAAAATGTATTATTTGTTTCAGGGGTACAAGTCTGTGATTCATCAGTCTTACAGAATTCACAGCACTTACCATAGCACATACCTCCCCCACTGTCCATCACCCAGCCCCTTCATCCCTCCCATCCCCCTCCCCTCCAGCAACATTCAGTTTGTTTCCCCGAGATTAAGAATCTTTTATGATTTGTCTCCTTCTCTGATTTCATCTTGTTTCATTTTTCCCTCTGTTCCCCTATGATCCTCTGTCCTGTTTCTCAAAATTCCTCATATGAGAGAGATCATATGACAATTGTCTTTCTCTAATTGACTTATTTCACTTAGCATGATACCCTCTAGTTCCATCGACATTGTTGCAAATGGCAAGGTTTCCTTTTCTGATAGCTACATAGTATTCCACTGTGTATGTGGAAACACACATACACATGTGTTTGTGTATACACACACAAACACACATACCACATCTTTATCCATTTATCTGTTGATGGACATCTTGGCTCTTTCCATAGTTTGGCTATTGTGGACATTGCTGTTATAAACATTGGGGTACATGTGCCCCTTCAGATCACTACATTTGTATCTTTAGGATAAATACCCTGCAGTGAGATTGCTGGGTTGTGAGGTAGGTCTATTTTCAACTTTTTGAGGAACTTCCATACTGTTTTCCAGAGTGGCTGCACCAGCTTGCATTCCCACCAACAGCCAACACAATATTCTTAATCCTTATGAAAAAAAAAATATATATATATATGGAATTAAAATCACTTTTCTTAAATATTCCTTCATTCATCATTTTATTTGTATGAATCCATAATTATTTTTTATCTAAAAACTCGGTCCATTCTACTGTGGATGGCTCTTTTGATTATTTCCACTTTGAGACTACCATTAATAATTCTGCTGTGAACATTCATGTCCTTTGGTGCATGGGCATGCACACTTTGTTGGGTCTGTACTTTAGGAGCTAAAGACTATATGCATATTACCATTACCAGTTTTTCAAATAGCTGTTCTAAATTGCACAGACACTTACAGTGTTACAAAAGTAAGACTTCCATAGTCTTACCAGTAGTTCATGTTATTTTGTTTCATTTTGTTTTCATTGTAGCCATTCTGATGGGTATGTAGTGGTAACAAATTAAGGTTGAATTTATATTTCCTTGACGATTAGTGAAGCTGAGCACCTTTTTGTGTGTTTATTGTGTATATTTTTAAATCTTTCTCTGTGAAGTGCTTAGCTTGGTCTCTTGCCCATATTTCTTCTATTGACTTCTCTCTTCCTCTCTCTCATTGATTTGAGGGTATTCTTTCTATATTCTCTATAAAAACCCTTTAATTGAAAATGTGTTGTGGAAGTCTGCTTGAGGCTTCCTTTTTATACTCTCTGTGTGGTATCTTTTGATAAACAGTTATTCTTAATGTACTCCAATTTATCAATATTTTCCTTTTTTGGATGTCCTTTTGTGTCCTGTTTAATATGGCTCTCCCTACCCCAAATCATGAATGTATTCTTCTTTGTTATTTTTTGAAAAGTTTTATTATTTTTGCTATTCATTTTAAAATCTATAGCCTACCTGAAATGTATTTTTCCCCCTGTGGTGTAAGCTAGAGGTCAATTTTCTTTTTCATGTATTTATACACAGGTGACCCAACATAATTTATTTTTTAAAAAAGGGAAAATAAAGATAATTTTACTTACTTCTTCCCAATTTCTATGCCTCTATTCCCTTTTCTTGCCTGACTGTGCTGACTATAATGTGAAATAAAAGTGGTAAAGACAGATATCCCTGCCATCTTCCCATTCTTAGATGCAAAGCATTCAGTCCTTTACCGTTAAATATGATGTTACAACTAAGGTTCTTTTTTCCATAGGTTCCCTTTGTTAGACTGAAGAAAGTTTCTTCTATTCCTGATGTTCTGAGAGTTTTTAATCGTTAAACTTTTTATATGTCAGTCTGTTTTGTTCTGTTAACATGGTGAATTATACTGGTGGATTTTTGAATGTTAAATCGAGGTTGCATTCCCAGGATAACCTCATTTGATCAAGATATGTTAGCTTTTGTATATATTCCTGGATTTAATTTGCTAATGTTTTATTAAAGATTTTACATCTCTGTTCATGAGGGATATTGGTCTCTGGTTTCCTTTTTGGGGTAATGTCTTTATAAGATCTTGGTTTCCGAATAATGCTAGTCTCATAAAATGAGTTCAGAAGTGTTCCTTGCTTCTCTATCCCTAAAAAGTGTTTTAGGACTTGCTGTTATTTCCCAAACGTTTGAGATGTGGTCATCTGGGCCATGACTTGTCTTTGTGAGAAGGTTTATAATTATAGATTCATTTTCACTATGTGACATAGAATTCCATCATTATAACTGAGTCAGTATTAATAATTTGTGTCATTCAAGAAATTTATCAGTGTCACCAAAGTAAACTGATATATTGTCATAAATGATATTGTCTTTTTTTTTTAAACCATCTATGGGATCTATACTGGTGTTCCCTCTTTCATTCCTGACATTGGTAATTGTGTCTTCTCACTGATTTTCTAGATCATCCTGGCTGGAGATTTGTTAATTTTACTTATCTTTTCAGTCGGTTTTTTATTTAGTTGATTTTTCTCTATTATATGTACATTTTTATTGGTTTCTGCTTGTATCTCTACTCTTTCTTTTCTTTGAAGTGGAAACTCAGAGAATTTGTTTTAGAAGAGATTATTATAAACAACTTCAGACCGGTAATTTGAAATCTTTGCTTTAATAGACAGTATATTACTAAAGCTATTAAAAAATAAAGCCCATATTAGACATTCACTTATAAAAGAAATTGAACTGAAAGATAAAATATGCCCATATCCGGGGTGCCCCAGACTGTTTAATGAGAACAGATCCTCAAAGGGCAATTATTCTCAGTAGTATAAAAATGATTCTAAAGAATAGGGGGAAAAACAAAAAAGAGGATGGGCACCTGGCTGGCTCAGTTGGTTGAGCATCTGCCTTCAGCTCAGGTCATAATCCCAGGGTCCTGGGATCAAGACCCACATCAGGCTCCCTGCTCAACAGGAAGTCTGCTTCTCCCTCTCCCTCTGCCTCTCCCCTGGCTCATTCTCTCTCTCAAATAATTTTTTTTTTTTTTAAAGAAGAGAAAGTATTCTCCAACTTACATTGATGTTAGAATATTCTTAAGGCTAGAACTAGGTGAGAGTGGTATGAAGAGGGCAAATTATAGGTTGATTTCACTTGCAAAAATCAACATCGTGATAGGGTCAGGGCAAACTATGGTTTTAAAAACATCAACAGATTTGTTCCCATTAACCCCTTCTTTCATTTTTAATATTGTTTATTTGTGCCTTCTCTCTTTTGTTTCTCTTAGTCATTCTCGTTGGCTTTTCTGCTTGATTGATTGATTTTGAAGAAACAATTTTTGGCTTTGATGCTTTCAGCTGTGGCTGTAATTCCATTCTTTAAAACTGTCTTTTTCAGGGCGCCTGGGTGGCTCAGTGGGTTAAGCCTCTGCCTTCAGCTCAGGTCATGATCTCAGGGTCCTGGGATCGAGCCCTGCCTCAGGCTCTCTGCTCAGTGGTGAGCCTGCTTCCCCCTCTCTCTGCCTGCCTCTCTGCCTACTTGTGATCTCTCTCTCTCTCTGTCAAATGAATAAAAATAAAATCTTAAAAAAGAAAAAACAACTGTCTTTTTCTTTCCATTTGGTTTATTCTTTATTTTTCATCTCCTAAAAAAAAAAAAAAACTTAGAAACATTTTTAGTGTCTTTATTGCTGAAAATTTCAAGCATACCCAAAAATAGATTGGTATAATGAACCCTCATATACATGTCAACTACTTTATGTAATCAGCAATATATTGTCATTTTGTTTAAGCTATTCTTTTTAAAATTTTACTTTATACTGAGAAGCAACTTCCAAATATCATGCTATTTCTTATGTAAGTATGTCAGTGTGCCTCTTTAACAGAGAGGAACTATTAAATATACTCACCCTATCATCATGCCTAACAAAATTAATAAACTCCACTTAAAGTTTTTTTTTTTAATTTTTTCTGTGTTCCAAGATTCACTGCTTATGCACCACACCCAGTGCTCCAGGCAATCCATCCCCTCCTTAATACCTACCACCCTAGCCACGTTGAAAACTTTTCAAATATCTTAAAAAAAAAAAAAAAAAAAAAGTTTTAGGAGCCCATTTGTTTGCAATAGGATCTAAATTGTGCCCACACATTGCATTCACTTATTGTGAATGTAGGATTGTTATTTTATAACTGTCCCTCCTTTTTACCTTTTTATTTCAAGTCCTTTGAATTTGGGGAGAAATTGAGTTACATTTTACCATACAGAATCCTACATTCTGGAATTCTCAAGTTACTTCCATGTGCTATCACTTGTTTCTTCATTCTCTGAGTTTTCAGTAGTTAAATGTAGAGATTTGACTGGATTCAGGATCAGTTTTTTGGGCAAGACTATTTTAGAGGTGATGCAGTGAACTCATTACCCATTTGCATCACATTGTGGGAAACATGATGTTTATGCTGGGAGGGTTCAGGTGACAGCCCCCTCATCCCTCCTTTGTAAAAGCTCCATTTACTTTTTATTTGATCTTTCCCCCACTGATTGCCTATTTTCTTTTTTAAATGTAAAAATTGAAGTTATAAAATATATTGCAAATTTTAAGATTGTGTAATTATACATGTGATTTGTTCTTTGATATGTGCGTTTTTTAGATACAGGCTTTAATTATTTTTTAATTTTTTATTATTTATTTATTTATTTGCCTAGTGTGTATGTGTGGAGCTTTTGTTTAACTTTTTCTTATTGATTTTAATTTATTATTTGTACTGTGGTCAGAGAATAAGGAGCATATTAATAATCTCTTTAGGATTTCATGAGGTTGTTTTATATCATAGTATACGTCACATCTTTTTTCTCTGTATGTAGCTTTTCTTGTGCTTTTTATGTCCTTGTTTGCTTATAAAATTGTCAGGTGCCAGTTGATATCTATTTGAACTTTATGCCAAACTTTCCAGTTGTATTATTTAAATACCTTATATCCTTTATTCCACAATATCGTTTATTAGGAAAAATGTTTGAAAATTTCTCATGATGATGGTGGATTTCTTAATCTCTCTTTGTAAAGGTATCCATTTTTTATATTCAGAGGCTATGTTGTTAGGTACATAGGTTGGTAATTATTACATCTTTCTTTAAATTGTTCTTTTTGTCATTATATCATTTGTGGCCATTTAATTCCCTAATAATACCTTTTTTAAATTAGTCTATTTTGTATATAACATAGCTCTACAAGTTTTTAGTTTTTGCTCAGCATCTAGTAATGTATCTTTCAGCTTTTTCATTTTAAGCCTTTCAGGGTTGTCATGTTTTAGATATGTTTCTTATAAAAGAATACATTACAGTTAGATTTTTTTTTATCTAGAAACTCTGCTTTTAATTATTTTCCATAAAAAATGGAAACTCTTTAGCACATTTTTTTAAAAAAAGAATACCTTTATTGAAAGTATCTTAACGATAAATTGAGTAAAGCTATTTTTATATAAAATGTTGTCATTACAAATAATTATCCCATTATATATTATAAATTATCTTTTTTTTTTTGCTTTAAATAACAAGTGTCTACACTTATCATTTATTTCCTCCCCTTGACATTCACATATTTTAAACAATAATCATTGGTGTTTTCACCTTCTTTGAACTTTTTGTCTTAAGTTTCAAGTTAAGCATCACTTTTATTTATTTTAGGTATCTTCTGTCAAATCATTGACCCTAAAATTTCTAATGCTGTTTTGATATTTAGTATATAATTATATTGTACACTTGAATTATGTTTGAAGGTATTAATTTTTTATATTCATCTTAGGAATAAAGTATAACAATTACATTTTTCCATTATTTTCTCATAGTTATAAACAACTGGGTTGATTTGATACACTTTTTTATTAGACATTTGTTTCACATTACATAAGCCATTATATTCTAAAGTAGGCTTTAAAATATGGCCAGAATTGTTCATTGCAGAAAAGAACCTGGAGTGCTGAGAAACAATGAAAGGTCAAGTTTAACACCTTGTACAACTTGTGGTGATGCTGTTGTTAACATGGAATGTATTGCTTTATTAGCCGTAGAAGTTTATTAGTGAGTGCAGATTACCATCACTCAGGATAGATTCTGGTCCTTTGAGTGAAGAGGAGCTGGTCTAATTAATGATGGCACTTCTAACCTCAATTAATTTGTTATTTTAGTGAAGACTTCAATAAGACGTACTGTTTTTTCTCTCAGGTAACAGTAAATATTACAGAAATAATACAAAATGAAGTGCAACTCTTTGGAAAGCCTTATAGTGCAGACATATTTACACGACAGAAGCATTCTAAGTGGACTCTCTTGTGGCCTCTTTATTTTCTAGGAACAATCACATAGAATATGAGAGGCAGGAATAAACAAGTCACTTATGTGGGAGCAATTACAGAGGCCTCTCTTCATACTGCCTCAGAGACTAAGACATCTAGTTGCACTTAGTTCTGCATGGTTTGAGTTACCTCTGGATCAGTTCTATTCCCCTTTTGAAAATTTTAGTTACTGTGGCCATGTTTTGGTTATTAAATATTTTGTCATATTTTCAAAGTAATGACTCCCCTACTACTTTATGTATTTCATTACACTGGAGACACTCTATGGGGTACTCCTGAAGTAGAGTCTTCACTCAAAGTAGGGTCTGCTGTAATTATAAAATAGAAGGGAGAACTAGGACCAGCCCACTGCTCCCCCAGCAGTGTAAACCGCACTGGATGAATAAGCCTGTCAGTGGTCCGACTTGTCTGCATTTCTAGCCTCTGCAAGGTCTAGTGGATGAATAAATTGTGTGTGGTTCAAGGAATACAACAATTTAAAACCAGATGCTTAGGCCACTAAGCCATTTCTTCTGGCACATTGTGTAAAGCATGAAGTTGCAAATATAGCAGATAATTGAAATTTAGATTTTAGATATGGACATTCTTAGCAGCCCTCCTTTGGCTTTTTTTGCTGAGAGTCTTAGAAGTATATTTAACAGTTCATATTAATGCAGTCAAAATTAAGCCTTTGTGTGTGTGTGTGTGTTTTAAGTTCTTCTTCAACAAGGAGAGTATTAATGATAAAAACAAAGGAAAATTGTCTAAACTTAAAAGTGTGTCCAAACTGAAGATGGAAAATATTCTGTTTTTTTAAGGAAATAAAGTTTTGAGTTCTCTTTTTGGTGTCTTTTAAATTTCAGCTTAAAACACACACACACATATATTTCACACACACACGTACATGTACTTGTTCCTCCATTGATTAAAAGTGTCATTCTTCTTTGTCCATCATATAATGTACTTTCCATAAATTAGCTGCTTCATTTCTTCTTTTTATGCTAATCAAATTATAGTGCTCTTTCGGCTGAAGTGGGGCATGGGACTTGGCATTCTATAATCCTGGCAGCCCTGTAGCTAGCTTTTTTAAGAAGTCATCCACCATGGCAATTTGAGCCGTAAAATTTCTCCTTTTTTTCTTGCTGTCTTCAGTATCATGGGCAAAAATGGTCATATTTTAGTAGGTTCTTTACACTTCACAAAACATCTTTTTAATGAGATTATTTGAGTAATGCAAGAGATAAAGTTAATAATGTGTTGAAACGACATTGCTTTATCAAAAAATAGGTGGAGAAAAGTAAAATTTTATCAGAAATGGTGGTGTGAAAAGGCACCAGCCTGGACTGAATGTCACCATTTCATTAGTGTTAATGTTAGATGATTCAGATGACAAAGTAATATGGCAAATGGTAGCATCAAAGACACAAACAAAACCTCTACCAGATTTAAAGTGATGCTGATCACACTAGCTGTTGAAGGTAGGAGCAGGCAGAATGGGTACATCATCATTCCATGCAGAAAATCATGTCTTGACTAGAAGCCATACCTAAGAAATTCTTAAAGCATGGCTTCAAATGTGACTTTGGAAGTACTGCAGACAGTAAGGTTAGACCAACTGTTCTAGTCCAGAGCAGTGGTATATTTTGAGAGATATTTTTATGTGTAAGTGTCCAGATGAATATGATTCTGGAGACAATAAAATGCATGGCATCAGGCTTTAAAGAGTTTAAACTGTAAACCAAATGACTACCAAGTTTTTGCCTGGAGGCTCTAACTCTTGGACACTTGCTAGTCTTTCCAGAAACAGACACCCACATTGAGAAGTCATCATTAGTTCCCTCATGGAACCTGAAGGTAATGATAGAACACACACCCAGTTCTACATTTGACAGCTGTACAGAGTCAGTTCTTACCGAGGTAAAGATTACAACTTGACAGAGTTTGGACTTAAGTGAGGAAATGAATTCAGATAAGAAGTCTAGAAGCATGAACACGTTGAGGATTGACTTATTCAGATGGACAGGAAAAGAATAAGTTGATTGGTATATTGCTTTGTAAAAGAATAGGGTGCATTGTGATAACTTGGATTTGGGAAATGACTGAATTGTTTTGAAAAATAATGGGAAAAAAGCCAACAAATTTCCCTCTGTGTCAAGTCATTTGGAACCATAATCACAAGAATATGAGAGAACTGTTGTGAGGGAGGAAAAATTTCCTCTACCCTCAAAGATTCTTCTACCGGGACTAAGAATTAAATTGATAAGAGACAAAATAATGGGAGAAAATCTTACTTAGTGTGCATAGGGAGATTCACACAGATATGGGAAATTCTAAAGACACTTAGGCAACAGAATGCTTATATGAGCTAAGGAGAGGAGGTAGGAGTCTGAGGGTACAAAGAAGAGAAAGACCATTTATTAGCAGGAAGGTGAAAAGAGATGTTTGGAAAACAAAGTTTACCCTATTATGTAGATAAGTTTCTTAGGTAAAGAGGAATCTCTATCAATAGCTCTCTGGTAGGAGCAGGAAATTGAAGAGGAGGAACAGAGCTTTTCCTGAGTCTGCTGGGTTTTGATTGCTTTTAACTCAAATAACGTTCATGCCAAAGTGACCCATCTTGTGGTGGCCTGTTCTTGGTCCCCCTATTTAAAAATTGGCCCTCAAGTTGCACCCTTTTTTGGGGGCTAAAAGTCTGACAACAGAATGGGACAAATTCACATTACATTAATATAGATGGTTACTGACTCATTTTTTTCCGTTTCTAAACTCCTTTCTATGACTCTCTGCTTCCTGGTCAACTTCTTTGTCCCTCTACTCTTGTAGATTCCTGTGGCTGAGGCCAAAGAATCGAACTGATAAAGATATAACAAAAGAAAAAACAGTTTTAGTTACATAATGCACATGCTTGCATAAGAGTTCGAAAAATGTGGCTCAAGGAGGTAGCCAGATGGGTGAGGCTTATATCCATTTAGGGCTAAACAAGGAGAAAGCGTTGGGGGTTTCTGAACCTGGGAAGCATGCTTTGGGAAGGTAAGAAGAAGAAATGTGTGGTAAAGAAGTGTTGCCTTGTTATGCAGATAAGAATCAAGTGATAAGAGTTGTCTCTTGGAATAGCTGTCTTCTGCGTAGGAAGGCGTCTTTACAAATGGAAATTTCCTTTATAAAAGAGGAAATTTGTACTTTACTTTTAGGCATTAGGATGAGCTAAAGAGCTTTTCCTAGCATCTGCTTGTTCTCAATTGTCTTTAGCTCACAATAGTCCTTTTTGCCTCAGTAGCATATTTTGGATATGCTAATTTGGCACATTCTGATACTCTTTCACATCAATAATATAGATTTATACAACTAACTGCTGACTTCATGCTGCAAAGTATATAGAATGCTGCAAAACAGATGCCCTCTCTTCTCTACAAGCCCCAAATCTTGGTACCCAGCCATGAAACCATGTGCCATCTTGATGAGTACATCTTACCGTCAGACTGGGGAGAACAAGGAAATACACACAAATTGCTTGCCCTGATTCTTTTCACTGTCCATGACACTTCAGCCTACTGCTCTGTACCAGCCAGCAAATCATTGTCTCTCTTTCTGCTAAGAGGCTTCGTTTATTAAAGCAGAGGGTAAGTGCACTGAGTGCACTATTTTGTTCCTGGTCTTTTCTCCAGTGAAAATCCTAGCCATTACCCTTTCTGTATGCATGTATTTCCATCTTGAAGAATGAATAAAAATTAAGATTTTCCTTATTGTCATATTTGATCATCCCTTAGAAAAAGGTCACCCACAGAAAGTTAACCAATATATTTGATTATATAGACCTATTATTTTTGTTTCCTGTTGCCATTCCCTTCTGAAGAGCTCTTAAATGCTGTAATTTTAATCCGCTGTGATTGCCTCACAAGTGAAGAGGTCATTTGCTGTATTTTGTAGAGACACATCACCTGAGTGCCCTCAGCGACAGTAGAAGTATTTCCCTTGTAATAAGGAGCGAAGAGAGGGGTTTCCATCACCACTCAGTTTAAAAACTCTCATCTGTCAGGAAGCATGCACTTTTCTGTGCGACCCTGGGAGTTCGTTAAAAGTGTGAGATTGCGTCACTGATTAGCCATGGCTGAGGGCCTGGGTGATGATGTTGTGGCAGCAACCTTAACAGAAATTGAATAAAAAGAAAATCTCTATTTTGTTCAGGCCAAGGGAGGCTTTGATTAGAACTCTTTCTCCTTTTTCACTTGGGACTCTGTTTTGTGGTGTCATTGAGGAAGTGATCTGGTATAGATTTGAAAAAGGACCACTTCATTTTTTTTTTTTTTACCCTTCTATTAAACTGCTCATTTATTAAAAATATAGTTCAGGAAACATTCAAATATTTGTAAGTATTAATAAACCGACGTTGTGCTGAGTGATTAGAAAGATACAGTTTCCTTTCAGTATGTTATTTCTGTACGCAGTTATGAAAAGGTGAGCTGCCCCACATTTCCGTGGGAGGGAGGGTAGAGGTACGGCCTAGTTCACAGGCACCAGGATGGATGAGTTGGTTTGTTCATTGATTTATTTGTTCTATAAAGATGAGTGTCCACTGTATACTGATAAAACTCAAGCAGGGAACCTAATGTAGACTGGCATGGCTTGCTTTCTTCCAACTTTGTCAATTTGAAATCATGTGAGCTTTTGTAAGAATTTCATATGACATTGATCAGATAGCCTTTACTGAGTGTAGTTACAGTGTTCCTGAAGCCTAATGAAAGTGGAGGTGGTAGAGGTGTTGGGTCCCCCAATAATGGGTCCATGGTCAAATGAGCGAGACTGATACAAAGCGAAGGTCAAGCAAAGCTTTATTTCACGCCAAGCATCAAGAATCAAACCGACCGTCAAACAGACTGGTCGGGGCCGCCCCTTACAGAAAGGGCGACCACTCCCTGCCTCACAGACTAACTTATAGAGCAACGGCCATGTGGTTGGGCCTGGCCACACACAGGTGGCAGATGAGATTGTAACACACAGAGAAAGCTGCACAGTCCTGCTAGGTCACACACGGGTGGCCAATTGAATTACAATTCACCCCGTAGTAGCTATTTGAACTAGCCTCTCACCTTGGTCAGAATTGGCGCCCAAAAGGTGCCCAAAAGGCGGGGCCCATCCTCCTTGGTAGCGAGGGAGACAGTATGCGCGCTTTACTGATTGGATGTCTCCATCTGACCCAACTCATCCCTGCCTTCGGGCTGTTATCTCCACCTGACCTGACCCACCCTTGTATTTGGGCTTTGTTACCTGGGACTGGTTTCCCAGACTTGCTTTCAAGTAAGTTCCCCTGGGGGGGGTGGGGCAGGGTCCACTTAAGTTTTACTGCATAAACAACAAAATGGCTGTTCAACCGGGGTGGGGCCATTCTGGCTAAATAGGCCCTTACAGAGGGGCAGCTGGGTGGCTCATTTGTTAAGCGTCTGCCTTCAGTTCAGGTCGTGATCCCAGGGTCCTGGGATCGAGCCCTGCATTTGTCTCCAGGCAGGAGGCCTCCTCCCTCTCCCACTCTCCCTGCTTGTGTTCCCTCTCTCGATAGCTTTCTCTCTGTCAAATAAATAAAATCTTAAAAAAAAAAAAAAAGAATAAAAGTGGAAGTGGTAGAGAAATTGGCAATGATACCCATGCTATGTGGAAGGTTGGCCCTGTGATTCTGGGAAGTTCTTCATGAAGCTGGTTTGTAGCTCTTATGTAAGAAGAATCAGAAGTTCTAAACCATCTGCCAGTTTCATCCTCTACCAGTTTTTAATTGCTTAAATTTTCTTGTCCCATGGAATTGCCCCATTAGCTATGGTCATTTGGTAGATCTGGATGAGAGTCAAAGGTTAACCCAGGCATGCCATTTGGATTAAATCATCACTATCTAATAGAAGCAGTTCTAAAAATGTGAATTAAGAAATCTGTGGAGTATGGGGTGCCTGGGTGGCTCAGTGGGTTAAAGCCTCTGCCTTTGGCTCGGGTCATGATCCCAGGGTCCTGGGATCGAGCCCAGCATCCGGGCTTTCTGCTCAGCGGGGAGCCTGCTTCCTCCTCTCTCTCTCTGACTGCCTCTCTGCCTACTTGTGCTCTCTGTCAAATAAATAAATAAAATCTTTAAAAGAAAAAAAAAAAGGAAATATGTAGCACATTTGCCACATATTCTAGTAATTGCTTGGAGGCAGTGGTTGGAAGAGATTTAAGAATCAGAGGCTAGAATTTGTCAATCTCAGAATAGCCACAAATGGACCAGTAGTCAAGAACATCACACCTTTAGTACTTACAGATTTAACATTTGAAATTTCGTATATACTGCATGTAAGCCAAAGGTCCAGAACATGTAATAATTTGTAATTTTGCAATGGCGCGATGTGAGTCACTCACACTGAGAAGTTCAGAAGCTAATCACTTAGCTTGTCAAGGAGGCTTCAGAAAAAGATTGCAACGTCTGCTGACATGTGTTGAAGGGATGTTTGTACCGTGCCTCTCCCCTCCCTGGAGGTTCTCAGGGGAGTAGATGGGCAGTGTGATCAGTGGGGCACCCTCCCAAATCCACTCAGGCCTTTTATCTGTAGCAGCCACCACCTGTCCTGTTCAGATACTGTCCCGTGTAGCGATCACTATCTAAGAATCTCTGAAAACATTTAATATTCCTGTAAGACAAATCTCATGATTCTGTCCAACATATGGGCTTAGATTAGCAGATGGATGTCCCATCTGAACCTTGAGATCATTGTCAAGATTGAGGAGTTTTGAAAGCCGTGAACATTTTATGCACAATTCTATGTGTATATGCATATATATATATATATATATATATATATATATATATATCTGTATTGGGAGATGAATCATTACCCTTAGTATTGCAGATGAGACTATGATTAAAAAAAAAACAACGACTAAAAATACTGCTTCAGATGAAGAATAATTAATTTCTGTTAGTCGACTTGCTTATTCAGCTGTTACATGCAAGAAGGGTCAAGGTTGGGGAAAGAATTGCACTACAGTTGGGATCTGACTGGTGCTCAGTTGAGTTGAATTTTGGAGCATACACAGATGAATATTAGTGAGACCAGCTGCTACTCCCTTCTCTCTGGCCTCTCTGCTCCTTTCTCCCCAAAAGGAGCTCATTAAGGTGAGGAGTATATACGTTTTTATCCCCACTACTTAGCATAGTGCCTGGCACAATGGAAACCCACAATAAGTGTGTGTGAACTGAATGAATCCTGTTTGGCTCATGGGTTTGCTAGCCCTGGCTAACATCTCATTTAGTAGGTTTTGATTCACAAGAATATCTCCTTGGCGAGTAATAAGGACTTAGGTTGGCCCCTCCCTTGGCTTCCTGTATTTGATTTTGCTTTTGGTTCTAGTTTCTGAAACAGAAGCAAGAAGTTAGTGAGTGAAGTGAAGGTGTAAGGACACTGCAGAAGTGAAAATCAACCAGGATGAGAACAAGAGATGAGGCATGGGGGGAAGTAGATAAATAAACTAGTTAAAATAATGGGACTGGAGGAAATGCTAGAGGACTAACGCAAAGATTGATTGGTGAAGGCAATGAGAAGGCGATGGCAAGGAAGGATGCCGCAGGTTATAAACGAGGAAACAAAAGCTCAGTGTAGAAGCAGCTCTAGGTTGGAGGTTGGGAGCATGAAGATAATGGACATGTCCTACTTCAGAGGGATGCTGAGTAAGTGGGTCCCCTGGGGAATGTCAGTTTTCATTTAAATTTAGGTGATAGAGAGGATAGTTGAAGAAATTCTTGAGGTTGTGAAAGAGTTTCAGGGCATTCCACAAATAATGGAGGAGGAGGTAGATTTGGAGGTATGTAAGAAGGGATGTACCGTTGAAGGATAAGGAGGTGCCCAAGGAGGGAGGAACAATGGGAAAAAGGCCATTGAGCCGAGAGGTTTTTTGTCACCTTGACCTGTGTTTGGATCTAAAGAAGTGAGAGAGCTGGAAGAGAAGGGGATAGTGAATAAAAATTACGGAGAGCCTTGCTACAGTAGTGGGGCTTTGCTCATGGTCCTGCCTCAGGTGCAAGGTCACTGTCTTTCCCATGATCAAGACTCTCCTGTCTAGAGGTTTCAGCATGTTGGGGTTTCTTTCCCAGCTGGCAAGAGCCTGAAAAACTCAAGCTTCCAGTGACCATGGAATTTAGATGGCTTTAAATATTGGTTTAGAAATATTTTATAAATAATGGAAGGCATTTTACATTGCATTATGATAAATAAAATATAAAGCCATATATAAAGAATCATAACCAGCCAGGTACAAATTGGTGCATTCTTTTACTTCAATTATTTTCATCCATAAATAAAGATTAGCTTTCAATTCTGCTTTAAATTCTCTTGCCAGAGATGCCTCTGGCAACAGTTTCAGCTAGTTTGCAGCTTTGAATGTAAAGACAGTGTCACAGACATCTTTGAATCCCCCCATAGTCTCGTGTAATACTCTGCACGTTGTAGAGCGTTCACCAATGTTGAGATACATACATATTATTTTTTTATCGAATGTTACCTAAGCGACTTTACAGTAAAGGATTTCTAGGGAAAGGATTTCTTTATCCAGTAAACACCTCTAAAGTGAAATATTTATTGTATTTCAGACCTGTGCTAGGCGACAGGTATACAAAACTAGAAAAGACACATTCCCCACCCCCGGGATGTCAGAACCAAGCAAGGGAGACAGACCTACAAAGGAATCCTTGCCTACCCTGAAATGAATATGGAACTTTTGTACGGCACTAACATGGCCTGAGGAGCAAGACTGCATCTATGTAGAGAGCTCAAGGAGACGTGCCCATTCTATTAAAGGATGTTGAAGGTGGGATAGATGTTTGCCGGAAAAGCAGTGGTGGTCTATGCAGCTGGTGTGTCTAGACATTTGTTGAGTATCTACTTTATGCCAAGCATTGTTCCAGTCTTTGGGGATATATAAGTGAAGAAAACCACAGCCCACTTGCAGCCTACATTTTAACTATTGATATCTAGACTAATGAGATCTTCTTAATGGGGCAGAACTTCCCCCCACACCTCAGGTACTGTACAGTTTTAAGTAGAGAACATTTGTATCTGAGCAGAAACGCATGGTTCCTTCCTTATATGATCTAGTCTCGTTAGTTATAGCTACTTTTGCTGAATCTCCCCAACTCTCTATTGTATCTCTCTATCTAGAGAAAAACAAAACAAAAGCATACTTTTTTGCTGACTGTGACTCTTGACTACAGATGTTCTCTGGGGTTCAGACCTGTGCACTTTCCTTAAAGCTGTTTCCACATGTTGTTAACACCCAAGATGGCACAGCTGGCTCTGCCTTGCCCTGCTGCTTTCCTTGTGCGGTACTATTCCTTCTCCTGCTGTTTCTCATTCTTCACATATGTCACGGCCAAGATTGCTTCAAGTGCATCTTACATTGTCAGAGAAGATCCTTCCCCAATGTTTATTTTCAATTGGTCTTTATAAGTTAGTGAGATCACTTTTTCGAAACTAGAGGCTTCCAATAAAGGTGTCATGGAGTGAAATGCAAGAATGACAAAGCGAATGGCAAAATGATTGTGTGCAAAGATAGATGGAGGTCATGGGAGAGAGGTAAGTGTGCGTGGCAGGGTGAAAGGAGTTGGGGCCTGGATGAGAGGAGAGTAAAATGCTTATGGGATGAGGGCAATGGAAGGACATTTTTTTTAAGTCCTTGAATGTGCCTTATTCATGAATGAAGATGGGTTGTAAGCTTGGTGCTCCCATCTGATCATTATAAAGGATTTTCAACATAGATTTTTTACTTCCTTTATTTTGAAAATCTTTTTGAAAGGTTCTACTAAACCAAGCATACACATAATACCCTGTGCATCCCCCCCCCCCCCCGCCTCCTTGCTAAAACACATCTTTATGGACTTGGTCTGTGGATTCAAAATTTTCCACATCCCATTTTCACAGTGAAGGTTTTCATAGTGAAGACCAGGAGGAAAGTGTGCCTGTGGCAGCAAGAGTGAGGTGCTCGTACAAATGAGAAGTATGCCTTTAATAATCTGTCCTTTTATCTTTATACTTTCTCCCAGCCAAACCTGAAAGTCCTACAGCTTTGCTTAAATGCCTGTGGTACATTTACCTGAGTCAAACTTGATTGAAATGTATTTCAGGCGGCGACTGGGTGGCTCAGTGGGTTAAAGCCTCTGCCTTCGGCTCGGGTCATGATCCCAGGGTCCTGGGATCGAGCCCCAAATCAGGCTCTCTGCTCAGCAGGGAGCCTGCTTCCTCCTCTCTCTCTCTGCCTGCCTCTCTGCCAACTTGTGATCTCTGTCAAATAAATAAATAAATAAATCTTAAAAAAAAAAAAAAAAAAGAAATGTATTTCAGCCAGCAAAGTGAAAACGATTAAGCTAGAAATTTTTTGTAATTGCTGACCAGCTTTGGGTGATGGTTTATAGACATATGTGAGGCCCCAGTGCCATCCAACTGTCCCTTTTCGCAGTCCTATATTCTAAATATTTGGGAAGATGGTACAGTTTAAGTAGATTAAATGGAAGAGCAGCAGATGTTTACAATACCTTTGAGCCTCTGTTTTATGGTGGGAGCGTGATCTCAAGCAGACCCTTACTGGAGTGTGTGCTGTATCGTTCAATATTGTCACCCTTTCAGAAATAGACAGTGTCACCTTGGGCCTCAGCATTAAGCTCCAGTGGTTCTGAAGTGGTTAATAAATATAGAAAAGTAGGGAAAATCAGCTACAACTGGGTGGGGGCAAGAATCTATAAGTCAAAGTGGTCATTATAAGTATGTGTCAGTGTTGGAAAAAAAAAATTCATGTGTTTCCTACTTTTCATTTCAGCACTTTTTGAAATGTGTTGAGTGTGAGTAAGAAAGAGTGGACATTAAAATAAGGGTTGCAGAATCCCCTTGTTGAACTTCTGAACTCCCACATTTCTCTGAATTTTAAAGCAGTCTTTCACTAATGTGTTTGCTTGGGAAGCAGCAACCCATTGGTGTTGGTTGGGCTTCTGTGGAAAGATTGGAACAGGTGACACGCTGTTCCTCACATCAATGGTGGTTTTCCTTTGGTACCTCGGTGAGATTGGTCAGTGTGTCTATTCTCAAATCTCACAAACAAAACAGAATCTACTCCCCTGCCCCCATGCTCTTTAAACTCCTACGAGGTTTTAACTCTGTGGTATCAGGCTTAGTCAAGACCACTTTAAAATTCATACTAGAGGGGTGCTCAGGGGGTTAAAATTTCTGCTTTCGGCTCAGGTCATGATCCCAGGGTCCTGGGATCGAGTCCCACATCGGGCTCTCTGCTCAGCAGGGAACCTGCTTCCCCCTCTCTATCTGCCTGCCTCTCTGCCTACTTGTGATCTCTGTCAAATAAATAAATAAAATCTTTAAAAAAAAATTCCTACTAGAAACACATAAGCAACACACACACACACACACACACACACACACACACACACACACCCAGCAGGTAAAATGTGTAAAGGGTCTACATTTTTAAAAAAATATATATTAAAAAATTTTTCACTGTCTTCTCAGACCTAACTCAGAATACTGGGAAATCATACCAGTGAATTCTAACTGTGCTAATTAACAAGAAGGAAAGGAAATATCCAAAAAAGATCATAGAAAATAACAAGATAATGAGGTATAGATGGGAGGGTTAGGTTTTAAGTGTGCTTTACCTCATGCCATAGATTTGTTCCTCAAAAGTTATTTAGAATCCATATGTGAAGAAAGTATAAAATTATATATTTCTGTGAGAATTTGCTTCTCAGGAGAAGCCTTCCAAGAAAGCATTTGTTCAAATGAATAATCACCTCTTAATTGATCTCTTGGAGAATTTTTCTAAGTATGTTTCTTCAGTGGGGGCTTTCCTGCCTTACTATGTAGTGTACCTTCACTGAGTCCTGGGACATTTTAGATCTGGAATGGAAATAGAAATCTTCCTATCTCCATGTTACAGATAATGAAAGTGAGAGCCAGGAAATTAGGCGTCCAGTCACTAGGCAAAGCAGTGGGAGAACTTCTATTGGAAACGTTCTCCTTTGTCTTAGACTGGAGCTTAATTTTACTACAGTACCTTAGTTTCCCCCCTTTAAAATTTATTTTTATTAAATCTATTAAAATCATGCAATATGTCTTGGACACAGACCAGATGAAGAGAAGATATAGCCAACTCTATGTTGTCGGTGGGGTTTAACCTGGGCAGAACGTCATTCATAACTGTGCTCTCTGGGGGACAGTCCACTGGAAGATTGCTGACTTTTAGTGTATTTTTTAAAGTCCAGGATTATTTCAGTCCTGTCCAGATTTACCCCATGTTTATTCCAGTAACTTACTCTTGGCTTGGCAGTATGTGTGTACGTGTGCACGAACACCTCATAGCCAAGATTTGGGGACTAATTATTTATGATCTAATTAATTGTGTTCTGCCAAAATAACTTTTTGTTTAAAAAATGGAATTATTAGAGCTCAGTCTTCAGAATAATGAAACACTTGATAGATTTTCATAGAAATCATTTCTTTTAATTTTCATGATAGGATGTTATTTCTTTATTCTATTTGCATTAAATCTGTAACTGAGAGATATTTCAATGTAAATATAGTTAACGTGTTTGTATGCAGACCTAAATCTCAGGAGACAGGTCCTACGTAATCTTAGTTCTGTCTTTGACCCTTCATTTCACCTTGGACATGACATTAATCATTTTGTTTTGGATATGTCCATGCATAAAATTAAAATAAGAATGCCAAGAAATTATCTAGGATTGTCATGAATATGCATCTAGTTATATATGAAATATTTTGAGATCTTTGAAAGACAGAAAATATACTCAAGACCTTATTAGAGTTTTTGTTAATGTCATTGAATGAAAACAGGATCGATAAAATGAATGATAAGGTCAGCATTCATTAAGTCAGTAGCTATGACCATGGTACTCAGAAGAGAGCACTAAACCGAAAATCAGGAATCCTGGATTCTGGATTTGTTGCTGTCACAATAAGTAAAAATGGCTAGTCACCTCATTGTTCTGGGTCTCAGTTTTCTTAGCTATAAAATGAATGGACTGGCTCATCAGTGCCGTTCTTTCCAGTGCTTAATTAATATTGTTAAGAGTTTCTGAAGATCTTTAGTAGTTACTGTAGGTCACTGTTTCTCAAAGTGTGGTTCCTTGACTAGAAGCAGCAGGAACTTGTTAAAAACGCAAATTCACAGGGCTTACCCTAGATCTCCTGCGTCAGAACCTCAGCCCCAACAATCTGTTTTCACAAGGTTCCAGGTGATTCTGATGTAGGCTAAAATTTGAGGAACTCTGTTAAAATTGTCCTTATTCTTAAAAAACTTGAAATTTAGCACTTTTCAATCTCCAATTTTCTTGCCTATTTCTAGACATATGGATATATAGTCTAATATATATTTATAAATAAAAATACGAAAAAATATATAAAAGGAATTATGGGCATGTTAAATTGATAGAACTGAAATATTTTTTTAAAGACTTTGTTTATTTATTAATTACAGAGAGAGAGGGCAAGAGAGGGAACACAAGCAGGGAGAGCAGGAGAGGGAGAAGCAGACCTCCCTCTCAGCAGGGCTCTATCCCAGGGCCCTGGGATCCTGACCTGAACTGAATGCAGGTGTTTAATAAATGAGCCACCCAGGTGCCCCTAGAACTGAAACTTTTTGAGGTGGTATCTATGCAGGTACGATTTCCCATGGTAAGGTGTTGCCCAAGGCACAGAGAATGTCTGTTAGGTCAAGCTTGAATAGCAGTGCTTGACTACCAAAATGCATGATCATTTCATCTGTGTGCTTATCAAATACAACTTATTTTTACTTAGCACAGATATTCTTGTTCTAAAATGTAAAAACAAAGGTTCTGAAATTATGCCCAGAATTTTAATTTTAAAATTTACATTATGTTTATGTATGGCATCAGGCACATAACCTGACGTTCCAGTCTTCTCTGTATAATTTTTCTATTACTGTCATTCTAAAACTCATGTGCAGTTTCAAAAGAAACTTGCAGTTGGCTTTTTAAAATGCAAATATTGTTATAATATGCACCTGAGCTCTGAAACGTCACTCAATTGCCATTAAAATTTTGTGGGCAAGTTGTTTCAAATGTGGCTAAAGAGCGCTGAGGGGGAAAATGTCTAAGCCATATATTTTCACCTATACGTCAAAGACATCTGTTGATAACGGGACAGCTATTTTAGTTCTCATCTGAGAGATGAAAAACAGAGTTGTAAAACTGTTTTTAGTATTGTCTTAGAGCTGCGGTCGGCTCCGGAAAAGCAGTGAGAATTCACGTAGCATTTTCTTTCAGGAGGAAAAGTTTTATCAAGAGCATTAAATTTCTTTGGAGACGTAGAACTTGATGAGGTTGCATGAAATACACGCTCTCCTCACGAACTGGAACATGGAATGATAGCCTGGTGCCAACACCAGGATCCCCCCGGGGACCAGTGCCCTGCCTGCTGCTGTGCCCCTTCCCTCCAGCTTGGAGGCCTTGAAGTTGTTAGCACTGGTGCTAACTAAATGTAAACACCTTTACTTTCCAGCTGCTGCTAATTGGTTTGGGAATATTTATGTAAGTGTTGATTTTAAGGCTAAAAATAGTGCAGTGATGTTTAAATCCAACTCATTCTGGCTGTCAGAAATGCTCCCATGATCCTGAAAGTGTTGCTAAAAATGTTCACTTTTTAAAAATTGTAGTAATTAAACTTGTCTGTTGTGAGAGCCACATATGATATGTTCCCTTCTCTGATAAAAGAGATAAAGGACAAGCTTCTTCAAGGCCTCTGCTGGGTTGGCCAGACTCCTCCTCCCGCTGAACTTTACCAGAGAGGAAAAAATTGTAAATGCGGGAAAACAGAGGAGACAAAAGAAAATTTTGAAGTTGCTCTAGATCCTCCTATTCTAGGTAGGGGATTGCATCTATTTTAACTTAACATTAAACATAGGAATTATAATAGTTTTATTAATACAATTAAGTGTAGAGCTTCCCAAACTTGACTTTTTAAAGGCAAGTTGGGGGACTTGAAATCACATCATTAATATTTCTCAAGTCTGAAGTTGAAGAAATATCATGTCTGTTCCACACCATTTGTTTATACCTCTCGTTCTTCATCCTCAGATTATTTTTGCCCCTTTACTTCCCGGCTAAAAAGTCGGATTTCACAGATTGTTCTCAAAGTTACTTACGTAAGCTATGGGAGGGGGGAATTCATTTTTAGATACATGTGATTTCGTGACTCTTCACCATGTAATTTAGGGAAGGAAAAGCCTAAGCACCCCTAAATTATTACTTGTCAGGTATTGTGTAATTTTCAGAAAAAGTGAATTTATGGACCCCGTCAAGAAAGAAGTTGCTGTTGTCTCTAAGTCTGAAAGCCCCGCACTGCTCTCGTGTTGTTCAAGTCCATTTGGCTTTGGCTTCCTGTCCTTGCCTAACGCCCTGAGCATCTGTCTGCCTGCCCCATCTCTAGAGAATAGCAAAGAATTCTGTTATTGCAAAAATAGGAATGATTTTGGCAAGTGACACTCACTGCCCATTAGTTGAGATGATAAACTCTAGTTTATCACAGCCCTTTTTTTTTGATAGCTGTGGCGAAGCAAAGACTTTTCAATGCTCCTTTTAAAATAGTGGAACTCTTGTCTTAGAGAAGTCTGTGAATGTGTGTGTGTGTTCTCTCTTAAGTCTGTGGTTATTGACATAATTGCTATAAAGCCGTAGTCAGTTCAGAATTACCCTTAAGCAGAGTATCACGTTGCAATTGGCCCAATATTGCTTTCAAATTCTAATTGACATTTCCATATACTTAGAGCATTAAGTATGTTGTTGACATAAATAGAACCTTTACTTACCATCTAACTGGAACTAGAAAAAAAGTTATTTTAACCTTGTAGAATATTGATTTGAACCAGAAAGTGTGCTCTTTTCTTATCTTCGTAAGTGATCAACAAGAAAATTCCACTTGGAGTAGGAAGCAAAGAGACAAAAATAGTTAACATTTTATAACATTATCCCAGTTTTTTCTTTGACATTCTGAGAATGTATATCCATGAAGAATTACAGAACCAGTAAGAGGATTTATTTCAACTGATACCCACTGTTAACTGTTCATGGATGTAAAACCTTTATACTGTTAGCATGCTAATACTCTCTAAATTGACATCCGATTCGGTGTGATTCTTACCAAAATCCAGCTGGCTTTTTTTTTTTTCTTGCAGAACTTGATGTTCTGATTCTAAAAATTGTATGAAAATGCAAGGGACTCAGAAGGGCTGAAACAAACTTGGAAAAGAACAAATGTGGGGAATTCTCACTTCTGGTTTCAAAACTCAGTACAAAACCAAGTACTCAAGAGTGTAGTACTGGCCTAAGGATATATATGTAGATCAATGGAATACAGTTGAGAGTCCAGAGATGAGAGACATGACTGGGGCTTTAAGACCCATGATTTTTTTTCTCGCTGACCTCTTGAGATGTTGACGCCTCATGAGAGATTCTACCCCAGAACTGTCCATCTAAGCCACTTCTAAATATTTGGCTCACAGAAGTTCTGAGAGACAGTAGGGTTTTTTAATCCATTTAATTTGGGGGTAATTTATTACACGGCTTTAGGAAACTAGTACAATGCCATTCTGCTCATACATTCATTAATATCCCCTAAATGAGCCCCGTGTGTTGGGTACTTAAGAGAGTACTAGACATGCCATGACCCTTCATAGAACTCCCTCTCGTATAAGAGAGTCGGGGAAGAAGGTGCAAATGTTCTGACACGTGCAGTAGTCACGAGTTCAAGCATTTTGTTAAATTATCTACCTAAGTATGTTTGTAAGCTGACAGCCCGGTGTTTTCTCTGTAGGCATAGATCAGGTCCTTCATAATAGTAGGTATGTTTGAAAGCTTTCAAAGATTTGGTGCCTTAAACTAAAATGTATTTTTTGAATTTCTAGATTTTCTTCACTTTCTTTATCCCTCTAAAAGGGTGAAAAAAAATTTTTTTAAAGAAAAAAATCTAGTGTAGAACAAGTCCCTCACAAAACCCAGAACCCCTATGCGAAATGTTGCTACTCCGTCTAAAAGTGAAATACATCTTTTTAATCATTTCACACTGATAAACTGCTTGAATTGTGGCTCCCTGCCTTGCTTTCTTCAAGATACTAGCCTAGTTCCTTTACGCCCAACCTCTTAACTGATATATTGTCTTTTTTGTTGTTGTTGCAAGGATGCTTCCGGATCCGTGAATGTTCTGTTTACAGGTGTGGTGATTGACAATGGGTCCTTCTCCGTGTGGTTTGTTGGCTCAGGGATACCTGAGTCCATGAGTAACAGGCTTTATGACTTTGCTTCTCAAGAGTGGTATATCTTCAGAATCCCTCTGCTCAAGTGCAGTTCCAAAGCTTAACAGAAATCTGATGCCTTACAAATGAGATTCAAAATCAAGCTTGCTTTTTAGAATCCATTCCATGTAACATCCAACTCAACATGGCCACTGTCCTGGAGCGCTTGCCTCCTCTGGCCCTCTTAGCTCTCTGTAGTGGAAGAATGTTTACCATTTTAGGAATTAAATGGTTAATTTCAGTTTCCTTCTGCTGAAGATCATTCTCAGAATGAGAGTCTTGTGACAGAGTAAGAACTCCAGATTTCTTTTCCCGCCACAGTCCTGTTACACTTCCGACAGAAGTGACCTTGCCGGGCAACTTTTTTTTCATGAATTTTTTTTCTTTATATTTTTAGTGTCACCAGGGGGTACAGGCAAGTACAGTACATTAAAGCTAATACATCACCACCTGTCAGTGGCACCTTCCCTTTGGTACCCTTCTCCTTGCTGATTTAAAACACTCCATCCCAAAAGCTTATGGTTGAGTAGCAGGAAGCTAAATGATGTATTCCAAAGCTCTTAACATATTGCCTTGTGTAAATGGCCCATTTGAGTATTTCAGAAACCAAACAGGAGAGAAGAGAACATTGAAAGCCCTGAAAAGATTAACACCTGTTTCCAGTCTTCAAAAAAATCGGAGCATGCTATATATATTGAGAGTAAAACCACTTGCTGTCTCATGTTGAGACATTTTATTCAGATTTGCAGTTCGACATGCGTAGCATCCACATGCTTATGGGTTTGTTTGACTACAGGATTCCACACAGAACTTAGAAGATGGAGGAGTTATGAATGGTGTACAGACCGAACCACTGACATCGCTGAAAACCAAGGATGCACTGAGGTATTCTCTTTATGTGAATCAGACTATTTTAGTTATTACAGGATAATGTTTCTCTAACAGTTGGTAGTTTTTATTTTATAGAGAAGGTCAGGATAGGTAGTAGAGTGGAATGAAACCTGTCCCAATTCTAAAATTAATTAGTCACTCTTTTATTTTCTTTTTTGATGGAAGAACTTCCTGACAAACATATATAAATGAGCCTCCAAGTCTTTCAACCCTTCAGCAACCTGGATTCCTTAATTGCTTTTTTCCTCTTTGAACAACAGTTTAAAGTGAATTTTCAGAGTTCGTTGTGGTTGAGTGCTCTACTTTGACATTAGCTCTTTGAATATTGTTCTGTATTCTGTTTTAACCATCTTGCAATATTTTACTCAATGTATATAAAATGAATCCAGTCTATCACCTAGGATTTTTCGTGGTTTTAATGTAAGTAACTCATTATATGAAGTCATTTGCTCTCATTTTCTCCAGTACTTACTTTGTTCTACACTATTTGCCAGTTCTGCCTTAGCTTACCACACAGGTTGCGTTCCCAGTTTTGCTGCTTTCTAGTTCTATAAGCGTAGGCAAGTTATTCATGTCCCTTTGCCTTAGTTTCTGGTATGTAAAACAGAAATAATGTTAAACCCTTCTTCAGAAGGTTGATATGAGATTAAATGAATTCATGTGTGTAGAACACTTCCAACGGTGCCTGGGCCAGAGTGAGCCATGGGGGTAGTTGCTGTCGTTGGCAACCATTGTACTGTGTTCAAGATGACGGTGGTCGTGATGGTGATGGTGATGGTCATGGTCATGGTCATGGTCATGGTCATGGTGATGATACCACCACCACCACCACCACCACTCTTACCCATCATTTTTTGTAAGTTACTTTGAATTTTGTGCTAGGAAAGTAATTCCATGTTTAATGGATGGTTGGCTTCAGCACTTAGAGGTGATGATTCTAAGGTTGATGGCCATTCACTCATTCATTTACCCAACATACTCTTTTCATTCAGTCCAGTTACTAACAGTGGACAAGCGTTTTTCATGGAATTAGCTTTAAAAAAAAAAAATGTGATCATCCTTTATCACACTGATTTACTGTGTGGGCTTCCCTCACACAATTTATAGCCACATGACATAGGTGCTCTATTTAGATTATATTGCTTTGATGAATGAGATACATAATATTAAAAATTTGGTAGAGAAAATCTCTTGGGCACTATCTTTTTAGAAGCTTGACAAGATTGTTTTTGGAGGCGGGCATAATGAATGTAATACTCTTCTGTTTGCCTTTAATTTCATTTTTTTCAGTGTTAGCTTTTTGAAAAGTTTGTAATCATCTTGACTAAATGTTATGTGGATAGATGTCATTGAGTGTGAACCATTGTTTGATTTATGGCTACATGAACTAATTAACTAAACTCTCTCCAGGTACAAAGAATTGAGAGGAATGGAGAATAGGAATTTAAAAAATTCTTTAATTAAAATATATGTGTATACATGCACAATTTTTGTAAGAGTTTTATCACCACATTTAATAGGCTGATGAATTGTAATTCAAAGCAATTAAGTAACTTGTAGAGACCCAATCTCTATCCACTACTCTTGTCTCTAAAGCCTTCAACTCCAGTGTTATCTGTTGTATACACCTCCCCTTATTCTTTGGTGTTTTATTTTATGCTAAGAAACTTCATGTGGTGAGCACCAGTTTGGAGAAATCAGTGAAATCAGGTTGAGGCCAAGTTCAGAAAGCAGAGTAAGTGCAGACTCCCAGCACCTGCAGGCTCTTGGGTATGGAGAGGATGAGAAGGATCTTAACAGGATGGCATGCACAGCTAGCAGCAGGAAGCTTGGAGATTACAATTCCAGGAAAAGACTTGGGTTCTAGCTGGCATAGGGTGATGAAGAAACAAAGGAAGAATGATTAGGAAGCTACTTAGAGCTGAGTTATTTGGTCATCATTCTCCTAGGACAATGAGGGCATGCTATCCCACAGAGCTTGGCCCAAGAATAGAGCTTTGGGCTCACTTTGATGTAGGTGGCATAAAAGCTCAGCAGATTATTTCCATAGTCCATATCAAAATATTTTGCACCTTTTCTGTATTTTCAACCCCATAGTCATTGCTTAAGCTTTTATTACCTCTCAGACTATTGTAGCAACCTACTGTCTCTTCTCTTGAATACCAGTCTCTTTATCCTAATTGATCTCCTGTATCACTCACACTGCTAGGTAAAAATTTCTTAAACCACAGCATTCAACAAACCATTCCTACATTCCAGTTGAATTTTGTTAAATCCTGGGTTTCAACACTACCTATGTAACCTTAGACTAATTATTTAACCTCTTTAGTTTTTTTAATATGGAAGATGGGTATCATCACACAGATTATTGTGAAGATTAAATGAGATTTATCACAGGCAGTTGTACTCAGCACAATACTAAATGAACAGATAAATATTAGTTGCTACTGCAGTTATGATTAGCACACGTACCGCGGTTTATTGTGACTGTCATTGTCCCATATAAGACTGTGAATCCTCCAAGGGATTCTTGACACGTCATACAGGTCTTGGAACATACTTGTTCCAAGTAGCATATTTGTTCAGTGAATGGTTAGAACACATTGCTCCATAAATCATAAGCATCCCTATTAGCTGCTTACACAGCATTTACACAATTTTATTTAAAGAAAAATAACCATAGGAGGGGGTTCTCCAAATAGTCTTATAATATGCGTCTCCTATGAAGCACTACTCAATTTACCTTGATCTTAAGATGATGAAGCAAGAGATTTCTATTGGGTGGTTTTTGTTTGGTTTGGTTTGGTTTAACTACACTTTAAGCTTCCCTCCCTCCCTCCCTGCCTTCCTTCTCTCCTTCCTTCCTTCCTTCTTGAAGGGGAGGCAAAGAGAGGGGGTAGAGGAAGAGAGATAATCTTAAGTAGGCTCCACTCCCAGCATGGAGCCCCATGAGGGACTTGATCTCACAACCCTGAGATCATGACTTAAGCTGAAATTAAGAGTTGGATGCTTAACTGAGCCACCCAGGTTCTGTAAAGCTTCTATTTCAACAGCAAGCGATACATGCAAAAGACCTTCACGTCATCCCTAAGTTCAACTTCATTTCTGACCTCAACCTATTCCTTGACACATTTCCAAATTACCCTACTCCAGACTTACCTCTTCTCCCACGCTTAAAACAGCCATCAAGTTTTATTCTTTTTTGCCTCTTATATCCATTCATTTGACAAACTATTGGTAGAGTCCATGTCAAAAAAAAAAAAAAAAATCCCTTAAACCTTCCCCCAGGTATTCATGCTTTATTCCTGTGATGCTCAAGCCCTATTACCTCTCCAATTATTGCAATAATTTACTAATTCCTGTCTCAGGGACCAGTCTCTATCTTGTCTTACTCTTTTCTAATCGATCCCACATATCACTGCCAGATAAATATTTCTAAACCACAGCATTTATCACCCTACTCTTTAGTGCCAACACCTTTAATGACTCCATTTTCTACCAAACTAAATGTGTTTTTTTTCCCCCGTATGGATTTTGACATATCACTCTGAGATTTGATCTCAAGCTGATGGTTCAACCTTCTCTTCTCAATACCTCCCTGTCTTTTCCTTCCTTACTCTCTGCTCACTAGCCTCTTTCTCTAATATCACAACCAGTCTGTGTGCTCACAAACCATCATGCTTCAGTGTCTCAGAGCAGACTATGCTGTTTCCTCCACATGCCCCCACCATCCCCTCACCTACTTTCTCTGATTAGGGATCCATTTGCCCTTCTCACTTCCATCTAAACTCCTCCTTCAGGAAGAGTTTCCTGATCCCAGCTTCCCTTCCTGATCCTGTACTAATTTCTTCTGAGCCTCACCAGGAAGTGCCTCTACTTTAAAACTCATGCAAAAGTAGCTTAAAACTCCTGCTCTGCAATACAATAAATTCCAAGGTGAATCCTGACTCTATCTTGTAGAAGTGGTGTGAGGTTTGGCAAATTATTTTACCTTTCTAGGCATCAGTTTATGTATCTGTAAAGTGGGTCTGATATGTTTTACTTTATATAATTCTGGTGAGAGTACATGGTATATTCCTAGAAGGCCATTAACACAGTGCATCCCAAATCATAGTTTATAATCATTGAAAACATACTACGATGACTACTATCATTCCATTGCTTTGTGTTATTCTCTATTACCTGTCTTATCCTGCCCCCCCTATACTGTGAACTCCTCAGATATTGGCCTCTATGTTTTCCTTAATAGAACTACATCATTGAAACGACTCAATTAGTGTACATTGAATTCAGGTACATTGAATGAATCCCACCACCATCAACAGATTTTTTGTTAGGCTTTTACTTAGTATATTTGCATCAATAAGACCTCACGATCAAGCATACTTGCCTGCCATCAACACACTGTACTGGGAGGTCTCTCGGCGTTCCATCTCTCACACTGTTCTGTATGCATATGACGAACCTGTGCATTAGTGCCTGAAGACCCCCAGCCAAAACCTTCTATCCATTTATTATCCATCATCATCTTTGTGGCAGTAGTCTAATCATGAAGAAAACATGTTCCTCATCCCTACAGTACTTGAGGATATTTTAAAAATCTCACTGAGGAAATCAGTTGAGAAAAAAGTGGAAAGTTTGAGATAATTTCCTTTTAATCCATAAACTCTTTCCCTCAAAAAATTCTAATAATCATCCTAATAGCTGATGGTTATTGAACCTCTTGTACACACCAGATACTATGTGTATGAGGTACATGTTATGTCCTCTAGTTGTTTTTAAACCAACAGTTCTATTAGGAATTTATCTTAATTTCCCCTTTGTCCAAATAAGGAAACTGATACTTCTGGTCTTTGTTTAAATGCTTGGCTCAGATATCTGACTCAAAGCCACCGCTAAGATACACTGCTAATTTTGTAACTTAATCATGATTTTCTTCTGAAACAAGGACACCCCCCACCCAGCTTGCCCTGAGTCCTCTGTCCCTTACCCTACATGAGTAGCCTGTGCCTTTAAACTGTGAGTTTAATAATCTCAATATTAAGAATGCTGTCCATTTGCCTCGTGTGAAGAATTGTACCTGCAGCCCTCTGCAGCTCTTATCTTCTGTCCCTCAGACTTCATGTGTTTCTTCTGGATGGAGCCAGATGAAGACCTTGGCCATGGAGTTCCTGCGGAGCAGCCGTTCAGGACAGGCTCACTTTTAACCTTTTATTCTGTACCTTCACCCCAAGTTTTGTCCTAAAATCTTAGGTAGCAGCTGGTCCCAGGAATTATTTGAATCAGTGTTGTCAATTGGATCTTAGGACATTTCGCTTGATCTAATGTCGGATCTAATGTTCTGTGACTGTCCACTTTGGGTTTCATTCTCTAAAGTCAGCCGTTTCAATCTTCGTGACACTTTCAGCTTTTCTTTGTGTACTCGAAGTATTTTTCCCTTTACCCCACATTTCACTTTTTTGTCTGTTTCTCACAAGTAGCTGCCGATCCCTTTTTCTTTCCACTACCAAAAAATTCTCTCCACCTCATTCTCTAAATTTTCTGTTCCCAGTCAGCCTCCAGAACGTAAATTATCGTGTACATAACTTGCTCACTGGTTGCTGAAACTTACTCTGCACTTGGACTAAACAAATGGCATTGATTGTGTATTTGCACATCTTAGTAAAATCTCACTTTATGAGATAATTGTGTCTAGCCCTACTTGCTGTGTTTATCTTTCATTAAGAGTATATATACAGAGATTTCTACAGAATTCCATCAGGTATATGGAATGCAAAGATCCCCCCCCCTTTTAATATAAGTAAAAATATATGGTCTATGAGGCTTCCTTTTTCAAAAGCTTTTCTGTCCATCTTAAAATAATGGATAACATTTTATAAAGAGCATGGTAAAACACAACCTGTATAAAATTTGTAATATTTGTCTATATTAAGTAGATTTAATTACAATATACAAAATCAACAATCCTTCGTGCTTTTTTTCTGGGATAACATTTTTATGATAGTCATTTAGGATTTGTCACATGTCTTTCTAGCCAAAGAATTGTGATTGCCATGTACATAAATAGAACAAGAGTTTATTCTGAGGTCTCAAAAAAGAGAATCTTATGAAGTATAAATGAACCTTTAGATTGCATCCCCAAGAATGGGTATAGTGTTTTAAAACAAGGTTGATTGCTTTAACAAATTATAAGATTTACTTTATTAAGTGAATGTAAAAATAAAAGATTGATAGTTCCTAAAGAGTATGTATCGGTATAATACATAGAATTTATTATGTTTTACAGGAAAGGTTTTGAGTTGGGTAAAGAAATATTTGCAAAAGAGACCAAAAAAAACAAAAAAAACCTCACAAACACAGAAACAAAAACATAAAGCCATCCTAAAAATTCTTAAGCTGAAATCTTGAACTCTATACTAAACACACTTATATTCTAAAAGCCTCTCTATAGTACATATGAGTGCTATCTCTCAGCTCGTAGACATTTAATATACTTATTGGGAAAGATTTGTGTTACGTTCTAAGTGTAAAACAAAAATACACTGTAAAGGTAGAGATAATAAAGTTTAATGATTAAACAAGATTTTCATCTTTGTTTTTAAAAGTCTTTAAAATGATACCATAACCCTAGAATGTTAATGCTCTGGGTTTAGTCTTTCTCAAATACCTACGAATGTACTATAAATCTGTTATTATGTAAAAAGTATTGCTTTGTGATCCATTAAGAGCTATGCAACTTTCTCTACCCATCAGACAGTTTCTATTTAGGATGTATAGTACATACATATATATAGTATTTCATATATTATATATATACTTATATATTTATATATATATTCATTTAATATCTATATTCTCACACAGAAAGTATCAAGAAGAATCATTTTATCCCATGATATTATCACTCTAAGATTTGTTTTATTTCTAACTTTTACCCCAGGCCTTTGATATAACCTGCTTGACTGAACAAGTTTTAAATATATCAGCAATATCTGAGCAAAACTCATTTGAAGTTTATTATCAGATTTGAAATTCTATCATACTCCACAAATGTTAGAAACTGACATGCTTTTTTTTTATAGTTCTTAATGATAATAAGTTTGCAATGAAAACACATTAAAAATAAGCCTAGTCCACTGATGGGAATATATTTAATGTATTTATTTTAGAAGGCTGATAATTCAGGGAGTGCTACATACTGAGTGAATTTATCAGGCATTTTGCTTTCTTATGCTGTTCTCAACTTTCTAGCAAGGAGCCAAAATTTCACCATTTTCAATTTGGAACAGAAAAGCATTTGTAGCAGCTGTAGCTCTTAATTTGACATCTAGTTTCAGGTCATTTTCATGTAAATAGGAAACAATAGAGACCTGCTTACAATTTCCATAACAGGGATGCTTGCTTCAACTTTATCATTTTTCCTCTGGCATTTTATTTTCTCTCTGTGGGATTAAAGGAGCCAATAATTGTTCACGGTTATTATTTTTCATCTTTATAAAAACTTGTTAGTTCCACTCTTTATTACTCAAAGTTTCCCAATATCTTGTATATTTCAGTCATACACACTATCCATTAATGTTTCTAGCTCATCCTTTCCTTAATCTGGAGTAGGTTAGGCAGGTCAGGCTTTCTATTTCTTTCTGTAATACATTTTCTCCAGGCTTTACAACTTCCTTTTCTACCTCTAAAAAAAATAGGAGGTGAAAATTTAGAATTGTTCCATTGACTACAACTAATGCCTTATTGAAAGGCAAGTCTGAGTTCTGATTTATAATGCTCCGAACATGCCCATATGTGTTACTAACTGGGGCTTCACTGTTGTAAAATGTAATTCTGTGCTTTTTCTAATAAACATATTTTTTATTTCAATTTTCTTGTTCTGGGAGGGAAACCTACTTTATGCTCAAGCATAGATAAGCTTTAGTTCCATGTATTTTATCATCTGTACAGTAATTGTCAATGTGTCTCAATGGGGAGAAATTTCATTTTTGTGTATATCCTTTTAAATATGTTGATTTATGCAGGTTAAATTAAGTAGAAAGTTATTTTTGTGGGTCATTATTTCCATTTGTTTCCCTTCTACAGAAAAAAAAAAATAAGAAATCAGTCTTTTAAACATTTTATTTCCTGGATCTTGTGAACATACCAGCAAATCATGTACTCAATTGACTTCATCTCTGCCGTTGAATTTACAGTAGTTGACATAATTTTAGTTTTTTTTTTTTTCTTTTTTAAATGTGCTGCTTTTTTTTTTTTTTTTAAGTAGAGACTTATCTGTGCTCTTACTTGTTTCTGCCCCAGCAATATGACAAGAACAGTGGAGATTTCTGGGGAAGGAGGCCCCTTGGGAATACACGTGGTGCCCTTCTTTTCATCTCTGAGTGGAAGGTAAGATGTTTTCTTTCCATCAGAAGCTCGTGCTAATGAAAAACTTGACTTCAGCTCATTTTCCCAAACATGATTCAGAAGAGGATTAAATGTGTATCTCTGTTATTCAGACAGACACCTCACATATACTTCTGTTGGCCACTTAAGTGTTAGAAACAAAGATACAGTGTTACTTCTAAGATACAGTGGAAAAGCAACAGTATCAATTACCATTTCCACATTTGCACTTAATTATGCAGTATTTTCTTTTTTTAAACAAATATTAATTAATTCATTTATTGGAAAGAGAAAGAGAGAACAGGCATGAGGAGGGCAAGTAGGAGAAGGAGAAGAAAGAAATAGACTCCCCATTGAGTGTGGAGCCAGACATAGGCCTCGATATCACGATCCTGAGATCATGAGCTGAGCCAAAATCAGGAGCTGGATGCTTAACTGGCTGAGCCACCCAGGCGCCCCTGAAGTATTTTCTTAAAGTGTTCTTGTCAGTGACATGTAGTAAACACAATCCTTAAGAAGGTTTTAACATACTGTTAGACAAATATTACAACTGAACTTTTTAATGTTCCAAAATACACTTCAAAAAGTGAAGGTGGTCATCCAAATTGATATTTCCTGATTCTGTTCAGGTATATGGGAACGTAGGATAATAAATATTCTAGCATTGTAAGTAGCTATATCAGAAGCTATATGTTTTCATGATTTTAACTATAATAGTAGGGTACTATTGTGCTTTTTTTTGTCTAAAATAAAATGTAATCAATTAAAAACAGAATACCACCTCCTTTTGAAATTTTAAAAACATTTAATTGCTAAATCCACAGTGGCAAATGGTAATTTAGATGTCAGCGTTTTTTGAAATTCATGTCCACCTAACTGGATATAAAAGCTGTTTTACTGTCGAAGATTGAAGTGTGTGCCTGAGAGTTAATATTAGTACTATTACAACAACTTTACAAAACTAGTATTAGATATTGTGTCACTGTTCAATAAGATGAGTACCTTTAGCACTAGATTGATAATGACAAGAGCTATCTTAAAAGAAAGGACTTTCCTTACTGAGTTCCTATAAGTAAAAAGCATATTTTAATTAATATGCAAAATTTATTTTTCTTATATTAAATGCATCACTGAAAATTTCAGGCAGAATGCCTTATTTTAGCTTAAGAGAGCAAAGTCCAGGAAAGACCATTAATTTTTTTTTCAAGGTCATACAAAATCCAGATCCAATCCCCCTTACTCCCTTCCTCTTTCTAGAGCAAAAATTTCCCAAAGGTTATATAGTATTAATTTACTGGTTCAGAATATTTATTCAATTCAGTCTGCCACATAGCAGGAAGAGCAGATTTAGTCATGATATTTTGGTTGGCATCATTTTCAGCAGGTAGCCATCTGCTACCTGTAATTGCAAAGTCATCACCTTTTTTTGCAAATAACATCTGATGCGAACCAAGCTCTTGCTGGAATGAATGTTCTCTAAAAAGAAATGAACTGAAAAGCCAGTGGCTCTTATTGTTTTATTTCCTGTATGTGTTAATAAGCATGTTTATAAATGTTATGGGTTATGGCACAGGACAAGCTGAGGTGGTTTTTGATAGACAGGAAGAGTATTTACCCAGTTGTCATGAGAAATTCTAATGGCTTTTGGCAGAAGTGTGCTGATAGAGCTTTGCGAAATACCAGAGCGGTTAAATTACCAGGCCCTTTAGTTTAATGAAGCCGGAATAGAACACAAGATCATCCCAATTTCCAAAACGTGAAGAAATGTACAATGTGACAGTCACCATACTTCATTTTCAATAGTTCAGAAAACAAGTTGACCCTGTAAACCAGAAATCACCTTCTCTTACATCAGATGAGGGAAATACACTAAAATGTATTGATTTCTTCCCTTTTCCTTCCTGGTTCTGACTTACAGCATAAGCCTTGAAGAATAGAAAAAAAATGTTACACTTGGATTCAGAACAATTGGATTTTAATCTCAGTGTTCTCTTTTATAACTTTGAACAAGTCCCTAAACTTGCCTCTTGTGAATACCTACTTCACATCAAGGTTGTAGGGATTAAATGAGATTAAAAATGTGAAAACTCCTTGTAAAGCACACAACACATGAATGTGTAAATTATCAATATTATTAATATTTCGGCTAAAACAAAAAAGCCTCGTTCAGAAGTGAACTTTTATAAGTTCATGGTTAACTGTTCAGTAACTTGATGAAATAGTTGTATAATTTTTTTTTTTTTGCTCTCCATTAGTATTATAGAAAGGAAATTTAATTAAAAAACATAAAAATAATATGGAAGTGGAGACATGAGCCAATAAAAGTTAAGAGGTAATGAGTACAGGCTGAAACAGCACACTTAACTCAACCCATGTGTTTAGATGCAACTGAGTACAGAGCGTGTCAGACAAGTGTCTGACTTCATAACGCCATATGGTTTCAGTGTATGAGCTCGGGGGCTGGGGGTTGGTGGGTTAAGGTCATAGTGGGGAGACTTAGTTCTTAATTTCCTTCCATTTATTGGTTTGTGTCATTATTTTAAATTAGAATTTACATTTAATTCTTTACTGAGACTACTGTAATTGACTTTGCCTCCAATTTCTAGATATATATGTGTGTGTGTATATATATATATATTTCAGAAAAATACTGCCACACCTGTTGTTGAATAGGAACTGTAATCTCAGTTAGAACACCCTGAGTACAATATTGTGGCTGCTGTACCAGATAAGGCTTCAGCGGATTCATTAGGCACGACCGCATTGGGTGTTAAATGCCATCTGTATGGAGGCCCCTTGGTGTGTACAGTCAGAATCAAAACAAATATACAAAAAACTGAGTTCCTACAAGTAAAAAGGAATTTTACTTCATTGACTTAAAAAAAAAAAAGGTACTTTTGTTTTAGAATGAAATCTAATTGTTTTTCCAATAAAGATAGCATAATATACTTTTGTTTCCTAGTAAAGACAGCTAAATATGACAGAGAAGAAGGAAGGGATGGGAGAGAAATGACGTGTAATGTAAGGAGAGGCGATGTTTAGATAAAAATGCGAAGCTGGTAGAGTGGCCAAGGCCTGTGATGCAGTGGGGAGAGCAGAAGGGGCCAAGGAGTGGTTGGGTTAATGTCTACATGATTATTAGAAGAAAAAGAAGTAATGACCACCCCTCTTATTCTGTAGGGCAGTGGGTTTCAGCCTCCTCTATCACTGCTCATTAATGCAAATTAACTGGTTCCTCTGAGCCTATAATTCCTCAACAGCATTAATCTTTAACTCCTGAGAGCCTTGGTCCCCAGTGAGACCATGACCACAGCCCACCAGTTTGGGGCAGAGAGGAAAATGAGAGATTCTTTTCTGAGCCTTCTTATACTGGTCTGGATGAAATCGAACTGGAGGGAATTTGTCCCTTCTATGGAATAGAGAAGGCAGGCATGGTTTGTTGCCAGGGACCAAATTAATAAAATCAGTCAGTTTTACATTTTACCAAAATTACCTCTGACACATGGGTTTTACAGTTGAGCTTATTCTGTCAATAAATTTTTCATGGAAAGTTAGGTTATTTAGATCAGTGAGGTTCACATAGCATACTCCAGCTGTAATATGCCAGCGAAATTGCAACCCAGTGGCCTGAAAGAATTAATTCATCTCCCAAAATGTGAAATTAAATCCTAGGGAGTAACATTACATGACTGATGATGTACTGAATTAAATTAAAGGAAGACTTGAATGCTTGTTAAAAAAATATCGCTTACATAAACTAGTTTATAACCACATGTGAGCCTCCTAATGGATCATGTTATTGTGAATCCACCATAACAAAAAAATCCAAAATGTGAACTATTCGAGAGTTGTTTAATTTAAGAAAGAAACACTGTTTCATTCTATTTCTTCTTCTTTTTCCTCCCCTTCTTTTGCATGTCAAATAGCTCAATTTTTATATTATATTATGAGATTAAGGTAGGATTAGGATCTCAAAAATATTAATTTGAATCTCAGATCCTTTATCAAATAGTAGCTTTGGCCCCTTTTCTCTTCCACACAGAGTATGTTCAATTTACTAATCTCTTACAGGAAAGACAGCAGAACACCACCCCACATGCCTCTGACCCTGAGCCATCCTTACCACAGGGGGCGTGACTCACTCTCCCCTACATCAGTGCACTGTACCTGTGGGGACAGAGACCTGAGGACCGGCAGGTGCCCCTCTTCTTGCCACCTTCAGATGACAGGAGCTCATTAAGTGAATGGGGGCCCCTGGAGGCAGAGCTCCTACTGGGTGGCTGTTCCAAACAGGAAGACAGTTTTCTTCTCTACTCTCCTTAGAGACTGTCCTCTCTCCATGGCTTATTCCCCCGTAAGATGTTCTCATATTGGATGGGAGATTTAATGCAATTGGGCTGTGTGATCACATAGGAGGCCTGTATGCAAAGAAGAAAGACAAAGCAGAAAAATAGGAGAATGAGGGACAAGGAGGTGGCTGTCTCTCCCATGCCCAGCAGAGTCCTCGTGGAGGACGCATCTGTTTTATTCTGGGGACACAGTGAGGGCCCTGACATGCCACAAGAGGAAGAGAAATCACTCATCTGAGAACTAGCTAAAACACATACAAGTTTGATTTCTTAACGTTTTTGGTGTAGATACTACTGAAATACCACAGAATCACATGCACACACCAGGCATTTCGTTATTGCTATAGCCTTTCTCTGTCCTTTTTTCTCAACTCCTCCGTTCCCGACTCTCAGTGGCATCTGGGCTGTCCTCTCTGAATTCTGAGTCTTACTGGTTGAAATTGCAGACGAGTCTTCCCAGCGCCCCCCACCCCCGCCACTGCCATCACGTCTCTGTCTCCCTCAGAAGCCATGAGTGTTGGGTGTGCTGCTCCTGTGTGATTAGATGAAGTCCAGCAACTGGTGTTCAAGGCCCCTCTGTGCGGCTCTGGCCTCCCCAGCCAGTGCGAGCTCCCCACAAACATGCAGGGTTCAGCCTGCCCCCCCCCCCACTCCGTGTCTGTTCTCTCTCTCCTCCCATCCAAATCCTACTCACTCTTCAGATCCAGTTTACATCTCACACTCTCCCCCGATCTCCCATTCTCCATCCTGAGCGCTGGAAGGGTCCCACATGTACTTGATTCAGGGGCACCCATGGAATGGGACCAAACTACCTTTTAACCTGAGCAATACGATCTGTGCGTAAATATTTGCTTCTTAAAGATGCAGATTACTAGAGCAGGTAGCATGACTGCAAAAAACTCTGGTGACTGTCTCGTCCTCTTCCGTCATTAAGCTTCAGGTTGTCTCGGCACCACTCACACCTGTTACAGTCAGCCTGACGTCCTTCTCCGAACCGGACGCCTCTGTGTCCCCGGCTCCACTGAGCTGTGGTGGCCGTTTCTAAAAATACCGCAGGCATGGCCATGGAGGCCTGGCTCCGCGTGCTCTGGGTCAGTGTTTACGTCTGTCTGTCTCGAAGGCCTTTTTTTCTTTCAGTGGATTTGTTTTTTTCCACTAAGGATTTAAACAACAAACAGTTGCCTGACTCTAAAGCATAATTTCTTTCATAAATAGAAACCAATACTCAGTTCTGAATAGTTGTGAGTGGAGAAAAAATCAGCATATTATTATCCAGTAATTCTATTTCAACCTCAATTTTGCATTTAGGATTCTAGGACTCTTCATCCGCGGCATTGAAGAAAATAGCAGGTCCAAACGGGAGGGACTATTTCAAGAAAATGAATGTATTGTAAAAATCAACAGCGTGGACCTCGTAGACAAAACCTTTGCTCAGTAAGCATTTTTTTCCCATTGTTTTATTTACTGTATTGGTTGCTGGTATACATACAGTCATTATTGCACTTTTGATGATCAAAATTGTTGGTAGACTTTTCTGGTCAGTCCCCTCTGAATGACTGCAGGACATCCATTCCCAAAGGCATCTTAATGTGTTATAGAAGGTGGCCCGCACTTGTCCCCGGCGGCCCCAAGAACAGGAGGCTGCAGAGCCAACGAGCCTCCCCGCCTGGTTGTCTGTTTGGATCATCCTTGGATGAGTTTGTTTTGCTCGGGATACGGGTCAGTTAGGCTGGTTTTTAACGGCTCTTTTCACAGACTGTTAGTTCAGCTTATTAATTAACTAGCTCTGTGTCAGCAGTCTTCCTTAACCTAAAGGGCCTAGAGAGATGTCTGTGAAAACTCACTGAGAAATAGTAACAAATGAAAAAAAATTAAAATATTCTCCCTGAAGTAATCATTTTTCAGCATGTGCGAATGTTATGGGACGAGGTTCTTAGAGCTAAGAATAGCGTGTGAAACAGTCACATTTTTTTTTTAAACATATGGTGGCATTGCAGTGGGGCTCTGGAACAAGGGAATAAATACTAATTACTACTCCTTAGTAATGACCACACATAATTCCTATTTATTAGGAATAAATACTAATTACTACTCCTTAGTAATGACCACCAGCTTCTCTTGTTTCTGACCAAAACAATGCATCATATATATTCTTTGTAACCATTCTCTGTCAATATTTGTATGTTTGGTTGTGGCGGGGGGGATTGAGGGGGAGGGTGAATGGTTGTGGGTGAGAAGGGCTGTGGGCACTGATTGCTTAAGTGTGGAAAGAAATGAAAATGGAAAAATCTATTTCTTCAAATCATAATACCGGAGTACTTTGTACAAGGACTTGATAGGTTTGTGAGGTGAAAACTGAGGCTCATAAAAATTCAGTATGAAGGTAACGCCAAGCAGAAGCTGACTCCCAGGCAGGTAACTGACCAGAGGAGTTGGGCTACCTCTGTGGGATCTTCTTCCCTTCCCCTACCAGCATGGAAAGTAAGTACTTTATTCAGTAAGGTTAGGGGTTGGGGGGAGGGACGTATCAGATAACAGTTAGAATTATGATTTGTTATTATTTGATGTGGCTGCTACTGACAGAGACCTGAAATAAAGGCACCTTGAACAAGATTAATATTTCCCCCACCAGGGACAAGGAAGTGTGGAGGTGGCAGTCCCAAGTTGGTGTGGCAGTTCCACAAGCTGCGTTCTGAGTTTGGAGAAATGGGAGAAGAAAGCCCTTTCTGGCTCCCAGCTTTCCTGGAACCCTTCTGTGTAAATCTCATTAGCAAGAAAGGCTGGGAAAAGTAGTTGTTTTACGTAGTCATGAGGCATAAGGATGAAGGGGAGAAACGGTAGTAGGGAATCTGAGGAAAAACACCAAGTACTAAGACAAAAAAGGGAAAAATACTAGTACTCTGTGATAGACTAACGGGGAGGGTACATATTGGATTGATAATTCACTATGACACTGGGCACAGCCAATGCATCAAATATCTCCATGAGAAAATGTTTGTGTCAGAATTGAAATTCTGGAGCACAACCCATTTTAGAGAGGACCTGTACTTCAGAACAGAGCCCTAAAAGGAACTGGTATTCTGATCAGTACTAAAGAGGATTTTTTCCATTTAAAAATAAAGTTTGCTTTTATACTTACTTAGGAATGCCTTCTGGATGGATTTTCAGATTTAGAAATACTTAAAAACCAAGGGTCATTGGATGAGTTATCTAATCACTCTGAGTCTCTGTCTCCTTGTTTTGCCAAATAAGAGTGAATTGTACATACTTACAACGAAATGAGAAGATTGAGGAAGTTGTTAAAAAGATTCAAGGGGAGAATTGTGTGTGTTACTAATGCATGTGTAGCCCAGTGTCAGGGCGCCTGGTGGGCAAGTGATAAGCGGTAATCCGTATTTCCTGGGCAGTCATCCTGGTGGTAACAGTAACGGTTGCTCCGATGCTGCCCCTGTGGCCATGACATGGGGTGCTGTCGGTGGCATGCTAGAACATAGTATTGTTATATATTTACTAACTCTCTTTGAAGGGCTCAAGATGTCTTCCGTCAGGCGATGAAATCGCCCAGTGTGCTCCTCCACGTGCTTCCACCTCAAAACCGTGAACAGTATGAAAAATCAGTCATTGGACCGCTTAACATTTTTGGTAACAATGATGGCATTTTGCGAACCAAGCCACCGCCTCCTGTCCATGGAATAAAAACCGTAACTCTCACAGGAACAGGGGGTCCTGAAGAGGATGCTTTGACCTCTCTGCAACAAAGCAAGAGCCCCCGGGTACCAAGACTGGGTAGAAAGCCATCCTCTCCCTCACTCTCCCCTCTCATGGGGTTTGGCAGCAAGAAGAATGCAAAGAAAATTAAGATTGACCTAAAGAAAGGTAATTATTAAATTATGCTTAATAGCATTCTATTATTGTAACATGTAAAATTGGTTAAGAGAAATGCATTAAGGCTAATTCCGTTAATTCTCCCTTCATTTAATTGTATCAAAGAATAGATTTAAGTAGGTAACTTAAATCTCTTGAAATTGTACCACTTTCTTATTCTTCTGGAGAGTATAGATTATTTGAAACAAACAAACAAAAATGATAAAGATATGTTGGAAAATGGAAAGAACCATTGTGACCTGGGGAGAAACAGAGTACTTAAGAAGCACTGAAATTCTTTTGGACCCTATTTTGAGTAAGATTACTGAGTTCTATAGCACCCTTTAGGTCAAGTCTAAAAAGTGCATATATGTTTCTGGTTCTCTAAGTCACTTTTATGCCAGCAAAACATTTAGTCCTCAAAAAGTAAACATGTGATAATTATAATTGATAATTATTATATATAATTATATAATTGAAATTTTGCTAATTCAGCATTGCAAACAGTTTTTCAAAACATACTTAATTTCATGAGGGCACCTGGGTGGCTCAGTGGGTTAAAGCCTCTGCCTTCAGCTCAGGTCATGATCCCAGTGTCCTGGGATCAAGCCCCGTATTGGGCTCTCTGCTCAGCAGGGAGCCTGCTTCCCTTCCTCTTTCTGCCTGCTCTCTGTCTACTTGTGATCTCTGTGTGTCAAATAAATAAATTAAATCTTTAAAAAACAAACAAACAAATAAAAAAAAACATACTTAATTTCGAAAGCATATATAACCTTGTCTTCATCTTTTCCAATTTTCTTTGCATTTCAGACCCAGATCAGTGAGACTAGGACATGTATATACATGCATGTTTCTCCAATATTATATATACATAAGCCTTCCTATACTTCTGTGCTTTTGTTTGTTTGTAACCTCCTCATCATCTGTACCCCCACTGCAAACCTTCTGCAATCCTATGTGATTTTTAAGACTTGATTCAAAAGAAACCAAAAGCTCAAATTTTTGTCTGAATTACTACAGAATTTAATGATTATATATACTTATATATAAAAAAACAAATAACATGCACCTTTAATTAGGGTATAGTGGTTATTCTGAAAGATCCTCTGGTCAGAGTTTTGTCTTATATATAAAAATATACTTATATATACTTATATATAATATACTTATATATAAAAAAACAAATAACATGCACCTTTAATTAGGGTATAGTGGTTTTTCTGAAAGATCCTCTGGTCAGAGTTTTGTCCCCCTTAAGAATTCTGTACTAAGAAGAAACTGTATTGACTAGGAGGCACAAATTCATCTGTGTGCTTAGCAATTAGGCTTTAAAAAATAAAAGTTATTTATTTATTTGAGAGAGTGAGTGAGCATGTGCATGTTCATGCATGAGTGGGGGAGGGGTAGAGGGAGGGAGAGAAGAGAATCTATAAGCAGACTCCTTGCTGAGCAAAGACCCTGATGCAGGGCTCGATCCCAGGACTCTGAGGTCCTGACCTGAGCTCACTTAACCAACTGAGCCACACAGGCACCCCTAGGCTTTTTAATATAACTGTATCAGTTATGTTTTTTGTACAAATTACCCAGCTACGTATAAGACATGGGGTTGGGTGCTTTGAGGATAGATAAATCAGACACAAAATGTAACCTTAAGAATCCACCAGAGGGGTGCCTGGGTGGCTCAATGGGTTAAAGCCTCTGCCTTCAGCTCATGTCATGATCCCAGGGTCCTGGGATTGAGCCCTGATTCGGGCTCTCTGCTTAGCAGGGAGCCTGCTTCCTCCTATCTCTCTGCCTGCGTCTCTGCCTACTTGTGATTTCTGTCTGTCAAATAGATAAATAAAATCTTTAAAAAAAAAAAAAGAATCTATCAGAAAAATCTTGCCATTTGCAATGACGTGGGTGAAACTAGAGGGTATTATGCTGAGTGAAATAAGTCAATCAGAGAAAGACAATTATCATATGATCTCTCTGATATGAGAAATTTGAGAGGCAAGGTGGGGGATTGTGGTGGGTAGGAAGAGAAAAAAAAACCAAGATGGGATCAGGAGATATCCAAACCCTAAGAGACTCTTCATCTCATGAAACAAACTGAGGGTTACGAGGGGGTGGGGTGTGGGCATAGGGAGAGGGTGGTTGGGTGATGGACACTAGGGAGGGTATGTGCTATGTGAGTGGTGTGAAATGTATAAGCCTGATGACTCACAGACCTGTACCCCTGGGGCAAATAATACATTATATGTTAATAAAAATAATTTTCAAAAAAGAATTCATCAGAAAGCCTTGAATGCAAAAATAAAGAATATGCGATCATATTGTTGTACTTTGGGAAGATTAATCTGACAGCAAAAAGGTACGCTGAAGGAGAGATCAAAGAACAAAGGATCATTGCATCTGCCTAAATGGAATATGTATGCCATGCCTGCTGACCGGATATAGGAGAGGAGAGAGAGAGGAATTGCAAGTGGCTTGTTCAATGGAGATACCATTACTAAAAATTAGAATTTTTAGTAGATAAATATACGTAAAAAGGCCAGGATCTGGATTGGAGCCAGAGATTCATAGTAAAGTTTGAAATGCTGGTGAAAGTGTGTGCGTGGTCCTGTCAAGCAAGCCAACACCAGAGAGATTAGGGTCAACAAGATTCAGGTGTCATCCATGGGGAGCTGACTATTGGAGCTGGGAGCTGGCCAAGGCAGAGAATCCGGAAAACAAACTGGTCTAGGGCAGATCCTTGGATATCTTTGTTCGTGTGGGAGGATAGTGGGTAGGAGACAGTGGTAGACATGATGTGATCAGAGAGTTAGGAAAATAATCAGAAGATACAGACATGAAAACCAAAGAGGGGGCCATTAATTTCAAGAGAGCAATTGGTGAGAAGGGTCAAAGCTAGAGAGAGGGACAGATCAGAAGAGGGAAAATTAGTGGATGTAGTCATGAGTAGGTCATGGGTGGTGGAAGACTGAAGAAGTAAGATTGCAATAAGGATTCTTAGGGCAGAGATGTTCAGATAAGTGAAAGTGAAAACCACCTACTGGGAGAGAAAGAGATTGAGATGCAAGAGAATGGGACAGCAAGAGTGAGGGAGGGAGCAAGGGGATGCAGCCTAGAAGGAATCCAGGAATTGAGGCCCAGGTGGGGGGAGGGGCAGGTTGGCTAACTGAGTGAATGCCTGACAAAACTCATGTCAGATGGCCTTTGGCTGCTCATGGTTTACCGAGAAATCGATCTCCTGAGTTTATGGATAACATGTGCCATTTCTTCTGGGGCCTCCATAAACAAAAGTGTTACACATCTGCATTGGACCCTAAAATCCACTTTGAAACCATCATGGCCTGTCAGGAACGATAATCTGTATTTGCAATCAGAACAACTGAAGTGAATTTAAAATATTTGCTGGAATGTAAACATTTTAATTATTCTATGTTAGTCTAAATTAGGTAGATTTTTCTGCAGTTTTCTACTTAAGGTGACCATGTGTTTTCCTGGTCTTACACACTAGGCCCTGAAGGACTGGGTTTCACTGTGGTTACCAGAGACTCTTCCATACATGGGCCTGGTCCCATTTTTGTAAAAAACATTTTACCAAAGGGAGCAGCAATAAAAGATGGCCGCCTACAATCAGGGGACAGAATTTTGGAGGTAAGAATTGGAATTAATATCTTCAATAAAATATGTTTAAATAAATATGTTACTATTTATGTTTTGACATAATATATTAAAAACTATCACTTGTAGAAAAGATAAAGACTTTAATTATTTAAAAAAATTAGTTAATGGGAAGTTTGACTTCTAAGTTCCCCGTACAGTCAGTGATATAAGCACATGTAACACCTCAAACTTTTCCCTGTCTTCTCTGTCTTACTTCCACCTCTTAGGATCCCTGGGGAATTTGGATCAAATCCACAAATTTGTCATAAATGCAGTTAGGGCTAAGAATTTCCGAATCATAGCCAAACTCTGGTAACAATATCTTTAAACTTCTCCTAGGGATGGGCTGCCTGTCTCAGGTTGATCCATACCTAAAAAGAAGTATCTGGAACTACCCAAAGCAAGAGGCTTTCCTCCATGTATTTTTGTTTTGTAGCATTGTCTTCTTGGCTAAATACATATTGTCAACTTACCTTTCAAGAAATCTTCCTCATTGAAACTGGCTGGTTCTATTTAACTTTCTCATGGCACAGAAGCAAAACTATAGATTTTCATATGGTTCTAGATTATGAAAGAAGATATATCAAATGACTAATATAGCTCCAAATTCTAATTTCTAATAATCTATGATATCCGGGAGACTATAATTTTCTAGACATGGAGAACACTGTTTAATTATAACGAAAGACTTCGCTGCCAAAGGAATTTGCCATGTGATCATGATCCATTTTTTTTTTGCCTTTTTTTTTTTTTTTTTTGTATTAGGCAGAAAATGGTGCCAGTTCAGCATCTTAAATCCACTTCTTTCCTCTTTAAGGAATTATTTTCTTCTGTCAGTTTGATGTCCCCCTCATAAGAATGTGATATCTTAGGAGAAACTGCTTATACTAACTACTGTCTATCTGAAAGGATCTAGCACCATAATAAGGATGGTCAATGTAGTACTGGTACTTTGAACATTGTTGGTTTGGGTCCCTGTGTTCAGTTGTCATCTTTTCAGAGCTTTATTGATTGTAGGAGCCCATTTGCTACTTACTTTCAGAAACCATCTAGCATAGAAGGAGGTGGAGAGTGTTGTAATCTGTTCATATGACGGCATCCATTAGGTAAATGGCAGAGATGTCACTGGGCGAACACAGGAAGAACTTGTGGCCATGCTGAGGAGCACCAAGCAAGGAGAGACAGCATCGCTGGTCATCGCCCGTCAAGAAGGGACTTTTCTTCCCCGAGAGCTGGTAATGTTCAGGTCACAGTCTCACTGAATCTTCAAGGCAGAGTTTAATCTACCCAGTGAATTCATAGGAGCTGAGAGATGAGCTCTGAATCACACTAAGAGTTTTTTGAGGGGGGGTGTTCCCATTTGGGGGTGTCATGGCTTTACAATATTAATGCAGTGAGTTGGACATACACCAACAGTGCTTCTGGGATGCAAATTCAAAACCCTTTTAAGGAAGCAATTTAACGGTATTCAACTAAATAAAATATACTTTGAGTGTTGGACTATATGTTAGCTTTATGCAAAACATAGTCAGCAAAGATGGTCATGCGCCGCCTTAATGCAGTTTGTAGTCTAAAAGGAAATAAAATATAACCAAGTCTTCAAAATGGTGATGAGGGTGATGAACAGGAATGGCAGGGTGTACTAGGAATATGGCACAAGGGAATTTAACCTAGTCCTGAGGGCCAAAAAAGGTACCCTGAGGAAGAGAGTTTCAAAAGTCTTGTGAGAATGTATGTTCTTTGACCTACTAACTATACTTTTAGAAATCTGTCCTAAACTGATCATCAAAGATGTGGAAAAAACTCATGTACAATGATTTTTTTTTTCCTCAAGTCCCATTTATTGTAGTGATCTATCGGGTGCTGTACAACCATAAAGTATTGTTTAGATAACTAGATAGCTCTCCAGTGATATATAATAGTGATTTAAAATGGTCTTGGTGATGAACTGATAATAACATGAGAAAACGTGCATAGCACATTAAGGAAAAAAAGTAGTATATAAAATGACATATGCAGCATGATCAGATCACATTAAAATATCTTAAAAAAAAAAAAAACAAAGAACCAGCAGGAGATACACCCAGAATGTTGGGATTATGATACATTTTAATTTTTTCATTTTAAAAACAATGAATACCTATTATTTTATTATTGATGTGTATTTAAGAAGGCTATAGAAAAATGTGAAGGACTTTTATGGCTAATAACAAAAATGGAATAGATGTGGTAAAAAGGATTTTTAATTATCCCTTTTTGAAAATTTTATTTCTTTTATTTCTCTTGAATCTATCTAAGAAATGACAAAGGTACATATGGGTAATAAGGTGGGTTCCCAGAGTTAGGTCATCAGAACCAGTGAGAGTGGGGCACCTGGCTGGCTCAGTGGGTTAAAGCCTCAGGCTTCGAGTCATGATCAGCTCAGGTCATGATCCCAGGGTCCTGGGATCGAGCCCCACATGAGGCTCTCTGCTGAGCAGTGAACCTGCTTCCGCCGCTCTCTCTCTCTCTCTCTCTGCCTGCCTTTCTGCCTACTTGTGATCTTTGCCTGTCAAAAAAAAAAAAAAAAAAGAACCAGTGAGAGTTAGTTGAGAAAACTGACTGTAGTTAACTTGAAAAAGAGAAAATTTAGGACATATTTTTATTGCTATCAAATAGATAAAGGGTTTTTGCACAGATTAAAAAAGTAGACTTAATATATTTCTTCAGGTATTTCTTTCATTAGCATACTTATGTATTAATCTGACTAATAGTTTACTATTACATGATGCCCACTAAGTTTGAGGTTCTGGGGATACAAAAATAATTAAGACTCATTTCCTGTCCTCCTTGAGCTGATAAAAGAACAAATATTTGGAAGTGATAATGTTATAAGTTACAATAGTTTCTAACTATTGGAGCTGTCCAAAAAGAAAACAGGCAACTTAGAATATTGGAACAGAGCCGGCCTCACCGTCTATTAGAGGTGCTCTAGAAAAAATTCTTCCATTGATAAGGTGATAAGGCTAGATAAATTCTTAGGTATCTACTCTAAGCCTAATATTCTGTTATCTATGTTTATATTCATGTTTGAATATGCAATCTTCCTGAAACACCTCTCTCATTTATTAATGCTCCTTAGTACTGACAAAAGGACCCTCTTCCCACACGTTTCTGTTCCTTTCTTCTCGTTCCCATCATCTTGTCCATTTTTCCCCTTGCCCTATTGAAAGCTCTGGGAAGATCTGCAACAAAACAGTGAAGGGAAGAAGATTGGGTGGTATGAGTTATAAAGACTAGACGCCTCACCTGCTTTCCTCTGCTTGATTCCTCCATTGCCAGCCATTTTGGAAGGCAGAATCTTGAATTTCCGTTTCATTTCCTCACTTAGCTCCTTACTCTTCCTAAAAAGAAATGCTGCAGAAACTTAGAGTCCAGTTTTTTTTTTCCTAAAATGCAGATGGAATTTTCTTTCAATCCTTTGTTTATCCAAAGACCTTGGTCTTTCTCTACAAGGGTCACAGTGAGAAGAAACAATTAGAAAGAGGCAGCATGTGCCTATAACAGGAAGCCCTTCACTTCTTGTCCAACTGTTTGGTTGCTGGTGATAAAAGTCTTCGAAAACTTTAGTGAGACTATGTGCATGTGTCAGGGATTGGAGAACAAGGAAAGAAATTTTGACTGTGTACTCTGTTGAACTATGGTCCTGGAATGAGTGAAACCCTGCATAGAAAGAGAAACATTCCAGGAGCACCTGGGTGGTTCAGTCAGTTAAGTATCTGCCCTCACCTCAAGTCATGATCCCAGGATCCTGGGATTGAGTTGCTGTGTGGGGCTCCCTGCTCAGCAGGAAGTCTGCTTCTCTCTCTGCCCCTCCCCCCACTTGCGCATTCTCTCCTGTGCATGCTTTCTCTCTCTCAAATAAATAAATAAAAGCTTTAAAAAAAAAAAAAAAGAAACATTCCAGCCAACAAAAGAACCTAATAGCAGAGCTCCAGCAGAGAACTCATACCCTGTGAGGCCTCAGTTTCCCATCTAATAGTTCCTTTTACCCCTTTCCCTGTGTCTTCTCGAATTCTTAACTTCACAGCTAATCCTTTGCTCTAGAAACATACCACCTCCCCTTCCCAGGTAAGGGGAAGAGGGATGTGACGTTACCCAGGTTGAAACTCTGAATGGATTCTCGATCACAGACAATTGCAGCTGGAAGTTAATGAATGTAAAAGTAGAATTTTCAGAGCAAAGGGGGCCGAAAGAATCAGCGTGTCCAAACCTGATTCGGAGATGAGAAAACCAAGGTGCAGTGTGATGGAGTAACCTGTTGATGGTCCTGCATGGCTCAGGAACTGGAGGCATAGGTTTCTTAATGCTTGGTGCATTATCTCTGGAGTTTTCTGGAAGCTCCACAGCACACAAGGTTTCTGTGTGATCTAGAGCAGCTCATAAAATCATTCGAAGGCTCTGTTGCCTCATCTTTATCAGAGGATTGTTGTGAAGCTCTTGGCATAGTTCCTGGCTGATTGTAAGTCTCAGTATATGTCAGCCAGAACTATTCTAGTACCTTCCCACACAACAAAAACACAATACTAAACTTTAGATACCTTATGGGGAAAATAGCTCTATTCAGGCTTGCCTGGGACTAACCATTATTTTGAATATTGATTTTTTAATTATTTATTTTAAAACACATACTGGTATCCAAAATACTGAATTACAAAATAAAGAAAATTTTTTTTGGTCTGAAACTAAATCCATAATTCAGGCAGCCTGTATGTATTAGTTCACGCTCATTCAGTAGAATTTAGTGAAATTTGATTTCTATCCCAGAAAGTGACATCATAGGCCAAGCCCCCCCCAGGGAGCATATTAAATTAATGGTGCAACTGTGAGATTATGAGTGCAAATAAATTATTTGTTCTCATTGTTTTAGTTTTATACCAAATTTGGAAAGCATGTGGTTAGTATCCCTTCTCCTAGAATTCTCTGGCAGATAGTCTAGACTCTTTAAAAAACATTTGACTTCTAATTATCTAAATCTGTGGAATATTCTTTGTAACACAGCAAAGCAAAGCCTTTGAGGATTACAAGCTCCGAAGTAATGTGGACCCCAAATCCTTATGTTGAAGAAATGTGGAATGGTCTTCTTTGTCCAGCCCAAATGCTTTCCTTGAGTGCTAAGTGGCAAGAACCATCCAGGAAGTTTAAAGAGAGGTCACGTTTGGCACACACGGCACTATTTCACTGGGAATCACTTCATAGTGTGACATGCTTGGGACTATTTGAAAGAACAGAATGAAGAACAGCGTGCTATGTGACACATCTCTGTATTTTTCTTTCAAAAAAACTGAAGGTGTTACCGCTTTGGTCTCTCCTCCCTTATCGTGACTGATGCACACACTTGACTCCCATTGAAAATCTGGCAGGATGAAGGAAGGACAGCACTTCCTGCTTTTGTCTTGTTCTATCTCCTTTGAAGAAAACAAACTCTGTTTATTGTTTTCCTGTTCCGAGAAACTGTTCTCTCCCTTCTCTGAAGCCTTGCTGTTTCAGGAGCTGGGTCCCCTCTTAACGGCATTGCTCTGCCTAGTTTCTGGCAGTTAAATCTTCCTTACTTCCTTGTTATCTTAGCTCCTTGTGAAGTCTTAACACTTGGAGCCAAGGGAGCATGTGGTCAGCAGTTATACAGGAAGTCCCAATATAGGATGGTCTCTCTCCGATGTGACCCTCTGTCTTTCCAACGGCCCGAGCACCCATTTCCTGGTTATTTCTCCTGACCGGCCACGGGAGGACTGTGCTGAATTCTTTCCATGTCCTTCCTCTTGAGCCATCGGCTTGTATCACAAATGTAGCAGCACGTGTAGCCAAGCTTCATTCCGTCTGTGGCAGGCCAGGTTGAACATCAAGTGAGAGGAATTCGTGTACCAGCATCACAACTATTTAAGCTCTTTCTAGTATCTTTAGCAAAAGGGCTGTGTTTCAAAGGCAATCTTTCCAGAATCCCGAGCTGGAAGACCCTTTGATGTCTTTACCCCCTGACTGGGTAAGAGTTTATGAAAGAGGTGTTCCCATAAGGAACGTTTTTGCAAAAGGAACTTTGAGACTAGTGTTGGTAATAGAACCCCAAGGTGAAAGTGCCCCGTCTGCGTCTGTGCTTGAAATAAACACGGGGCTCGGTAATCAGCGCTTCGTTTGCTGTGTTCTGTGAGAGACACGTTCTGTGACTTCCCTCCCATCCCTGGCACCCCACATTCTTGTGTTCTTACATAAGCACAGTGTCAGGTTAGGAAAGATCATGAAAAACGAAAGGTTTTCTATTGACGTCATGCCTTTATTTTTTCTGAGAGCTTCAGAGAGAGAGAGCTCATGTGAGCGAGCAAGACTGTTGTCGTGTAAGTGCATGTACATGCACACATGGGTGTATGTCTTCTTTCATTTATTGGGGAGAAAAAAAAAAAACATGGTGCCATTCCTTGGTTAACCTCTTTAATGTTTCATGTTCTGACCTGCTGCCTTATCTTTAAATTATCCTGAAAATTGCAGCAACCCCTGGTGGGTAAAGCGAGCTGAGAAAATTTCAAATGTATTTATAATTTCTACCTGCCACGTTTGCCTGCTATTAAATGCCGGCCTCTGCAAGGAGCATTGACTATATTTCTAGCAAGCAAGTTGCTGCTGCCTGGCATGACTGAGATCCAAAAGGTAGCCAGCCATGTTTGTCATGCCGATGCGACCTTCACTTAGGAATATTACTTTTGCTTAGGAAAAAAAAAAAAATGCGCCACATACACATGTGTGTGGGCACTACTGGAAGAGCTGCTGAACTTAGTGTCACCCAGCACCACCATATTTACCAGTCCCCGTGACTGCCTTTGCAAATGCCATGTGGCTCCCATTCCTTTACTGTTTATCTTCTTAGGAAGTGAAAGATTCATACCTTTAGATGTCAAATTATTTAATATCATAAATCATGCAAGAATTTTCGTTTGAAATCTTAGATGAACCTCATTTAACTGATATATTATTTTATTCCCTTTGGCTATTAGACTCAAATGATTCCATGCTTAATTAACCAAGGTACTTAAGGAAGAATGAATATTATAGCAGCTATTTGTGGATAAGTAGCAGAAATTGAAGGATGATTTCAGAATGATTTGTCTACCTAAACCAAAGCACAGGAGTTATGTTTTGGAATTTAAATAATTATGCAGAAATCAAAACGCAGCTATATTTTATGGGTTCTCCAAATAACACAGTTCTTGTGACTTAAGATGGAATCCTTGCTAAAATATAGTCTTCATTTCTGCTTTTCTCTACAATATTTTCCCCTTGCTTAGTGCAAGTCCATTCAAGCAGTATTCATCTACTCCTAGTCAGGGTTCTGCAACATGAACTCCAGAGATAAATAAGATGTGTTCGTGTCCTCAAGGAGCTTCGAGCCTATGAAGAAGAGTATGTGTTGGTCAAATTATTCAATGAAGTGTTACGGGGATTCAAAGTTGAGGGACCAAGAAAACCTTTAAGAGCATGACAGTGTTTGAGAAAGGTCTTGATTGAGTAGGATTTCAAAATGCAGAGCTGCAGGGTGGAAGGAAATAGCATCTTCAAGTACTCTGAGAGTAGAAAAAATAAGATACATCAGGGAGATAGTAGGCGTCCCAGCTCGACTGGGATAATATGAGAAATAATGTTGTCTGGAATAAACTGGAAGAGGTGAAAGGACATTCAGATGCCTGCTAAGAGCTTATTGTATTTGGCTATAATGTAATCATTAAGAGCCTCGGATCTGGGATCTGTCAAACCCAGGTAGAATCCTGGCTCTACCACCTATTGGCTGAATGGTTTTGATCAAGTTATTTCTCTGAACGCCGCACCCCACCCCCAGCCCCGTTCCTCACCTCTAACTCAGGGATCAGATTATTGTCTGCCTAAGAAACTGTCAGCATTAGAGATGTGTGTAAAGTACTTAGAATGGGGCACATAGAATGTGGATCCCTGCTTTAGAGTCTTACTCAACCTCTCTGTCTCAGTTTCCTCATTTGCCAAATGAGGATAATAGCAACTATCTTGTAGGGTTGTTGTGAGAATTAGCTAAGCATACATGCTAATACTTGGTGAGTGTTAAATAATGTTATCTTCTGTTGTTATTTCCTGTGCCTGGTGCACACTCTATGTTCAGCAAATATTGGTTGACTGAATAAATGAAAGCTACACATTATTAAAGCAGTTGATACAGAAGACTGGAAAAGGCATTGCTAAAGGCGGTGTGGCTCTTATTCTATGTCTAATCTGTATCTAATGCATTATCCTTCCTAATACAATTACTTTAAACTAAATAAAAATAATATACATAGATTTCCTCACATTTCAGAGCATTAGCAATCTCTCGTTATCACTACACAAGACAGGATAGGCAGAGTACTGACAAAATGTCAATCAGGAGTGCCTGGGTGGCTCAGTGGGTTAAGCATGCAGCTCTTGATTTCCACTCAGGTTGTGATCTCAGGGTTAGGAAATCAAGCCTCACGTTGGGATCCTATGCTGGGTGTGGAGCCTGCTTAAGATTCTCTCCCTCTCCTTCTGTCCCCCCCCAAAAAAAAGCCTAGAATATAAATGACAATTTAGGTAGTTTAAATTATCTCAATACATTTGCATAATCTAGTTGCACAGTTTACTTATAAAGACATAGACAAACAGTATCATTGTCTAATATTTTAAAATATTATTTTTTAATATTAAAAGTATTTTAAAGTATTTTTTAAGTGCTTCAATCGCAGTTGAAGTGGTTCTCAAACTGTAGTCTCAGATCAGCAGAATACCATTATCTCGGAATTTGTCACACATGCAAATTGTCAGGCTCCTTTCAGACCCAAGGAATCAGAAACTCTAGGGTTGGAGCTAAAGATGTATTTTTTTTTAAGATTTTATTTATTTATTTGACAGACAGAGATCACAAGTAGGCAGAGAGGCAGGCAGAGAGAGGAGGAAGCAGGCTCCCCGCTGAGCAGAGAGCCCGATGTGGGGCTCGATCCCAGGACCCTGGGATCATGACCTGAGCCGAAGACAGAGGCTTAACCCACTGAGCCACCCAGGCGCCCCTAAAGATGTATTTTAACAAGCCCTCCAGATAGTTCGGATGCTCACTTAAGTTTGAAAAATCACTGGAATAGTGGTTTTGTGGGAAGAGCGTAAAGGCCTATAGGATAACTTAGTGCCTATACCTGACGAATTCCAGTTGCCAAATTTTCAACTTTATCTTTCTATTTTTGCAAACAATTTTTTGCTCTGGAAAAAATACCCTGTGAAAATTTTAAGACCAGTTGAGTTGCGTCTCTCGGGTCACGTGCCTCTCTCATTTGGGCACAGGGCCAGGGCTGAGCGCAGTCCAGTTACTCAGCTCAATTACACCTGATTCATTCAGGCAAACTCAATTGTACTTGACTTTTTCAGGCCTGACTCGATCGTGCTTTTAAATTCCCACACTCAATTTGATTCTGCTCAAAATTTGTTGCGTGCCACCTTGTAACTTGTAGATTTAAGCATATACCAAAGAGAGGTGCTTCTAGGGCAGTTTCGAAGGTTGGGTGATTGGTATCTGTTTGCAGTTATACCTCTGTCCCTTGTCCCTTCCTCTCTGTCTCTAAGATGGGACGCTATAGGATGAGATAGTTTCCACTGACCCCTTCCATGGACTGTATTCTACCCTCCCCCATCCTGCCACGGCTGAGCTCTTGGCAAAGATTTCAGAGCCCCTAAGAATATGATCTTCATTTACTCCACCATGGTTAGTTCTTCCTATCTATCTTGAAATTGGGGGAAACGAGACACAGAGACATTGCCCCTTACCAAAATTTACATTGTCAAAATCACAATTTTTTTAAAAGATTTTATTTATTTATTTGACAGATAGAGATCACAAGTAGGTAGAGAGGCAGGCAGAGAGAGAGGAGGAAGCAGGCTCCCCACTGAGCAGAGAGCCCGATGTGGGGCTCGATCCCAGGACCCTGAGATTATGACCTGAGCCGAAGGCAGAGGCTTTAATCCACTGAGCCATCCAGGCGCCTCTTTTTGTGAAATTTCTACCTCACTGAGCTACGCCTCCTACCCTCTGTCAGTGGTGCTGTGTGCTAAGTGACTAGGTCCTTCTTCTTTGCCAGGTTTTTGAATGCCTTCAGTAACTCACCAGGCTGAGGGATTAGTAGTCACTTGCTACTCCCTGGGCAGTCCTTATACCTGAAAGAATTTGACTGAACCCTTGTCAGCAAAATCTAGTCTTGATAAAATCGATGACGACAAATGCTCTGGTTCAGCCTTATGAAAGCCAATGGAGGAAGGGCTGGCCACTTTGCACAGTTGTATGGCTTCCAGGTGTCAGAATGAAAATACTTCGTGACTTTTATCACAAGACTGGTTTTGGTGGAGACCGGAAGGTAGTGGAAGAAGAAGGGTTTTATGCTGAAAAGAAGGTCTCATGACATTTCAGAGGACTGGGGCCAATTCCATTCTCTTGCAGTGTTAAGAACGAAGGGCCATGAGAGTGGGCTGTCCTCTCATGGCACAAGACACATGTCTTATTAGTGGCCGCTGTGGCCATGATTAGGCCTCCAGAAGTTAGATTAAAGAGAAGAATTTTCTAAACATACGTGTTTAAACAGCTCAGAAAAAGCAATATTGTAACCAACCACAGATTATATCCTTCTTATTACCCAGTTAGCCAAATGTTTCTAATAATTCAAGCCAGCTGCTGATATGGAACAGCTGGATAAGAAAGTGGTTACAAAACTCGGGGGCTGACCTTGATTTGCTTAATTACCTCTCTGCCTGTGATCAGTACGTTTGCTAAGGTAGGTTTGGTGTTAAGATAAGGGAAGGCATTCATTTTGTAAAGGATACTTAAAGATTAAGGGGGGGAAAGTACAGCCTTAATGGATCGTGGTTAACTTTTCCAGCTGTTATTAAAGTAAATACTGTACTTGTGAAACGGCCACTACAGCCCATTTCATTTTGAAAGTGTATTTAGAGGTTTGAACATGTTTCATCTGCCTGTTTTTCAGGAAAATGTGTGATCTTTATCATTAAAGAATATCAGCTTAAGCTGCTACTTCTTTTTTTTTTTTTTCCTTCCTCCTAAGGGCTGATAAAACAGAGATAGACACTTAAATCACAATCTGTTGCCACTTACCTCTTCCCATGTACCGTCCCCAAAGATTCTCTGGGCAATGACTTTTAAATGTGTTCTCATTATTTTTAATGAGTGTGCAGAACATATGACGCATAATGCACGAATAGATAGGTGCCCTTGGACTGAACTTGTCAGATGTAATAAAACGTTGAAGGAGTTAAGATGCGTTTTTCTTTAAGATATTATAATTATTTAAATTAAGATGCCCAAGTACAAATCACATGCTCTTCAGCTCCTGTTGCTGCCTAAATGAAGCCCCACCACTATCCCAGGTCTCTCCTTAAAAAGAATGTTTAGTCACAGATGTTAAAAAGACAAAAGAACATTTAATATTGTTATGTCTCTTTAAGTTTACCCTCTTTAAAGCTGCCCCAATGGCAGGATATTCAATTATAAACGAGTTCAATTATGTTTCCTGGCCACTTATTGAGTTATGCGAAGGACTTTTATCACCTAGTCTTTCCGTAATTAATTCTTTGCATTTCTTAGAGGCTTAGGACCAAAGGAAGGATTGTTGAACAGCTTGAAATGTTGTTTCAGTTTTTCCACCTTGCCTCATTCTCTCCTTTTCCTTCCTCTCTTCTTTCTTCTGACCCATCATCCTGCCTTTCTGGAAGCAAATAATACTCGGAGTGCTATCTCTCTATGACAGAATATATTTCTGCATTCTGTTCCTACATTAAGATACCAGGTGGTGATGAAGAAGAAGAAAATGGTACCTGACCTTAAATTACATTAAAATGCCAGGTGGTGATGAAGATGGAGGTATTGGTAGGAGGATGGAGAAAAATATCCCAAAGAGCAGCAAAGCCTCCCCTTGATGGTCATTATTTCATAAACATTGGAGTCTGTGGCTCCTGGTATATGGAACTATTGACTTTAGCACCCTGCAGGGAAGTTACAGACTTTCAGCTTAACTTGAAAGGGCTCACCTTCTCCCTCCTCTCCTTCCCAGAAGCTACATGTTTCATGGGTAGACCCTTGACTTCCCACTGGAGGGCAAAAACACACAGAAACAAACAAGCAACAAACAAACCAACCAACAAAAAAACAAAAACAAACCCCCAAATGGCAAAACACAAAAACATCCAACCAAAACATCTTACCTGTTACTTGCTTGCATTCCATCTCCCTGAGACCAAATGTTTCTCTTCTTTGATACTCAGAGATTGGTATTCAGGAGAATTGTCAGCCCTCTATTGCCCTCTATTTCTGGATCCATATTGATGATGAAAGGACTCACTTGTTCAACAGATCCTGAACACCTACTCTTCCCAGTTTAGCTGATCAAATATTTAATAAACATTTATTGGTGCTAGATGCTTTACCACACACTGTATACTCTAAAATGTATGAAGACAAGATCCCTGAACTCCAAGAACTTATAGACGATGCTGAATGTCATTAGAGATACAAGAATATGGCATACTACCTACAATCTGTGCGGAAGGTGGATGGGAAGGGAAGAGTTGTACACATTTTTTTTTTTTTTTTAGTTGCACAGATTTAAGGAACAAGCTAAGAGGTTAATAGTGAGCCAGAAGTTATATAAAAGGAAGAAATCAATAAGGATTTTAAAATTATGAAAACTTTTATTTATGAGATGGGATTCTATTTGGGCCATGGATAGATTCAAAGAAGCAAGGAAAGTAGGAAGTCCAGGGATATGGAGAAGCATGAGCCAGTGTTGGGAGGGAAAACTGAAGAAAAGGGCGGAGTAGAGGAAAGGAACATTTTGGTCATAGTGATAATACCGTTGGGTACTTATATGATCATGGGAGCAAAATTTGCATGCCTATAACAAGACTATTTCTAGGGATAACATAGAAATCCATCAAATTTAAGATCCATGTGATGCACTCTTTTATAAAGTGTGTTCATAACTTCTCTGTTTCTAAGTTTTGGGTTTGGGTTTATTCCTGAAGCTTGTGTTCAACTGGCACATCTGCAGGAGGGGAAGGTTCATGATGGTCTCCTTTACATGGCCGTCAGTTGGTTCTAGCTATTGGGTGGGGCACCTTGATTCTAGTTAATTCTAGTTAACGAAAGGTCATCCTCCAGAAAGCTAGTCCAGCTTCCTTATCAGACATTCTTAGAAGAACAAAAACAGAAGATGCAGAGGCTCTTTAGGTCTAGCCTTGTAGGATATACAGTGTTCCTTCTGCCTCATTCTCTTTGTCGAAGCACATCACGATGCCATTAGGATTCAAGGGATGGGTTGATAGATGCCATGACTGGCTGGAAAGAATGGCAGAGTCAAACATCAAGGAGGCATAACTCACTGGGGCAAATATTGTTACAGTCTCTCAAATTCGGTTAGGAAAGCTGAAGAGAACACTGTTCTATAGCAGAATGAGTATTGGTCAGGGAGGTGAAATTCACATTAATGGCCCAGGACCGCCACTCTGGATGTTCAAGTTTGGAAAAGTCATTTACTTTCTTGGGTCTTATCTTTCTTAATTCCTTTCACAGAGCGTGTATTGAGTTCTTTTTTGATGCGAATACAGTGTGAGAGAAGCCAGAGCAGAGAAGCCTGGCCCCTTTCCCTACTTTGTTGTTCAGCAACATTTTTAGTCTTGACACTCTTGCTAAAACATAAACTCCTGTCCCTCTTCTTGCTATTTTTCTTCCCAGCCAATGTAGATTCACCTGTCTATGGCAGATACCCACAATCTGGATGGGGGACTTGGGAATAAGAGTTAGATTATGGAGATAGAGATAAACTAATAAATACTAAAATTATCAAAATAAAACAAAATTGACAGTAAACAGGGAGAAGAGTTCCTTTATCTACAAAATGAGGAGATTGAACTAATTGGTCTCTTAGACCTCTTCTTACTGCAGAATACTAGTCCCTGAATTTATATGCATCAAATTTTGCTGTGATGCTCGATATAGATAGCACCTGAATTATGAATGATCTCTCTGTATATGAATGGGCCACGGGAGGGTGCCTCTGAGCATTTCTTTGTTCTCCAGTTCAGAATGCCTTGGGAGCATTTGACCTAAAGAGTGGCTTCTCTGAAGTAAATGTTGAATAACGTTTTGCCAGCAGAGATCTCCCTCTTGGCCACCTTTTCAACCCCTTGCCACTGTGGTTCTTGTTGCTATAGTGGTTAATATACACAGGTGTAGCCCTTCCTCCAATCTTCTGATGCCACCACAGCTGTAGGTACCATAAGAGACTTCACTCCTGTAGTTAGTTCAGAAGGAAACGGGTTCCTTCTTTCCAAAATTGGAAGTTTTGGTGCATTTGGACCATAAGATGTTTTTAAATAAAACCTTTCCAATAGATTGTAAATTATTACACGGTGCTATGCTCTGGAGATACTGTGGAGTAAATAAACCCTGTGGGCTCATTGCAGCCCAGGCACAAGTGATTGGTATTCCTTTTAACATCGAGAAAGGAAAAGTTCACGTTGTAGGAAGCAGGTTTACAAACAAACCTAAATACAAACTTAAAAAAATGTAACCTGTTTTTTTAAGTAGAAATTGTCTTGTCTGTCCCTACAGTCATAGTTTATTTAAAGCTCGTTTCCATTACACATGAAGAAAAGTGAATAAATTGCAAGCACTATTCATTAACGTTTTGGCCATCCTTAATGCAATAAAAAATCTCTGGGTTCTGAATTCTTCAGTTTGAAAAATAGGACTGTGTCAGCACTAGCAACTTGTTGAAAACTTGGCAGATATTTTCAGCATAATTATTAATGCGAGCCACCTCAATTCCTCTTTGGTACTAGACAGGTTGTAAATAAATTATATAAATAAATATTAATGCAATTATTAACTTGATAATTTTATGTGCTATGTAGACATGCAAGGAAATTAAAGATGAAGGCTGCTGAACTTGTGTTTGAGGATATACGTAACGGTGACTTATTCCCCAGATCATGAAGAGATAGAAGTACACTAGATCCAGCCTTGTCTTCAGCTACATAACGGAGTAGGACTGTAAAAAAATATATATATGTAATTTCTCATGGTGGTTAAGTTAATAACATGTCACTATAATCTGTGTACTTGAAATAGAAACCAAGTCATGTGGGTCCTAGCTGGAAAGAAAGTAAAGACGCAGAGCTCCAAACCAGCTAGCAGCCTACTTTTTGAAAAGCCCAGCCTTTGCTGTCAAATAGTAGTTCAGAAGTTCCTCTTTAACCTGTAGGGTTTCTTACAGAAAAGAATAGCAATAGCACGTAAATGTCCTACTTCCTTCACAACCCTTTGAAAATGTAACCCGAGGATGGCGTTGCCTCTCACCCCTCAGCGTCCAGTGTTCTCAAGGGAGTTGGCATGTCTTATCAGACTGGAGCAGCCAGGCAAGGGCAGCCAGCACATTGAGAGGCCAGGGCAGTGTGATGGTCAAGGCCATTGGGCAGGTAGTGAAAGGCCTCTCACTGTGTTAAACAAATGTGGTTTCCTTCCTGGCTTCCACAGGAGCTAATTTTGTTTTTCACTTCTCTTCTGGCATCAGAACAATAAGGACTCATAAGGCCATTCTGCCTGTGAGGAGATGTGCATTAGATTATCATAAATCCACAGATAAAAAGTACAGTGGTCAATAAGACCAGCCGTTCCTGGATGAAATAAAAGGTTTAATTGAAAGTACTGTCCCAGGGGAAACATGATTGAGCGTGGTATTGAGTAGACATTAATTACCTCAGACCAGAGAGTGAAGGAAGTAGAAGGAAGACCATTCCATTTATTTTAAGTTCCCAAATCTGCTTTCCTTTAAGAGAAGGTGGGGGGGATTATTCGAATAGAGTGCTAGGAGGGAAAAAAGTGAATTTTTACACATACACGATGTTCTTTGAACACCATTTGTGTTTTTTTAGGAAGTTGCAGCTGAATTTTCTGCTAATACAGATATTTTTTTGGAAGTTAGAGATCGAGGTAGAGCATAACATCTACTGATAGGCTGAAGAATGGTTAAAATTGATATATTCCTACTCTGTTGCTATAATATATTAGTAAATAAATTGTATTTATTCATAATTCTAGATTTTTTTGATTCTTTATGTTTCTCAGCTTGTTTTTTAGTAGGTTGGGTTTCCATTCTCCAGTGTAACAGAAAGAAGAAATAACTTGAAGGGGCGTCTGCACATACGGTCCCCATTAAACACTGGACAGCTTGCTTTATATCACTGAAATATGGCTGCCGTTATAAATCACGCGTGTTTGTTTAGCCGGGGCCCCACTTCTGATGCGGCTGAAGTAATGGGATGAACTCTGCATCGATAGAGACAAAGCCTAGGATCAAGGACTGCCTTAACAAGAAAGTAATTGCTCAGGTGTCTCTTCTAGCAGTCATTAACGTATTTGAAATATGACTTTGATTCTTCTTTCGGGTCAAGTAGCATATAAAAAATACTCTGGATTACCCATCTCTACTATGCAGTGGGTTTGAAAGGAGATACCAAGTACACTGAGAGTGTCTGATTTGGTGTTTGTACACAACGCTGCCCAATTGAGTAAAACAAACAAACAAAAACTGTCAAAGCAATTTTTGGTTTATTTGCTTTTCAGTTTTATTTAGAGTGAGTGAAGTCACTCAGTCAGTGAATTTAAACTTCTCAGTCAATTGTTTAGGAGTTGATAGAGGCATGATCTTTGTTTTAAATGTGAGAGATTGGTTTTTTTAAGGGTTAATTTGAACGGAGTAGTTGCCAAATAGCACCAGCTGTCATAATAAAGTAGAAGTGAATGACAGCTTTACTCCACCCCGTATCAAAACTCCAGAGCGGATATGGTGATCAGATGAGCCAAAATAAATGTGAGTTCTTAGAAACATTTGTGAGCTATTTTCTTGCATAGCTCAGCCTTTCATAGGCGTCAGTGTGCCAACAGGTCATAATTAAGCTTAGCATAGTAGAAAATAAGGGGAATTTGTTGCTGTGCATATCCCAAATCCACTACCTAACATTCCAAAATTCCTCTTGGTGATGGTGGTCATGGTGATAGTGGCCTTAAGTATTGAAACTTAATTAGCAGTTTTTAAAATATTTTTTATATTAATGCACTGTGGCCCATATTGAACTACAGCAGGAGAATTAACTGATCCAACACTTATCAGCAATGCTCTTTGAATATTTACCATGCATTTGTTCTCAGACATGCATTGGGATAGGTGTTGGTGGTAAATAAATGGCATATAAAGACCTTGAGGTCTTTATAGGTTTATATAATATGTGTGTGTGTATATCATATACATGCATGTATTACATACATATATGTATCATATACATACATATATACATATATAATCACATATATATGATAACAAATAGCCATAATATAATGTGATTATTTTGTATACAGTTCTAAGGAGACCAGGACAAAGGCTCAGGCATAAAGAACAGGTGACAACTCAAGCATGTTTTGATGGATAAGTAGGAGTTTACCAGTGGGTGTCAAAGTGGGAGGAGAGGGATGAGTTTTAGGTAGAGAGAAACCCATCCAAATAAGAGAATCTCTTTGAGACATTTAGTTAATTTTAGTTCCACCTAACAAACATGCTAGGAACTTTAAGCTAACAATGTTAAAAATATGATTTTATAGATGTGAGACACAACTGTTACTTTTTTGAGTTTTTGGCCTTTTAATGCCATTACATCAGAAAAGGGCATTGTGGGAGAAAAGTAGAGACAAAATAACTTATGAAGTCATCCTATTACAATTTGTTTTATATGTATGCATCATACTTGATGTTAAACTAGGTTCAAAGTTGAGTTAAACGTAATCCCTGCCTTTGATGAGATCACAGTGATAGAGTGGCGTTAAGACAGACAGGCCGGGAAATAATTGGAAGACTAGAAAAAGTGAGGAGAATTTTAAGAATGGGGAACAGAAAGTAAAATGGAGTTCAGAGGAGGGCAAATTGTTTTCTCACTGATAAAATCAGGGAAGGAACAGGTGGCTTATGTGCTGAGACACAAAATCAGGGTGTTTGGAGATATTAAGTAAAGAGTCTTTTATTCCATTATACCTTCACTATGAAATTTCTTTTGTGGTCAAAATAATTTCTGTATTTGATATATACACACATACACATAAAATAAAGCTTTTTCTCCCTTATGCTTGACTTCATTATCATAAAAATTGTAGGTCTGTACTATCAAGAAAATGTTTCACTAAAAAGATTCATTCCCTGTACTTGGATGAGTCTTCCTTTTTCATGTATCAGCAAGAAAAAAATGGAGCTATGATTCATTTTAAAAAAATTCCTTAGGCATGAACTGAAGTGAGATAATCCTTGTTTAGTCTTTGATGCATACTTGACTTTGTTGGAAAATGAAGATCCATTAGTTCAGGGAAGAAAGAAGTCCTGCTCATCATACGGCTAGGGAAATACTGATTGGAAGTGTGCTGAACTTTTCAACTTCTTGTAATTACACACTGATTTTACAGGAATTAAGGCCATAGAATTGCTCCCTTACCCTTGTCCCGCTTTTATATATATAGAAAAACAGCAAGGGAGAGGGTCATTTGGAAGATGAATACTGAAGAAGAATGTCAAGTGCAAGACGATATTCAGTAGCCTAAGCCATTTATTTTGGACCCTGGAGCCACCTGAACAGTCCCTTTCAAGAATCTGGCAGGAACAATGCAGGGATGTAGGGGCAGGGATCTTCCCGGACTAGGCTACCGAATTCCTCCCTCTTGGGAGACTCACGCAGACATGGAAGCCGCTCTGAAATATAGACTACAGGGTGGTGTCTTAGTCCATTCTGTATCAATACTGCAGGTTGGGTGGCAGATAAACAAGGGAAGCTTCTTCCTCTCAACTCTAAAGGCTGAAAGCCCAAGATAGGGGTGCCAGCATGATCAGGTAAGAGCTATCTTCCTAATCATAGACTTCTCATTGTATCCTTATATGATGAAAATGTCTAGGGAGCTCTTTTTAAGGCATTAATCCCATTCATGAGGGTTCCGCCCCCATGGCAAAATTGCCTCCCAAAGGCCCCACCTCTGAATGGCATCACCTTGGGGATTATTAAGATTTCAACATATGAATTTAGGGGGACACTAACATTCGGACGATAACAGTTGGATGAATATATGTGTCAGTAGAAAATGTGGTACCAAAGGAAGGGAAAGAGATGATTAAAAGAAATAATAACCCTATGATACATCATTAAATTTTGGTATCTTCCATATGTAAAATATGTACATATCACTCAATTGGAGGATGAGATTATTGGTCTCAACTCACTTCCAAATAGTAGCATTATATATCCATCCTCTTATCGTAGTCTCATTGTGTGTATGTGGACAGTTCTTTTCCACCAGAAGCCTGTGGACTTGGCCATGTGAAATCATTGGCCAGTTAGATGTTAGTGGATGTTTTGTGAACAAAGTCTTTAAAGATAGTTTCATACTTGCATTCCTGTCTTTCAGCATGTGAGAAACATGTTTCAGTTATCCAGTGGTCTAAGGAAGATGCTAGATACATGGAGCAGACATGTATATGCCCCACACTTTGAAGGCAGACCTACTTGATTCCAGCCTAGGTCATGAAAACCCCAGTCAACCTACAGATCTGTGAGCCAGAAATAAATGCTTTATTGTTCATACTCCAGTGGGGCATGTTTGGAATGCAACATTTTTGTGACAACAACTGATACACTTTGCCCCATTAATTAACTCTAGGTAGTTTTCCTTTTTCCCCAATTTGCTTGTTTGTAGTGGGGGTAGGGAAGATACATCCACATTTTAATTTTGATGGATTTTTGATACTCTACAGAATATAAATGACTTCTTATTTTAAAGTCAGTTTTATCTGAAAATTAATTTTAATAGAGTAATTGACTTAATTAAGATAAAATGCAAATTATGTCTTCATCTACATATATAAAGGGCATATTATATGTATGGTAAGAACATTCTCATTACAATAGTAAACATAACATGTACTGTGAATTTAAAATGGTTACTACCCACTGAGATTTCTCAATCTCTATTTGGAATTTAGGATTATTTATCATTGATAGTGTTCTAAAGGGGATTGGTTTCCAGCTAGAGTCTCATTAGGTACAACTCAAACATTAGATGAAGGATAGGGTTAAAATGCTATATTTTCCTCATTTCATTTCTTTAAAGCCTTTACCAACAAATAAATTACCCCCTCCTCCAGCCCCCACAAAAATACCACTTTCTTAAGGCATGTGGTAATACTGTTACTACATTGTATCATAATTTAATAAACACCAGAGTTCTGTGGCTCAAAGTGAAAGAATATTTATTGGGTCTTCTGTAGAAAATGAAGGTATCAGAGTTGGAAAGAAAGCCATATTATCTTTACTAAGAGTTGTTGTGCCCTAAATAATGACACACATACTTAGAATGGTGGGTGTTAGAAAATTTTTATACTTTTACTCTAGTGGCTGGGTTTCTTATTCTGTGACTTTCTAGGATCCCAGTGAAGGAAACTGTAAGCCATTGTCTTTAAACTATCTGCAGAAATTTCCCAATCCAAAACTAAAAAGTAAAACTAAAAATTAATTTCTCATAAGGAAACTAAATGTCATTTTTTCCCCCTTTCTGGACTAAGGGCTCCAGAATGTACTTGCTGTTCTATGTCTTTGGAAGCCTGGCCTTGAGTCTGTACTTTTCTTTTATGATGCTCTGTTGTCAGTGCGAATTGTGACATACATCACATACCAGAAGCATGACACAGAAGTAATGGAACTGGAAAGCTTAACCATGAGGCCGTGTGGTATCTCTAGGACATTGTTCATGACCTACAAGATTTTTTCTCTCTTGAGGCTTCTCTGTTCTCTGCTTCGTTCCTTTCTACCATGATCTTCCGTGTGTTCTCTAAAGCAACACATCTTTAAGTGGAGGGGGGAATACTTTTCCTCTAATATGCTCATGCAATGGTGTGTCCCATTATCAAGTGAATTAGGGAATATGTGTTAATCTTTTAAAAGCAGTTCTTTTTTTTTAATTTTTTTTTTTATTTATTTGACAGACAGAGATCATAAGTAGGCAGAGAGGCAGGCAGAGAGAGAGAGGAGGAAGCAGGCTCCCTGCAGAGCAGAGAGCCCGATGCGGGACTCGATCCCAGGACCCTGAGATCATGACCTGAGCCGAAGGCAGAGGCTTAACCCACTGAGCCACCCAGGCGCCCTAAAATCAGTTCTAAAATGCACGTTTTCCCTAGCATTTTTCATAATAGAAACTATCGGGATATTTGTCCTCATGTGCAATGACTGTGACCCTGTGTTCTAGACCTTACATGGATCCAAGTCTTAGAAGGAACCAGTTTGGCTGGCATAGTGGGTTTCTAGAACCCCAAGGCATGGCCTTGGATCAGACCTCCACAGCAAGCATTAGCTGCCTATGAACTGATGGTCTTGGGGACAGGGGTCACCACCGCTTCAGGCAGTTGCTACCCCTTCCTGAGCAGTGAACAGGCTATGGGTGGAACAGGAACCATAACTGATGTGCTTACTTCCACGAAGTGCTTTGTATTTTTTATTTATGTCCAGCTTTTGTCCTGGATAGCGGATTTGTCTTTTAAAGCCATTAAATACAGGTAGCTTGACAGACGGAGTACTTGGGATGGCAAAGATAGTGGGAGTGTTTCGCCTAGACTCCAGCTTTTCAGAAAGGTCTGCTTCTCTAAGAATCAGGCCCTCTATGCTTCCTTTATAGAGTATTCAATTATAACAATCGTACTCTTTGTTCTTAAATCTTTTACTCATGTAAAAGTGTGTATTCTTGTATTTTAAACCCTGAATGATTGTATATAAAAGGTTTAGGACATTTTCACCAGGTTTCTGTAGTTCACTTTCAATGGGAAAGAATAAACAGAAAATAAAAAGGACCTATTGCTTCCCCCTATAAACAAAACAGTTCCTGGTTTTATAAAGAATCCATGCTGTCTGAGTTGTAATATGTTCATTTATGCCACTTTTCATGACACAATATATTATATTCATCTCTTTCATGTTTTGGAAAAAAGTGTTTTTTGCCAGTGTTACCAAACTGTGGAATTTACTGATCCTTCCAGTATATATACCATAAGTAGGAAGGAAACAAGGATAGCTATAAGAATCTTAACTTTGAATTACTTTACTTCTGTTAATCTCTTAGTATTACATTAAGACATTTTTATATTGAGCAGACTATGAAGGGTGGCCTTTTTTTTTTGACGTTTGTTTCCTGGTATTAGATTAATCATTGACTTAAAATTGTCTTTTAATAAGTGAAGTCAGAAGTCAGCTTTTGTTCTTTCCTCATCCTTTCCAAAGAATGGATATCAAAAAAAGAAAGAAGTGTCTCAATTACAGACATTTTGTAGGATTTTCTTCATTTGGGTCTTTGGTTATAAAGTATTTGAAAGTGGATGAATATTTACTTTAGGAGATCACATAAGGACATATACTTAATATGTTGATAATCGAGCTCCCTGTAAGAAACCTACATTTAAGACGTTTCCCCCATTGATTGGGTTAATCATCAACAACCTTTACTATGATTCAGAGATTTTTTAAATTATCTGCAGTATGATCCCTGACTCTTTCTTGTGATTTGTCTATACTGCCCAGAGGGCGAAAGACTTTAAAAGATAATCTGTCCATTTATAAATAACCCAGGGTTCTGCTGATTTCATTTATATGTTAGCAACAGTTGCGGGAAAAGTGCTTTACCTTTATTCAGATGATCATCCTTGGATCACCATTTACCTTTATATGTCTTCTGTTTACTCTCTGAAGAGTACAATCTAAAATAGAATGCCTCCCAGCTGTTGGAAGGACCCTCTTATCCCTACTCGATGGTGATATCACATTTTGAATTTTATGTAATCCAGCTGACCAAAACCCTCTCATGCTTACAATAGCTACCCATAGATGACTTTTTCCAGAAAATGTTAAAAATTCAGAAAATTAAGTGTCTTGCGGGTATCTTATCCTTTCATTGTTAGGAAAATTTATTTAGCCATAACCAAAGTTTTATTACCTCAAATTCCTTAGAATTTATTTAGGCAAAAGTTAACAGTACTTAAGCTTTTTATAAAATATCCTGCCAGAATTGCCAGGTATGGCTTTTGCTTTATATAAAATAGATGTATATTTATTATTTATATAAATATAAATATAAAAATAAATATATATATTATTTTATTTTTTTCCCCTTAAAGGCCTCTTGTTTAAGTTTTGGTAATTGACAAAATGATTGCATGTGAATCATAATTCTTGCATAAAGTAAGCTGCTCACAACACAACTAATTACACATTTGGGAGGCAAGGCAAAGACATCCAGAGCTTACTTGTGCTGAGCCAAGAGCACAGCATTTAATGAAATGAGGGCCATAACAGGTCCAGCATGGATGCTTTCAATTCTGACCCAGGCTTCTGAGAAATTAGACACCGATCCTGCACCCGAGCTCTGGTAGGCTGGGTTTTTACAACTTGCGTGTGTGAATCAGGTACTTCTTTGCACTACAAGAATGTTTGTGATTCCAGAGATGGCCCTAGTTGGAATACTCCTAAGCAGTAATATAGATCCTCGCAAGTCATCCATCTCCTGCCTCCCTTCCCACTTCTCACGCCAAGTAATTACTTTTGATGTTTGTTTTAGTAAAATGGTTAGGATAGCTCACACGGTCCGACTATGTCCATTCCTCTGTTTCTTCTTTCTTTTCCTTAAATTCTACTCTGCCTCTCCAGATAATACTGTGAACAAAACAGAAAGTCCTTCCCATATCGTTCAGTAAACTCTTTGCCAATTATAGTCTATGCAGACTGGGCACTTCATATTACAGTGTTGAGTACATACAAGATGTTTGATTAAAATTTGTTGGATCACTATGGTTTGCAAAGAGTGACTCTTGTCACTCAGGCCAGAGTGAGCCAATTTCATTTCTAGATTCCAGCTTTAACAGGTTATTCACGGTGCTTGGGAATAGAGGTAGTCTTACAGCGAACAAAGTGAGGGAATGGAAAAATAGGGAAAGACATAACTAGATGGGAGGGAGAAGGGGAAATATATTTCATTAGGATGATAATGCAAGAGAAGCTATAAGAACTTGAAGAAAGCTTGTATAAAAGATATTAAGAGATTAGTTAAGGCTAGGGGTGGTTAGGATAAACATTAAAATGGCTTATAAAAATTAGGGAAGATAAGACAGTTAACATTTACTCACCATTTGGTTTTGCATTTCACGTATCTCTTTAATAAAAATAATATATATAATATATATACAGAGATACATATATATGTGTGTGTATATACACACATACATACCTATATAATATTTCACTGTTTCCCATTGAAAATTATGTTCCAGTATTGGATTATGAAATTAATGTAGAGGATTGTGATCAAATTAAAAATTAAATAAGAGCATAAAAATTACTAAAATGCATTGCACTCTGGTTAAGTATTGTCTCATGAAACTTATTTATAGGTATATGTGTACACATATATGTTTTTGCCTGGATGGATTGGCAGACACAGAAAAATGGCTGATGTGTCTTTGGGTACTGGATCACAGTGCTTCCCAGACTGAATGAAATGTACCATGAATATTGCTGTTTGCAGTATTCACTAAAGATCTGAGGTACATGTTATAACTTAAAGCCACGAACAGCCCAGTATTCATCACAGATTGGTAGCGATGACACCTCTTATTGCCTTCATTGAGGATCTATGGCTGGAACTGAGCTAAGTTATCATCTCTCCTAGGAACTGGAAGCATTGTGTGAGAAGGAAAATTGGACTAGGTTACTTTTAAGGTTTCTTAAAACTATAATACATTGTGCCTTTTATAATTATTTTTAATGTAAGAACTAATTTGTATAAACCTTAAAAGTAATGGAATCTGGAATGGTAGGAATCAAAAGTGATACCAGCAGTTTATTTATTTACCTATATATGTGTACAACCCACAAATACGTATTTACAGATACCCATGTGTCCATATACACAAGCACATACTGTTGGACATACACACGAACATCTATATCTATCTATATGTATTTATTCACTCAACAAATCGTTATCCAGTGCCTGTTTTTGAGTCTGGCACTGTTTTAAGCACTAGCAATAAATTGGTAGAAAAAGAATCAGAATAATATAAGAATTCCCACATTCAAGAGACCCTATTAAAAACAAATGAGCAGGGGCACCTGGGTGGCTCAGTGGGTTAAGCTTATGTCTTCAGCTCAGGTCATGATCTCAGGGTCTTGGGATCAAGCCCCGCTTTGGGCTCTCTGCTTATCGGGGAGCCTGCTTCCCCCTCTCTCTCTGCCTGCTGCTCTGCCTACCTGTGATCTCTCTCTCTCTCTCTCTGTCAGATAAGTAAATAAAAATCTTTAAAACACACACACACACACACACAAATGAGCAGGAGCACCTGGGTGGTGAAGTCAGTTAAACATCTAACTCTTGGTGTTGGCTCTGGTGGTGATCTCCGGATCATGAGATCAAGCCCCACATCAGGCTCCATGCTCAACACGGAGTCAACTTAAGACTCTCTCTTTCTCCTCCTGCCCACCAAGCACTCTCTCTCTAATAAATAAATAAATCTTAAAAAAAAAAAAAAAGAAGTTAACAGATATACAGTGTGTGATAAGCTCTGTGGAAGAAAAGCAGGGTAGTGGACATGGGTAAGGTGGTATTGAGAGGGCATTTAAGCAATATGAAACTGAATGGTCAGGGGTGACCTCACTAGTAAATTGATATTTGAACGGATGTTTGAAAGCAGTGAGGGAAGGAGGTCTGCAGCAATCTAGGGGAGGAGAATTCAAAACAGAGATAAGAGGTTATACAATGGTCTTGGGGCAGAAGCATGAAGGATGAAGGATGTACTGAAAAAAAGAAGAAAGGCAATGAGGCAAGCATAGGATAAGTAGTAGGAGAGATGAGCGGAGAGAAGACTCATGGGACTCAGAATTTATAGGACATTGGCATTTTCTCTGAACGAGGTGGGAAGTCACCAGTAAGTTTTGAGTGTTTGTTTTAATAGGACCACTCCAGCTGCTGTAATGAGAAATATCCCAAAGAGGAGAAAAGTGGAGGCAGGGAGGCAGAAAGGAGACACTAGTACAGAGGGTGTTGGGTGAGAAGCAGTGGTGGCTCAGGTGGTTAAAGTGATAGGATTCTGGATGTGTGTGTGTATTTATGATTTTACTACTTTATTTGAGACAGAGAGAGAGAGAGAGAGAGAGAACACAAGCAGGGGGAGGAGCAGAGGAAGAGGGTGAAACAGACTCCTGTTGAGCAGAGAGCCAGACGTGGGCCTCAGTACCAGGACCCCAGGTTCACGACCTGAGCCAAAGGTAGATGCTTAACCGACTGAGCCACCCAGATGCCCTGGGTGCGTTTTTAAAGTAAAGCTGACAGGAGTTGCTGACGGGTTGGATATAGAGTGTGAGACAAAAAGGAAGTCAACAGTGACATTGAGGTCCTTGCTTGAATGTCTGAAAGAACACAGTTCCATTTACTTTTCAGGAAGAGCGGGGTTTTTTTGTTTTTTGTTTTTTTTTTAATTTGACAGACAGAGATGACAAGTAGGCAGAGAGGCAGGCAGAGAGAGAGAGAGAGAGGGAAGCAGGCTCCCCGCTGAGCAGAAAGCCCAATGCGGGGCTCGATCCCAGGACCCTGGGACCATGACCCGAGCCAAAGGCAGAGGCTTTAACCCACTGAGCCACCCAGGTGCCCCGGAAGAGCGGGTTTAAGGGATGATCTACTTAGACATATCTTCAAGGTAGAAATCTTAATAAAGTTGTTCACTAGAGAATTGGTTATGTGAGTCTAGTTTAGGAGAGAGGTAGAGATAGGAATTTATGACTCATGAGCATATAAATGATATTTAAAACTGTGAAATTAGGTATAACTTCAAAAATGAGGATGGGACAGAAGAGAAAAAATCAGATGATTCTTAGGACACAAATATTTAAAGATTGGTGAGATGGGGAAGAAGTAGCAAAGGATTTTGCAAAGGAGTTGACCGTGAAGTGGGAGATGAACTATAAGAGAGGGATGTCTTGGAACCAAGAAAAAAATATATATATTTCAAAAAGTAGGCCTCCATCAATTTGCTCTAATGTTCCTGTACATCAGGAAAAATAAGAGATGACAATTGACCATCAGATTTAGTAACATGGAAGTCACTGGTGACTCTAAGAGGAATATAAATGTACTACCCACACATGCACACATAAATACACATGCATATATACAGAGAGAGAATACATATATACGTCATATATTACGTAGCTTTAATACAGTATATATACTACTATAGGGTAATGCATATTACATATAGTATAGGTAGTATTAGGAAACACGTATGTATAAATGGGTGTGTGTGTGTGGGTGTGTGTCGTTATAGAGATGTGTTTACATCTTTCTGGTTGGCAAGGCAATAGTACAGCAAATGGTTCTTATACCTTCATAAATTCCTTTCAAAAACATTTATCTTTTTGTAATGATGGATAAATGTTTAGAAAACACAGAAAAATTATAAAGAAGGAAACTGTAGTCCATATTGCAGTGCCAGTAGATAACTACATTTTTTTTTCTGTGCAGACATATACACGTGTGCAGATAGATGGGGTAGGGTTGTGGGACAGGTAGGTAACAGGTAGATGGGTAGGTGTCAGTATGTATATAGCATATATTTATATAGTTGAAATGTACTGTACACATCCATTCTTATACTTGATGTTATGTTCTCACATGAGTAGACTTTATGTTAATACTATTTTATAGAAGCCTATGGTTCTTAATACATTAAAAAAAGTACAAAACAGTATATATAGAAGCATAACTAACCTAACAAACACCACTTGATAGGGTAAATTTTTCTTCTGGGTTATATTAATAAAAGTCAGCATTTTGTATATGTACCAATAAATTCAATATTTATCACTTTCCTTACTCTGTTAATCCCTCAAAGACTCTATTTCTGCCCCTAGAAAATTAGCTGCCATATAACCAGAGACATATAACCAGAGAAATAACAGTGTAGAATTCTGTGACCAACTAAGTAGTCAGTCATGAACCTGTGAGCCTAAGACTTAGTCCCCATTCTGGGAGTTGGGAACATATCAGCAGACAACATTGCAGTCCCAAAGTACTTCTCTGGACCCTTTTTGCCTTAAACTTGACTATACGTGGCAGTTGCCTTAACTTGACAGTAGTTAGCAGTTAAAATTGACTGTACAGGGCAGTGGTTTTCCACTGGAAGTGATTTTGAGCCCAGGAGACATTTGGCAGTGTCTGAGGGCATTTGAGGTAATCATAACTGGGGAAGGAGGTGCTACTGGCATCTAGTAGGTAGTAATTCTGTGGACTGTCCTTTAATGCATAGGAGAGTCCTCCACAACAAAGAATTATCATGCCCTAAATATCAGTGGTGCTAAGATTGAGAAATCTTTAGTTGTAGACCCTGAAAGGCTGGCCCCGGGTGGGTCCCAAGGGATTAGGCCAAGGCATATGCATTAGGGGCAGGTAGGTATCCATCCTGGTGCTGGCTCAAGGAACCTCATGGACTTTGTATCTAGAGACATGTGGCAAAGAATAAGAAATAATGAAAAGGAAAAATAAAAAAATGAATGGATATTCACAAGATTTCCTTTCTATGCCAGCCTTGCATCTTGATTTTTTCCCTCTCTGGATAATTGTTAGTGTAAAAAGCAAGGGGCATTCCCAACACAGTACAGAAAGAGCTCTTGTCTGAAAGACAGAAAGCAAGGGAGGATCCAAGGTGTGGATATGTCATTGCCTTTGGGATCATCCTATCACTAAGGTCCTGCATTTGTGAGGCCTTAATATCTCTTCTCCAAAATGTTGTGTGGCAAGATTGGAGTTTAATTTTTAGAGTTCTTTGTTGAACCAAGATTATTGATGGAAGGCATTCAGCATATTGATTTTTTCTCGTGCATTAGGTAAAGGGACATTTATTTCTAATAGAGGAAATGGCTATGTTAACTACTATAATGGCTTCCTTCACCATTGGGTGAATAGCAATAATAATTTGCTATTATTAGAATCCACTAATTATGGCTTGAGCCTGATATAGTATAAGAAAGATATAAAACAGAACTGTAGTTGAGTAGAGAACGTGAAGTTGCATGGTAGCTTACTGTCACGGTGGGAATCAGTCTTGGGATTTCTTGTGACTAGGCCAAGTCATAGCGGTTCACAGAGGTTGAGATGTAGCATAGCAGTTACGAGTCTGGCGCAGGAACCACACTGCCTGGACCTCACACAGCTCCAACACCGTAAGGTCTTATAGACTGTAAGCATGGTACTTATCTGCTGTGCATTTCAGTCTCCTCATCTGTTAAATGGTCATGATAATATTCCTCATAGAGTTGTTATGAAGAGTAAGTACATTAATATGTGTACAACACTTAGAACCATTGTTAGCCACTAGATTGTTTTTGTTGTTCCATTTCTGGCTTTCAGGTATCAGGGACTTGAAAGGGGGACCCTCTTGCACTCCTAGTGGGAATGAAAGCTGGTACAGCCACTCTGGAAAACAGTATGGAGTTTCCTCCAAAAATTAAAAATAGAACTACCTTATGATCCAGCAATTAAACTACTAGGTATTTACCCAAAGAATTCAAAAATACTAATTCAAAGGGATACATGCACCCTAATGTTTATAGTAGATTTATCTATAGTATCCAAATTATGGAAACAGCCCAAGTGTCCATCAACTGATGAACACATAAAGAAGATATGATATATGTGTACAATGGAATATTACTCAGCCACAAAAAAGGATGAACTCTTGCCATTTCCAATGACGTGACTGGAGCTAGAGAGTATTATGCTAAATGAAAGACAAATACCATATGATTTCACTCATATGTGGAATTTAAGAAAATAAATGAGCAAAGGGAAAAAAGAGAGAGAGGGACAAACCAAGAAACAGACTCTTAACTATAGAGAACAAACTGATGATTACCAGAGGAGAGGTTGCTATGAGGACGAGTTAAATAGGTGATGGGGATGAAGGAGGGCACTTGTGATGAGCACAGGGTGACGTATGGAAGTGTTGAATCACTAAATCTTACACCTGAAATTGATAGAATACTGTATATTAACTAACTGGAATTAAAATAAAAACTTAAACACATAAACACAAATGAAAAAGATAGCCATAATATCACTTGGTTTCTATTTTGTTCCTATCACGTGTGTCATAAATGAAAGGTATTGATACAAATAGTGATTGTCAATCTTAATTAAACACAGCTGCCGAAGAAATCGGATTTGATTACAGAATAAAGTGGTTTGAAGATATTACTCAAGCAAAACTTGCCCTTGTGTCACTTTGTTTCTAGTAGATTAAAAAGCCAGAGAAGCTTCTAGTCTTCCTCTAAAATGGTGTTCACAAACTTCTAGGCAGAACGGCTGTTCTTTAATTTGTACTTTAATTCAGTGGAACTTTATTAGACTAAAATTAACCAAACCCCAGAGAGACCTGGAAACATAAATGATTATCAAATGTTACGGATTCTAAATAGGACATTCTGGAAGACAAAGATGAAGGCTAACAATTTACCTTTCATATTTAACTATCGCATTCCCATGGGGGAGAAAAAAGACAGCTAGTTTGAATCAAATAATGGGATGTTTCTTGGATAATAATACAGTGAGTTAGTTGAAAGAACTAACTAGTCATAGGTTTATTATATCAAGCACTGAAGTTTCATTTCTTTGAAACTACCTATTGTCCCGATTTTTATGGCTAACTTCAGGTACAGTGAAATTAAATGAACTATTTCTTTGAAGGTAGACATGGGCTTTCTCTATTTTGGTAGGAGTTGAAAATACTAGGTCGGTGGATCTGGCAATGATCAGCCTCTTAATCTTGTTTTAATTATGGGTTCTTTGCTACTTCTGATTTTATAGTTGTTATTTGGTGACTGACATTCAGACATTCACAGTAATTTCTAAAATATGCGATTTCACAGAACAGTCCCTCAAAGTGACCCTAAGATGAGAGTTTCTAGACATAATTACAGAGAGGAAGGAACTACCGACCTAGCATGAGTTGAAGGTTTCTAGGGCTATCTCATTTTCAAATTTTCCAGTTAAACACTGTGGCCGAGTTTCACATTTCTGCAAGCTTGGGCGGGAGGGAGGCCGTAGGGGGCACCTGCAAAGATTATCATGTGGCAACATTTTTCCATTGTCACTGCTGTACATTTGAAAACATCAGGGGCTAAATACGATTAACCTTTGCTTCTCCCTGGAAACTTGAACCCTAAGTGTGCCTGTTGCCTCCATTCTCTTTTACTCTAATTTTTTGAGAACAGCTGTGCTTGTGGCTCGGTGTCATTTGGCAAAGAAGATACAAATATTTGTCATGCATTATCATTTTTGGTTAGGTTCAAAATCTGGTTGCCAGTGACTTGTACTGTCAATGAAGCAAGCTTAAGGCCTCAATTGAGCAAAGTGATACTCATCATAAATCACATTTCCCTAAGTTTAAGATAACATTTTTTTTCAGTGCTCTGTATCCAATTGATATTCTTTTTTTTTTTAAGATTTTATTTATTTGACAGAGATCACAAGTAGGCAGAGAGGCAGGCAGAGAGAGAGCGAGAGAGAGAGCGTGAGCTGAGCGGAGAGCCCGATGCGGGGCTCGATCCCAGGACCCTAAGATCATGACCTGAGCCAAAGGCAGAGGCTTTAATCCACTGAGCCACCCAGGCGCCCCTCCAATTGATATTCTTGATCATGAACATTGTTTCCATGGAAAATGATACGTTTTAAATTACACAAGCCAAATATTTCCCCCAAATTTTAGCATGTTTCTACACTAAGCTCTGTTTCTTTATCTGTAAAATGAAGGCATTAAGATCACCTTATCTCTAAGGTCTTTTCTGGTGCCTAAGACCCCCTAAGTAACGTCCAACCTCTTTAATTATTGAGACTCTGCTGGATTTCTGGATATTTACAGGATGTTTCAAATGGCACGACTCCACCTAGCCAAAGGATCCTCTCTGTTGGCCCTCGGCAGATGTGACTCCCAAGAACCCTTCTACCTTCCAGGGACATGGTGGTGGCTCCTCACAGAGAGAGAGGACCAGCTGTTAGAGGTCCAATCACCCTGTCTTTCCAGTTGCCTCTTTGTTTGGCCATTTGGGTATAAACACTAACCTGTTTCTTCCCCTCACTCTTTCCACGCGTACTTCAACAGAAAGGAGAGCCCGACTGCTATGCGCTCTCCCTGGAAACGACCGAGCAACTCACCTTCGAGATCCCCCTGAATGATTCGGGTTCTGCTGGTCTCGGCGTGAGCTTGAAAGGGAACAAATCTCGAGAAACTGGAACGGACTTGGGAATTTTTATCAAATCCATCATCCATGGAGGTGCTGCTTTCAAGGTCAGTAGGACTGCCTGTTTGCATGTCAGTGTGAAGGCGCTCGAGATGTGTCCCTTTGCTCGGAGACTGCGTGGAGGCGCTTTCTGAAGATGTGAGACCACGAGGCTCTCCTGCGGATGTGTGGACAGATCTGGGCAATAGTTGTCTGTGTTCACACTCTGTGTGGTTAGTTTTATGCCCCAGACATTGTTCTCTAAACCCATCATGATCAGTACTCTTTCTCCCATTCCTTTTATTACTCTGTTAGGATTCCTGTGAATTTGTAACCAGACAGAGTTGAACCTCAAAATAGCCTCAGAAAAATAAAACTCAACACGAAGGCAGCAAATAGGGAAATTTGCTCTTGCAAGAATGAAAGCTCAGTGGAGCCTGAGAATGATTGTAGTGTAAATTAAAGGTTATTTATCACATTTTATGCCCTTGAAGATAGGCATGGTGCCAGGAATGCATGTTTGCCTTTGAACTTGGGAAAGCTTACAGATTTCCAGAAAAAGAGGAAAGAAAGTGATTCTGCCTTTTCACATTGGGGTGAGCAGTGTGGTCATTGATATTAACATAGTATAATGGTTATCTAGATGGCCTGGGTTCAAATCAAGCTTCATTGCCATGTGCTCTGACCAGGACACCATTGCTAGCTGTGTGGGAATATGGGCGAGGAATGTGACCTGCTGTGCTCCCATATCTTCATCTCTGGGGGGTACATAATAGGTAATACCTAATTCAAGTGTCCTGCAGATCAAATTAGCACACATACTATGATTAAAACAGCAAAGTGATTAGAGATGGGGGGAACATGTTTGTGCTTACGATCCGCCATCCTCCCCACCATCCTCATCTCACGCCATGCCACAAGGCTTCTTGAGTTTGAGTCCTCCCCAGATTGCTCCCACCTGCTATCACGTGGACAAGTTACTTGTCTCCGTAAGCTTCAGTTTCCTCTCTTGGAAAATGAATAAAATCAATAGAGCCTGCCTACTGGTGCTCTTAGGAGGACAAAGAGAGATACTATATGCATTTTGTCCAGCACAGTGCCTATGATAAACTTTCAACAAATGTTAGCTGTTTAAAAATAATCTGACACTTATCACACGTGACCCTCCCTTAACAAAAGCCAAGAAAGGTCTATTGAGTTTCGGAGCATCTCCGGTCTTGGAGTGCTGGCTTGGTCGAAGCACTGGTCTCTTCTCACTTATCACTCCACATTTGTTTCAGATCTAGACACTGAGCTGATGCCTTTTTCCTTGGGAAATAAGAAATTCATTGTGAGTAGACAACTTTTTAATGTACTCCTTGGATCAGTTAATTTTTTTTGACATAATAAATAATGACAGGATTTCAGTAACATACATCAGTAAGCCTTTACGTCCCTCACGACTCTGTAGGACAGCTCAAGCGGCTGGGATTGAGGCTGCTGTACCTTTGTGACACCATATATCTGCAGGTCAGTGTCCTCCGTGTATGTCACCTCCCCCCCACCTGGACCAGCAGGCTTGCAGGAGCACGTTCTTTTCATGCTCTGAGGTGGCAGAGGGCCAGCAGCAAAGAGAGAGTGAAGCCTCTCAAATCCGAGGCCCCGAGCTGGCACTCCGCCCCTCCGCGCACACTCAGAAACACACACGCGCACTTCTGACCAAAGCAGTCATGTGGGTGAGCCCAAGGTCAAGGCCTGGGGAAACATAGTCCACCCCTGGTGAAGCTGTGGCAAAGGTGCAGGTCCAGAGAAGGGGGAAGTTTGGGGTCAGTCGTTCAGTCTGTCAAATTCTCCCATCTGGCTCAGAAATGCAGAACCAGGAGCAAAAGGAGAATAATAGTAAGGATAACAGCAGCAATTAGCCTTCCTTGTGCTTAGCACTTAACATATGCCTGGTGCGGGGATAAATACTTTAGGTGGGTTCTCTAATTGCGTTCTTCATGTTGACACTGGATGATGATTAGGAAGTTCCGTCAGAGGGAAACTGCAGATTACAGAGTTTAGTGCCTCTCCTGTGGTCACAGCCAGGAACCGCTTAAACTAAGACTTGAACCCGGGCAGTCTGACTTCGGATCCTGTGCTCCACTGTACTGTGGTGAAGCCTCCTTCAGCTCCTCCTTCATATTCCTGAAGATTGGGGGCCATTACCCCGGAGTTGTCTGGTGTCACGCCGGTCACCCTTCACCAAGCCGTCTAAGCATGTGCTGTGTTTAAAGAGGAGCCTTGATCCTGCTTGTGGTTACCGGGTTGATATTCTTCTTCTTATACCTAATGACAGTTCTGTTTGCGGAATTTATTCCAAGTAAAATTGGAACTGAAATGATTTTTTGGAAATTAAAAGCAAACATCTTAGCCACTTTATGGGCAATAACTTAAGCTCAAGCAGATATTGGAGAGCAGGTTTAATGTGTATATCCATGTTTGTGTAAGTGAGCATCTCCTTACCTAAGCAGTTTCTAACAGTCCTGTTTCTCCAAGAAAGACTTCACTTTCCATTTATGTAAATTTCTTTCCTGACACCAGTCTGCTGAGTCAGACAATCACACCACTAAAAACCACTGGACAGCATATTTAAGTTAAGCTGATCTTAAACAGTAAGAGGCATCAATCATGAATTTAGCCTTATTGTGAATGTTTAGTATCCATTTGTCTTGTTTACTTTCTGCAGTATAAAGGGTGCAGGACTAAGCTTTGCTCACAAGAAATCTGATTAACCAGAAAAAGAGAGAGAGAGAGAAAGTATTTTTCTATTTCTGCTGCGACTGTTCCAATAATCCATTGTTACTCTTCAGAAAATTGCCACCTGTTCTGTGATTCAGGATTATGTCTTACAGAAATTGTTTTGAGACTTTGTTCCTGTCCCCTGTTCAGAAGATAACAAATGTAACAGACTGCAGTGTCCCCGGGGCAAAGGGGAGATAAGAATGGGGAACATCCACTTTAGCATCTGGCCCTAGGTTTTTACCTGAAATCAACAAAATAATCTTTCTGCCAGAGCACCATCTTTTTCTCCTGGCCCTTCGGACCACTAGTTGGTTCTCAAGGTGTTTTTCCCTTTAGGGAAGGTGGATTTTTGAAAACTAAACTACTTTGAAAAGTATGACCAAATTCTTCCTGTGGATTCTGTGTGCTGTATTGTCCTGGGGGCTTCCGCTGGTATAAACAAAGATAGGCTACTTCTTGCCAGATGCAAAACCACCCAGCCACTATGCAACTGTGACTATAATTGAGGAGCTCTTTTTTCTTTCTTTTCTCTCTTTTTATTTATTTTTATTTATTTATTTTTTATTTACCTCTCGGGCTGCTGCTTTCAATCATTTCCTCTCTTATTTGAGTTCTTTCTAATGGAGATGTAAATCTGTGTTTGAAAATAAAAGCACCTGGCTCTTCTAGGAGTCCCTCTTGGGGTAAATTCCTCTCACTCAAGGGGCAAACTGAACAATATTCGTACTCTACTCACAGTTATCCAAATGCTTAATCTCATTAATATTTAAATTCCAGTCTGCATATCAAGAAGGAAATCCCAGAAACTCTTTCCTATTTGTGTCAGGGCTCGACATCTGCCATTTCAGACCCCTTCAGCCCGCGGAGCTCTTTGTGGACATTTCTGAAGCATTCGTTTGAGCTCCACTTTTCAAAGTACAAAGGGGCCATTGACCTCAGTAGCCAAATATGACTGAGTATTGGTGCTAATTTGCTTAAACAGTAACAGGGATTACATGTTTGTAGTTCCATTTTAGATTCTGTCATTCGTACTGGGCATTGGTAGCTGAAGTACAGGGTAATTGCTTTCAGAACCTGTAGAAGTCTCTGGGTTTAACATCTTCCAAACCAAGACCTGCGTGGCTTTTTTTTTTTTTTTTAAGATTTTATTTATTTATTTGACAGAGAGGTAGAGAAAGCACAAGTAGGCAGAGTGGCAGACAGAGGGAGAGGAAGAAGCAGTCTCTCCGCTGAGCAGGGAGCCCGACATGAGCTTGATCCCAGGATCCCAGGATCATGACCTGAAGTAAAGACAGCTGCTTAGCTGACTGAGCCACCCAGGCGTCCCAACTAGTCTGCATGACATTATGAAGTGCTTAAGGATGCTTTTCTAAAATTTCAGTTCTGTGATCAGAATTTAAAGCAAACGTGGTGGTGTCATTATTGTTAAATGAAAAGGAATGTGGTCTGTGTTGCAGTTAGAAAAAAGTACCCTGAGAAGGATACTCTTCTTTCCCCAAATCCACATAAAAATTAGCTTTTCCTTTCCCTCACTAAAGCACACACAAAGTCTTAATGATTTGAAGATCTTCGATATTCTCTTCCTCATTGGCTAAACCTTTTGAATTCTGAGATCTTCATGAACTATAGTAACTGAATTTTTTAAGAGAAAATGCATTTTACATCTATTGATTACGATAACTTAAGCTGGCTATTTATCTTAGGTTTTTCCTCAAAAATAAATCACTTTTAGGAAAAATATTTAACTAGAAGAGTGATTTTTTTAAAAATTGACATAGGATATTAGTATGATATAGTAAGAATAAAAATCTCATGGAGTCTGTTATATTAATTCTGAATGACATTTTTTATTTGAATATACAGACTTTGGGAGTAGAATATGTCCTACTGAAACCTTGAAATAATAAGGTAAAAATTAAAAGGCAATTTTTGCTAAGGGAAAAATGTCATGTATCAGATTATTTAAGGTCTTTTATATAGAATGGATTTAAGAATACCTGTTATTCTCTAGAAAATTAATTAGCCAGGTTTGTGCTTAATAAATACTACTTGATGATGATGAAATTAAATGAAAGAAAAATGCCTGACATAGCTAATTGCAAATGCATGCGCTCAGAATATGAAATAGATATAATTTAAGTAATTTGATTCTGGTGTGCTTAGGAATTTGGAATACTCCCTCTGAGAAATGCAGAATTTCATAATCTACACTATTTAGTATGAGGTGAAAGAAAAAAAAAAAGATCTAATACAAGCAATCTCCCTGTTTTAAAATGACTCAAATGTGAATTTTTAGAGCGAATATACATAATTGTAGAATTCCTGGGAATATAGTGCTTGGTGCTCAATGTTCACGTCTCTTCATAATGTGGACCAGTTAGCAGCAGCCAAGCTGTTCCATAGCAGTCCAGGAGGAGTTCCCAGCGTGAGTCATTTCCAACTCCATCTCTACTGGTATCTATAAATCATGGAGGGGATCTATAATTAATGAACTCAAAGGAAGTTAAAAGGGACAGCTTTTAAGGAACACTAATGTTAAATGATTTCTTCAACTACCCATTCTTCTTAAAATTGATAATGTTTTCTACTGGTGGAAAACCGTAACAATTGTTAGAAGCAGTCATGTCTTCCAGGTTTTTACCTCTGACCAATGGACCCCACACTCCAAGGATGTCAGTTGCTCTGTTGAACCTTCTCAACTGTGAGAAGCTAAACTCTGACATTTCATCCTGACCACGAAAATGTGATACGTTTTAGAAACACCTAAAAGCAGGAACCTTGCCTGGAAAAATTCAGAATCACTGTATATCCAATAAGAATTTTACCTTAAAAATGAAATTATTAACTTAAACACGAGAAAAATAGTACCAATTGTTCTGCTAATTATTTAACCCAATTTACTTTTATTAAAAAAAAAACAAAGCAAGAATCTTGGCCTCTGTTAATTCAGACAGTCAGGTTCATCATTTAATGGGTTTTCTCCAGTAGCAACTATTTTATAAGGAGATAACCAAAACATTATTTTTAAAATCTCACAATATCAGCATAATCATTGCTTTTCTTGATGATCTTTATCACTTACACATTTTTATTTCATGCATGGAAATTCTAACAAAAAATCAATACCATGCCAGATAAAATTTTGGAAACCTACATCTTTTGAGGTGTATTTTGGACTCCATGATTGTCTCCATGGGCTGAAAGAAATTGTAAGAATTGGTAGTCCTAGTCAAAAAGGAAATGATAATCTCAAAAGTTGATATACCATGATAATGATAATTTGACACTGAAAATATACCTTTCAGCTGTAGAGCTATAGTCACCTTCATTATGGGTATTTATAGAATAGATATATACTCTCTATATAGATATATATAGAGAGAGAATTTATATGTTTATATGTAGTTACTATATATTTATAGTATTTATTATATATTTATATATATAACTATAATATAACATGATCTAAGTTTTGGCCTTGACACTTTGCTTTGGACCCATTCTTCCAGGGATAAGACTTCAAGCAATTTTTGCACAAAAAATTGTATAGTTCCTTTCTTGTTAATTAAATAAGAAGATTTTCAGGAAGTTGAAAAGGCCTCAGATTCTCATCTTGTTAGGCAGTCATGGTAGACTCTGCTTAACTCATATAAAACACATATGCCTTAATAAGCTTTTTATTATCCAGTTTCCTAGGCCAAAGTAAACCAAAAACAGAAAATCAGGAAGGAGATAAGAATATATGGGTGAGGAAGCTGAAATGACAAGAAGCAGAAGTGTCAGAGAAGCACAAAATGCTATTACCACATAGTAAGCCAGAGAATATGTGTGATAACTCTTAAATCAGTGCTTCTCAAACTTTTTTTTTTCCCTCTGAGGAAATTAATAAGATTCAGTAACAACTATGGTAGAGTCTCTAAGTTGGGATGTATTTATGCCCCTCATTTTTCCAGAAGGAGCTTAAAATGAAGGAATTATAACACATTTTGAAAGTATTAGAATGGTTTTGATTATATATATGGTGATGCTCTAAATAATATTCTGTTATCTTGAGCAAAAACAGGTTCAAATACTACAAATATGGAGTAAATGGTATGTTGCTACGACTTCCCCAGTTTGCTACATAATAAAGGAGGGAAGCTTTTAAAACCATACTGAATTAAATGAGTAAATTTAAGTTTTACATTCGTTGAGGAAGTGACTATAGGGCCAGTACCCAGGAAGTAATCCGGCTTCCCTTTTAGAAGTCTAAGGGTTCTGTGAACATGTGCTGGCGTATCCAGGCCAGCCTGAATCCATGAATCTCTCACAGTTACAGTTTGTACATAAACCATTTGTTTATCGTAGATGAAACTTACACCAGCTCCAGAACACCTGAATGGAAGATTTTTCAAGTAACTCGACTTAGCCTGCACTTCTTGAACATCTCTAGTGAGTTCTACAATATATAGCAGACTGGAGATAGGGAACTTAAAAACAACTCGTTCCGTAATCAAGCTGGTGGTGGAATAAGTTAAAAACATAAACAAGTCTGCTATGATAAAGGTGGGGTAGATGAGTATTGTTAAAATATCATCGGTATGGAGATGATGGCACAATTAATTCTACCTATGCAGATATCTATGAGTGGGAGGCGGTTGCTGAGTCTTGTTTTGAAGGATAGATAGCGATTCAGGGGATAAGCGGGAATGCAGAGGACATTTTGGACAGAAGGAGAAATACAGGCCACATTGTGGTGGGCTCAACCCCAGAATGCAGTTTCTTATCCCTGGAAAATAGAGCTCTTACTTGGAAAGAATTGGCCCTGTTTATATTGGTCGAAATTGTGTTAGGACAGATGATGTAGAACATTGATTAATGTAGGTAGGTACTCTTCAAGACAAGAACTTACATGCTTCTAGTCTTACCAACTTTCTTTATTCCTCCTCTTTGTTTCAAAACCTGTACTTTAAGATCTTGATTTATTCTTTTCCTTTCATTGCTATTGTTTTCAAATGAAGTCAAATGATTTCAATCCGGAATGTAAAGTTCTTCTGTAGGTTGGATTTTTTTTTTTTTTTTTTTTTTGCAAAAATATGGTAGGCAGATGTTGTCATGGAATGATTTTAGGGCCTTGTGAAGGATTTCTTCAGGACAATCCTTCCCTCAATCAGGTGTCATCTTGCCTGGAGTCCCAGCCCACTCCAGGGAAACCCTGTTGTGCAGTCTGAAGTCAGGCTCTGGGATTTGGGCTCTGGGTGTTGATAATATCCCAGGAGGCTTTACTGAGGGCCCCATTAGAAACATGCAGACGCAGGAGCTGACATCTGGTCATGATTAATCCTCTCAACACCCTGGCCAAATGCGAACTGGCCTTGGGCTCCAGCCAGCTACTCCCGAGAAAAACCAGCCCACTCCCTCATACTTGTTTCATGTTTTGCAGAGGCTAGTTCTTCGCTTAGGTTTTCTTACTCTCCCCTCCATGTTCATTATTAGAACTTTAGAGGTAGAGGGGCCTTACCAAAAAAATTGGCTCAAGGCGGTAGATTAAGCCATACAATGTCACCAGTAATCATGGTAGAGATAGTACCCGGGCACCACGGAGTATAACAGATGCTGAAATACAAGGTCACTAGACCCCCTGGAAATTGTGGATCTACTTCAGGGGGCATATGGAGTATCCTACAAGATATGTGACTGCTCCCATTACAAAGAATTATCTGGTCCAAATGCGCAGCTGTGGAGAAACTGTGGTTGTAAATACTTATTTTTAAGAGATGAGAATCTGTAGCCTTTATTAGATTCTCAAAAGAACCTGAGAGTCCATAAAAGTCAAGAATCACTAGCAACATAGTTGGAAAAATGGCCTTCAGAGTGACAGAGTCCAAGTTCACATCTGCTTTAGAATTGTGACTTGTAACAATGCATTGAACTGGCCTAATTCTTGGTTTCTTTTTTATAAAATGAGGGTGACAGTCCCCAGTGTATAGGATTGTTGTAAAGATTAAATTGTCTAGTGCACATAATGGGTTTAGCACAATGACTACCCAAACTCATAAGAAACTCATTAAATAATTATTATAATTAATAATTATAGTGTCGGGGCACCTGGGTGGTTCAGTGGGTTAAGGTCTCTGCCTTCGGCTCGGGTCATGATCCCAGGGTCCTGGGATCGAGCCCCACATTGGGCTCTCTGCTCAGCAGGGAGCCTGCTTCCTCCTCTCTCTCTGCCTGCCTCTCTGCCTACTTGTGATCTCTGTCTGTGAAATAAATGAGTAAAATCTTAGGAAAAAGAAATTTTAAAAAATTGTAGTGTCTCTAATCATCTCTAGAATTCTGAATTTAGAAGGAGTACAGCATAACAGGTACATGTCTGACTCAGAGACAAGGACACCTAGCCATGCCAGTAACCTTTGGCAAACCACTATATCTCTTTGAGTCTCCGTGTCTACATCTCTTTTTTTTTTTTTTAAGATTTTATTTATTTATTTGACAGAGATCACAAGTAGGTAGAGAGGCAGGCAGAGAGAGAGAGGAGGAAGCAGGCTTCCTGCTGAGCAGAGAGCCCGATGTGGGGCTCGATCCCAGGACCCTGGGATCATGACCTGAGCCGAAGGCAGAGGCTTTAACCACTGAGCCACCCAAGCACCCTTCTACATCTCTTAAATAGAGGAGAGTAGTATTTCTCTCACAGGATCATCGCGGGAACAAAATGAGAGAGCATATATAAAACATTTGCATCACGACTGCCCTATATTAGGTGCACAGTAAAAGGGAGATGTAATACTCAAACATCTTGTCTCCTGGGCCACTCATCCTATTGTAGGAGAACTGGGTTAGGGCTGATGAGATTTGAAGTAATCCCAGGACATGGAGAAGACCTAAATCTTGTATCAGTTTTTATTCATCCTTAAGTATCCTAAGGAAGTTACTTTTTATCTTTACTCTGATCTCCTTCCTCTTTGGGGAACTTCCTTTACTCCCTCCTGTCTTGAGGATGGATAGAGTTGGTTGTGGGATTGGGCAGAGATGAAAGGAGTAATTGACAGAGGTGAGGAGTCTTGTTCGTTAGGGGTCTGACAGCATTATAATAGGAAAGAAGGTGTCTTAGTCTGTTTGGGCTGCTTTAACAGACTACCATAGACTAGGTGGCTTATATTTATAAATATTTATATTTATATTTATAAATATATTTATAAAAATAAACAAGTTTATTTTTCCCAGTGGAGGCTGAAGTCTAACATCAAGGCGCCAGCAGATTCAGTGTCTGGTGAGAGCCCATTTCGGGTTGATAGATAGCTGTCTGCTCGCTGTACCCTCACATGGCAGAGGGGTTGAGGGATCTCTCTCAGGCCTGTTTTATGTGGGCACTAATCCCATTCATGAAGGTTCCATCTTAATAACCTCACATATTTGAAACATATGTATTTGGAAGAGGGTTGGGGGAGGAAGGACACAAATACTCAGTCTATAGTAGAAAGGGATTTTTTTTTCCTTAACAGATGCAAGCATGACCCAAATTACAATGAAATAAATATGCTAAGGTTACTGAGTTATATGCCTGGATAGTTGAATTCACTTCTATAAAATCAGTTGACGAGAGTTAACATTCTCATGTCTAAGTATTCACTTAAACATAGTATTAAAAAGATAAAACCACAAAAATGTGCTTTTCTTGGTCAAAATTATCCCAAAGCATACACAATGGGCATATACAATTGAAGGATATTTAATGAATCTGGGTTGAGATATTTCATGAGCTTTCCATTGAATCACTTTCATTTTCAATCAAGACCAGACATGGGTATGCATTTATGTCTGTATGGTTAGAGAGGTGAACAAATTATTGTCTTCTGATTCTGCAGAAGACAATACTTGTCCTGCCATCCCCCAACACAGGCATCAGTCACCGTATCTTCTGCCATGTGACTCTGGATTTTATATCAGGCTCTCTTCCAGGAGACATCTGGTGGCATATTGTCCACTCTGGCTTTGAACGTTTTATTCTTGAAGCATTAATTCTTTAGGAACTAGTCATCCTCACCTATGTAGCAGAGGGAATGGTTAGGAATAAAGATTGCTAAGAATCCGGGACTTGGGCTCTTCTGATCTAGCCCTGACCCTAACTAGCTGAGCAAGTCCCAGCCCATGGGGAAGTGCCTTCTCTTAAGAGGAGTTCAATCGATGGTTTTGCATCCCCTTTTGACATCACATTATTTATCTGTAAACAGAAGAGGTTGGAAAAGATGATCTCGGAGGACCTTCCAAGCTCTAAATTCTGTGATTATATTCTAAATGTTAGGACACCATGGCACTTACTGGCATCAGCATTAATGAAATTACTCATCATTTATCTTATACAGAGAAAGCACACACCAAGAGTTACAGACCAGCCAAGCCTGAAAATGAGAGTGTGTGGATTTTTATCCTGCCCACAGCTCTCCAGTGATGCTTGTGATAAGTGTGTATGTCTTCTTAAAAAAAAAAAAAAAAAAAAAAAAAATCCCAGCTGCCCTGGGGTGACCTGACCTGCCTTTTTGTTTGGACTTGTATGTAAACATGTTCTACTTCAACGTTGTGCTCTATCTGTTTGAGACTTGGAATGTAGCTAAAAATGAAAGTTTGTGCTTAGTACCTGTTGGTAAGAGATTATTTTATCAAAATAAATAATGTCCTTATATCTCCTTATCTCTTATTTACTTCTTCACATAGACCTTGCTCCATACTTCCTAGAGAAGGTTCACATGAGGTTACCAGGTGCGATCTCACTCAGATTGTATTTCCTCCATCCTCGAGATGCCCATAAAGTTTCCGTCTTTATCTTTCTTCATATCATAGAGGATGAGGTGTCCTGCCAAGACTAACCCTCTGCAAATCCAACATGAGACCTCATTTCCTGTTAACAGAGTGAGGATCTTGATCCCTCTTCTGCTTCCTCCTCCTCTTTAAAAATCTTACATCTAATTGTTAATGACCCTCCCAGCCTCCTTCTCAAGACTCAACCCAACAGTCCTCTTCCATGAAAGGCCAAAGTAGACTGTAAGGATTTCTCAAGTTGTGTCTCACTTCATGTGACTAAACCATTAAGGTTGTTTTGTTTTACCCTGCTTTGTGTAACCTTAACCTCAGTCTTTCTGTGCCTTCCTCAAAATTAGATCATAGAAATGGAGAGATTTCTTTCTTGTTTGGCCTTTCCTGTAAATCTCATTTCCAGATTTGCTCCCAGTTAGGGTAAAGGTTAAGTGGAGTGGGAAAACAAGAGGAAGGGAGGGGACGTCATGCTTTGTGGAGCCAGTCCACTCAGACATTTTCCAGCTCTAATCAAATGCCCTTCTCGATCGATCTCATCACCTTGCCATCCCACTTTCTTCGTTCAGGAGCATGCACTCTTTCGGGTGGCCTCCGCCATCTTGTCTGCCCAGTGGCCTCTCCAGCAGGTGGCATGTGCAGTGAGTCTCCATGATGGCATTAGCTCTCCAGGGCAGCTTTCCACACTCACCCTTCCCCCTGTTGTCAGCAGGAAAACTTCCTCTGACCATCTGCTACTGAATTAGTCAAAGTTTATTAATTTGTCCACAGGATTTCTCCCCCAAAGCTGCCCAGTTGGTCCTATTGTTCTTTGTATGCCCGGTTTTCTCATTTCTTAGGGGAGTGTTATTCTTTTGTATTTTATTCTCCTAACTTGAACATAGATCCCCGATATTTACTACTATAAAAACTCTTCCATATATTCCTCTCCTAATTTAGAGTTGTACAGTCGTAGTCTAGAGACCAGGTAACAAAGAGAATTCAAGTAGGGAGACTGCAGAGCCAAAGAGCATGATATCAGAACTGGGGTCAATGTGTCTCTGGTTTGCTTTTGTGACCTGGCCAAGTTGCAGCCCTTCTCTGCCTCAGTTTCCTTATCTATAATGTGAATAAAAGCATTGTGCTAGTCTGGAGTTCTGTGAGAATCACTGGAGATAATTTATGGAGGAATTCTCTAGGAAGGTAATTTGTCATACAAACCTACTGGCATTTCTGTTAAGTTTATTCTGTTAAGCAGCATCATAATATTCCTTTTTTTTTTTTTTTCAAGATTTATGTATTGGAGAGAGAGCACGAGTGGAGGTGGGGCAGAGGGGCAGAGGGAGAAGCAGACTCCCTGCTGAGCAGGGAGCCCAATGTGGGGCTCGATCCCAGGACCCCAGGATCATGACCTGAACTGAAGGCAGACACTTAACCACTGGGCCACCCAGGCATACCCCCACATCATAACATTCCAAAAACCGCACCTGCACCTGTGCCTCATAGTGAGGACTTCCTACCATAGTGTGGAAACAGGTCTAAGGCATGTCCCCAATCTGACTGTCAGTATTTTGAGGATTTTTCCCTCGAGGCTGCCTGAGGGGGAGAGGCACTGTGGTCCCCCCACATTCTTTGGTTGGCAGAGCTTGTACCCCAGTTTGTTAGCTGCTGCTGTAGTCTCTAGCTTGTGTGATGCTTCTGGCTGAAGAGAACTAGTGCCTAGAAGTGATTTAGACAGGGGTCCAGGCTGCCAAGCCACATGTCGGGCTTCTGTGCACTTTGTAGTACGTGGTTTCCTGAAGATTCTGGGTAAAAGTACTCATCAGAGCCTCCTTGCAAACAGGCCCTGACAGTCTCCTTTGTCGTGCTTTTTCTGCCAGAAGACACCATAGCAAATTGGTCCTTCACTGCACACCTCTGTGTTGTTTTGCAGCCCAGCAGACTAGCAACGCCCAGAGCTAGCGGTAATTTCTACAGGACTTACCACCACTGTCGAACATGGAACATATAAGCGTAAAGTCTCTCTGTGCCTGCAAATGCAAACCCTTGTTTCAAGTGATGTGACCACTTCCTTTTGCTTCCAAACCCACTTTCCACGGTCCCTGCCAGAGAAAAGGGCAGAATCAGGCTAGGTTAGCATGCTTGCCAAAGATTTAGGTAGGAGATATTACACAAATGTCTAAATTATTGCAGCTTGGGACTCTGAGATTTCAAAAACATACTTTCACACACTTCATTATTGTTACTATTTGTGACTATTTGATAAGCTCCAGAAACTTGTTGTGCCATAGAAAATAAATCATTCCTAATGGCTGGGGTTTTTTTTCTTCTTCTTCTTCCTTTTTTTTTTCTTTCTAAACTTGAACTTGTCCTGAAACAGTCATCCATCATCACCATACTTTTCTCTGTTTCATACATTTTTTTTTCCTTTGCCCTAGGATGGTCGTCTACGGATGAATGACCAGCTGATTGCCGTTAATGGGGAATCTCTTTTGGGAAAGTCCAACCACGAAGCTATGGAGACACTGAGGCGATCGATGTCCATGGAAGGAAACATTCGAGGGATGATCCAGTTGGTGATTCTGCGGAGACCAGAGAGACCACTGGAGGTGACACAAGTCTTTGGTTCCCTCAGCAAATTGCCCAAATGGCCACCTAAAATATGCAGAGTTCCATAACTTAGTATCATACTGATCCTGAAACTGGGAAAATATGCCCCAGAAGGGCTCTGATGGATTTAGGTGGCAAACACGTGGTATATTATAGGTATAACTAGAAGGTATAAATATGTACATATCAAGTAAGTAATTTATCAAATCTAACAGGTCCTTATTTTCTAGTTTTTTGTCCCCCCAGAAATTTCTAGACTTTGGACTTCATTCATATAGTAAACTATTAAACTATATAGCATCTTTAAATACTTTTTTGATTGATGTGCTTATAGCGTCCATACTTTAGAAAGTTCTTAATCAGAGGTATACAGTGCTTAGTGTAAAGACTGTTATAATGCAGTATGTTTTCCCCCACAATGTGCACGTAGATAATAAAGACCTGGAACTTAACTAATTTAAAACTTGATTTATTAAGCAAGCTCCTTGCTTCATGTTATTAAATAAATGTTTTTAATTAAATAAGTATTTTTGCAGCATTTTATCATGATTTTTATGGATTTTTTTAACGCAAGAAATATTTCTGCCTACACATGAAGTGTAAGCATAAAGTATTCTTGATTGCTGATATCCCTAAACATTTCAGTTATATACAATTATATTTATATTACACAATTATAGTATTAAATTATAAAGTGTATTGATATATTTATAATATTGTAAAATATTCCTAAAATGTTATTTTCTTTTATATATGAAAAATAATTATTAAATGCTCTTAAAAATATTTTAAGAAAGGGTACCTGGGTGGCTCAGTGGGTTAAGCCTCTGCCTTCGGCTCAGATCAGGATCCGAGTGTCCTGGGATTGACAATGTACCGCATCGGGCTCGCTGCTTGGCAGGGAGCCTGCTTCTCCCTTTCTCAGTCTGCCTCTCTGCCTACTTGTGATCTCTCTCTGTCAAATAAATAAAATCTTTAAAAAGAATATTTTAAGAAAAAGTAAGAAGAAAACGGTTGATCACAGTTTAGAGTTAAGAAAAACCTGAGCGCATCACACAGATATTCTCTGAGGACAAGTAATGTTTGTGTAATACAATAATATGCAGAGTTAACATAGAATACTGTTAACAAAACACTAATAGAAAATATTAGTTTTAATAATATGTTCAACTCAAAATTTAAAAAGGATTTTTCTTTTTTTTTTTTTTAAGATTTTATTTATTTATTTGACAGAGATCACAAGTAAGCAGAGAGACAGGCAGAGAGAGGAGGAAGCAGGCTCCCCACTGAGCAGAGAGCCCGATGCGGGGCTCGAGCCCAGGACCCTGGGATCAGGGCCCAAGCCGAAGGCAGAGGCTTTAACCCACTGAGCCACTCAGGCATCCCAAAAAAAAGGACTTTTCAAATTGAGTTTCAACTACCTTCTACTATTTTTCGTAGTAGTTAAAAGCTTAGGCCCTAAAGTTTTGGATTACTTGAGTGAAACTCCCAGGTTGTCCATCTCCTGGCTATGTGAAGACATACCTAGCTGAGTGCTCGGAACTTGCAGATGACAGATACTGTTGTCTATTTTATCCCTTACCGTATCCTCATTTCCCAGCACACAGTAGACCCTTAGTAAATAGCGTCGATTGAATGAATAAAAGATGCCTCTGAGACCTCCTTTATCTGAGAGGGTCAGCTGAAGTAGTAAAGTTATAAACTAGATCTCACTTTGTTATATTATCAGCTATTGGAAGAGAGTAACTGTACCTTTTTACTCTTCTGTACATAACCTTGTAAATGTTAAATAAATGTAAATTGGCCAATTACTGGAGACTATATATAATGAGCCAACTCGTTTTCAACATTTGTGTCTGCTTAAGTGACAGAGAGGCTTCCATGAATATTTAATGGATTTTACTTATGTACATAGTTATAAAACCCTTATCTAATGCTCCCATCCGTGGTGGAATTGGCTCCTTTCTGGTTTAATTTAATTCCTACCCTAGAGCCTTGGGATTCATGGTACCCCGTTGGTGTGAAGGATGTGAAGGTGTGAAGGATGGCCCGTGGGCCCCTAAGCCACCCCTCTGTGCATCTGTGTATTATGTGTCCCTTAAGATTTCTTGGAACAAAGATATTTCAACTAGGAGAAAAGTCTGGAAGGCACTGCTGTAGAGTACCATTCCTGTGCCAATAGCAAGAGTTAAGGGAAAAAGAAGAGAAAGAAAGAAAAAATGAACAAGGTTGTTAAGAATTATGTCTGCCATCTCTCCCCTTCCCTAATTCCATGTCTTTCTCTAAAATGGGTGTGTGCCTGGTGGGTAAGCATTCTATATTTGGGCTCCTCTAGTTGTGACGTTTTATCATTTACATTCTTCTTCACTGCGCGAGTTTCTGGTCTTCCACTCTGAGGTGGGTTGACAATTATTCCATCAGAAGAAAGTACTAAACTTTCGGTGTGTTGCCCATCCTCGGAAGTGTCTTATTAATGTAGTTCACTAGGAAATTAATTGGAAATTAAGAAATTGGATGACAAGCAATTTTTTTAAAGATTTTATTTATTTATTTGACAGAGATCACAGTAGGCAGAGAGGCAGGCAAGAGAGAGAGGCCGTGGGGGAAGCAGGCTCCCCACCCAGGAAAGAGCACAATGCGGGGCTTGATCCAGACCCTGAGATCATGACCTGAGCCAAAGGCAGAGGCTTAGCCCACTGAGCCACCCAGGTGCCCCACAATTTTGATGAAGATATTTAAACAAAAGGTCCCTTTTTAGTTTCCCTAATATTTACATGCTTTCCATGGGGAATGAGCAGGCACTTGATGCTCTCAGCTCTCGGGAATCTCTTTGGTACCCACGAAGATTAAAGAACATTTTTTTCTTATGAAGACAGCAGCTGCTGATGTACAGCTCATCTTTATTAAATTGGAAAAAAATAAAAAAAAACAGAAAAACCGTCTGCAGCTCTTTCTCTCCCAGTTCCGTGTTTTTGTGTGTCAAAGCATATGTCGTGCCCTCCTGCTCTTGCTGTGTCCCCTGTGGAGAAGCAGTCACCCTCAGGTACAATAAAAAAGCAGCATACCTGAGAAAAAGGTCTCAGCACTGCTCATACATTCAGGCAAATCAATTAGTTAGATTTGGCAAGAATACCAAAACTGTTACTTGAACATTATATTGATATAAAAAAAAATTGAAGGAGCTACTTAGGGAAAGTCAAAATATATAGTTGTTGGAGTATTTTCCCACATTACCCAGATGTACAAGATACGTAAACAGTTTTGATGAGGACCTCGTGAAGAATACATAATGAATTCTTGATTGAATCAAAATCATTTTAAACAGAAACATGTTTTTCAAAGGGCGAGCTTGAAGTTCAATTGTAATTCTATTTGAGCCTAGAGACTTAGTATTAAAAAATGGGTTATGACCTGTTTTTTTTCTTCCCCCTGCCCCCAAAACATTTCCCTCCTCCCTACAAGCTCATCTAGGTAGAAGCAGATTATGTTTAAAAATCCATTATATTTTTTATCGGCTGGGACACTAATGGAGAGCTCCACGACGGCTCTATTTTACAAGCTGAATACTTTAATTAGGCTGGTTACTGATCAGTTGTTGGGATATCGATGGTGTCATTTATCAAAGAGCTGGGAGAGCAGATTTTTTTTTTTTTTTTTTTTTTTTTTTGGTTCTTGTTGTTGAAGCACAAGGCTAGGTGAAGTAAGTCCTACCTCTCCTGCCTGCTGAGGCTCGGGCTTTAATTTAGGATTTGTTGGCCGAGTCTGGTTTGACTAACAATACAGAGGCAGAGGGTAACACTACATGTGGGAAAAGTGTTACAAGCCTCGACAAGAAGCTAAGAGACCTTTGGCAGCTGAAAACATTTTAATTATTAAGAATGTATAAATTGAATGTTTTAAATTTTTTGTTTAGCAGGATACCGAGTTTTTGTAAGTGAGAGGAAGGTATAATAAAATTATTCAGGCCAAATGCTTTGCTCTGAAATAAAGAGCTTTGGCAATGGGATCTCTGTTTCTCTTTGCATCCTGCTCCTCTCACACATGGTCAAGGGCACACTGGTGAGATGGCGTCCACGTGACTTCCTTGAAATCTGTGAGAAAGACACATAACCTGAGCAAGAGCAGAACCCAGTTCTGTGTGTGTCCATCCTCTCGAACAGACACCTGGAGCTCTCCAGAACTGGCCCCCCTCAGCTCCCTCTTCACACCTCTGTAACATGGTTTGTGGGCATGTTACTCTGGATACAGCCCTTTTGAGGACACTGTGAATTTGTTGGAAGGCTGTCCACAGCCAAACAGGAGGGAAAAACATCAAAAAGTAGGGGGGAAGCTCAGGAGAACCCCTGTCTGACATTGTCACCAAGTTTGTTTTAGCTTCTGGCCAGCAGACCTGGTGTCCACAGCAGGATACACTCCTGGCGTTTGAGTGGCAAACCTGCTTAGGTTCTGACTTGTCCTAGAGCATATGCACTTAGTCGCTGAGGGAGAGAGAGAGGAACCAGCTGGTTGGCAGAAAAACACCCTTGGCATGAACCGTTCTTCTTGTGTTGACACTGCCACAAGCTGTATTCCCAGATGGAAGAAAATTTGAAAGAAGCCAGTTGTAAGTGGGGGGAAAGAATGATAAAGTTAATCCTCTTTGGTGCTGGCTATGAGTTGTCCCAGTCCTTAGCACCACGTTGTCAGTATTTTGTGTATCTCACATTCGAAGATGTCTTAACTGATAGGGCCATTTTGATTTTCCAGTTGAGAGGGTATATGCAATAGACTTTTGGGAGCTCATTCATAAACTGATCATTCTCCTACTTTGCTTTCATGGACCAAGTTTGAACATATTAAAAAAGCAAATGTAATTTTTTATTTTCATTCCTTAGGAGCCTGCAGAGTGCGGGGCATTTTCTAAGCCATGCTTTGAGAATTGTCAAAACACTATAACCACCTCCAGGAGAAATGATAACAGCTCATTGCATCCCTTCGGCACTTACAGTTCGCAGGACAAACAGAAAGGTAAGAGTCTGTCCATTTCCATCTGCTGCAAATGGCTGGAGAAAACACAAGACTATATATTTTTTTAAAAGGACAAAGGGAAGTTAATTAGACCAAGTGCAGGCTTTGTTCCTCTGAGTCATGAACACGGGGAGATGATGGGTAGGAGAGCTGACTCAGAAGTTGTGAAGCAGATTCCTGGCATCGCCTCCAGTTTAAGTGACAGTTTCTGTGTTTGCTGCCCCAAACACGGAGGATTATGTGTAAAACAAACCAAACGAAAACAAAATGGCAGCATGGAGAAACAAAATGGCAAACTGTTATTTTTTTTTTAAACACTCTTTCCATTATTGAAAGTTACCAAATGTAAATAACTATTAAACTTAAAAAAAAATGTGCAGACTAGTATTAAACCGTAAGGCGGTCATTGCATGATTCATGGGTTCTAGGAAGAGTCTGGTAAATACCATGAATGAGACCATCCTGTAGCAGTTGCAATGTTCTTATTATTCCCTCACTATGTTGTCTTTCCCTTATTTTCCGGTACTAGTAGAGCTCTGGATATAAAACATTTGGACTTTGTTTTTAAAAAATCATACTCTAGGTCACCAAGAAAAAAAATATTTTTTATTTCCCTGAATGTCCTTTTTTAGAAATAACTAAGTTTTTTGTATTGCAAAGGCAATACATATTCATTGCAGAAAATTTAGGGAAAAGCAATAAAAAGAAAATTTAATATTACTTATTCATCCTTCTAACTATCAAAGATACTAATCCATAACATTTTTACATCTGTATTTCAAATCTTTCCTTCATGCAAATATGCATATATAAGATGAAGTGAAAATGAAATATATATAATGTTTAGGAAATTGCTCTTTTAACTAATAACACATTATGACCATCTCACTATGTCACTGAGTATTTTACATCATCACATTCAGTGGTTCCATAGTGAGCCTTTGAACGCAGGTACTATTTATGTAATCTGTCCCTTTTTCACATATAACATGTTACCTGAATTTAAACTACGTGGGAACAAGTTTGAAACTCTGAGTTAACTCCATCAAAACAGGCTTGTACATCTCCGATTCCTTGAGAATTGTTTCATCAGAATGGACGTTGTCTTTTTCTCTGACTTCGTCCATTTTAGTGGGAGTAGCAGCAACAGCTGTGACCATTTATTTATTAAGTGTTTACTGTCTGTTAGGTTCTGTGTTAAGCAATTTACATGCACACTGGAAGTGGGTAATACTATTATCCTCGTCTTACGGATGAAGAAACAGAGAGTAAATAATTAACCCAAGACCACATACTTAATCCACGCAGAGCCTGGATTCAGCCCCTATCTCTCTGATTCCAGTTCATTCCCTAAACCACAGCATGGACCCTGTCTTACGTTGGTCCCTTGAAACTGTTGAAGTCCTTTCACCTGATACCAAAACTGTGATTAAAGGCTCACTTGACTTTGTGTCAGATAAAGAAATACTCTTGTCTTTTCTTGTCTTCTTTAGAAATTAAAATTTGTCTTGACAAAGCGAGATCTCTTTCCAAGACCTTAAATCACAGTAGCAGGAGAATCTGGGGAAGGAACAGCAAGTTTTCCACATACTAGACCAGCCTTCTCTTAACCATGCCCATATAATGATCAAGAACATTGCCATGTGTATTAAAATATCTAGGCTTTACATAATTTGATTGGCATTTTATTCTCAAGAAACATGTGATACAGTGACAATCCAAGTTCAGGGTTTTATTCCTAATTATACCAGTGACATCCAAAGGAGTAGTGGGCACATTATCCCCTATCTTGTTTCATTTTTTTATTAAAGATTTTATTTTTTAAGTAATTCTACACCCAATGTGGGGCTCCGATCCATAACCCTGAGAGCAAGAGTCACATGCTCCACCAAGTATGCCAGCCAGATGCCCCTCATTTTTAATAATTATAAAATATTGATGCTGGAGTGATAATTATACAGACTATTTTTAGAGGACACTGAGACACTCAAGGAAATGGGACACTATCTCTAGACGGGACAGGAGAGGCCAAAATTATGAAATTATAGAACTAGTTGAAGTGTGAGGATATATACAGGAAAAAAAAATTCAAATAATAGAGTCCAGTCAAAGCACATGCTAAAAACAAAATGTCATAATACTTTGAAATGTCAATAGAATGTTCTGAGTTTGTATTTCCACTGACCAGCTACGTCCTTTGGGTATATGTGGCCCCAGACAACCACTGTGAGTCTCTATCTGTTCTCTTTCTCTTGAGACTTAACTCCAGATAGAACAACTTTTTACACCAGTGAAAAACCATGCAGGTCAGCTATCTGCAAGTTTCCTGCTTTACTTCCTTTCCTCATGTCAGTTTTCCAAAGTGGCAAAAAAAAAAAAAAAAAAAAAAAAAATCCAGTTTTTTCAAGCAGGGATTGCATCAAACATTATTTTTTTTAAAGCAGGAAAAATCTGTTGCTGTTATTTCCTTGTATATTCAAGAATTCCTTGTATATCCAAGAATTTGACCTATCAAGGCATTAGACTCATTAAATTTTAATCATAAGAGCAGTAGATGAAATTTTCTTACTTTTATGTAAGCCTATTGACTTAGAGATAAAAATATATATAATAGAATTTGTAAACAGGAGGCTGTAGAAGAACATCCTGATCACCATCTCGTTTTCATATTCAGAACATTTAAAATGTTGTGAACCATTGAGAGCTTTTGAGTTTCAGATGCAAACAAAGTAGCAAGAGGTTTCTCCTGAAACCTGAGTGTTGACTCAACACGACCAGGTTTTTTAAGGAGCCCCTTCAGAAAAGCAAGATTGAGTTGACAAAATGTAATGTCTAGTGAGGAAAGGAACTGTTACAGCCAAAACATTCAGTTCTTTTTTTCTTCCCTTTTTCCTTTCCTTTGTATATTTAAAAACCCAATGTTGATATGCGGGGTTCCATCTATTTTTGTAATAATAGTACATGCCACCCACAGTTCCTTGGTTATTTTTTTATATATATACACATACTCCTGTCAAGCTGTTCCATGGAAAAGGCATTTTTAGAACTAACGTTTGTAGAAATTGTAACACCAGAAAATTCACATTTGTGTTGGAGAATTGCTAGCAGTGCCTGCAGTAGAATGAGTGTGGTGCCCCAAGATGGCCAGGGGTCAGGATGGGGGCTGTGTCCCAAGGGTTTACTTATAAAATCCTATTAAGCATTTAAATGTTAATAAAGAATACAAATTACCGACACTGTATTTTCTGAAGAATTTTGGTGGTAGATCTCACCCCTGGCTACATAATGGTTAAATAATAGTAATAAGCATCATTTGCCTCTGGTTTATTATTAGTTCTCTTTTCATTGCTCTCGTCTCCCACTTTTTTGCTCCATCCCTGCTTGGCCCCCGCCTTTCAGCTCAACTGCACCCTAGCACCATGTGTAAGTCACCCATTACCCTAAGTCTGCCCAGGCTCATCACCCAGGGACGGCTCCTGTAGGACTTCCGTCCCCACCCCAAATCAAGCCCCTTTGGTTGTATGTCCCATCTCACTGGGTCCATGTTCCCTTGGGCCCTTTGGGCAGACACATAATGTATAATTATTCCTAATGTGCCTTCTCTGGGGAACCAGCTCATGTCCACCCCTCTGTAGCACATAAGACACTCCCTGTGGAGTGGTGATCAGAAATTGAATTATACTTTTCAATTTGCCTGATGTTTATTGGATACCTCCATTGTGCAGAATACACCATCAGTGAGTCAAAAAAGAATACAGTTGCTGTACTAGCCCTCAATAATAGGCTTTTACATTTTTATCAGTTAAAACAAAAAATCTAAATCCGGAGTCATTAAAATTTATCTATAAAAGGCCAGCTAGTAAGTATGTTAGGCTTTGCAGGCCTAGCTCTCTGTCTCAGCTCTTCAGCTCTGCCGCTGTAAACCAAAAGCAGCCATGGACAGCGTGTAAATGAATGAGTGTAACTCAATGAAACTTTATGTACAAAACCAGATGGCGGGCTTGTTTTGGACCAGGGCCATAGCCTAGTGAGCCCTTGTCTTAAGTTGCAATCTCTTTCACTCTTCTTTTCTGATCTGGCCCTAGCAGGATGGAGTCTATAAAACAAGTAAGAAAATTAAAAAATGATTAAAATCAGGGTCATTGGGTCATGAATGAAGCAGTTACTGGAGGGTGCGCTGTCAGTTTTCCTAGGCAAATATACAGGACGGCCATCAAGACTTGACCTTGTCCGTGTGGTGAAATCCAGAAATATTATTTTTTGGAGAAAGGAGTTCCACATTGTCGCACTGATGGAGGGTTAATAGAGATGTTTGGGCCATGAGAAAAACTATTCCTTATACCATTGTTTAAAAATGTACCAGGAACAGAGAATCAACATAGAAGATATTTGCCTCTGTACCTATAGAAACTTAAAAAATATGTAGGTTGTTCATGTGGATGAAATAAAAATTAAAGGTAACAGAGGCACCTGGGTGGCTCAGTCACTTAAGCACCTGACTCTTGATTTCAGGTCAGGTTGTGATCTTGGGGTCCTGGGATCGAGCCCCATGTCAGGCTCCCTGCTCAGCAAGGAGTCTGCTTGTCTCCCTCTCCCTCTGCCCTACCCCCCAGTGCAATTTCTCTCTCTCTCTTTTTCTCTCTCCCTAAAGAAATGTAGAGGTAACAATTGTAATAAAACTTGAAGAATCTGAGGAAGAGGAGGGAAAGGAGAGGGAGGGCAAGGAGGAGTTTCTCTGTAGTCCAGTAAGAAATAGGTCTAGATACATAGATGATAGATCAATAGCTCATTGCAGAAGCAGCATGTGAGAAATGTTATAAATGGAATAATTTTCCATAATAGTAATGGATAAATCCCAAATGTCAGTGGAAAAAGACAGCGAAAGTATTTTTCTTATCTTAATCGTAGCCAATGAGGCGTGGTAGAAGGAGGATGGGCACTGTGCTCCATGCAGTGATGAAGGGACCTGGGCTCCTTCTGTCCTTCTGGGCCATTTTCTAGAGACTCCTCCACTCCTGCTTGCCGCTGGGTGATGGGACAGGTGGAGAGAATGTACCCTTTCGTAACCACTGACACTCGGGATGTCAATGTCCAGAGCAACTCACCTGCTATTGGCAAGAACAAATCTAGGTACAAAGAAGGCTGGGAAATGGGGTCTGTAAGTGCAGAAAGAAAGAAGGAACACAGAGTGAGCGCTGGTACTCTTCTGCCACAGCCCTAAAAATATTGAGGTGGATCTTGAGAGAAGGGTGGGACTTTGATGGATGCGAGTGGATTTTGCAGTTACGTAAGCAAACACACTGAGGCAGGAAAGCCCAGGCTGGTGGTTGGGGAACAGTAAGTAGTCCTGGGTAGCTAAGGGTGATAAAGAGCTGATGTTGCCTGCCGAGGCAGAGACCTTTATGCTTTAAGCTATTGTGTGCACCTGAAATGTTTCTGGGAGGCCAAGTTACATGATCACAGCTACATCACCAGTGTGAAAGACAGGCTAAGAAGTTGCAGGTAGAGAGATGACAGCCAGTGGGAATGTTGTCCCAGTATGTGCCTTTTCTCTAGTTTATGGTGTATTTTTCTGTTCTATTTCTCTGGCTGCCTGACTGCTGCTATATTACCAAATCACTAGATTACTTGGGTGGGAGGCAGTGCAGGAGGACAGTATCGATTGCCTTTGCTTGCCGTGCTTCTGTACCTTGGTCACCCTGCCTCTCAGATCTCCTGCTTCCAGCCTCCAACCCAGGGATGTGTCAGCACTGCCAGAATTACCTCCATTTTCTACTAGTCCCTGGGGCAGAGCTTTGAGCAGGGTTCTCTATAGAACAACCAATGGGATGTATTTGTAGTCATATGTATTTAAAGTATAATAGACATTATATTGTACATCATATAATAATATATATTATAGTGTATAATATAAAATATATAACATATATGACATATACATAATAAGATGTAATAACTCATATAATATAATGAGACTTATTGTAAGGAATTGGCTCACGTGAGGATGGAGCCAGGCAAGTCCCAACGTCTGCGAGATGATTGAGCAAAGCTAGAGACCAACCAGAGCCAACGGAGCAGTCCCACCCTGAACGCCGACTCGAGACCCAGGAAGAGTCAGTATATCTGTTCGAGTACAAGAGCAGGAAGAATCTAGTGTCTCAGTTTGAAGAGAGGCAGGCAGGAAGAATTCTCTCCTACTCAGAGGAGGGTCAGCATTTTGGTTCTACTCAGGCCTTCAACAGATGAGATGCGGTTCACCCACATTATGGGGTCTACTGTTTTTAATGCTAAGCTTACCCAAAAAGCACTGTCCTAGAAATACCCAGAATAATATATGATTCATTATCTGGGTACCCTGGGCTGAGTCCTGTTAACTGTAAAAGTAACCATCATACCTGGTGTGTGGACAAGTCAAGCGGCTTCTGTTACGAGCAGCGTCCCATAGGGATAGACACTTTTCTCCTGTTCCAGCAATCAAGAACAAATAGGGTCCACATGTTACCTAATCTCTCACCGTAACAGATACACGGTAGAGTTTAGGCGGTATAGAAGGATAATCTTTTAGCTGCTTATTAGCGCTTTGCGTTTCTAAATCTGTGTGAATATGCACAGCCTTCGATAATCCTTATATTCCTCTAATGAAGCTATTCTCAACCCCACCTTACAGATTTCAAAAACTGAGGCTCAGAGAAGTTAATAGTTGGGCCAAGTTCCCACAGCAGTGGGAGCCATGATGGAGACATGGTGGCCTTGCTACACGAACTCGACTCTCTCCCAGGCCGCTCTCGCAGGCTTTTCATACATTCATTAGTGCAGGTAATAAGGACAAGCTTTAGATGACATAATGTACATAATGCTTAGCACAGTGTCTGCTCTACGAAAGATCTCTACAGGCCCGCTCCTTATTGGCCGTAGTAAGTTTCAGGATACATGTCTATTTCTTCCAGAGTAGAATAGATTGAAAAAAAATGAACACATTATGTAGGTGAGAAAACCAGGTCTGACCCTAGATTTTTGCTTCCAAGGCCTCAAACCCCCGTCTTTCCACTGTAGCTCAGATGCAAAAAGAGTATTTTTACCCCTCTACCATCTAGAAATGGTGAGTAAATCTAAAGTATCTCATTTTTTAAGTACTTTTTGTCACCAAGGTGACGCCACAATCACCACATAATCCAGCCTATTCGTGAGAGAGTCTTGTTTACAAAATCGTGAAGGAATGAAAGAGATGGCTTTGTTAATCTTCCGCAGAACACACGTCAGGAGCGACTGTCAGCCTTCCGTAGGCGGGAGAAGATATCCAAGATGCAGGATCCTGACTTGCCATGGGTTGCTGGCAGGCCACCAGTGTAAAACCTATTAGTGGGCTCAGATTTCCTCATATAGGGCTGCATTGGCTCCCATACAAATCCTGAATCAGTTCTGTAGGACTTATTGATTTCAGGTTGGTTTATGTGTTGGTGAAAATTACATCTGTGAGATGGACTGAAAGCAAGCCGGGCATCAACAGTTCCGCCTCCCACTGACCACAGCTTCATTGGTTCTTTGTTTTTTAGTGCTGTTGCTTCCCAGTGACGGATGGGCAGATCCTGAGGTCCCGCCTTCTCCACCACCACATCCTGTTCTGGAATTGGGCCTTGAAGATTACAGCCACAGGTATTGATAAAATGATAGATCGTAAACGTTCCCCATTACGGTGTTTCTGGGAAAACCCCGCAGCCTGATTTTAACTCTATTTCTTTCCAGAATGGAAATCTCATAGCATCTATAATTCCTTTTCAGTGAAAACTTCTGATAGCTAAAATTAATAGTTGAGAGTGTTCATGTTTTGCTTCCTGGAATTTAAGATTCATCATGTATTATAAAATATTTAAGAAAATGGTTGAACTTTCTTTTATCGTGTTGAAAAACCAGAGAACTCAAAAGGTTCTATAGGAAGGAATAAAACAAAACTGAGAGGCTATAAAGCTTAGTTGTTGTTGTTGTTGTTGTTTCGTTTGTAATTGGCAAACCCTAAAGGTATTTTTAAAATGTTCCAAGAAAGTTAATGGAATCTAAAAATTAAAGCAACACCATATATAATCTAAAATATTGTAAAGAGTGCCCAATATTATATCCACTGTGTAATAGAAACCAAAAAAATCAATAATTTTTAGAATCTCACAAGCATGAGAGAGAGAGAGATTTACTAAGTATACACACCATCTGACTAGTGGCATTCATAGATTTTGTTCTTCTGATGAGTTTTAAAAATCATTAACTTGTCTCTTTGCTATTTTCTGTATTTATTATGGCTGTTAAAAACTGTGTATTTTATTCCATTCTATGTCCCAGGATAATCCTGTGAAATTTTTCCATTTTTCCTGCAGCAATGCTGGTGTCATTCCTACTATGCTTTTTTATTGCAATCTGCTAAAAATAAAGCAACACAAAAAGCATATAGCTAACTCTATTAGCTGAAAGCCTATCTATATTTAGCTATCCCTGATTCCTACATTTTTGAAATCAGCTATCTGACTCAAATACAATTTCACCAACTGGATGGATAATGACACTAATGTTCTAGATCAGTTTTCTAGGGGTTTCTTGAAAGAAAATGTGGACATATTTAATTTTGTCCATTCACTTCCATTGCCGGCTCAAACCTGAATCAAAAATAGCAGTTTGTCAGCCATAACAAAATGCATTAAAAAAATAACTTTATTCATTCCATTTTACCGTTATCCTGTGTATACATGCAAAAGTGTTGGGATAATACAAAGATGAATCAGATATAAACCCAACTCTCAAGAAGATGGTAGGCCAGGGGGTAAAAATGACAACTAGCACACAGGGTACAAAGTGATATTTACCAGGAGGTATTGAGAAAATGCTCTGGACATCCAAGACGGAGTAGAATGCTTCCAGATAGAGGAATCAGGGGAAATGTTATGGGAAAAGTGATGTTTCAGCTAAACCACAAAGTATGAATTGGAGGTAGACATGAGAAAAGCCCAGGAAGGAGGGGAATTTCAGAGAGAGGGAAGGGTAGAAGGAACAGCGTGGCAGTTGGGAAAGGAAGTCGATTTGGGCAACTTGTATCATGGCTCACTGGTCAGATGCTAGAATGCAGAATGCAAAGATAAATACAGACTTCCTTCATTAGATGGTAAAACCTTGTGGTAGAGTTTCAGCAGAGAGCATAACACCTGGGTTTTAGTCGTGTGCAACAGGCATTAGGGAGATGGAGAAAGGTTAATGTCTGCTGGAAACCAGAGACTCTTTGGACATTTTCTAGGGCAGTAGCAGTGAAAGGTACTAAGGATGTATGCTGGGGAGGGTGGGGAGAAGCTTTCAGATGAGAAACCTCTTCAGGGGAGAGAGAGCATCAGAGATATTGCAGAGATGGAGTTATCAGGAATTAGCAATGGCCTTTTTGGCTTCTTCAGTGCCTCCACAGATTTTGGGCAGCGGGGGGGGGTGGGGGGGGTAGGGGTTGGGGGCAGGGGAGAGGGCGTGGTGGGAGGTGCTGATAACAGCATCAGTTTGAGTGAGTTCAGTTGTGTGTGGATAGGGAAAGCCATAAACAAGGACAGTCTGGGGACTGGCAAGAAAGGAGAGGGCTGGCAAGAGTGGAGAGAGGAACAGCATGGCCGGAGAGGAAGGGGCAGAGCCAAAGACATTTTTGAGAAGGAAGGAGCAAATGTAAAGCTTTGAGAGTCTTCCCCTTGAGATCTCATGACCTGAGCCATCCTGCAAGCTGTTGCGTTGCCTAGGTGACCGGCGGCAGCAGCGGGGGGGTGGGTCAGATATGTGGAACTTGGGTTGGAGGAAAGGTTGGAAGGGAGCCAGGAGGGTTGGGCAAGGGAGGCTGGCTGCCTGGCTTTCAAAAAAAAAAAAAAGTAAAAGCCCTCTAAAAGGGAAAAGTGGTGCTTTAGGGATGTGGCCAGCCTTGTGAGACAGAAAACAACTGAACAGCTCTTGCATGAGACGTGAGACGCAGATGTGGTGAAACGTCATGCCCCTACCTTGAACCAGAATGACATCAGAATGTACTGAAGTTACTTGTAGTATTATGTCACCGATTATTGGACAGAAGTTCAGAATATGTTTCTAAATGAAAAATAAATATAGAAGAAATATATTTCCTACTGTTATATCTCAGGGAGGGCGTAAGGCAAATTGGAAACAGAATGTGTTGAATTCCCTATGTGTTCGTATTTTTTCCTCTCCATTCGCTCTGGGCTCACTGCGTCCGTCTCTCCCCTCCCTCCCTTCCTTTCTGCATCTACTCTCACTCAGTGGCCAGTTGCCAAAGCCTATGCATGGATGGACACCTGAGACTTCAGGGTTTTTTGGGTTTTGTGTTTTTTGTGTTTTGTTTTTTTTTCCCTACCTCTCAAAATCTTCTTCTCCTTCCTTTTGATTTCTGACAGTTGTCCTTGAACATTCATGGCTGGGTCTTACATGTCTTTCACATTCCTGATTTGTCACCGCATTCAGGACACTGGCATATGTTTCCTGCTACCTTTATTTATTCATTATGCAGCATAATTTGACATTGAGTATCATTTCTGTTTGATAGATTCCCTGCTTGTTCATGCTAAAAACGTGGCCTTTATCTAAAACGTGTCTTTGGCCTGCTGTCATCTTGTGGCTTCCCACAGCCTCCACGGCGGCCCACTCAGCCATGAGCACATGCTAACTTTCTTCAAAATTAAAACATGTCAGATTTTATAGTTAATCACTGTGTCACCCTTTCCCTCCAAAAATATCCAGTATGCCGTGTAAAATTACAAAGGGTCTTTCTAGTCTCACATGTCTAAGATATTTTCACACTAATTCAATACTACGCTTCATTATTTACATGTCCTGTATGAGTTCATGTAGCCAATGCGCACAGTGTGGGCTCTAACCCTATAATTTCTCATATTATACTTCCCTCTTAAAGATCAGCCTTATCTTGCCTTATCTCTTATTTTGTACCATAGCAAAATGGGCCCTTCTCTTAAAGGTTTTAAAACGTACATGTGGTCAAAGCAATGGCAACAGATGTGTAAATCACTATCACCAATTTAATGGGTATATTCAGGTATGTATAGTGTGTATACATACACACACACATACACACGAACATTTGTTACATTCATTTTTAGAAAGCAGTTTTTAATTCTTTGATCAGCCTTCATTATATGTAAACATTTATACCAAAAAAATTCACTCTATTTAGAGAGATCCTTACCTGCTGTAATATGGAGGGGCATTGCCACTTTGATTTTCTGTTTTAAATGGGGATGGGAATTGTTGTTTCCCAAGAGTCTCAAAAAATTTAAGTTCTTGTATTTAATTTGTCAATTAATGCCTAGTTTGGTAAAATAAGACAGTAATTTGGGTTAACCAATGTGTTCCTCAGTTGGGTAGGTTCCCATAGTCTCCCTTGAGCAGGGCTCTTTAACTGCAGTACAACCAAAGTTTTAATGAGGAATATTCTTGTTGGTCCTAAACCACTTCCCCAGTGGCTTTCAGTGTAACACGGGGCATCTGTTTGGGTTAACTCTTTACTTTCCTTTTGTTTCATGGTGTGTAGCACTGAAGCACAAAGCTAAGCTAAAATGCAAGCAGTGTCAGAGCGGGGAGTGACTCTGCCCAAAAAGGGAATGTTTTGATGACCATGGAGTCAGCAGCAGCAGCACCTGTGCCACAGGCTGGCCGCCATTTTAGCCAAAGCTTCGGTGGCTCTGAGAAAGGCAATATAAAGAAACCACAGTCTCTGGTCTTCACTTTGCCACTGGCCAGCTGTGTGACCTTGGAACAGCAGCCTCCTCTTTGGGCCCCAGTGTCTTATCTACAAGATGAAAAGTTGGATAAGGTGACCTTTAATGCCTTCCGGCTCTTAAATTCTCGGATTCTGTGAAGGCCAAGAGGCCCTCTGACACTAAAACCACATCATCGTAAGAGATCAAAGGGTGTGAAACTAAGTGCAAATAAAGGTTGAATAACACATTTAAAGGCAAGTCCTTCCAAAACATCAAGGCTCAGGGGGAAGCTCGTGTTCACAGTTGCCTCTCAGAATTCTTCTTTAAAATGGGCCAAAACAATCGGAGCATTGCTATTAGGCCAGGCCTGTTGTGAGTTTTGCTCACAACTGGTGTACTTTGTCATCACTCCCTACCACATCTAATATACTTCATATATGGCACTGGTTTTAGCTATTGAAAATATAAGCCAGACACCTAGGAAGAAGCCCCACCACCCCCCAAAAAAAGTTTATAATGAGTAGATTTGAACTTCTTAAGAAATTTTCATGAAACCATGTCTAAGTTCTTCACTGAAGAGTGTCTCAGGACCTCTCTAACGTACAGAAATAAAGAAGAGATTTAATAGCTCCCTTTTATTGAGCTGTCACTGTGTTCTAGGCACTACTGTTAGCATATACCATAACTTCCTTTCTTACAACTTTATACAACCTAACACTGTCTTGTGGGGACAAGTACCACATTGCTCTCTAGCCCAGGCTCCCAGTCATTGCCGCACATTACCCTTAGCTCCACTCGTGTTGAGCATAGCAGAAGACATAAACCTGTAGGAGTCACTATGTTGTATACCTGAAACTAATAGAACATTGCGTGTCAGCCTTATCGCAGTTTCAAATAAATGAATAATATTTGTTAAAGAGAAAGGAAAAAATTTTAAAATAAATTGAAGGAGGGAAGGGCTTAGTCCCAGGTCTACTGAGACCCTGACGAAAAAGAGAAAGAGAAGAGACTGGAAAAAATTATATAGATGACTTGAAAAGCAAAAATTGATAGTCTATGTATAATTTACCTGCTTAGTTGTTTCCTAAATGCATCTACTGGCATTTACTCTGTGCCACAATCTATTCCCAACTTTATAAGTCTTTTTATTTTTACTTTACGAACTCATTTTGTCTCTTAAGACCCCCATGAAGTAAGAAGTGGAGTTAGACCCATTTCATGCATCAGGAAATGGACACACAGAGAGGTTCAATAATGTCGTGGGTCCCACGGCTAGTCAGGGGCAGAGCCAGGATGGAGAACTAAGCAGCGAGGCTCCGACATCCGGCCTCCCAAGCTCTGTCCTCGGCTGCCGGTCCTGGGTACTTCCTTAAGCCCCACCATATTACAGAAACGGAGGTTCATTTACTCAGCAGTGTTATGATTGCTGCATTTTAATTTTAATTTTAATATCACTGCAAGGCAATATTGAAAGTACAGAATTAATGAGTGTTAAGAAAAGATGAAACTTATTTTGGCATATTTGGTTAAGAAATGGAGATCCCCTGTACATTTTCAAAAGATTCTCATTCATCGTAGTTCTTTTTTTTTAATGGTTGTTTTAGTGTTGACCATGTGAAATCCCAACTGTTCAAAAACCTCAACCTGAGTCCTTTCAGATTTACCAGAAATTCCTGTATTTAAAACTAGAATAAAGTTATGCTGAAATGCGCCCCCATATTAACTTTCTCAATATATGAGAATACGAGGGGAGAAAGCAGCCGTAATTTAACTTATGAAATTTAAAAATATGATTTATTTCTTGATCAAGAAATCAGGCATTGTCTGCAATTCCCTTGTATAATCCCCTCCATCTTCAAGTCAAATAAATAAAATATTTAGCAGAAATAGAATTCTCTGAGATTGACTGCAAGTGCTGGGAAGCCCATTAACAGGCATTTAATGTATCTGGTGCTTTTTTTGTTCTTTCCTTTTCATATTATGAATGAGTGGACTATTTGCTCGGTATGGACATTAGTTTTAGGAAATGGGCCTAAATAAAGTCGGAAACAAGCCACCACAGCCAGCAGTCTTTCCGCAAGATGGTCTTCTCTAAAGGACCCAAGCTTTCACTTGTTCTTAAAGGAAGGACATGCTTAGCCCTCAGAGATCTCTTAACCCTGCTTTCAGGCTCTGTGAATCTGCTGACCTCCTTTGAAATGCCAGTTCCTTCCAGGCCTGGCTTTCCCATTTGAAATTATATATGGTACAGCAGGATCCCAATTAGCAGAAACCAGTGAAGAGGAAAACATGATATTAGCCAGAGAATATTTTATTTAAATTGTAGAGTGTGATAAAATACAGAAAAATAGAGTCACTCCATCTCATAAAAGCCACCCAAGATTCCAGAATCGGTTGAAAAGACACGGTTGGGAGCTGGAGAGGGGAGGAGGAGGGGCTGGGTTCAAAATGAGAACGGCTTCCTTTACCAAAAGAAAAAAAAGATTTTTTTCTTTTTTTTAATTCTTAATCGAAGTACAGCATATGGCTTCTTTCCACAGCTCTGAGGTAGATTCGGCGGCATATTTTCCAGATCAGCACATCCATTTCAGATCTGTGACACCAGCCAGGCAGCCCGAGTCAATGAATCTGAAAGCCTCAAAGAGCATGGACCTTGGTAAGTGAGGGTGAGTGACGCCCAGGTGGGAGCCCCAGCCTCCACAGTCTGTCTTCCTGAATTTCCTCCTCTTGTTTCCTCAGCTCCAGCCTGGAGGAGGGGACACTGGTCATCCCATCTTCCTGTCTCCATTCACACACTTAATTGTAATTACCCCTTTTTAAAAGAGAGGTAAATGACATTTTTATAAGGTGGTCCATATAGGTCAGAAAAATAGGATCATTCCTTCAGGATGATCGGGATGCCATCAGCATCGGTAACTCACGGGCCTTCGTGTTTGCACGCTCACTCCTGCCAGTGACTTTGCGGTTCTCATGTACATCCCTGCTGCGGGACCTGGGAAGATAATATGGTTAAATGAGTCCTCTTCCACAGGGTTTCCCATCTCTATGTTCAGTGGATAGAGATGGCAGCAGTGGGGAAGACCTCTCTCTTTAAATGCCCATCTCCAGATCCTGTTAACACTGGAGGGGAGAGGGGTCCTGGACGTTGCCAGATGGAGGGTGTCGAGGTACCCTGGGTCCATGTCTGAATGACCTCATTGAGGTCCTGAGCTCTGCAGGGAATTTCTGGGTGACTGTTGGCTGCTAGGGCAGAGTGAGTGTCCCTGGAAATGGTGTCCTCCAGGTCCTAGGATGTGGGACCCCAGAAGACATCTCAGACACCCAAGCACATCTCTGTGTTCTCAGGGGCTATTGGAGAGAGGACTGTGAGAGGGCTGCCAGTGCAAAATAAAGCCTCAGCAACTATCCATTGCTGCTGGGTGCTCACAGGCCGTGCTTTGCAAATGTTTTCACTTGAGACGTGTTGCATATTTCATTAGTTAGCAACAAGAATATAGAATAATCAAAACCACGTGCTCCACGAAACAATCTGATAAGTAGTACTTATCTCTTACTCATTTACGGGAGTTCAGAAAAATGTTCAATCATGATGAAACAAGAGAAATTGATTCTAGTTTCTATAAATTAACTAAAGCGCTAGGATACATTTGCTCCGGTCACCTATAGCAAGAGGGGGATGGAAAGCCTGAACACAGGTCAGAAAAGGGGATTTTCTCCAGCGTGAACCTTTACAAACCGGAGGAATCATGTGGATATTGACCTAGGTTATTACTAATAATTTGAGGAGCAACTGATTTTTATAAAGTGCTTTATAAACATCTTTTATTCCATCTTTCCAATTACTCTATGAGGAAAATGAATACATAAAAATATGTTTTAATTTGGGGCAAGTTTATATTACTATTTTCCTAGTTTAATTAAAACAAAAAAGTGACCAGCAGTACAATTCCAGAAAAATCTCTTCAAGGGGTGGGGGGGAAGGCGCCCATTTTAAGAAAGAAAAACTATCATCAAATCTGTAAAAATAAAACCTAAGCTGTATCCACAAACAGTATTTCCATTTATATTTTTTGTTACTGGAAACTTTGTTTTTGAGAAGTTTTCTTTTTTTTATATTGAAATAGCCCTTCCAAAATATATGTAGCTGGCAGTCACTCATTGCGTTCTATTGGACTTCTACCATAAACAACCATAGTAATGTTTGTTCAGTTTACCTCAGTTTACCTCACTGGGTAGATGTCGCAAGCTGTTTTCTTTAGGACACAGGTGCCAAAGCTGTGGCTTAAATGTACCAGACAGCAGAAGTGGTAAAATACAATAAACATTTTATACACCACCAAATTTCCGTCTCTTCCAGGAAATGCCAGCATAAAGCTAACAGGCTGGTAGAGGACAACATTCTAGAGCCGTTCAGAACCCTGTCCCCAAAACAATTGAGGGAGCTCAATAAACATGTTGATTTTCTCTGCGCAGAAGCTCAGATGATACCAGATGGTAAACATTTGGAAGTGTCTTTCCTGTTTGGTTAGGTGAAACGATTATTGTTAAGTTTTATTTTCTATAAATAGCGGTGGGCCAACCTAAGGAATTATTATATTGTCTAAAAAGGGTGGTGGGTAGGCTTATAAGGATAGCAAGGTCAGGATCCAATCTTTAAAAAGTAAAAAAGAATCAATCATCCATCCATCCATCCATTGATAGGTATTTCGGCCAAATATCAAAGTAATGTTTTTGACTTCTTGGGGGCCTGGAAAAATAGTGGTTTCCTAAGGTTCAAAATTTAAAAAGGTAAAATATTTTGTTTATCTAGCCCTTTATGTTGGATAGTTCTCCTTTCCAAAGTCTGCAGGAGTCTTCGAAGGCTAACTGCCCCATTAGTACCTTTGTTTTTGTTTTAATTTTGTTGCGAGTCTAGGCTAGCATTTTCACTTGCATATTATGTTCAAATTATTTTATAGGTGAGTGAGTAACATTTGCTTGATTGCACTTAAGTTTCAAAAGATAGACAGCTCTTGTGAGAAAAAAAGTCTTCTCATCCCCAGATACAATCGTGACTTAAAAGGGATGCCCGGGTGGCTCAGTCGGTTAAGTGCCTGCCTTTGGCTGGGGTCATAATCCCAGGGACCTGGATCAAGTCCCACATCGGGCTCCCTGCTCCACAGGGAGTCTGCTTCTCCCTCTCCCTCTGCCCCTCCCCACTACTTATACTCTTTCTCTGTCTCTCTCACATTAATGCATAAAATCTTAAAGAAAGAAAGGAAAAGAAAGAAAACATTACAAACATGATTTAAAAATAGTTTGCTATGTAAATGTAGTGGTCTATTTGCTGCACCCTCTGTGTACCTGTGTCTCTTTCGTGTGTTGTGTTTTATAACAGTGGTACAGTTTTATGTGAATGAATCTGGATTTATAATTTACTTTTCCCCTTTTGACTGAATTTGGGACTGAGAGTTTAGGGTATTCTTTGGTTTTGGCTTTGTTTTGTTTTGTTTTTTACCCCCAGGGGATCCATTTGTATTTCACATCTTATGATTGGCTGAGGTATATCCTTTGCCAAAAATGTTTCCACTTCTTAATTCTAAATGTTGTTATGGGGTCACCTGGGTAGCTCAGTCAGTTAAACATCCACCTCTTGGTTTTGGCTCAGGTCATGATCTCATGGATTGTGAGATCTAGGTGGCCTAGGTCAGGCTTTCCACTCAGTAGGGAGTCTGAAGATTCTCTTCCTCTGCTCCTCCCCGGACAACTGAGTGCAGGCACGCGTGCGTACATCGTGTGCACCCTCTCGCTCAAATAATCTTTTTGTAAATAGAATGTTATGTACACTGCAGAGAATTTCTTGAGATCCATTATTTGTCATCTTAGTTTGATTATGATATCCTTTACTATGAAGAAGATTTTAGTTTCATAGTAAAAAAATTTCCATCTTTTCCTTCATGACTTCTGGGTTCTATACTTATCACATTATTTTCTTCTAGTACCTTTGAAGGCTTTTTTTCTTCTAATATTAACCAATCTGTAATATATTTATCCATGATGTGTGAGGTGGAAAAATGTTTATGCATGACAATAAATGTCACGACTTTTACATTTATTGACATTTACATCCTTTCCCCTTTAAAGCAGAATGCATTAACATTGAATATTAAGTTTCCTTACATACACGGTCACTTTCTAGACATAGTCTATTGACACATTTGTCTCTTCCATGCCAATGTCACCTTGTTTATATTATTAATGTGCTATTACACTATATTTTGATAACTTACAGGAAAAATTTTGTCTGATTTTTCTTCTTTTGTAAAATCACTGTGGGTCTTACATACATACTCTTCCACATGAACTTCAGAACAGCTTATCAGAATGAATTTAAAGATTAAACGAGAATGTTTCCATGGGGTGTGTGCATTAACTATAACTTCACTGATTTTTTTTTTTTTTTGCCATTTAGCTGATTTAATGAGTCAGAAATTGCCCACTTAGAAAAATTTTAAAACAGTGTATGATTTACAGATGGTTCTTGATAGAAGAAATGTTTTTATCAAGCTACATAAATGTCCTTATATTCCTCGCTTCTTTTTTTTTTTAAAGCTTAGAGTCATCCCAGACTCCTGTCATTCTTTCTTTTTTTTTTTTAATAAAGATTTTATTTATTTATTTGACACCCAGAAATCACAAGTAGGCAGAAAGGCAGGCAGTGAGAGAGGAAGGGAAGTAGGCTCCCTGCTGAGCAGAGAGCCAGGTGCAGGGCTTGATCCCAGGACTCTGGGATCATGACCTGAGCCAAAGGCAGAGGCTTAACCCACTGAGCCACCCAGGCACCCCATATTCCTAGCTTCTTAAAAGAGTTTATTTTAAGAGTTTTTTTAAGAGTTTTTTATTTAAGAGTTTATTTACTCAGTTTAATCAAATGTTGAATTTTATCAAGTGAGTTTTAAGGATCTATACAGAATGACCATGTGTATTTTGTTATTAATATAATGAGTTATGGTGATAGATTTCCACAACAGTTAATCTTTGTTTTTTCTGGATGACTATAAATTTTTCTTCGACTCAAAAAAGGTAGAAATGTACAGTGCATTATCTATGTGCTCTAAAAGCAGGTATAAAACTTTGATTACAATTTAACTCAATCCCATTAATTCCTATGTATCCATTTTAGATTTTCTTTTTTTTGAAGCTCTTCTGCCTCAATATTTTGTGAATACTTTTGCTGGAATGCATGTGTCCACCTTTAAGACAGATCAGAAATGATTAAAATGATGAAAAAAAGGAAATTTATTTTTAAATAATTGGATGTAACTATGCTGATTCAAAGGGGTTAGGGTGTCATTTTCTGGGTTTTCCAGAAAATCAATCTTTTCCTACTAATTGTAGACTTTCCTCTATTTATTTAAATTACCAGAATTACTATGTTCAGTCTGGATCCCTTTAATTTGCTCATAATTGAGCTTGTGTGGGTGTTGAGTTGGAAGCTCTCAGGAGCTGAATAACACAGCTGCCTCTTTGGCCTTTGGCATAGGGTTTCCCCCCAAAGAGCTGCCCTTCTGGCAGTATGCCAGAGAGTTACATTCAAAGACTTTTTGATGAGACATAAACATCTTTAATTTCCAAGCCTGGTGTTTTATGACCTCATTAATACTACTTAAGAATTAATCTGAATTATTCAAGGGACAGTGCTTCAGTATTTTGGCCCATCCCCTGACCTGATCTATAGGCCCATTGAAAGTTCAGCGTAAAATACGATTTCCCACACGGTTTTTTTGTTTTTTGTTTTTTGAGTTTTTACTCTTGTTTCAGATTGGCCTTCTCCCATTTCATAAGGGTGTTCTGTAATGCAGAGAGGACTGAGGACAGGGCAGATGGAAGCTGCTGGCCAGCTGTCCTGCCTCTGTTCAATGAGAGGAAATGAGCTTCAAGTGATGCATGAGACATTCAGAAAAAGTTTAGGAAGTTCTCTGACAATGAAGATTGTTAACATTCCACGTCCCATAGTCTCTTAAAACAGTACATGTGTCTTGGATGACTCTAAGATCTCTAATTCTGCAATTTTATTTTTTTCTGTTAGTTGCTTGTTCTAATTTTTTTTAAAGATAGAACATGTTTGTAGATGCCTGCAGTTGAAGGAAATTATAAATAAACTGATTTCTCATATCAACAGAGATAAATAAATATTTGGGTCATGTTTTGAATATAACCCTTTCATACATGTCAGACATTCCTCTCAGAGAAGTTAGGTATCTCTAGTATTAGATCAAAGATGGACCTGCAAAAAGTTAACTGACCCCACTCCACTGTTCTAATACATTTTTCTTAAAATTATTTTGTGGGCATGTGTGTGCAAGTGTCCACGGGGACTCAGAACAGTCTCTGTTCCCCCCTCCCTCACAAGGCTAGCTGCCTGGCCCGCATCCTTAGGTGCCCAGAGGTGGGGTGGTGAGTCAAGACTCCCCAAAGCCTCGTCACCCCAAATCCTTGGGCCTTTATGATGCAACACCCGCTCCCACACAAAAACAATTTTTGTATAGTGAGGTACTTCTGTATGCATTCTTTGCAATAGGATAAAAATCCTGAACATTAAATATGTAGAATGTCTATAAAACTGTCTAGATAATTGTGATGCTGGTTTATCGGTTAATATTTATTATGTGTGCCATGTAATATGTAAATATATATCTTAATATAAATCCGTATGTATATCCACGGATCGTCTTCATTGTCCATCAATAAGTCACACCTCTGACGTGAGAGCTGAATGGAGTCCTGTTGTGTAAGATATAACTGACTCCTTAGGGGGGAAAAAAACTGGTTGGGAAAGAAGAATTAATAGTAACACTAACAGAAAGTGTTTATTAACTATCTGTAGAAGACAAGGAAGAGTACAAGGACATAGGTATATGCCCTACGCTTTAGGAAGTCAAAATTAAGGAATCGCAGATAATGTTTCTCATCCATTAAACAAATGTTTATGGAGTATTGTGTATGTCCAACGCTGAGGCGTCAGTCAAAAAGAATGAAATCTTGATGCTTGCAATGAAGTGGATGGAACTAGAGGGTATTATGCTGAGCGAAATAAGTCAATCACAGAAAGACAAATACCATATGATTTCACTCATGTGGAATTTAAGAAACAAAACAGATGAACATAGCAGAAGGGAAGGAAAAATAAAATAAGCCAAAAAACGGAGAGGGAGACAAACTATAAGAGACTGTTAATCAGAGGAAACAAATTGGGGGTTGCTGGAGGAGAGCTGGGTGGGGGGATGGGGTAACTGGGTGATGGACATTGGGGAGGGTACATGAGGTGATGAGCACTGGAAATTATATGCAACTGATGAATCCCTATACCTCTGAAACTAATAATACACTATATGTTAATTAAATGGAATTTAAATTAAAAATAAAAAAAAAAACAACACCCAACATTGAGGCTTCAGCAGAAAATGAGGAAAAATGGTGTTTGCTAAATGTACCTAGATTGAAAGTCTAACAGGAAAGGAAAACTCAGGAGTTCAGGAAAGATTCCCAAAAGGAAATTCTGACATCATGATGATAACTTATCTCCAAGAGGAACAAAGGAGAGGGGCCTCTGAAGAGACCAGTGTGGCTGCTTCAAGAACTTACTGATAACCTTAGCTCTGGAGAAGAGAGGAAGAGAAAAGCAAATGATTAAAAAGAAAAAGGAAAATGAGAGAGAGGAGCAGTCATCTAAAAGGATAAATGCAGGAAGAGCTGAACAGCTGCTTGAGGCTCGAAAACCTGGAAGAGTTAGACAGCCAGGCTATTTTTAGAGCACGAAAAAGAAAGTGTTCGAGGGGCCCATTGTTTAGAGCACCTAACAGCTGTCAGGTGGAACGCGGAGCCACCCGGTTCCTGTGTTAATTTTATCTTGATGCACACAAGAGAGTGATGTTCAGACGGGAAAAGCATGGCTGCGGCGAATAGGAGGAGGCCGTTTCTATTCCTGCACCCCGAAAGGATCGTGCTTCTAGAACGACTGTCCCTGATCATTAGAAATTAGGAAGAGTAGGCCTCACACTGGAGAACAGGAAGCAAATTACCAATTTTCTCCAAGATGATGAATTCCAGAAACAACTGGTGAAATTACGGATCTCACCACCCATCCACAAAGAATTTCTATGTTTGTGAAATGAAAAGAGAAAAGCAAAAAAAAAAAAAAAAAAAAAAAAAAAAAAAAAGCAACCTCCGCGAGAGGGATCTCGGAGACAACTGAGGTCTCCTTTTTGATTGCATTTCTAGACTTAATTCAGGGCAATGTTATAGTTTACTTTGATCTTTCCAACAGTATGTCAATTTTTTATTGAAACTTACAGGCCAAATTATACAGGAAAGTGGGGGAAAGGATTAGAATGCCCTTTCCCAAAATGTGCTCATTAAGGCTCATTGTCCTCCTGAAAGGAGTGAAATAACATATGGGACTTTGTACTGAGAGTTTCTCCTTACGTCCTGAGCAGAATTTGATGAAGAGTGGAGGTGTGTGGCTTGGGTGAAGGTACCAAAGGCATTCCTGCCAAAGTTTCAGTGGCTGCTACCTCAGAGAATTGGGTACTGTGTTAGTCTGGCAGAATTAGCATTCAGGTGATTTCTCCAGAACTGAAAAAGACAGAATTTAACAAAGAATGACTTCCCCATCTACCGGACATTTGTTGGCCATTCACTGTACTCCAGGACATGTTCTGGGTGAAGAAGACCAATGTTCCTCTCCTGTGGTGTTTTCCTTCACGTTGGGTAAGTAGATGATAGAGTTTTGCCCAAGTAAAAAAATCATAAATTTTCAGATAGAGCTAGCTGACTTCTCTGAAGCCAAATCCAGAGAGAGATGAAGACTGGGGAGAGGTGAGGCTATTTTACATAGGGTGGGAAGCAATGGTGATGTCCTGAAGTCAGATTCAAAGAAGTCAATTGTCCAAGTATAGGATTTAGGAGACCTTCTATAATAACGGTGAATGAGGATGCCCTGCCTTTTTTTTTTTTTTTTTTAGATTTAAAGATATATTTATTTATTTGTCAGAGAGAGAGAGAGAGCACAAGCAGGCAGAGTGGCAGGCAGAGGCCGAGGGAGAAACAGGCTCCCTGCTGAACAAGGAGCCTGATGCAGGCCCCGACCCCAGAACCCTGGGATCATGACTTGAGCTGAAGGCAGTCACTTAATCAACTGAGGCACCCACGTGTCCTGAGGATGCCCTGCTTTTTAGCGGCTTGTCCGAAATGGCCAACCCCAAAGATAGTTCTATGTCAGCGTGGAAGGAAAATGAGTTTCATTGGACTCTGGGCTCATCATGACATATCTATAGCACTGTATTTAATTCTGTGTACAATATTTTAATAGAGACAAAAACAGGGTAGAATGCATCTAGATGACAGGCCTGGAAATCCTGTCTGATAAAAAAACGTTGAAAGAAAAATATTTTGCCTGGAAGAGAGAGATATAGCTCAGGAAGCCTCAGAGAGCCCTCCCCAGATATTTTCATGGTGACTACTGAAACACTCAAATCCAGGGGCATGTGGGTGGCTTAGTCTGTTAAGCATCTGCCTTTGGCTCGGGTCATGATCTCAGGGTACTGGGATCTATCCCCAACTCAGGCTCCTCGCTTAGCAGGGAGTCTGCTGGTCTCTCTCCCTCTGTGCCTTCCCCCACTCTTGCTCACACTCTCTCTCTCTTTTTCTCTCTCAAATAAGTAAAATCTTTTTTGAAAAGAAAAACTCAAATCTGTTTAAAATTTAATCTGCTCCCCAAGTACATCAGGTGATGATAGCCACACCAGAAGATACACCACATTTACAAGCTTTGAAATCTATGAAGATGATGATGAAAACTGAATCCTGGTTTGTGGATTGTTTAGTATGCAAGGAAAAAGTAGAAATATAAGCTCAAAATTCACCAGAATTTCGGGAAAAGAAGCATAGTTTATTTTTCAGTGCTGGATAAAGGATATAAGTTCTTTTCATTTTTCCTTAGTGCATCTTAATATGCTTATGTAGCTAACTGCACAGGTTTATAAGCAAAGTGGGTGGCTATATGAACCTAGTTGAGTGAATTTGCAGAATTTGTGTGTCAAGACTCAGGCTGAATTCTAAGTGATGTCGCTGGTGAGAGAAGAACAAATCAGGAAAACTCCAAATAACTGACTTTATGTACAGTTGACAGCACTGCCATGCAAAGCCGGCCTCTTTCAAAACATCAAGAAAACCAACATTTGGGTCAACTAAAACTTAACCTATAATTAAATTTGAGATAATTGCCGCATTTAAGAATGAAAATGTATCGAAGACTAGTATTAATATCAACTGAATCACAGAGACATAGATCACTTCCTCTCTCTGTAGTATAACTAGATCATGATCTTAGATACAGCAGAATAAGGCAGATTCCTCGTAAAATTAATTAGAATAACTATTTGGGTTGGAAGCAAAGGCATAAAAATTCTTCTCTATGTGAAAACCATGCTTCTCTTCTTCTGAGTCTGTGTATGTGCCTTCTTCCTGCTTTATTTCTTTATATTCCCTACAAAAATATATTTTCAAACAGTATGCTCAAGAATCATTTGACTTTGTGTTCATTATTATGGTTAATTGGAAAACAATGCCTTTTGTGTAGCAAGTGCACTTGTATACTATGAGAACACCTTGTTTTATCACGCTTTGCCTACACTGCGTTTATTACAAACTGAAGGTTTGTGGCCACCCCGAGTTGAGCATGTCCAACAGCACCATTTTACCAACAGCATTTGCTCCCTTCATGTCTCTGTGTCACATTTTGGTCATTCTTGCACTATTTTAAGCTTTTTTTTTTTTAATGTTTGTTATGGTTTGTTATTTTTTTTTTTATGTTTTTATGTTTGTTATGTTTGTTATGTCTGTGACCGGTGATTACAATTTGCTGAAAGCTCAAATGATGAGTAGCGTTTTATGGCAATGAAGTATTTTTTAATTAGGGGATGTTTGTTGTTTTTTTTAGACATGATGCTATCACACACTTAATCGACTCTAATGTAAATATGACTTTGGGGGCACTGGGAAACGAAAACATTCTTTTAACTTGCTTATTGCAATACTCGCTTTATTAGGGTGGTCTAGAACTGAGCAGCAGTCTCTCTGAGGTAGGCTTGTTCTTGATGTGTTTTAGACTTGTCTGAAAGTTGTGTGTGGCACATTCCTGGCCCCCACTCTCATACACTCTCCAACGAGCAAGTGCTCACCAGTGCCTTGAACACAGGTGCTGAACAAATTGTTGAAAGAATGACCAAGAGCCCAACTCTCTCGTAGGCCCCCAGCCAGAAAAAAAGAATCTTCAAAGCAAGGAGTGTCTTTCTTCATGTAAAGATACTTAACCTGAAGCCTAGGACATATCAGTGCTACTTACTAATGGTATCAGTCACAAAGACGGTAATGTTAGTGGTAGCTTTACAGGTGAGCCCATACATCTCCTACAGGCTTTTCTTGTCGTTAGTGATTGACTTGACCTGTTGATGTAGGTAAATTCTTCTCAAGTAACCATTGTGAAAATCTGGGGGAAAGGTGGCCTCTGGATTTCCTTTGTAGATCCTAATTCACTCATTGGGTCACAAATGGTCTCAACTATTGCAGTGTGGGTTTACACCCACTCTCATCTTAAACAGGGGCATTGCTTGCTGGAATATGAAGATAATTGAAAAACTCAGTGTCTGGAAGAGGGACCCAAAGCTCTATTTTCCCACAAGAGATATCAAGAAAATTACAAAGTTTAGACATGCTTGTAATTGAACTTTAACTAATGATATTACACCAATAACCCATGCAGATCTTTAAAAAAATTAAAATAATCCATGCAGATCTTTATTAAATTAGCCTCTGTCCTATTTAGAGCATTAGTTGTGCTTTGATGAGAAATCTTGATCAATGGAGAAACTGTCTTGTCCTTGAGAAGTGAAATTTTCCAGGCCCCTCTTAAAACTTGCATTATTCCATTAAGTGCTTTCTTCTTTTTATTTTGTACCTCAGGTGAGCCTCCGCATCTCAGACACGTACAAGCGTTTTGAACAAAGCCAAATACGAACTTTTCTCTCACTTGCCTTTGTTTTCTAAACCATTGTTCATATTTAAATGAATTCTGCATTCCTTTTAAAAGAACTTTTGTAATAATATAAGAACATCTTCATAAAAATATGAAGTGAACAATACTATTCATAGAATGGAACAAAACACTTAAATTTTCCTTACAAATATGAACCAAATCTATTTTAGTTGTTTTAAAGTAAGAGTTTCATTAGCTGAAAATACTGTAAAAAATATACAATTAAATATAATGTAACAACATATTACATGAAATATATAACTATATGTTAGATGAGATTTGGCAGTTTCTTAATTATCTCTTCTGAATGGTATTCAGAGTGATAAATATGTGTTATTGGCAACACTTCCTGTGGAGATTAAAAGTACAGTAGGCAGGTATAACTATCTACTTTTTAGGTACAGTTGCAGTTCTTAAAAAGCAAAGCATTTTGACTCTTGTGTATTTTTATTCTCAGATATACATATTCATATTTTTATATTCCAATTTTTCCCAAAAGTCATGGTACTGAATATGTGCTTTTAAATTTGTGGCCTTTTAGAACAGTCTGGTTTGAATAATCTTTTCCTTTTAAATATTTTATTTATTTATTTATTTATTTATTTATTTGAGAGAGAGAGAGAGAAAGAGCATGAGCAGTGGAGAGAGAGAGAATCAGGCTTCTTGCTGAGCAAGGAGCCTGATGCAGGGCTGATCCCAGGATCCTGGGATCAAGACTGAGCTGAAGGCAGAATCTTAACTGAGCAATGTAGGTGTCCCCAGCTTGAATATTATTCTCTATGTCTTTACTTCTACAATATTTTTTAATTGTAAATTTTTTTTCAATAAATGCAGTTGATACATCTTCCTAATGTATTATTTGGCCATAAGCGCCATTTCTAATTCTTTGCTCTTAGAAATAACAATGAATTAGCCTGAAAGTGCATAAGCTTTTGTAAACAATCATGATTATTTTCTCATTATAAATTTCTTTAAGTATAATTTCTTGCCCAAATATTATATAAAGATTTGAGGCTTTTGATGTATATGACCACTTGCCCTCCAGAAAAACAATTTTGTTCTTATCAGCAGTATATGAAAGAATCTGGGAGCCATTTTTTTAAATACTTTCACCAATTTTATAGGCTTAAAAGGGGCATTTTAATTTTACATTTAAAATTACTTCTGTGGCTAAACATTTTTCATATATTTTTTGACTGCGTATTTTCTATTGTGAACCATCTGAGCATTTCCTCTGTGAGGCCAAAAATTTCTAAATTAAATATCAGTTTTTGAAAGTAAAATGTTATTCTACGTTAAAGGTCAAATCTCAGCTCTTGCTCATAGGGGAAAATAGATATTTTGCTTTTGATTTCCTAAAGCTAAATATGTTACCCACTCCAAAGTACATATTAATTAATACATCTGTGAATTTCATTAAATGGTTAGAAAAATGTCTAGCTAAACATGAATCAGAGGCAAAGCCGGAGCTCAGACTTACTTATAAAAACTGCTTAATCCAGGGTAAGTCAATCTTTTAATATATATATAATATACAGATATTATATATATTTTTATATATGTTTACATTTATATGTTATTACATATTTATGCATATATGTATAAATATTTTAGACTTTTTTTTACCTCTTCATTGGAACATTAAAGCTATTATGCTTTATATAGTAGTTCTGGCTGATTTAGAATTTAATAGTATAAAGTCTAGCATCACTAGAAAAATCTACTCTATTTTTTGTAAGACTAAAATGTTGTTAAACACTTGGAAAAATAATTTCAGTCTCTTGTGAAATTCATCCATCAATCTTTTCCTTCCTTCCTTCATTAAAGTGCTTCCTTTGTGCCAGGTAATGTTCTAAATAATGGAAACATATCAGTGATGACAGTAATATGTTATTTATATAGGTTATGTCTAGTGGAAATAGTCTTACAAACAAGGTTTGAAAGATCAGGAATGCATATGGTAATAATAAAACAAGTGAATAAAGATACAGGAAAGGAAATAAAATACCTAGAAATAAACTTAACTAAGGCATGAAAGACCTATACTGTGAAATCTGTAAGACATGGATGAAAGAAAGATGGCACAAATGGAAAGATATACCATGCTCATGGATTAGAAGAATTAGTATTGTTAAAATGCCTACACTACCCAAAGCAATCCACAGATTCAGTGAAATCCTTATCAAAATTCCAACTGCATTTTTTCACAGAACTAGAGCAAATAATCCTTAAATTTGTATGGAAGATTCCAAGGAGCCCAAGCAGTCTTGAGGAAAAAAGAACAAAACTGGCAATATCACAATCCGAGGTTTCAAAATGATACTACAAAGCTGTGGTAATCAAAACAGTATGGCACTGGCACAAAAAGACACATAGATCAATGAAATAGGATGGAGAGCCCAGAAATAAGCCCAAGCTTCCATAGTCAATTAATTTAACACAAAGGAGGAGAGAATACACAATGGGAAACGATAGTCTCTTCAACAAATGGTGCTGGGAAAACTGGACCACTTACATCATATACAAAAATAAACTCAAAATTTATCAATGACCTAAATGTGAGATCTGAAACTATAAAACTCCTAAATGAAAACATAGACACTGATCTCTTGGGCATCAGCCTTAGCAACATATTTATGGTTGTGTCTCCTCAGGCAAGGAAAACAAAAGAAAAAATAAACTATTGGGACTGCACCAAACTAAAAAGCTTTTGCACAGCAAAGTAAATCATCAATAAAACAGAAAGGCAAACTCCTGAAAGGAGAAGATATTTGCAAATGGCATAGCTAATAAGAGGCTAATCTCTAAAATGTATAAAGAATTTATACAACTCAATACCCCCCCAAAAACAAACAAAAAAAAAAACAAAGAATGGACAGAGGAACTGAATAGTCGTTTTCCCAAAGACGACTAAAAGGTGGCCAACAGATACATGAAAGGATGCTCAATGTCACTCATCATCAGGGAAATGCAAATCAAAACCACAATGAGATATCACCTCACACCTGTCAGAATGGCCACTGTCAAAAAGACAAGAAATAACAAGTGTTGGCAAGGGTGTGGAGAAAAAGGAACCCTCATCCTGTGTTAGTAGATTATAAATTGGTGCTACCACTGTGGGAAAGAGTATGGAAATCCAGCAAAATTTAAAAGAGCTACAGTATGATCTGGTAATTTCATTACTGGATATTTGCTGGAAGAAAAAGGAAGTGCAAATTTAAAACATATATAAGTATCTTTATGTTTATTGCAACATTATTTACAATAGCCAAGATATAGAAGCACCCTGAGTGCCTACTAATAGATGAATAAAGATGTGAAATATATATATAGATATAGATATAGATAGAATATTACTCAGCCACAAAAAAAAAAAAAAAGATGATGAGTGCCTGGGTGGCTCAGCGGGTTAAGCCTGCCTTTGGCTCAGGTCATGATCTCAGGGTCCTGGATCAAGTCCAGGGAACCTGCTTCCCCCTCTCTCTCTGCCTGTCTTTCTGCCTACTTGTGGTCTCTCTCTGCCAAATAAATAAATAAAATCTTAAAAAAAAAAAATGAGATGTTGCCATTTGCAACAACATGGATGGACCTAGAGGATATTATGCTAAGCGAAATAAGTCAGACAAAGAAAGACAAATACCATGATTTTACTTATATGTAGAATGTAAAAAAATGAACAAAACAACCAAACTCATAAATATAGAAAATGAACTTGCAGTTGCCAGAGGGAAGAAGGGTGCAAATATTTGTGAAATAGGTGAAGGAGATTAAGAGGTACAAATATCAGATATTTTAAAAAAATAAAAAGACACTGGCCAAGGCTATTCAGTATAATAAGCATACATTTTTACAAATTGTGGAGAGAAGAAACATGACGAGAGAGGCTAATATTCCAAAACCCACTTGGTTTCCAGTGTTCACAAGAAAAGGTTACTAGGAATTCTGTTCAGTGAAAGTATTAAAATTCGAGTGAAAATTAAAACATTAAATTGGAAATTGACAAATCGAGAGTGATGGTTTCAGGTGAGCTTGGAATAGCTAGCTGATCTACCCTCTGCTGATCCAGAAACTAACTGGCATAATCCCCAAGCCCTTCAGGATAATCTTTTTTGTTGTTGTTCCTTTTATCCATTTCCGTGTTTGTTTGTTTGTTTGTTTGTTTAACATAGAGTGTATTATTTGTTTCAGGGGTACAGGTCTGTAATTCATCAGTCTTAACACAATTCAAAGCATTCACCATTGCACATACCCTCTCCAATGTCCGTCACCAGCCACGGCTCCCTCCCCCACTCCCCAGCAAACCTTAGTTTGTTTCCTGAGATTAAGAGTCCCTTATGGTTTGTCTCCCTCTCTGGTTTCCTCCCATTTAGTTTTTAGAAGCATGAGAGCATATAAATGTTGCAGCTGAAATTCCTTAAAAGTAAAACAAGGGGATACCAAGTAGTTGGAAAACATTTAACCCATTTTTTTTTAATTTGAGGAAAAAAATGATCGTAGCATCCAAATTGAGTACAAACTAAGTTACATCAGAGACATCCTATTTCCAGATTTACTTAATCAGTAGATGCCAGGTAAATAATCTCAGTGCTTTCTCTGTACTCAGGAAGGTGAGCAGAAAATCACAGGTGGACACATCCTCTAGCTGGTGGCTAGTAATGAGGCCTTATCAAAGAACGAAGAATGCCTTTGTTAATATAAAAGTAGATGAGCATGAAATATAATCGATAATAGATGGGATGTCTTAGCAGTGACTCGAAAGATATAGGAAAGAATGGTCAAGTAAGTTTGGAAAATGTTGGGTTAAACAGGCTTCTAAAATACAAAAGTGCTCACAATCTTTAACATGTTTTATGTATATTGTTGGGTTTTAAGAGTCTCCGTGGGTCTTCAAGATATAATATATGCTGCATTTCCCAACCTTATTTGACCACAGGAAGCTTGAGTACAGACGGTCTCTTAGGACAAGGGCTCCGGGGAATGTCCTTGGCAAAGAGAAGTTGTGCCCATGAGGTGTAAAGGTGATGTGCAGCAGCCAGGGGAGGAGGAGGGAAGGGCCACCAGCCAGCTGGGACATGTGGAGTGATGTCAGGACGCGGGATGCAGTGTGAGGGACAACCTCTAGGACAGAGAAGTGTCCACAGCCACTAAATAGGTAGGGGTTGGCTGCAGAGCAGCGTCAAAGAACGCGTTGTGCCAGAATGAGACAGGAATGGACCCCTGATGGCAGAATGCGCCTGCCTGCATGCAGTATGCAGTAGGCGGTAAGCACATGCATCATGAAATAACCTCGGATACAGTTCTGAATGGTCGGTCAGTGGCTAGAAACCACGGACTTTGCTTTACCCGTGGCAAAGAACTTAAACACCTCAGCCCCAGAATCCAAGGCGTTGATGTTGGCTGTTAATGTAGAATAGGAAAAAGAGGGAAAGCTTAGCAGGAACTCTAATAGCAGGAACTACTATTTTTTTGAGCACTGACGGTATACTGGGCGTGAGTTTTCGTGCAGCCATTCTATTGCCATTTTATAGATGATGAACGTGGGATTTAAGGAAATTGGCTTGTGTGCGGTGTCACAGCTCCCTAGTGATGGAGTCAGGATTTGAACTCGGGTGCGTTTAACTTTGATGCTTTTCTGTTTTCAAGGGAGGCTTATTAATTTCCCGGTCTTCACTCTAAAAATAGAAGACTTACCTCCTCTCCTACTTCAGTTCTGTCTTTTATCCAGGACCTGCTCAAGTCTTGCCTGTTCCAGGGGCTGTCATTTTTTTTCAAGCTCTTTCTCTGAATTCCTAAAGCAGTTACCACAGGGGTCACTATTTTTAGCACAGAATTGCACACACTTTTGGGTACCTGCTGAGAGAATTTTTTTCCCAGTGTAATCAGATGGCAAGAGGGAGAATTTTTTCCCAGGCTAATCAAGGCCCTCCAAGGCCTTGCCTTTTACTTCTTTAGCACCCGGCTCACTGCTTAGGACGCACAAGTGCTGAACAAATGCAAGATGGATGGTATGGACAGACAGTGTCAGAGCAATCTGGCTGCAATCTCAGAAACCCATTGATCTCAGTGATTAATTTAGCTGATCTTACTAAGTAGGCGGGGCCCCCTTTTTTTTACATCAAAAGTTTGAATAGTTGAATTAAAGTACAAACAAATAATTAAAGGATAAATGAATGAATGTGCAAATAAATGGTTTGGGTAGCAACATAGAATAGGGGTAAGGCTATTTCCAGAGGGTGCCAAATGTAACACTCTACCCTCACAGTTACTCGTCCAAATGAGTTTTGTTCATTTGAAAGTGATTGCAGAAGGTTCGGAGAAATGAACAGGTTTAAGGAAAGAGTCAAAGTCAGGAACTATAGAAGGGCCAAGGGCTTTAAATTCATTCCATAAAAAAGTGTGAAAGCAGTTGTTTAAAACTTGAAGAAAAGGGCTATGTGCTTTATTTCCTAATTGGAGGAACCTATGAATAAATTAAGCAATCACTTGACATAATTGATTTAGATCATGTGAATTCACTTGCACTGCCAGAGAGGGTTAATTAGATCGATTGTTCGTGGCCCTTTTTCATCTTCTGCCACTTAGTTCTCTTCCCTTTGTATTCCTCCTTATCTTTCTTTTGTTGTTTTTTAAAATTCCATCTCAAGAAGTATATCTATTTTATGTATATTTAATTTTAATTTATAAAAAGTTTTTCCTTTTGTTTATAGAATCAGAAAAAGTTGGAGATAAATATTTTTGCAACAAGTCTGTTTGCTTATTTATTAATCCCATTTTCATTTTCCATAAATCTTTGTGCGGAGGACTCATGTAGTTTGAGCATAAACCTAGGGCCATGGGAATTATATTCAAAACATGCTCGAACTGCTTGCTTTTACCTGCAGCAACATGAAATTGAATTACATTACTATAGAGCTATTGGATCGCATGTGAGTTGTGACAAATATTGTATAAGCTGAATATTCAGAGGTTTTGCTCACCTTGGGTCACACAGTCTTAGTTGTCATGGCAAATATCCTTAAGTGATACAAAAAAATCCTAAATCAAAGAACACGACTCAAAATAAATTGAAAATATTCTACATAGTTTAAATGCTTGGTACAGACTCACCCATTACAGCTTCATAATTTACGTACAGTTTTATCCACAAAGCAATTTTTGTATTTAGGTTTAATCAAAGAATGTATTAATACAAGTGCAATCTACTCTAGCTTAGCATGCTAAGACAAACGAGGGCCTTTAAAAAACCCTATGTTCATGTAACCTGATTTGTATAATGTCCAACAGTGATAGATGTATAAGTTAACTCCTAAATGGGCTAAATTAACTAACCCCTTAAATATATAATCTGTATTCCTTTATAAAAAGTACTTTCAGTGCTTATCCATGACCAGACCATATTTTAGAAATGTTGTTATATTGAAAATGAGGTCACAAGGTCATCAAGGACAAGAATTTCTAAAGACAGCTCAGTCTAATCATCTACCCCACTGGAAGAACTGACAAGATGCTTCCTTATTAATGGATTGGGAATATCTATAAAAGAAGGTGATAATTTTGACCAGGTGTTCAATATATCATTACCATGTACTTTTCTAAGCATGTTTTAGAAGCATATTTTATCTTGAAGATAAAATGCTGGTATGGAAGAGAAGTACTTAAAGAAGCCTATTTGAGTGACAAGTGAAAATATTTTTTCTTAGGTCGGAGAAGACATTAGCTACGGATAACATAGGTAACACTGAGAGACGATCCTACAAGTTCACTTTGGATTACACTGTTCCCTTTTAAATTCACATTCTGAAATGTTAATTAATTTAGAACCTCCACATTCTTAAAATAGGATTAAAAGACACACTTTAATAATCACTCCCTATTATCCACATATTATTTGTTGTTGACGAGAATAAAGGAATAATTATAAAATACTTGACAAAGAATATTTTTCAAATATGAAGAGTTCTTCTTAGTAGTTATTAGAAAATATTTCAGTATAAAATTGGAAAAATGTATGCTCAGTTCACCAAAGAAAGAAATTCAGTTGGCTAAGGTAAAAGCAATATATTCAACCTCACAAGTCAGTAAAACAATTGAGACAATATATTGGCAAATACTGTCAGATGTTGAAACATACATCTCTCAGAATCACAGTACATGTTTGTTACATTTTTAAATTGATGCTCCTTTACTGCAAGGCAATGTAGTAATTGTATAAGGCACCACCGTACGAATCTTAGCACTGTTTTTATCTTTTATCAATAATTCTATTTTGAAGAATTATCCTACCAAAAAAATCAAAGATTTAATCAAGATTTAAGTTTAAGGATTCTTCACTATGGTGAACTTAATGTCTGAGCAGTTAGAGGGTTTGTGAAATTATAGGCTACTGATCTAATAGATAAGTAGACTATTATGCAGCCAATAAAAATCTTGAGGCTATTTAATGACATGAAAAATGTTAATGATAAAACATCAGTTGAGAACAGTATTCAGATACTTTACTGTATAAGTGTGTGTATATATATAAATGATGTAGAGGAAACATACCCATTTATAAATGGATATCCATTTATAAACATATCCATTTATAAATAATAGAAGGAAATGCAGCAAAATATTAACATTGGTTTTTCTCTTAATGGTAGTTGCAAGGATAATTTTTATCTTTATACATCCCTGCACTTTTTAAATCCTCTAACACAAATATGTATTACATTTACAATTAGATTAAAATCAATTGGCAGCCAACAAGATAATTTTAAAGTAGAATTAAAAATCAGGTAATTCTGTTCATGGTAGAAAGAATTGGTGATATTTAACTCTGAAAGGAAAAGGAGTATAGAGTGTATTGGCTGATTTCCTAATATTGAGGACTATCACGTGGAAGACCAAATAAGAATATTTACGGGCAGGATGATATTTGTGTTACCAGATTTCAGGTCAATACAGAATTTTACTCTTTACCAGCTGAAATGGTATTAAACAGGAGCACGTTCCACTGCACTGCTCAGATAACCATACCAATGGTAGTATAATACACAGGAGTTTGTTGGTCATATGTAACATGAAATCCAAATAGGACCAATTCAGTGGCTCAGGGGAGTCATCAAAGACCTACGTTCCTTTCTTTTTCCCATCTGCCATTCTCGATTTTTCTGGCTCTTGTCTTCATGTTTGTTATGTCAGTGTCCAGTGCTAAGTCTTCAACAATCGTATCCATGTTCCAGGCAAAGAGAAAAAAAGATGCGGAAGAGCCGAGGGTAATAGTGCAATGCCAACTTTCCTCCCTTTATATCAGGAAATCCAACATTGTGCGAGGAGCGCTGCCCATTTTGATCTCACTGACCAGGAAAATGAGTTTGTTGGTGGTTGCTGGTGGCACTGGGTCACCCAGCCAGTAGTGCCATAGCTCCCCTGTGAGGTGGTGAGCTTTTGGTCACTGCTAGCATTTCAGAAGTGCAGAGAGAGCCTTGTATGCATTGGGCAGAATTTCTGAGTTCTTTTATATCCTCATCTTCAGAGACCATTATTCCAATCCCATTTTGATAGAAATGTATAATCCGTAGAAAAGCAGGAAGAAAGAAAGACCTGATTCCCTATCCATGGTCAAAGTCAAGCTTGAGTAATTATATTTAGGTTGGAGCAGGAAAAAGAGTCAGAGTTGTTAAGGGCAGCAATGATACCATTCCAAACCAGAGAATTAGTGAAGGCACAACATTTAGGACGGAGATAACCCAGATGGAATAACAATGAAATATTATTTTTTTTCTTCTTAATGAACTAAAGCAGTAATTTTAAATTTATATTTTCATATCCTAAGTTACTGAGACAATTTCTCTAGCTGAAGCAGGCAAGGATGTTTTTTTTTCCCTGTTAGTTGCTAAAGGCACGGGGTCTAGAGCCTATGAGTTTTACCAGAACTTACCAAAGTATCCAAGACACGAAAAATATTATTGGCTCTGAGGTATGAAAATAAAGCCAGAAATTTGAAATTAATAAGTGTTTGAATATCCCTAAAGTATAACCCCATGCTGATTTTACTAATTGTTACATTTATAATTCATAAAAAACATTATTACATTTGAAAACAGTTATTTGGGGATTTTTATTCCAAGTCACAAGAATTTCTAGGTATTCACAAAGATTCCTAAAAAAAAACAAAATCAGTAAATATCTATTAAATGAGTAATTCATACCCAAATAATTTAATTTTTCCAAATCTCTTTTGGAGTTTTGCAGCAAAAAATGTACTTATTATAAGAATCAGGGAGCAAGGGGAGGAGGGAAAAGAAGTAGGGTGGGATGATGGACTTTCCCTTCCTTCATCCGCAGTCTCTGAGGCCTCCAAAGAAACCCCTGGTCTAAGGAAAAGAGATTAAAAATTTGCTGCCTTTGAAGTCGCTTTGGACTCTAGGTCTATCAGCTTTCCATTTTTCCTATTAGTATTTTCTATTATCTCAACCTTGTTCAAGATTCTTAATATACCTCAACACCTTCCCAAAAGATAGTGGATGTTTAGTATGTATATGTAATCATCTGTTCTGCAAAAGGAGCCTGATTAAAATGAGCTTATCTAATAGATCAGTATAAAACACCATCAGTTCACTAGAGTGTGAGAGTGTGTGCAGACCTTTGTGCAGCCCATTGAAGGGAAAGGTTGTGTTCTCTGGGTTGGACAGACAGCACATAAACCTCCGAAGCTAATATCCTCTAATAAACAATGAATCTGGATGACAACTTTTCAAAACCTATTACATACTAGTAGCCCTGGTTTTGCACAGTTTGCATATTAAACAGATGATAGTCAATTCTGGGCAGAAATATAGACAGTATTATATACTTCAATTCATGCCAGAAGAGAAATCTTTTGATAGCACTTATTGGAGCCAAGAACAGAAGCAGCTCAGCAATCCCCAGCCAGAAATCAGGTGCCAAAATTAATACATGCAAGAATAAAATGGGTTGCTGTCTTAGTGTAAAGTCCATAAGCTCTAGGAGAAACACGCATATAAATCCTGAGTAGCTCGGGTTATGAGAGCTGGAGGGTTACAGTTCAGTTCCCGGCTGGCCGGTTAACTTTACACGAAGAAACAATGTTGAGTGATGGGAGAGTATTTTCTGCCCAGCTGGCTCTCTCACAAGCATGTGCAGAAGTGCCAGGAAGAGAGCAGGGATGGTGGTGTTCAGTAACGTAAGCCCTGCACATGACTTGGATATAGCAGGCTTACTTGTCAAACGTGTGGGTGACACACAGCTCCGCAGTTTGCTAATGCATTGGATGACAGAATAGGGATTCAGGAAGATCTCAACAGGGAGAACTGATGAGCAGCAATTCAGAAGATTAAATTTAATAGGGATAAATGTAAATTCCTGTACTTGGGTTAAAAAAAAAAAAAATCACATCTGCCTCCTGCCTTATTCCCATCCAGCTCATTTTCCACACTGCAGTCTGGGTGATCTCTTTAAAACACAAATCCGATCATGTCACTTCCTTGCTAAAAAGCCCTTAACAGCATCCCATTGCCTTGAGGTTAAAGATAAAAGTCATTAATGTGGTTTTGGGTTCCTCCATGACTGACCCCATTCTTTCTACTTCACCTGGTCTCCCACCCATCTCCGTCTCACACTGAATGCTCCAGCTCTATGGAAGACCTTTGGGGTCTATGTATGGGATCTGCTTGGGAGCTTCCGTGTTTCCTCTTTCCAAACATCATCTTCACACTCCCCCATACATCTTCAGGTCTCTACTTAAAGTCCTCAGAAAGACCCAACCCTTAAACTAGGGTTAGTCTCTTCATTACCTGTTTTTGAAGTCCCCTAATCATGCTACTTTAATTCCACAAATATGTAGCGAGTGCCCACAATGTCCTAGGCACTGTCCTAGACCCTGGGGACAAAATGGTGAACCAAACAAGCCCAGGTCTGTGTAGATCTTATGTTCTAGTGGAGAAGATATCAGGCAGGAGAAGCAGAATGAGGACATGGCAATGGAGACCTAGAGCTGGAAGCCCTACCGTAGGTAAGGTGGCCGGGAGGCCCCCTCTTTGAGGATGTGATGAGTATGGAGATGTGAATGAAGGGGGGCCGTGAGCTCTGTGGCTATCTGGGAGAATGGCACTGCAGTCACAGGGAAGAACACGTCCCAGAGCTCTGAAGAGGGACGTGCGCAGCATGTTTGGGAAACTGCAGGGAGGCCAGAATGAGCAGAGTGGGCTGAGCAAGGGGAGAGCAATGAGGTTGGAAAGTCCCCAGGGATCCGCTGAGGCAGTGAGTAAAGGCTATCATGAGTTTTTAGATTTCCTTCTAAATGGGATCACAAGCTACTGGGAGGCTCTGAGCATGGGACAGTTGTAATAAGGTTTTTGTTGTGTTTATTATTTTAAAAGGATCCCAGTAGCTTCTGTGTGGAAAATAGATTATAGGGAGTAATTGCAGAATCTCAAAGATCAGTCAGGGGTTATTGGATCTGTCAAGGCGAAAGCTGAAGGTAGCTTGGAGGGGGAAGATTTGTTAATACCTCTTACTGTATTTGTGATAAGTTGTGTGATAGAAACGTGGCCGGTTCAAGGCTCAGACTGTCTTGTTCACTTCCGCAGTCCCAGTGCCTAGCATGATGCTTGGCACAGAGGTCTTGTCTCTCCATAGATCTTTGTGGGACAAAGACCTGGCTTAACAGCAGTTAATACAAAAAAAACACTTCAGGGTGTTAGTTGATAGTAGCCCACTTTGCTGTCAAAAAGTTACTCCAGTCTTAGGTTGCATTAAAAAGCCAGGGGTTGATGGGGGAGTGAGGTGAAAAGGGGAGATATGAGTCCCAGGGCACTCCATGCTGCTTCTACTATTTCAAGACTGTTAACTTGATCCAACACCATTTCCCACCCCCCACCCCCCATCTTTTTAATTACGGAATCCTTCAGTCAAAGACCACACACTGGTTTCTGATTCTGTGGTTCTCTCTGCTAACTTCATTCCTATGTTCAAGCAATAAATTCTCTATGGTCACTTGGATTTATCTCTTTTTTTTTCCCTTCCCACTGCTCTGACATCATCTGAACAATAGTCCACACCTCTCCTTGGTAACAATTTCCAGGTGTATGAGCTTCAAAACAACTTAGAACAACTCTATGTCTTCTGAGAGCATCAACAACCATTTTTAAGAGACATCATGTGCTCTCTCGTGTAGTTTGTTATGAACTTCTACTTCCGCAGGTAGTGGTGACTAGTGAAATATATTCTAGTTGATGGTATAACCATTAGCAAAATCTTATCTCTTTGACTCCCATCCTAGAAGGAATTTGTGCTTTGAAATCAGGAAATCTTCAGACTCCCACTGCCCCGCTTGCTAACTTTATGACAGAATCCTATTGAGCCGCAGTTCCCTCCTCTGTAAAGTGAAGATAATAATGCCCAACTCACAGAGCATTTGTAAGGCTTAATAGATAACATGTATTAAAATGCCTAGCATGATTTCTGACTCGTGTAATATGTTTGGTTCCTTCCACCTTATCCCCATTAAGGATAGAATCACTTTGTGGGAATGTATATTTATAAATAGTGAAATTATAGGTGTGTTGTTTGGCTGGTTAATAGTGAAAATAATTGTTTATTATGTGACTCACAGAATAGCCTGTGCCCCCTTTTTCTTGGTGATAATAGAAATATTTACCAAGGGTCTAAGAAACATGAGCATTTTTATAGTGTGAGTAGTAGAAATAATCCATCCCTGATGGGTCCCAAGAATCCACAGATAGGTTTCCTAAAAACGAACTCACGCAGGTCGTCTTTTCCCTGTCACAGATTTTAAAAAAGAGAGACTCCATACAACTAATCTCTGAGGATCTTTGGAATGTGTAATGGTTTATCATGTGAAGATGAACAGAATCTTATCTTTCCCTTCATTGAAGTTGCCCACAAATCAACATGAAACAGAGTAGAAAAGGGCACATTTGTTTGGAGGAAAAGCTGAAATATCTCATGGGGGAGAAAGAAATGGAGAGAATAGTCTACAAAAGAGGTTGTTAGGGCGCGGATTGCATGGAGCACTGGGTGTGGTACAGAAACAATGAATACTGTTATGTTGAAAATAAATTTAAAAAAATGATTAAAAAAAAAGAAGAAGAAGAGGTTGTGGGGGGAGCTGGGCCCACGAGAAGTAAGTGTATTTATACACCTGAAGCAATTCCAACTGAGGTAAAGGCAGATGGGAATCACTCTATGTGACCTTGATAAAAGGTAAATAGAGGAAAATAGAGTTCAAATGTTGAAGAAAGGGCTGAGAAGATTAAATTACTTGCTTTGCAGTTTGAATTTAGTGAAGGTTTTGGGGTAGGTTAGAAAAATAATGAAAATGATACTTAGCACAGGTCAATCTGGGTATGGTAAATAAATAGTGTAGACTTGGGGAGATGGCGGTAGGTCAAGAACAAATTGGAGGCAGTTGCCAAAGTTCAGCCATGGAATGGTTAAAGCCTGGGGTCCAGCAGCAAGGACTCTTGGAAGGAAGACTCATGACCATAATGATAGCATGTGTACTGGACAGGGAGTAGTCCTGAGTTTAGACATGGTTTTCTTTCAGTCTACAGCTGCATTTTCCTTTTGGTTATATATGCCAAAAAATATTTTTTTAATCCTATTTTCAGCATTGATTACATGGTATCCCTTTGTGGGAGAAAAGTGGGTGATGAGACGTCCAAAGAATATTGCTCTCGGTCACTGATCACATTCTCAGCTAGGAGTCTCCCTGTTGCATTCTAGATGATAGTTAACCAAGTTCTCTGTGATTGAGGAAACTGATTTCAAAAAAGGATAAAGATGTTTCAATTAAAAAAATAATTAGAACTATTTTTGTACAAATCCCAGAGAAATTAAACAATACTATACCATGAAGCAAAGAGTCCAGAGAAAGCTAGATAGTTAGAGTGTGTAGAGTACCGGAGAAGAGAGATTGTGCACAGAGAGTGAACTCCAGGTATATTTAAAGCTTCTGTCTTAAGTATTACACAGAGTACTGATCAGAGTACTTATGTGAGAAAACTACCAAAGCTGGGAAAATAACTCCCCAAAATATCCAGGAAATAGTATCCAGTTTTTGTACATGATCAAAAATTGTACCTGTTCCCTCCAACAAGATTGGAAAAATCTTAAAATCCATAGGACATTGGATAGGGTGTGCATAAGGGCAATGCCTTTGCAGTAGGGTATTCTTGGCCTAGAGTAAAGGCTATTCTGGTCCTGCCTAGAAAATCTTAAAAGCAAACTCCAAAAGGATAAACTCTTTCCAAGTGATTCAACTATATCCCAAAGATATAAAAAATATTTAAAGGAATATAAAAATGCCAAGAACCCAACAAGATAAAATTTAAAATGGATCTAGTGTCCAATAAAAGATTATCATGCATACAAAGAACTATAGAAATATGACACATAATGAGAAAGATCAATCATTAAAACCAGAACTGATACAGATGTTAGAAGTTGCAGACAAGCACATTAAAAAATTATTGTGATTGTATTCCATGCATTCAAAAACCTGGAGGAAAATTGAATATGTTAGTCAGAGGTATGGAAGATATTAAAAAATCATCTGGAAACAAAATGTTTAACATCCAAGATGAAAAATACAGTGGATGGAATTAACAGCAGATTAGGCATTGCAGAAAACAAAGGCACAGCAATAGTAAAACAGAAAAGACACACAGAAATGAACAGTGAACTGAGGGACAACTTAAAGGTGGCCTGAGGTACATGTAATTGGAGCCCCAGATGAGAAAAAAGGAGACCAGAGAAAAGTATATGAAGAAATAATTGCCAAAATTTTTCCATAAACAATTTAATGAAAGCTAAGAACCCAAATCCAAGAATAAGTCTCAAAAATGCTGAAAGGATTCAGGTCATACAACATATATTCTCACTATGGTGGAATTAAAATTTCAAAAATAGAACCCTGGAAAAATCTATAAATATTTGAATCAAGAAAAAAAACTAAGAGAAAACATAGAAAGTATTTGAATTGAATGAAAATGAAAACACTGTGTATCAGTTTGTGCAACAATAAAAAAAGTTGTGGGAGGCCACTGAAAGGACAATTTACAGAACCAAATTATTAGAAAATGGAGAAAAAAATCTCAAATCAATGACCTCAGTTTTCACTTTAAGAAAATAGAAAGAATAGAGTGAATTCAACCCAAATTAAGCTTAAGAAAGGATATCATAAACGAGTAAAAATCAATGAGCTGGAAAAAAGTTTTTGAGAAAATCAGTAAAATCCAGGTCTAGTTTTTGAAGAAGGTCAAGAAAAAGGGTGCCTTATTACCAAGACTAATCAGGATAAAATAAGACACATGAACATTATCAGGATTGAGAGAAGGGACATCATTATGGATTCTACAGATAATAAAAGAATATTAAAGTACTTTATGAACAACATACTTGACAACTAAGATGAAATGAAATTTCAAATTACTTGAGAGAGACAAACTGTCAAATTCATGTAAGAAGAAATAGTCTGAATAGCCCTATAGCTATTTAAAAAATTGAATTATATTTAAATACTTTTCCTACAAAGAAATCTTTAGGTCTAGATGGTTTTCCTGGTGCATTCTACTAAGGAGGAGATAATATGAATTCTACAGAAACACTTCCAAATAAATAAAGAGGAGGGAATATTTCCCCAATTCATTCTATGAAGCTGGTGTTACTATAATATACCGGACAAGGACATTAGAAACCAACAAAAACAAAAAACAAAAAGAAAAACAAAACAAAAAAACCCCTTTAACTTGATATCCTTCATGAATTGATACAAAATTATGTTATAAAATTGAGCAAATTGAATCCAACCATGTATAAAAAAGATCATGATCAAGTGGGGTTTATTTTAGGAATGCAAGTTTGGCCTAACATTTGAAATCCGTGTGAGTCACATATTAAGAGACTAAAACACAAATGTATGATTACATCAGTAGATACAAAGAAAGGTATTTGAAAGAATCCAATATTTAATGAAAGAAAAAAAATTAAAGAATATTGTTTGGGAACGAACTTGTGGTAGAATTATGAAGGAAAAGAAAATGATAAAATGCAAATTCAGGATTGTGGTTACTTTTGAATAAGGAGGAAAGGGAATAAGATTGGAATGAAGCACCCATGTGTTTCAAAGGTAAAATAATATTCATAAATCCAGTAGCTGAAACACAGTGTCTGTTTTATTGTCTTTTATATCTCCCACATAAGTTATGGATATTTTAATGCAATGTTTAATAAAAGCAACTTTTAATACTAGTGGGGGTTTTGGTTTCTGAAATCGTCATGTAACAGAAAGACGTCTGTTTGCTCTGTTTGCTGCTTTGGAAACTCATCACATTTGTGTATTGAAAAGAGTATCCTTTGTACCAAGCATTTTGGATTTTTTGGAAGTGTGACGTGATATTTTCCATAAACAGAATGAACCGCATGTTTAAATGTCACTACCATGTGAAGAACAGCAGTGAGATTAGTGCCAGCAAGCCAAAAACTACAGAAGCACTAAACCCCAGTGGTCAGTTCCGTATAACTCATTGATTAGAGAAGGACACTAGGATATGACTATTCTACAATTCTATTTTTTTCTGCAGTTCACCACTTTAAATATACGTGCGTTGATATTTACTCCAACCAGTTCTACTGTGTTCTGTTTTTTATCTAGACCTATGCTAGAAATGGATTCCCCTAACCTTTTCCTACCCCTTCCTTGCCAGGATTGAGTCTGCAGATTACACCACAAGAGTTTTACTAGGTTTATAGACATGTGTGTTTCAACATTCATATAACCATATACAGAACACACTAAACATATGCCCCATTCATTAGCCTAGAGCCCGATGGTAAAGGGACATATTCAAATTGCTGCTTTCTTTACTCTTCCATATTCTGCATCCATTCACTCAACAAACATGAGTAAGAAGTGCTAAGCATGATTCGAGGGTAACAAGGAAAAACAAGACATATACCTTCCTTTAGGTTTTCATATTTTAATGTACAACAGATCCATACACAAATAATTGAGAAATTTACAAATTATGTTCCCTAAGCTCAGCCCAGGAAGATGACTTGGAAAAGATGACATTTAAATGGAATCTAAAAGCATACGTGCAGAGCAGGAGAATGAATGAATGTTCATGATGATTCAGAAGGAATTTGATGTGCTATTTGTATATTGTGCAAATGCATGAAGCTGCATAGCCTGTTCAGAAATATACTTCTTCTGTGCAGAGAAGTGCAAAGAACCCAGCAAAGGTGGCGGTATTTAAAAGATGATCAGAATCCGTTTGTGAGTCCTGCTCGATTTCATGATGAGTTTTTGCCATGCTCTGAGTTGCCCCATGCTGGAAGTAAGGGGCAGTGTCCACATTTTACAAATGAGTTCAGTAAGCTTGAAAAAGACTAAGTAATTAATCCATAGCCACACAGGTAATTAGTGTCACAGGCCAGGTCCCTTTGACATCAAAGCTTGATCTCTTCAACTCTTTTCATGCTACTCCATATCCATGACTAAAAAAGATGCTAAAAGTTGTCAAAGACACAAATTGATTTAAACATTCAGCCCCCTAAAAACTTTATTTACTTTTGTGGGTCATCATGTCTATCTGTCTAACCTACTGCATTCCTAAAGCTTATCCCTCTTCCTTTATTATACTATTATTACTTTATTATACTAGTTATTGCATTGTATCAATGTGTTATTTGTCTCTCCTTATTAAGCCCCAACATCAAGTATTTGATTTTCTTTAGAAAGACAGTATTTATTGCATAGATTCAAAACAAATGACTTAATAAATTTATGAAGGAATGATTTTGTTTTTCCAATGTTCTTTAATGAGTCCAAGACAATGGTATAAAGAACATAGAGTGTTAGATTTTCCTGACTTTAGATTTAAGATCTCCTAAGATTCATGGAGAAAGGGAATTCAAAAGAGATCCCTGAAAAGTTGTGAACCTGTGAATAGATGGGTAACTATAAGGGAGTGGGTCCCTCATTTTTATCTCATGATACTGTGGCTGAGGGATGTCCTATAATATCAGAAGAAAGCTTCCACTGTGGAGTTCCAGTTAGCTTATCATCAAAGCTGTGCTTTAGGGGGAGCTTGCTAAGAGAAATGGTGAGATAAAAATTTATATCGTCATCTTACATTAATTCCCTAACCCTCTTTTCAGCAAAAGCCTTGAGTTGTTTCTTTAGTTTTGCGGGGTTTGTTTATTTGTTTGTTTCAAGAGACGGAAGAATTTTTCCATACTTAAGAATTAATAGTGCTGAAAACTCAAAAAGTCTCCCTGAGGAGAAACAGGATCCCAAATGCTCATTGACCTAAGAAAACACTATAAATTAATGCCGTAAGAGCTCATGGTTACTAAGAAGAGAACTTAATTTACAACTTGAAACAGGTTTGTATTTCTTAGAAATTCTGGAAATCAATCAGTGGTACAGAAATTGATTTATGAAAAGAGAAGAAAATTGATTCTTAATATTGACAACTACACCAAAATTTTTTTTTAAGTTCTGAAGGGACATCTCTTGAAAACAAGTTTATTAACCATCAAGGAATTACTTGGTATTTAGTTTCCTAGCAAACTATCCAAAGAGAAGTATTTATGGGCTCATTAGAAGATAGATTTTTATTGTACCAAACATCACCTTCAAAACTGCAATCTCTATTATGTCAAAGGCATGGAAGTAGAAATTAGATGAAACAGAACTCTGTATGTAAAAGGCAAGCATTGCATCATATTTAAGAGTGCTGCTTTGCACCACAGTATCTCAGTAGGAAGTAGTGGGAATCTGAACACATTTGCATATTCCCATTCATGACATAGTGTTGGCATTCTCAAAAAGAGTAACTGTAGCTGATGGCAGTTTTTATCTGAAGAGATTTGTACGTGTTAGCAGTATACTGTCTTCTGTCAGCTTAAGTAGAGCATATGGGGCCCATTAACTCACCAAATCTGCCACTGTTCTGCAAATTTTTATTAAGCAAGTGCAGCCCCTAATAGTCACTTATGTTATAGAATGTGTATCAAATGCTATCAATAAGCAAGAGAATTGTTTTCCCCCAGTGAGAATGCATTTGAAGTGTATGAGAAAGCTTGACAAAAGAATAAAATATTCTAAATGATCACTGTACTAGTATAAATGTATCCTACTGGGAATCCAATGTATGTATTATAAGCACTTTAATGTTTGCTGCTAATAAGCTCTCAGAGTGCCATCTTTTTCACAGATTTTTCTCCCCATATTTTCTTAGTTTATGGTTTCTCTCAATTCTAACAATGATCCTGGTTGAGATTAAATCAAAAGACACTGCGTGTTTATCCAGTTTTTAAAAAGTTGGTATAAGTTTTGAGCAATTCTAATTAGCTTCAAAAGACTACAGCAAAGACAGCTAGAAACAGAGGCCATCAGGCTGCTCTGTTTTCCCAAGCAAGTCTTCCTGAACGAGAGGATACACCAGGGAATTAACAAACATCCAAACCCAAGAGTGTCCTCCTTATAAAGCACTTTACAAGAATTAAATCAGTGTCCATCAATCTTGAGTTGAAGGCCAAGAAGCATGAGCTTAGTACAGAAATCCCATTATCCAAATAAATTCAGAGATAAGAAGAGCAAGCCCCAGTGCTAAGTATTTGATAACAGTTATACTAAAAATGTCCATGAATTTCATCTTCAGAAGGTTTCCACATTTCACTGATAATGCTTTGATTCCTGTAATATCCCTTTAAGTAATCAAGAGCAAGTAGTACCTGTCCTTGGATAAAACTGAAGGATAAGAAAAGGAATATAATAGGCTCTGGAAACTTGAAAAAGAAAAAAGAAAAGAAATACAAAAGAAAAGAAAAGAATGAACAAACAGAAAAAAGAATCCGTCATCAGAACCAGAACAAGAAATTTTGAGTCTTGATCCATCAGCACTCTCTGACTAGATGCATTTGGTGCCTCACCATTTTAGAACGGAAGACCTTTACAACACCCATTCCACTCATTTTTCAATCTCTTATAAATAAGGTTTTAGTCTGAAATGACACACCTGTCATATTCCTACTGCTACTATTCCAATCGCTGTGCTATCCAAATATTATGCAGTGAAATGAGTATACTTAAACTCCAGTCCCAAGAGATAACCTTAGAGTAGCTCAAAGGTAATCTGAGTTATAAAGGAAGTTGAGTATTAATTATAACACTTGTCATTTAAAAAACTGGTGGTAGTGTGTATAATTTTACCTCATTTTCTCATTTGCTACTCTTATTTAAATCACTTCCCAGCACTAAGCATGTGCATAAAAGATGATTGTTCCCAATTTAACCTTTTAAATAAAGTGTATTCTATTAAATAAGTCATTACAGTCCCTTCTCTTTTCCATTATGTTTATTCATTTATCTTCTGTCCCAAAGATAGACATCTGTGTCACTGAATATTTTGGAGAAAGACCCCTAATTTTTATGCCTATCACCCATTTGGATTTTCTATACTGTTTTTTGAAATAGTGCTCTAAAGAATTTCAGATTGTCAATTAAAATAATGATAAGTATTCCCACTTAGAATAATAGAGAGTGTGCAGTCAAAAAGTTAAGGAAGTACCATGTTTAACCTAATATGGTTGAGGAATTTGCAATACTTAAATTGGCTTAGATTTAATGGGATAACTTATGTCTGTCAAAGAAAAAAGAAAAATGCAAAATAATAAAATCTTTGTATGAATCCCTTTTCCAGAATAACTACACATAATAAGACCATATAGTCTGAAAACCATATTTCCTTTGCCTTTCTTCCACTACAAGATGAACTAGGAGACAGGTAAACTTGCCAGGTTAACCCTGCTGTGGGTGTTGGATTATCCATGAGATAACAATTCCAAAACATCTGCCCCAAGGCATTGTATTCTCTCAAGTGTTTTCCCCCTCTGTTCCTCTATAATCCCAGGAAGTGAAATCATAAACACCACCACCATTATCAAATGCACAACCTTTACCACTCTCATAGTTTTTATTTATCAAAAGTTTTCATTTATTGAGAAATATGTACCTGGCCCACAGTGCTCGATGCTTTTGTACATTTTTTTCATTGACTCCCACATCTCTTCATGGGGTGTTTTTATCTAAATCTTTTACACAGGGAAACTAAGGTTGAAAACAACTAGTAACTTGCCTGGTAAAGCTGACATTCAACTCATATCTATCTTGTTATTAGCTGGCATGTTATTCTTCCTTTCTATATAGGTTCCGCTTAATAATGATGATAGTAGTCTGTATTTATTAAGCACTTACTAAATGATCTTCTAAGTACTTTGCATAAACTTACACATGTAATCTTCACTACAGGCCTATGGAGGAAGCAATATTATCCTCATTTTATATATGATGATATTGGGGCTCAGGGAGTTCAAATAAATTGCATATGACTAGTAAGTTTCCAAGTCAGAATTTTAACCCAGATGATTTCTCACTTGTGAATTGGGGGTGAGTATTTTAGCTCAAACCCATTAGAATGCTAAATTTCCAAACATATTAAACAAAATTATAGCTAACGCTTGTTGATTTTTATCACCACAGAAAGATTTCTATTAATAACATATATTCCAATAAAAAGGATAATAGTTTTCTTAACATGTAAGTTTTTGTCAAGTATTTTCTTCTATTCATGCAACTGATGATTCAAAGAATATATAACCGATTCTTCTATGACTTATCACCAGTATAGTGGAGTGGTTAAGAGTGCAACATTTAAGTTCTGGATCCTCCACATTGGAGGCATGCTCCAGTTTCTTTATCTGTGAAGTAAAGATAATAATAGTATCCATCTTTATAGTCATCATGAAGATTAAGTGAATTATTAGCCCTAAAGTACATAGGACAGAACCTACACATTACAAGTGCTGTATAAGTATTAGCCACTAGTGTTACTATTTTTAAATCATCATTGTTTTCTAGTACTTTTCTATTTGTACTGTAGATTCTACTGTAAATTTTTTTTTAGACCTGAAAAAGCCAGAATTTGGCCCACAATTGGAGCCTGATGAGTATGGACTGACATATCCAACTAGAAATATGAAGAAAAGTCTGATAAGATTTTTAAGAAGTTAATAAAGTAGTAGGAGAATCACAGACAAGTAGTGTTGTTGTCTAGAAAATAAATAGTGGGAAGATCTGTGTATAATAACCAGGTTGGTGAAATACGACCGAATGGTGCAGGCAAAGGAAGGAGGGACATACTCCTCTGAGGCCTCTAGTGTTAGGGAAAATGGAAGGGGTCTTCTTTGTCAGCAGAGTTCACTTCTCATTGCTCAATCCTTGAGCACCAGGTTTTTATAGACCAACATAGCCAGTGGCACATAGCAAATAATGAACAACTGTTGTTGGATATTGAAGTGATAACCCATGCAGAGAGCTTAAGGATTAAGAACTCCACATCTGTATTTTTGAGAGATGTTGGATAATAGCTTTCATATAGCGTCATTGTGTGATATTGGTATCAGCACCATACCAGCCTCCTAGAATGAGCTGAGAAGTATTCCCTCCTCTGAATTTACTGAAAGAATTTCTGAGGATTGGTGTGATTTCTTCCTTAAATGTGTGGTAGAATTCACCAGTGAAGCCTTCTGGGCCTAGAGTTTTGTGTGTGTTTGTGTGTGTGTGTGTGGGGTGGGGGAGTTTTAACTCAAATTCATTAAAAACAACAACAAAAACTATAGGGCCGTTCAGATAGTCTATTTCTTCCTACATAAGCTTTGGTGACTCATGACTTTCAAAAATTTGCATATTTCATCAGAGCCATGTTAATCTAGGGTTGATTTTTTTTTTTCCCCCCACTACTGAAGCAGGGTTCTTCATCTTCTTCTCCATGGCCCTGAATTATGAATCTTTACTCTGGCTATTAGGACTAGGCACTATTCCCAGCCCTGTGTGAACTTCAGACACTCTTCCCATTATACTTTTGGGTAGTTCTTCCCAGGTCTTGGGCAGTTTCTTCACATGTGTGTGATAATCAGTATATACCGCTAAATACGGAGATCTTCAGCAGATCTCATCAAGAGTTCTGGGTAAGTCTTTCCTCTCCGGTTCTCCGCCTGCAACTGGCATTTGCCTTATCTTCCCTGGACATCCAGGTCCATGTGCTCAGGCTGGGGTGTCACAAGACTCTGCTCTGTTTCCCTCCCTATACCACAATCTGGACACTTTCTCCAGGCAATAAACTGGAGCAGTTACAGGATTTACCTCACTTGCTTCATCTCTGCTGCCTAATGTCTAATCCCTGGATTGCCACTCTTTCCTGTTTTATGTATTTAATTTTTTTTTCAAGAGAGATTGTAAATCTGTTCCCTTTTACTCCAGATATAGAAGTCTAGTCCTTGAGTATTGAATATACATATATATATATATATATATATATATATATATGACACTCAAAAAATTTTATTATATATTACACATCTCGCCAGGAGTTTACTTTCTCCTTTCGCAGGCATGAAAATAATAACCTAATTAACAGAGCTGAAAGTACTGAAAATTAAAAGAAAATAAAATTATATTCAGAGACAATCTAAGGTGTGTACATAATAAATATATAATATATAAATATTATATATATATATATATATAGAGAGAGAGAGAGAGAGAGAGATGTATCTCATAGTTGCCTTTTAAATATCTACCAAAAGATATGAGGTGCCCCAGGTAGGCCAGGGAACAGTTTTTTTCTCAAATTTTTTCCAGTAAAAGATTTAACTTCTTATGAATCTATTTCAATTTATTGTTCAAAAAATGGCTGATTTACAAGCAGGCCTGATCCTTGTCTCTTTTATTTCTTCTCAGTGTCAGATGAAAGCAAAGTCCACTCATTGGCTGCTCACAAATCGGGTAAGAAACTCCTCGTAACTGACTTTATATTCTCCTTCCTGGAAATTGCTGGCTGTGTTCGAGTAGCAGTTGGAACCTATTTCCATCCACTAGTCACTGAAAGGCTTGCTAATTAATACATGAGATGTCTCTGACTTCCACAAAGATGAATTATTGCTTGGCTGTGTGTGTAGTGGCATAATGTATGCTGACTCAAAATCTTTGAGAGGAAAGGATAAAGGTTTCCAAAAACTAATAATTATAAAACCGAAAATCTTAAACCTGTTTGCCAGCTGAACACTTAAAACAACAACAAGGAAGAATTATAAGGAAAATCCAAGAAAGTTTGAAACTCTTTCCCATGATGACTTTCACATTACAGTGGCAGAACAAAGAGCTCCAGAATGAGAAAAGTATGGTCATTTCTCCTCAAAAAAGGAATAGTTTTTTTGCTTGTCATCAAAGAAGATCACACCCAAGATGGCCATTTTATCTTTCTTTAGACTGAGGAATGAGCTCCCTCATTCCTAGAGGTTCTCTGGAGAGTCCACAAGGATTTCTGTGAGTTTCCTGGGTCTTTCTCTGTTATGTGGGAGATACCTTCCAGTTGAAAATCCAAGCTTTTCCTTCATTGCCAAGTGGTTTTTCTTCTCTCCCCTTGTCCTTCATTGTTGTTGTTGTTTTTTTTTTCACAGTAGTTGAAAACACTTAGAGTTACCAAGCTTGCAAATACTACAGTGATCCCTTTCCTCTACGGGTGTATTATTTGGGGAAGAGTATCCATGTTACTCTCAGGTTTGCCACTCCAAATAACAGAAGAGTTACAATTTGTTGACATCCCCCTGTTTCTGAAACAAAGAAAGTCTTTCCAGTCACCAAGTGTCTCCTGTGTTTATGTGCTAATTATGTTTCCAGCAGTAAGTGGCCTTGATGCCTCATTACTTCCATCATGTTCCAAGGCAAGATTATGATTTTTTTTTTTTTCTTTTCCTCTTTCTCTGGTTTCTCTTGTGAGAACAGCAGGGAAGGGCTGTTTTTTTTTTCTTTTCTGCTTCTCCAAATAAAGAGCCTAAGAGGTTAGATCACCGTGAAGGAAAAGATTTCTCTGAGAGCGATAAACTGCAGTGTTTCTTTCCCCCATCATCCTTGTCCTTTAAATTCTCTACTACTGGAAATATTTTTAGGAGCCTGAAAAGGAAGTTCTCGTGACCAAAGAACCCCAAGGATAGCCTATATTATTTTCATCTTCAGTGCGTCCTAAATGGTACTGCTTATCATTAGTTCTGTTACACAGATTAAGACTTGAAGATTAAAGCCTTTCTATGTACTGGGATGGGCTTCAAGGTTTAAAAAAAAAAAAAAAAACGCACATCCAAAAACCAGTTTTTAAGACCATTTATCAATCTGGTTTTTTTTAAATGAGCAAATAAACTTTCTGACTTTTTTCCAGAAAATCTAATCTTATTCTGATCTTAATTTCCAAACAGGTTTCTGTCAGACAGTGACTAAAAGTTAATGGTCCTCTTTTTAAATGAGAATATTGTTACCTTTGCATATCACTACAGTATGTTACTAAGTTGAATGATATGCTTTTATATAATGTGATATAAAACACAGTAAAAAAGAATTACCCAAAGTATGAAACTTGAAATAATTTCCAAACTGAAAAAAAATGACAAAAATGGCATAATTTTAAACCTATCAAGTTAACTTTTATATAATATGAACCATGCTGCTTTAAATATATCAGGTGTTTTAAAGATTTCTGATGCTTAATGAACTGCTAGTACAACATTCACCATTTTACATTTCCAAGTCCTCGTCTAACCTTATCATGGTGTTATTGAGCTTTTCACTGGCCACCTGTGGAATCAGTGGAAATGCTGAGAACAATCAGAACATAGCTCACTCTGGAGCAAAAGTGGTGTATGAGAAAACCCAATATAGATGGCTAACCAATTACCTAAAATTCTATACTCTAGAGTTATATTAAGTGAGAGCACTCTAAAACAGTAGAGACTGTCCTGAGAAAATATAAAGCAGCATTAAAGAAAAATCTACAACTAAGTTTATAAATTTATATACTCAAGAATATACCCTCTTCCATTTTTTATATTTATTGGTTTTAGAAAATTCATCTTGAATTATAATGATCCTCAAAAAACTAATCCCTCATGTAACCTGCAACTCCCCTACACGTGTAGCACTTAGGCAGAGCAGTTTCTGAGGAGGGGGCCATGATGGAAAAAGAGGATTAAGGATCCTTTTGCTACTGGTAACATCTTTCATTTACTCAAGTCATCTTGAAAATTCACCTAATATATAACTGTAGTCTCAGTGTGGTATAGTCTGTGACCAGTAAGCAAGTTACCAGCAGGACTATAATGTCTAATGTTCCATGGTCATACTCTTGCCAGTGTTAAAAGAGATCATTCATTGTCTTTTCATTTTACCTTTTCCTTCCCCAAATCTCTCCTCCAGAATATTTAAGTGAAAAGGTGATATCTCTTTGCTAAAAAAGAAGAGTATCTCCCTCTGTCTCTTTTTAATTATAGCAATGTGGGCAGCTTTCATACTATCCAAGACCATCAGGAAGTTAAATTGTATGTGCTGACCTGAATCTATCATCCATCTTCTTATTTGGGGTGATATTCAACATTTTAATAAATTCATCTGAGTTAAAGTTTCTTCTGAGTCAGCTACTTAGTGTGTAGAGAGCCATTTCGTGCCAAGTTCCATCTGTTGGTCTGGCTTGGGTACCTCCCAAATTTGTGACAATATTTTTGGCACCCTTTCCTTGGCTTAATTTTTAAATGGTTGGTTCTTCAAAGTTCAGATTAAATCAAAGGCTCAGGTAAGATAAATCTTTCTAATATTTTCGACCTAAAATGTAGTGTCCCCTTACCCCTTCTGGAATCAATTCAGTATTCTTGAGATTTTTCTAACGACCTACCTCAGGGGTTCCCCTGAGTGTGTAGCGTCTCATGCCTTAGGTGGGATGTCTGGCAGGATGTTCTGTTGTCAATCTTGTATGGTCCTCCTCCAGCTATGAGAGGAATTAATGTCTCTGGAGTGGTGAGACCTACCCAGAGAGGTTAGGAACAAAATGCCTTTTAGTGGGTTCCTTTAAGAAAAATCACTAGTTTCAGAGAGCCTTAAAAATAAAAAATGTGTCTGTCCTTATCTTGTTAATTGACAAAATTTTGACAAAATCCAAATTTTAGTAAATGCAGGGGGTTAAAAAAAAAACTTCAGCAAAATGTATATTTTAAGCAATGAAAGCAATTTTTAATGATATCAGTATTCTGAGGGAACATTAGAATCCAAAGAAAATGACATCAAATTTGGCATAGCTTTTTTAAAATTATGCTTTAATTTTGACTATACAGCCTTCTAAACTATATCTGTGAAGGAATCATTTCTTTTCTTTCCCCTAGATACTGAGCTGGCACCTAAACTAATAGCATAAAGCTCCTCCACATTTTAGTCAGAAAGGACTTATAAATTTTACTTTTTTACTATGTCTTAATTTTTTTGTTTTGATTTACTGCTTGGAGCTGTTTTAATATGTATTGACTGTCTGCGGAGATCTTTGCTGACCCAGCTCTTTAAGATGATGCAGTACTGAAGAAAGCCGATGAGTTCTTCTTTATGAGCTCTGACATATTAATTAGCAAAATGGACTAAAAAGCTTTCCTATTTCTATTTTAATTTCGTACATTCTTGAACACCTGTCTATATAGCTGTAAAACAGGCAAGTCTGTAAAAGTAATGGTTGGCAGTCAGTCCAGACCTTTTCTGAGATAAGTTTATCAATTAATGAGCAAATATTCATTAAACAGTCTAGGGAGATAGCTCTGTATAGGTGCCTTGCAGCCACCAAGTTTGTGGATATCTTAACACGTTTTACTAGTAAGGAAGCTGAAGCTCAGGGCATTAGTTAGTTACAGTTAGTTAGTTACAGTTAGCTTGTAACTAGCATGGGATGAGGTTATAAACCTAGATACTGTGTGGCAAAGCCGATCTCCCACCAGCATGTGCCTAACACTTCAGTCCCAGAGACTGAGAAGAATACCATCTAGTTGGAAGACATGATACACATAATCAAAATAGCCCATAAATTCTTACCTTCTGTAACCTACGACTAAACAAGGAACACCATACGAATAATTTCTCTAGCAAACAATTGTAACTCAGTGAGCTTGAGAGGGACATCTAATCTGATCATTCTTGACTTTGTTTCCCTGCATGTATGTGTATTTATATATTTATATGAAAGTGTGGGCCAAGTTAAGAGATGTATAAGAGAGAAAATATGCATGTGATGTGCATGTATTATGTATAAATCACAGCAAATGTGCATGGATGTGCATCCTTATGGCAAAGGCTGAAAGTTTAATATGTAAGTTGCTAACTTGGCAGACCTTACATTCTGTTCTAAATGCATTGTGTGTAAACTTTATATTTAGAATGTTCGAGTGTGGCCAAAGAAATCTCTAGATCTTTCCAAAGAAATAGAGCTCTTAAAAGCAAAAGGTGCTCAGATAATCCCTTTACTACAAGAGCAATGTGCTATTAAATGACATTTCATAAATTTTGGTGAGTATGCATTTAAAATTTGGAGTACCAACTATAGTCATTTTTCATCAGTCTGAATTGGATTTTTTCTGGCTTTTTTTGGTCATTATGGATGAGGAACTAAATCTTAGAGTTAGTGGGTAGTGGACTTAAACTCTGTTTCTTTTCTCTTCAGTTGGTTACGGTAACACGTATATGGTTATACATTTGAACAAAAATCTTTATGAGGTACTTTCTAAGCTTTTGTCACTTGTTATGTTGGATAAATATACCTTTAGACACAAGAAATATATACATTCTCACATCCTCCAGCTTGGTTTACATTCCTGAGATTCAGGATGTTATTTAAAATAAAATAGCAATATGTATAGGCTTCTTTCTATACAAACTTGATTATAAAGCAGCCTGTGTGGTAAAAGGTTACTGAATACTCTGGTCCCAAAAATTCAATGAATCAAGTTGAATTAGAAACAAATATATCAGTCTTTTTAGAAGTGAGATTTGATTCATTGCTATTCAAATATGGTGCAGGTGTGTGCATCTCTGAATTTCATGTGTAAATAGAGTCTACATGTTTTTACAAATCAAATTTCAAAATTAATTATTTTAGTTCCACTCATGTTTATTAAATGCCCATTCTGTGACAGGTGTTATATATCAAGTGCTGGGGATACAAAGTGACATATGACATGGTGTCTGTCATAGAAAAAAAATTTTGAAATGGTAGAGGAGAAAGACATATAAGTGCCTAATTAGATATTGGTTTAGCATCTTTATGTGAAATTAGAGTATAATACAGAAATCTCACAGAGGAAATACTGCTTGATTCTGCTTGGGATTGGGGGACGGCTATCATATTTCAGAAAGGAAATGTATCCAGGGCAAGATCTGAAAGATAAATAGAAGTTTAAGAAATAAAAAAGGTCAATGAGCTAACACATTTCAGGCATATGGAAAGTTATGACAACTTGAAACATCATGGTATGTTCATGAAACTATAAGCAATTCATTGTGTCACAAATGCAAGTGGAGAGTAACAGATACCACGCTGAGCCAGTAGGCAGGAGATTAACTCATGAAAAACCCCTATCAAATGGAAAAATGTGAATTTTATCCTACAGGCCCAGAGAATCCAAACTGATAAAGGTGGGAATTGGCAAGTTTTATATTGTAGTATTATTATTCTGTTGGCTGTGGTGACTTGAAGGACAAAAACAAAAACAAAAAACTGAGAATAGTTAAGAGGCCATTGCAGTAGTCCAGAAAAGAGACGATATGGACATAAATTCTAGTGAATTACAATGGAAATGGAAAGAAAAGTAAAACATATTTAGGAAATAAAGCTTTGAGATTTTTTTAAATTAACTCAGTGGGTGAGTAAAGAAGAAGATCCAATTTGATTCTCTGTGTATCAGTCAGCTGTTGCTACATCAATGCTGCATAACAAAATCAAAAGCAAATATTTCTTGGTCACCTGTCTTTTTCTGAGTGGGGATTTGCTGATCTCAAAAGTGTTTGGCTTGGCTTAGCTCCAAACTGCAGTTTAGATCCAGGTTTTATATTATTATTCTCCTTGGAACAGTGGTTTCCTAAGGAAAGTATTTTTTAAAATTAAAATATAATGTATTATTTGCCCCAGGGGTACAGGCCTGTGAATCATCAGGCTCACACATTTCACACCACTCACATAGCACATACCCTCCCCAGTGTCCATAACCCAGCCACCCTGTCTCTATCCCCATCACCCCACAGCAGCCCTCAGTTTGTTTCATGAGATCAAGAGTCTCTTATGGTTTGTTTCCCTTCCGATCCCATCTTGTTTTCACTTTTTCCCTCCCTACCCCTCATGACCTTCTCCCTGCCTCTCAAATTCCTCATATCAGAGAGATCATATGATAATTTTCGTTCTCTAATTGACTTATTTTGCTTAGCATAGTATACTCTCTAGATCCATTAACATTGTTGCAAATGGCAAAATTTCATTTCTTTTGATGGCTACATAGAATTCCATTGAGATATATACCACATCTTCTTTATCCATTCATCTGTTGATGGACATCTAGGTTCTTTCCATATTTGGCTATTGTGGACATTGCTTCTATAAACATTTGGGTGCATATGCCTCTTTGGATCACTACATTTCTATCTTTAGGGTAAATGCCCAAAGTGTGATTGCTAGGGTAGCTCTATTTTCAACTTTGTCAGGAATCTCCATGCTTTTTTCCAGAGTGGCTGCACCAGCTTGCATTCCCACCAATACTGTAGGAGGTTCCCCTTTCTCTGCATTTTCGCCAACATCTGTCATTTAGTGACTTGTTAATTTTAGCCATTCTGACTGGTGTGAGGTGGTATCTCTCTGTGGTTTTGATTTATATTTCCCTGATGCTGAGAGATGTTGAGCACTTATTCATGTGTCTGTTGGCCACTTGGATATCTTCTTTGCAGAAATGTCTGTTCATGTCTTCTGCCTATTTCTTGATTGGATTATTTGTTCTTTGGGTGTCGTGTTTGATAAGTTCTTTACAGATTTTGGATACTAGCCCTTTATCTGATATGCCATTTGAGAATAATTTCTCCCATTCTGTCAGTTATCTTTGATTTTGTTGACTGTTTCCTTTGCTGTGCGAAAGCTTTTGATCTTGATGAAGTCCCAATAGTTTTATTTTTGCCCTTGCTTCCCTTGACTTTAGCAAGGTTTCTAGGAAGAAGTTGCTGCAGCTGTGGTTAAAGAGGTTGTTGCCTGTGTTCTCATCAAGAATTATGATGGATTCCTGTCTTAGATTGAGGTCTTTCATCCATTTTGAGTCTATTTTTGTGGGTGGTGTAAGGAAGTGGTCCAGTTTCATTCTTCTGCGGGGGACCATCCAGTTTCCCCAATACCATTTGTTGACGAGACTGTCTTTTTTCCATTGGACATTCTTTCCTGTTTTGTCAAAGATTAGTTGACCATAGAGTTGAGGGTCCATTTCTGGGCTCTCTATACTGTTCCATTGTTCTATGTGTCTGTTTTTGTGCCAGTACCATACTGTCTGGATGATGACAACTTTGGAATAGAGATTCAAGTCTGGAATTGTGATGCCACCAACTTTGGCTTTCTTTTTCAACATTCCTCTGGCTATTCGGGATCTTTTCTGGTTCCATATAAATTTTAGGATTATTTGTTCCATTTCTTTGAAAAAAAGTTGCTGGTATATTTTGATAGGGATTGCATTAAATGAGTAGATTGCTTTAGGTAGCATAGACATATTTGTTCTTCCAATCCATGAGCATGGAACATTTTTTCATTTCTTTGTGTCTTTGATGATATTGAGGTATGTACCCTCTATCCCTACACTTTGAAGAGTTTTGATCAAGAAAGGATGCTGCACTTTGTCAAATGGTTTTTCAGCATCTGTTGAGAGTATCATATGGATCTTGTTCTTTCTTTTATTAATGTATTGTATCACATTGATTGATTTGCGGATGTTGAACAACCCTGCAGTCCAAAAATAAATCCCACTTGGTTGTGGTGAATCATCCTCTAATGTACTGTTGGATCCTATTATCTACTATTTTGATGAGATTTTTGCATCTGTGTTCATCAAAGATATTGGTCTGTAATTCTACTTTTTGATGGAGTCTTTGTCTGGTTTTAGGATCAAGGGAATGCTGGCCTCATAAAATGAGTTTGGAAGTTTTCCTTCCATTTCTATTTTTTGGAACAGTTTCAGAAGAGTAGGTATAATTTTTCTTTAAATGTTTGGTAGAATTCCCCTGGGAAGCTGACTGGCCCTGGGCTCTTGTTTGTTGGGAGATTTTTGATGACTGCTTCAATCTCCTTACTGGTTATGGGTCTGTTCAGGTTTTCTATTTCTTCCTGGTTCAGTTGGTATTTTATATGTCTCTAGGAATGCATTCATTTCTTCCAGATTGTCAAATTTGCTGGCTTATATTTGCTCATAATATATTCTTATAATTGTTTGTATTTCTTTGGTGTTGGTTGTGATCTCTCCTATTTCATTCATGATTTTATTTATTTGGGTCCTTTCTCTTTTCTTTTTGATAGGTCTGGCCAGGGCTTTATTAATCTTATTAATTCTTTCAAAGAATTCTTTCAATTTAATTCTTGCAAAGAACCAGCTCCCAGTTCTATTGATTTTTGGTCTATTCATTGATTTCTGCTCTGATCTTTATTATTTCTCTTCTCCTGCTGGGTTTAGGCTTTCTTTGCTTTTCTTCCTCCAGCTCCTTTAGATGTAGGGTTAAGTTGTGTACTTGAGACCTTTCTTGTTTCTTGAGAAAGGCTTGTATGGCTATATACTTTCCTTTAAGGACCGCCTTTGCTGTGTCCCACAGATTTTGAACAGTTGTGTTTTCATTTTCATTTGTTTCCATGAACGTTCTTAATTCTTCTTTAATTTCCTGGTTGGCCTCTTCATTCTTTATTAGGGTGCTCTTGAGCCACCATGTATTTGAGTTCTTTCCAACTTTCCTCTTATAATTGAGTTGTAGTTTCAAAGCATTATGGTCTGAAAATATGCAGGGACTGATCCAAATTTTTGGTACCAGTTGAAACCTGATTTCTGACCCAGGATGTGATGGAGAATGTTCCATGTGAACTAGAGAAGAATGTGTATTCTGTTGCTTTGCGGTGGAAATGTTCTAAATATACCTGTGATGTCCATCTGGTCCAGTATGTCATTTAAAGCCTTTATTTTCTTATAAATCTTTTGCTTAGATGATCTGTCCATTTCAGTGAGGGGGGTGTTAAAATCTCCTACTATTATTGTATTATTGTCAATGTTTTTCTTTGATTTTGTTATTAATTGGTTTATATAATTGGGTGTTCCCATGTTAGGGGCATAGATATTTAAAATTGTTAGATCTTCTTTTTAGGCAGATCCTTTAAGTATGATAGAGTGTCCTTCCTCATTTCTTATTATAATCTTTGGCATAAAATCTAACTTATCTGGTATAAGGATTGCCACCCCATCTTTCTTGTGATGTCCATTAGCATGATAAATTGTTTTCAACCCCCTCACTTTTAATCTTGAGGTGTCTTTGGGTCTAAAATGAGTTTCTTGTACACAACATATCAATGGTTCTTGTTTTTTTTATCCATTCTGATACCCTGTGTCTTTTGATTGGGGCCGTTAGCCATTTACATTCAAGGTAACCTTTGAAAAATATTAATTTAGTGCCATTGTATTGCCTATAATGTGACTATTACTGTATATTGTCTCTCTTCCTTTCTGGTCTGTTACTTTTAGGCTCTGTCTTTGCTTATAGGACACCTTTCAATATTTCCTGTTGGACTGGTTTGGTGTTTGCAAATTCTGTTAATTTTTTTGTCCTAGAAGCTTTTTATCTCTCCTTCTATTTTCAGTGACAGCCTAGCTGGATATAGTATTCTTGGCAGTATGTTTTTCTCACTTAGTGCTCTGAATATATCATGCCAGTCCTTTCTGGCCTTCCAGGTCTCTGTAGATAGGTCTGCTGCCAATCTAATATTTCTACCATTGTATGTTACAGACCTCTTGTCCCGAGTTGCTTTCAGAATTTTCTCTTCGTCTCTGAGTTTTATTATTAGATCTGTAAGTTTTATTATTAGATCATGGGGCATAGACCTATTTTTATTGATTTTGAGAGGGGTTCTCTGTGCCTCCTGGATTTTGATGCTTCTTCCCTTCACCAAAATAGGGAAATTCTCTGCTATAATTTGCTCCAATATACCTTCTGCCCCTCTTCCTCCTTCTTCTGGAATTCCAATTATTCGAATATTGTTTCATCTTATGGTATCACTTATCTCTCAAATTCTCCCCTCATAGTCCAGTAGTTGTTTGTCTCTCTTTTGCTCAGCTTCTTTGTTCTCCATCATTTTGTCTTCTATATCACTAATTCTCTCTTCTGCCTCATTTATCCTAGCAGTAAGAGCTTCCTTTTTTTTTCTTTCTTTTCTTTCTTTTCTTTTTTTTTTTTTTTTTTTTTGCACCTCATTAGTACTTTTTAAAATTTCAACTTGGTTAGATTTTAGTTCTTTTATTTCTCTAGAAATGGCTTTTATTTCTCCAGTAACGGATTCTCTGATATCTTCCTTGCTTTTTTCAGGCCTAGCTAGCACCTTGAGAATTGTCATTCTGAACTCTAGTTCTGACATATTACTAATATCCATATTGTTAAGGTCCCTAGCCGTTGGCACTGCCTCTTTTTCTTTCTTTCTTTCTTTCTTTCTTTCTTTTTTTTTTTTTTTTGTGGTGAGTTTTTCTGCCTTCTCATTTCATCCAGATAAGAATATATGAAAGAGAGAACAAAATACTAAAAGGGTAGCAATGACCTCAGAGAAATATACACTAACCAAATCAGAAGAGACCCGAAACCCAGGGGAGAAGAAAGGTGCAAAAAAAGAAAAGAAAAGAAAAAAAAAATATATATATATGTATATATATATATTAGACTGGTGAATAGAACAGGATCACACACTTGATTTTGGGTGTATTTTGGTCTGTTAGAAGAAACTACCTCCCAAAATTTCGAGGAAAGAAAAACTTATATATTTACAAAAATAAAGGTAAACATGGTGAAGGGATGGAATATGACTGTAAAGATGAAAATTTAAAAAGATTCCAAAAAAAGGAATTGATAAGAAGTTCGTTGAAAAAAGAAAAAAAAAGAGGAAAGAATGTGATCAGGCTGGAGACTAGAACAAAGCCATGCACTAGATTTAGGGTATATTTTGATCTATTAGAAGAAATTGTATCCCAAAATTTTAAAGAAAAAAAAAACTTATATGTATCCAAAAAAAAGGTTAAATACAATGAAGGGATAAAATATGACTATAACAATGAAAATTTAAGAAGATTTTTAAAAAGGTATTGATAAGATAAAATAGTTTAAAAAAGTTAAAATAGAAAAGAGGAAAAAATTTAGAAAATAGAATAAGAAAAATATAAAATTTAAAGAATTTAACTTTGAAAGACTAAAGGATCATGGGGAAAAAGCCATGAATTCTATGTGTCACTTTCCCCTGTCTCTGGAGTTCTGCAGTTCTCATTGGTTGGTGAACTTGGTCTTGACTGGATGTTCTTGCTGATCTTCTGTGGGGGCGGGGAGGGACCTGTTGCAGTGATTCTCAAATGTCTTTGCCCAAAGTGGAATTACACCACTCTTGCCAGGGGCCAGGCTAAGTAATCGGCTCAGATTCACTCTCAGTAGCTTTTGTTCCCTGAACACTTTCCATACAGCTTTGGAGAACAGGAATGAAAATGGAGGCCTCCCAATCTCCAGCCCCAGGAGCCGAAAGCTCAGGGCTCCAATCTTCAATGGGCCCTCAGAGAAAAACAGTTAATCTCTCTGTCTCCCTGGCCTCTGGCTGCACTCCAAGATCACCCATCCTGTGACTGAGAGTTTCTATAACCCAGCAGATTCTTCTGTGGGCTCCCGTACCACTCTTCCTGGAGGAGGAAGGAGGGGGTCTCTCCAGATCTGACACTTGTGGGGTCCCTACTCAAAGAGCAGTGGCTCAACTGTGTCTTGGATCACGGTTTAAGGCAATTCTGAGCTGGGAGCCCACTCCTTTGCTCCATCTCTGTAGTCTACTTTCCCACTCTGATACCTGGGAGCTCTGCCACACTCAGTCACCCTTGGTCTTTTTGTGCCCCTGTGGGTCCTGAGACAACCCTGTCTCCATGAGGGATCCACCCCCTGCTTAGCCTCTGGACCAATGTCCCTCAGTGGAGCAAACTTCTAAAAGTTCTTGATTTTGTGCTCTGCTGCTCTCTCACTTGCCGGGATCTGGCCCCTCCCCCGCAGTCTATCTTCCCGTCATTTCAGATTCACTTCTCCACACATCCTGCCTCCTGGAAAGTGGTCAATTTTCTGTTTCTAGAATTGCTGCTCTTCTTCTCCTCTATCTCCTGTTGAGTTTGTAGGTATTCAGAATGGTTTGATAACTGCATAGCTGAACTCCTGGGACCTGATGGTATTTCAGTCTCCTACTCCTCCGCCATCTTGCCTCCCAGACCTGAGGATAGTATTTTTGATAACAAGAGTGATAAAATGGAAATAGAGTGGATTGAAAAGACCCATAAGTTATGTGTCAAAGCTATGGCACATTAAGTCACATGACAGTGAAGGTATTAGAAGGAAATGAGAAACAGTAGAGGGAAGAGTGACAGGATTGCATGAGCTGGGAAAGAGTAGGGATTTTTTATGTGAGTAGATGAGCATCTCGCTTGAAAGCAGAAGTGACAAGTAAGGAGGCCATAGTGCCCTCCCAACCCTAACCCGCCTGATATGGGTGAGAATGAGAGGACTGCAGGGGGAAACAAATTTCTTAGTAGAGAGGTAGACTTCAAGTAAGGCTAAAGTGCAGGGAAATTTTTAAAGAAGAGATTGAAAGTGAATAGCATCTTGTCAACCACAGAAGGATAGTGGGTAGGACTCAGAGAAGGCAAGTGGAGTAGTCTGGGGTAGGGGGGAAAGCAGGATGGTAGTCACATGGGAATATGGCCAGAGTGGGTGGTGTAAGGCAGCAGCCCAGAGGGGTATAGCTGACTAGGGGTTCTACATCTTGGGAAATGACTGAGGATGGCAGAAGCAATGGGTCTGGTTTGTTTCCATAGCTCTGCAGTTGTCAAGAGGATTAGTCTTCACTCTTTGGTTATTAGAGAAAAGGCTTGAGCCAGTTCAGACTCAATGGTGGCCTAGATGAATTATTTCCTGTAAGAAGATCATATCTCTGAAGAATGAGAAGAAGAACATGTCCAGGAGGAAATCGTCCCAAGGTTACAGAAGTTGTGAGAAAATGGCCAAGTTTCACTAGGTTTGGAAATTGAGAGATGGCCATTAGTTATAAAGTTCAGCAGAACGAGTGCTGGCAGAAGGAGAGCAGGAACAAAATGATGTGACTTGAGGAAGAATGGGGGTGGAAATGTGATCTTTCTAGACGTTTAATATTAAGAGAAAGAAACGAGATGTGTCTAGAAAAGTGAAGTTGTTTCTATTGCTCTACTTTATATTGTCAATGAGAAGCACTGAACCATGTTTATAAACTGAGCAGAAAGAGATATTTGTGAATGAAGAAATAGGAAAGAGGGACTTGTAAAGGCATAGGATTAAGACTATAGTGTTGTAGCAGTTGGCCTTGAAGAGGTTGAGCCAAGATAATAGGGAAAGTACCAGTTTTGCATGCAGCATAGATAAATTTGTAGGTAATAGGAGTGAGAAATTAAGGATATTAATGGTCTCATCTTGCTAGTGTCAAAGTCTACATGGTAACATTACAGGATTGGTCATAGCTAGCCAAGATACACAAGGAGCACTACAGATAGTAAGTAGTCTATGTTGAAATCTGTTTAAGTCATTGAAGCAAAATTGGATGGTAAACTTTGAAGAAGAATGTTTACACTTATACATACACATGCACACTATAGTCAAGTGTTGGATTACAAAGGACCTGCAGCTTTTCCCTGAACTAAAATGCTGTTTATCTCTTGCAGTTATATTTTCAATTCTCTATTTGTGGTGGAATTAGAGAATGTTAGGGCTAAGTGGAGCAGTGGACAACTAACTTTTTTTAAAGAGTAGGCTGAGACCCAGATAGGGAAAGTGATGCTAGTCAATGACAGAACCAAGGCTCAGATCTGCGAATTTATTTCTGCAGTCTCTTGGTCTCTGAATTCCAACATCGTTGCTGCCAGTTTTGCCTGATTTCATTACCTAAAGTATCATTAAAATCCTCAATTTCAGGGGCGCCTGGGTGGCTCAGTGGGTTAAGCCTCTGCCTTTGGCTCAGGTCATGATCTACGGTCCTGGGGACGAGCCCTGCATTGGGCTCTCTGCTCAGCCACTCTGTCTCTCTTCCTCGCTCTCTGCCTACTTGTGATCTCTGTCAAATAAATGAATAAAATCTTAAAAAAAAAAAAAAAACCTCAGAATTTCCCCAAATTCAGCATGGACAACAGAAAGGTAGAGTAATTTAGCACAACACCAGTCATTTTTCCCTTAAGCTTCTGACATTGAAACCCACCAGGATTGAATAAGCATCTATATACAAAATTTCATATTACATCCCAAGTTTATACAGACTGTCACAAAATCTGTGTTTGTGTATAGTTTCTATTTATTATACTTTTTACTTTTATTATGGTGTTCTGTTTCTTTTTCCTATAAATATAAATACACAGGACAAATTATTCTGAGTTCCAGTGGGCATTTGTTGATTTGGTCTATGTTGGTCTATATTTTTCCCTATGCCCTTATATGTCCATATTTACATTACAGACTTCACAGTAACAAATATCTTTGATATCCTGTCTCTCTCATTATCCAGAATATGACAGCCTGTCTTTGGAGATAAAATTTAGTTTGCTTAAGTATGTGTTGATTTAGACAACTTATAGTTTCTAAAATGTTTTGAATTGTTTGAACAAGTGAAAAGTAATTTTATAAAGAGGAGCATATTTCTATATATGTCAAATTCTTCAGATGTGACTGAACTCTCAAACTTCACCATCCATGGGGAATACGTGTCTTGTACATTTAGAAACAGTGTTTTGGAACTGACAATTCTAACAGTGTTTCTAAATGCTAGAATGAACATCCGCGGTGAGAAGTGTTATTAGCTGATTACATGATGGTTGATAAACACGAAGTGAATGTTTGACATCAGCACTGTGCTAAGGGCTGAGCTATCTGTACCCAACTTTGGATTAGCTCTGCAAGCAGAGAAGAACAATAGTAATAGCACATAAGTCACATAAAAAATACACTAAAATGCCACCAGTAGTCAGAATATTACTGTATGAATTTGGATGTACCATGGGCAAAAACAAATCACATTCTTGAAAACATAGTAACTATATATTTTAACCTGCAATATGAACATTGGCTCTGTCCTCTTTATATTCAGCTTTATGACATCTTTAGTCAACTTTTTGCAGTGAAACCATTACAAAAAATCACACTCTGTGCTTACTAGCTTTAAATAATGGCAGCCCCTCATGAAGAGGAGAATTGGAAAGAACTGGAAAGCTGTTCAGTGCCTGCATAATTATTTTAAAAGAGTCTACATTGAGACCTAGAACTTAAAATCATTCTTCTACGGGAGGGATTTCATGTGTAAATTTGTTGTGGAGGAAATCCAAGACTCACTGACCACAATGACCCAGAGGGATTTTCAAATTTTGTCAAACTCTAGTCTGCCAGTGTTAACTGAGTGTCAACTCATCCTAGCAATGGTTTTAATTCTTTAGTTTTCTTGCTAAAAATCAGCCAATGAGGATATTGGAAGGATAGGTTTAAAACCCAACCTGGGAAATTTAAAGATGAGCTCCCACATGATAGACTGCCCAATCTATGTTAAGTAATATATGCCAAAACCTGAATTTTGTCTTAATAGCTGATAAATTGTCAACTAATCTTGAGAAACATTTAGGATATATTGGCTTTGATAATGTCGGTATTACCTTATATTAGGTGACTTATGTGTATACACATTTGAGTTTCATAAAAGAATATTATTTTATGCAGGCGAGGAAGGGAAACATTCAAAGACATGCATTTCAAGAAGGGTATGGCCTGCTTAGGAAACACTCATTTGTTCCTGTATTTAGACCAGGAATAAATTTTAGCCTCTTCAACAAGTTGTGCCATGTCCTCCATTACCTTCGCATGGCCTGCCCTTCCAGGCTTGTCCCTTGTCACCATCACTCACCACCCCATCCCACTTGCCTCATCAAACATGTTCCCAACTCACAAAGCTACTCACTTTTTTTTTTTTTTTTTGGAAGGCAGGGGGAGAGACAGAAGGAGACTCTTACGCAGTCTCCATGCTGAGACTCAGTCTCACAACCCTGAGATCATGACTTAAAGCAAAATCAAGAGTTGGTTACTGAACCAGCTGAGCCACCCAGGTGCCCCGAGAGCTACTCACTTTTGTCATCAGACCGTATCTCACTCTTTCACACCTAAGAGCCCCGGCTGAACTCTGTCCTGAGAACCCTTCCCCACCACCCTCAGGCAAGGATCCTTTCTGGGACCTAGCCTTGGGTGACTTCAGTGTCTTCTAGACTCTGCGTTTGTGCTATTTAATGTCTCTCAGCCTTTCTTGGCTTAACTCACACTTCTGTTCTACAGCAGGTCAGCCCCCAAGGTCTCCCGCAAGTGGTTGTCAACCTCCTTTAATCAGCAGTTGTGTGGCTCCCTAATCCCATGGCCCACCTTTTTTTATACAGACAGAACTCAGTTATCTACCACATAAGGGGGAGTAACCAAGGATGAGTCATTTACCAAACCAGCATTTAGTGAACACCTGCCGTGTGCCAGACACTGCGCAGGTACTGCAGATACAAAGTCATGTCGGGTACAGATTCTGCCACTAAGGAGCTTACAGCTTAGTAGCAGCAATGGGAATGCACACAGCGAAAATTCCGGGTGCTTAAGTGTAAGTGCAAATACATAGAAGTAACAGTGCATACTTTTACTGAGACGAAGAAGATAGAGACTTCTGCTTTATCTACAGTATCTGAATTTTCACATTGACACTAAATTTAGGTACAAACTGGATAATGAATAATTAATGGATTTTAAAAGATAAAAACATTTTTACACATTGTAAACCTCCCCATGCTGAGTCTACTAATAGCAGTGTTGTGCAAATGGGAGCGTGGGGACTGTCATGGAGTGTGTACAGAAGAAGCAGAGGACAAGGGATGCTTTCTGGGAAGGAAAGAGGCTGAATCCCTGAGTCATGCTGGGAACCTGCTTGAAGCCCAGAAGTATTTCAGGGTGAAAGGAGTGGAGAGCGGTTTACCCATGAGACACTTCATTTGTAGGTTTCTGGAGAAAGTGTCAGTGAAAAAGCTACTGAGGGAGTATTAACTGCCCCCCCATCAAGTTTTAGCATCCTAGATGGTAGAAACTTAGTCCTTGTAATTCATTCAATAAGCCGCCCACACAATGCCATATTTTAAAAAAGGTCTTTTTTAAAAAGTTCACAATGCCCCAACCGTGTCCAGTATTCAGAATTATAATAAAAGGACTAATGACGAATATGTAAAAATTAAAGAGAGAACTGTAAGCAACCTAGATTACTTCTCCTAGCTAAAATAAGCAAATGCAAATTCATTGCCACTCTATTGATAATTAGAAACCACACACCAACACAAAACAACTTAAAAATTCCACCCCATCAAATACAACGAAGCTGTTCAAAGTTGCCTTTTGAACAAAAAAAACTTTTATTAACCAGTCAGTTAAAAAACAAAACAACCAAAAAAAAAAAAAAGTGTATGCCTTTTTAAAGCAGGCCAAGCACAACTGCAAAACAAGAGGGTAAGAAAAAGCAGATAGTTTTGTAAAATACCATGATATGCCATCAGGGAGTTGTTGGAGGCATTTCGAAATATTGGTTTCAGGGGCGCCTGGGTGGCTCAGTGGGTTAAGCCTCTGTCTTTAGCTCAGGTCATGATCCCAGGGTCCTGGGGTCGAGCCCCCCATCGGGCTCTCAGCTCAGCCGGGAGCCTGCTTCCTCCTCTCTCTCTCTCTGCCTTCCTCTTTGCCTACTTGTGATCTCTGTCTGTCAAATAAATAAAATCTTAAAAAAAAAAAAAGAAAAAGAAAAAGAAACATTGGTGTCAAACTGGTGCTAGAGGCTTCTTATGTACTACACTGACAGACCTCAGAGAAGCTGCCCCTATTGGCTGGCATAATGGTGCGTGGTCCCTGAACTCTGGTAATGATTTATAGGAGCAGGTACTTATTTTTTAAAAGTATGTATCTATCTGATTGTATACTAGTGAAACAGTTTTTTCCATCTATGGTAGTACTGCATGTTTTTTAAATAAAATTTTTGCAGAAAAAACCAGGAGTTGAAGATTCTTGGTAAGGAAATTCGTAAAGTGATGGGTAAACGTGGCAAAATATGGAACAGTGGCCCCAAATGCTGAAGTTTGGGAAACACTGATCAGTGCTGTGTCTCCATCAGCATTCTGTAGTGTCCATCAGTATGCTTCTTTGCAAAGCTCAAAAAATCTTAGTTTGGGAAAAGTATCTCCACTCTGAGGTCCTTAGGCTGTGTGATATGCACAGTTGGGGCCCCATTTCCTACAAACGCCTTCAGTTCCAGTTGAACACTGGGTTTTTCAACAAAAGGAATGTCCTGTTTTTTACCGTGGTAACTCTTAGTCAAGGTAAACTTGAATTATATTTTCAAATATTCCTCCAGCAAAGCCATCTTACCAAAGAAGGAAACCAAGAACATAAGAGATACAGTCGTGCCCTTCCGTGTGAGCCTGGAAAAGTCTTACCAAATGCAGAGTTAGCCTTGACTTTGTGCTTTTCTCTACCTATGACATTAATCTAGCAGGAAATCAGGTTAGACCCACAGGAATACATCGCAAAACTTTCCTTCCCGCCCTCACCCAAACCACCATTACCTCACGTCTTCAGGTGCCTCCTCAGTGACCCACACTCTTTTACCCTCTCTATAGTTCTGCTCTCCCACCAGGAGCCAAAGGGATCTTTGGAAAACATGAATCAAATCGTGTCCTTCAAATGCTTAAAATCCTCCAGTGCTTCTCATCATTCATAGAAAATAACCCATATTTCTTAGCATGATTTCCAAAGGCTATTTCCTCTGCCTGGCCTATGTCTCTGAACTTGTCCCCATGCTTCGTCCTCCTTCCAGACACTTTGCCTGTGTTCCCTGCTTTCTATCTCTGGAATAGGCCAACTTGTTCTCTCTCTGGGCACTTTTGCACATTTATTTCTTCTGCTCAGAACAATCTCCCTCTATTTCGTGTGGTTGGTTTTTTTCTTATTCAGTTCTCAGGTCAAATGTTGTTTCCTCTAACATGCCTTCCCTGACCACCCCATTTAAATAGAAGATAAGTCAGTTTCTATTGCTTACTCTGTATATTTCCTAATAGCACTTATTAGTCTGTAGTAAGAGTGTACGTGTGTGTGTGTGTGTGTGTGTGTGTGTGTGTATTTGTAACCTGCTATCTCCCCTCCCCCTAGAATATAACCTCTACAAGGGCAGAGACCTTGAACCTCAGTCCAAGAGCAGTGTCTGATAAGGAGCAGGTGTCCTTTACTCAGTGTCTGCTATGTCTTTTTCTGATATGTCTTTTGTATATTTTTACTTCTAAACTAACCACGTTCCTTATGCACCTGTATTGTCCTAACAAGTAGCTGGGTTGTGTTGTGTTCTGGCAGTCTGAGTTGTGATGGGAGTTTAACACATTACACTTATTAAGATTACTGACATAGCAGATTATGTTTATCATCTTATTTTTATATTTAAGTCACTTCTTAATGTCTCTTTTTCTTTTTATCCTCTGGGGGTGAATTCCTGTTTTCCTTTGTTTTTATCATCCTACTTTTTTCTTATATTGATTTGGAAATCATACACCAACTTTTTATCATGCATACTTAACAAAATACAAAATTAGTCCACACTAAATTCTTTTCCCAAGCAATACAAAGAACATAGAACACTTAACACCCCTTACCCTCTCCCAATTTCTATGTATTTTCCATTTTATTTCTTAGTTATTAATCCCAGAGGTTATCTGTTAATTTAAATGTTCTATGCATTTAATACTTATTTCAAATGGACCCATAGATTTACCAGGTTCTTTTCTTACCATTCTTTTTCATATCTCAGACCTTCCTTTGGGGGTCTTTTACCTTCTTTCTGAAGTATGCCATTTAAGATATTCCTTTAATGATGGTCTACTGATTACATTCTTGTGTTGTCTGTCAGAAAATGTCTTGTTCTTGACAACCAGTTGTGTTAGGTATACAGTGGTAGGCTAACAGCTCACTGATGATGTTGTTCGACTGTCTTCTGGCTTCTCCTGGGAAAAGTCAGCCATGGGTCTCATTGACCTCTCTTTACCAGTGATCAGTCCTTTCTCTCTGGATACTTTTAAATTCTTGTTGTCTTTGTTGTTCTCTACAGTCTAGGTCTTGCTGTCCCTTTCTTTATGTTATCATTTTTGGTAGATGGTGTGCCTCCTATGGCTGCATGTTAATGTTTTCCATCACTTCTGGGAAATTATGTCTGTTAATGTGCCTCTTCCCTATTTTGTCTTCTCCTTGTGGAACTCTTACCAGATATATATTAGACCTTATTGTTCAGCCACATCTCGTACACACTACTTCATATTTTTCTATCTCCCTGATTCTGAGCTTCACTGTAGGGACTTTTTACAGACCTGGCTTCTAATTCCAACTTGGTGTCTAAATCTCTTCCATGTTTTTGCTGACGCTCATTCATGAATTTGGTAATTTCTGTTTAGGATGTCATATTTGGTTGGATTGAATGTGTGAGGATCTTGAGGAGTCAGATTTGCATGTGCTTTTCTCCAAAAAAGCTTTAGATTTGCTTCTTTTGGGGTACTAGGGTATGACTAACCTGGGACCACTTTCATATAATTTCTCAGCTGACAGCTTAGTTAATTGGAGAAGGTAAATTTCATTTCATACCTAGAAGGGGACAGCCCTGTGGTTGTAAATTCTTAAAGAGAATGATGGCTTTCTAAACTGTTATTTTTCTTATTTAAACCAGAGTAAAGGCAGATTTTCTTGGATTCCTTTTGCGAGAAAAGTGTATTGAGGGTATGAGCTTATTCAGCTCAGTCTTCTATCTAGGTTGTAGGTCTTTTGGGGGGTCACTACTTTAACTCTCCTACTTTTGACTCTAGAGATCCTCTAAAATATCACCATCACACTACATCCCCATGCCTCAGACTCCTAGTGTCAGCATTTACTTGAAGGGCAGTTTCAACCTGCAAGATTGGTTACATAGCATCTTTCACTCTTGGTTTTTTATTCATTATTTTTTGTTTGTTGAAAGGCTTTGCTTAAGGATTTCCCTTAATTTTCTATGAGCTCAACAATGCATTTAGATGTATATTTATTTTAATTTATCTAAGATCAGTTTGTATTTTTGTCATCACAATTTGGGGAATTGGTACTTTACTGGAAGAAGTCTAGAGTCTAATTGTTGACTGAATGAATTAATAAATGAATGGTTATTTTTTATAAATGGCTGAATTCAAATTAACCATTGGGTCCAATGCAGATTGGAACACACATTAAGCCAGATACGGTTTTATTTCACTCGGTCTGGATTACTTTTGACAAACCAACTTAAAATATTCCTTAGAAATATATGGAAAGCCACATACCATAGGAGTAAAGTGGGGGATGATGTCCATAATATGCTGAGAAAGGTTGAAATGGAAAATTCCCTCAACAAGAAACCACATAATAAAACGTTCTGGTTATATTTGTAGTTACAAGCTCTGGTTTATTACTCTGTCTAGAGATTCTTATAATGATTCATTGTTCTAGGAAGAAATAAAATAGGGTTCACAAAGGAGCTTTTATCAGATTATAATGTACCCTGCCATAAAGTGGGGAAGAAGGGCTTATCTGGCGATTTGTTGTCACTACCTACATGAGCTGTGGATCAGATACTAATTAGAATTTTTTCTGAACCTCTGGAATGCCCTTCAGATGGAATGCCTTGCCATGACCACACCCACAGAGTAGTACATGAGAAGGTTGTCTGATAGGTCCTCTAGGTACTAAAACAAATCAAAACCAGCCCTGTTCATTCTAACAAAAGCTGTCCTTCCATATGTTCTCCTTTTTACACCAAATGCTCTTCATTTTTTCTTCTTTCTGAAGACGAGAAATTCCGATACTTTCACAGAATTTTTATGTAACGTATCAGTTATGTAAGACTCTTGTTGCCATAGCACAGGTGTTGAGATTGGCCAAGGTAATGCCGTGACAATTTGAGTGAAGTCAGCTCACAGTTATATTACGGAAGAGCTATCTTTGCTATTGGAACCTACAAGGATCAAGGAAACCCCATTAGTTCCCTGGAATGAAGTACTAAGTTGGTCAACTTTCGAAAAACAGATGATGTGTTACTTGCCTGTATTTTTCTTCTTCTTTCTCTATGCCTTTCAGACTTTGTTTCTATGAATTAGAATTTCTGGGCATGGCACGCAGGCTGGCATGGCACACACAATACCCTTGGCTCCTAAGAGGTCATGAATTTGGATCATTTCCCAGATTATACATCTGCCCCTCTAGCTTGCATCTCGGAGCATATGGCTGTGGCAGAGGGGGCAGATTAGAAATCATCTCTGTAATGCTTCCAAAGTGTAAGAAGGAGGAAGTTCATTTCCATCTGGTCATAAAGTTGTTACCTGAGTGTTAAAAGGGCATGGGTAAAACTATGTTCTTGTGAATTGTTTTCAGTAAGTTAAAATGCAGTGAATGTCTTGCAGTCATAGAAGCCATCCTAAGTGCTATGTAGTAAGAATGCACAAGAACAATCCTCTCTTGTTAGGGAACTCACCTGTCATCTGAAATGACTACAGCAACACCTGGAAGGAAGGACAACTTGGAATGGCCCATTTATTGCTTTACATTGTATTGCTTTCTCAAGTGCTGACAAATAACTTTCCTTAAAAACTTGACTTCTTTATGCAGATACTTATTGGAGTAATCAATTCATTTCAGAGAATGTCATCCACTAGGGGTTCTTCTGAAATTGTAAAATGTAAGATTCTGGAAACTATAGAATGCTACCAAAAGGCACCATAAGGCTAAGTTGAGGCCTGGGGTTACCATGCAGCTGCTGCAAAGGAATGCTTTTGGGCCAGGGGCAATATCAAGAGCAAAAACAAGTGAAGAAAAAGGTGGAATGTTAGAGAAGATGTATCACTCCCTCTTCTTAGCTAATCTGTCACTTGCATTCGGAATTCATCCCCAACTATTTCTTTTTCCTTCTTCAATCAATTCATGGTTCTTTCTCTTCCATCTTCATATTCTCCATCATCATCAGCTTTTTCCTTGAATCCAAGGAGGAATAATCAAGGTAAAAAAGAAATGGTAAACGTGGAAACAGTGGGAGTATATGGAAGCAGAGATAACAGAGGAAGGGAGGTCTAAGGAGACTTTTTTCCCCTTGCTAAGGGGTTTCACTCTTTATCATTTAAGTAGCAGATAGAGGGGCCATGTTAAAAATAAATATCAGACCATGTCATTTTCCTTCTTCAAAGCCTTTAATGTGAAACAACTAGATATCCACATGCAAAACAGAAAAAAAAAAGAAAGAAAAGAACTTCAATCTATTATTTTACACTACATAAGTAATTCAGAATGGTTCATAGAGCTAAATGTAAGAGCTAAAACTAGAAAACTTCTAGAAAAAAATAGAAGACATTTTAGTGATAGTGGATTAAGCAGAACTTTTTCTAAGACACAAAAACCATGAAGTATAAAAGAAAAAAAAGCTGAATTAGACTTTATAAAAATGAAAAAAAGTCAGATTAGACTTTATCAAAATGAGATAGGTCTTCTGTTCAAAAGATGCTGTTGAGAAATGAAAATGCAAGCCACAACTTGGAAAATATTTGAAAAATATATATCCAACAAAAGGTCTGTATCGACCATATAAAATTTCTGAGCCCCAGGAACACCAGTGTTTAAACACAAGCAAAGGATCAGCTAGATTACTAAGTCATTTTAGATAAGCAGCAATGAGAGATTGAAAAAGATTGTTAGGGAGAATAGGATAGAATCAATAAAAGAATTATGAAAATGTTGCAGAGATGGGGTATATAGGACTTGAGAATTTCTTTTATTGTGCAACAAGAGATGGAGGTACCCAAAACCCTTCCTGACAAATAGCCAAATTATGAGCAAAGAAGCATTTGAAAATCTGAGTCTGGAACTTTAGAGAGAGGTCAAGGTTAACAATGTAGATTTAGAAGTCATCTGCATAGAGGTGATAGTTGAATCTTGGATTTGTTCACAAGATTGCACAGATTAAATTAAGTAATAATTCTTTAAAAGAGTTAGGAGCGATTAATTCATTTGGTTAACTAAAAGCCTAAGATGAAGGCAAAGGCAGTTACTAGAGTTAATGATCAATCTCATTTTTGCTATTATCATGTTCAGTGGCCTGAAATGACTAAGATTTTTCTCTGAAAATTAGCAGCTGTGTGGAAAGCAAAATTCCAAGCAGTTACAAATGTAAAACCAAGTTAAATCAATTTACATGTTTATATTCACAAAGGATCCTAACCACATAAATGAAATATTTGTTCAAGTTTTTAAATATTAGTGGGGTAAAAGTCATTCTTCAACGGAGTTTGTACTGATTTTGCCAATATAGCCCTGTATTTTCTTTGAAAATGCAATTATATACTTATATTATATAGTTGTCTGTTTTTTGATCAACTGACAACAGTCCACTTACACACATATGTCCACTTAGTAAAAATAAATTGGAATGAATAGTGATATATTCTTCCTAAAGTAGTTAGTGATGTAAGTTACAGCTTTTTCTGTTTTTTCCCGTTTTCATCTTCAGTGATGAAAGACAGATTTTCTTATTGTTTGGAAATATTTTTTATATACAAACATAAAAGATACAGATTTGCAAATAGTGACTTTATTATATCTATTATAAAATAGTAATTCATACTACACACATGTAAAATCATGTATCTTAGTTTGCCTTCTCTTAATGCTAGTGTTTTCTGGGTATTAATGCTAAGTTTTCACAAAAATTGCTCTAAGCTTTGCTGTCCTCAGAACAAGAAGGACAAAAATACAACAACCTTGGAACTGCACGGAGACAGCACCCATGGCTTACTCCAAGATAAATTAATATTTTATATTTTTTTAGTCTTAGACAAAGACTTCCATGAATGAGTATAACATGCCTACTTATATGTGGCCTTGGGGAAAATTGGGGTGGTACATGGAATAGATGCACTTTCAAGAATGAAAATCTAATAATCAGTCTCTAAATGTTAGTAACAATCTGGAATATTTGCTTTTGAAATTAATGTGAAGCGTTCTGCAGCTTTTTCTTCATTGAGCTTTGATGTGCTCATGTAAATATGGCTTTACCTTTCTGTCTACCAGTGGGATAATTTCTAATATGTGCAGATTAGGGTGAAATCTCAGTTGCTTTTTGATACATCATCTTCAATATTGCCACTGACATGTTGAGATTTCACTGAAGAGATATTCAATGCAGTAGAGTTATATAGATGTCACTTTTCATTGTTTTATTCTCAAGAAGGAGGGAAAAACTCTCTTCTAGGGAAACCTTGATAAGAGAAAGATTTTTATTTTTTAATTAATATTCAGTTATCTTTTTAACACTGGATGGTGACTAATTACAGTAGGTGCAAGTCACATGCTAATTATAGAAATTAAGAGATGGGGCGCCTGGGTGGCTCGATCATTAAGTGTCTGCCTTTGGCTCAGGTCATGATCCCAAGGTTCTGGGATCAAGCCCCACATGGGCTCCCTGCTCAGCAGGAAACCTGCTTCTCCCTCTCTCACTCCCCCTGCTTGTGTTCCTTCTCTCTCTGTTAAGTAAATAAATAAAATCTTTTAAAAAAAATTTATAAAAAGGAAGAAGAGAAAATTAAGAAATATTCAAGTCTTTGGATTTTCCAAAAGTGAATTCTACTAGATAGGTATTTTTGAAGGTAAACAGGCTATCAGCTAAATCTTCACACAGACTTTTGTCATTTGGGACTTTGCCAATGAAATAAAATGTAAATCTTGAGAGAAGGCCTTTTGATTTTTATTCCAAGTAACTCACACATCTTACAAGGCATCAATCAGAAGACTCATTAGAAACATCACACCAAAAAATTAAAATGTTTTTTATACTAAGATCATAGCACTATATTCTTGAAGGCTCATATCCGCATATTTGCCTTTTAGACTGCCATTTCAAGGAAGGAAAAGTAATTTTTGATTAAATCCCTATTGATTTACTATCTTGCAGACTCACCAAATAGAGTTTATCTAAGACTAAAATGCAGTTACCGCTAGAATAAATTTTGGCCGCTGAAATGGAATTTGGCAACTATTTAACTGGGCAAGAGAAGATTCACTGTATTTAGGACAAGATATAAGTGAACACTATTTTATCTCTTCCAAGATGCAGTGAAATTTTAAGGAGGGATAATAGGGAGATGGCAACCCAATATAATAATAAATGAAAATGAATTTAATTTCTTCACTCATAATTCCATTCAGTATTGTTGGTCAAAATATAATCGTTGGAGTCTTTATTGGTATCATAAGGAACTTGTTGCTTACTAGTTTCCCTGCAAGCACATTTGCCAACATCCCGCACTGGGAGAGAGGTAATACATGGGAGGTACTTGGTACTTAGCATAGCACCTAGAACACAGTTACTGCTCAATAATTGCTAGTGACCTCTGTCGTTTTTTTGCTATTTCCTGTCCCATCCTCTGTCTTCCTTCACCTTTCTCCCTTCACTCTAATTTCAAGAAGTATGATTTTGTACCTAGATTTTTGAACTGATTTTGTTCTTTTGGCGATAAAAGTATTCCTTTCAGTATCTTGCCCTATTTTAGTCATTATTGAGGAAAGAAGAGATGGGTGATGATGGAGCTCCCTTCGCAGACTTATCTCACATATAAGGTTTCTGGAGTCAGGCTGAAGGACTAGAAGTGATTTTCGATAAGACAGACCACTTTTCAGGCTTGTTGTTGAATTGCTCAAACAACAGAGCTAAAGTGGCTATTAAAAGCATTTTCAACAAAAAGAATCCCACTCTTAATCTTAATGACACTAAAGAAGAAGAAGAAAAGACGTTCTTCCCCCAAGATTTAGAATATCTACAGTAATTTTTCTAGAGTTTGGTTTTGGTTTTGTTTTTTTGGAGGGTTTTGGTTGTTGTTTTTTACTAAAATCCAAGCTAATCTAATTTACTTTGAACCTTTACTAATGCCTACATTGGCTTTTCAAAGGTGCTAATTTATTCTGAGTTCCCCCTTTTTCTTATTTTTTTTTAACAATTTCAGTAATATTTCTCCATGTCAGCCAACACTGATAACAGAACCCTTTAACATTTATATACTCATGCAAATTATGACATTAAGTAGTCATTCTTGAGTTTTTGCGATGTCTTGATAGTGCCTGAGATGCCATGAGGATGCAAAAAAGAAGACATAGGATTAGATAATTCTTCAGAGAAGGCAAAATTTATGCATATGGAACAATTAAGTGCAAGTGGTTTATAAATACTAAGCTCTGAAATAGAAAGTGCCAGATTGTATGACACGGACAACAAGGCAACAGGGCTTAGAGATGGTCAAGACCACATGGGCTATATTCATCAAGGAAGGATTTGGCCTGAGCTTTGAAGGATTGGTTGAATTTGGGTCATGGTAGATGAGAGCAAAGGCATAATCCAGGCAGCAGGGAAAGCAAGAGCAAGCTAGTAAGCAGAAATGTCATGCAAATGTCATAGCATGCCCAAATTTTAATGATTCTGCAGTCCTATGAGGTGACTTTGATTTCACTGTAATTGATACCCATAGCAAAAGATTCCCATTTAGTAGCTGGCTTCATTTAGAGAGAAGGAAGATTGAATAAATACCTTTAACAAATAACCACAGTAAATATGAAAAAGCCAAAATTTCAGTTGCTAGCTATTCTAAGCCTGTCCTTTAATCTGGGGCTTGGTTTTAAGAACACAGAACTCTTAGGGCATCGTAAAGAAGCTCAAACATTCAAGATAGCTAATCTAATCTCTAAACTAGAGGAGGGATGTTTTTTCTTAATACTGTAATAAAAAAAAGCTACCGTCATATTTTATATGGCATCAACTCTGTTATTAATCAAACTCTTTTAAGGCTACACTGCAGCCCTTCTCTCATCCCAGGGCCTTTAGTGAGTGAGCCCGAGTGAACATAACCATCATTCAACTCTTTGACTTTTCCAGTGAGAAAGAATGCTGACACCAAAATGTTTTAGAGTCAACTGCAAGAACTCATTAATACTGCGCCCAAGCAGGAACTGCTGATCATCAGGGATTTGATCACAAAGTAAATTAGAGGTTGTGCATCACTATGTCTTGCGACGAACATGCATTAGTAAAAGTAAATAAGCATGAAGACAGACTGATTAAGGTCTGCTTATATAATTGGTTCTTGAAAACACTTTATTCTAATATATTAGGGGGAAAATGAACATCAACTTGGAAATCACATTGAGTCTGTTATAACACTGAAGAGAACTGTTTGAGGTTTGTGGCGAAAGAGCCTCACAGAAGCCAGTATTGATTCACATCACTGATCAGCCCTCTTAAGCATCTGTACTTTTTGTAGGTGTTAAAAATGTAGTGGGAAAGTAAGAGAAAGAAAATTGAGTTTCAAGTACATAGAAACATTTTATTTGAAATGAGGTAGGAAGAACCTTGTACTCTAATGTCCCTGGTGTTATAAGGTAGTGATTTGCTGATTAAAAAAAAAAAAAAAAAAAAAAAGTCAAAATGTGAAAATACAGGTCTGTAAGTCATATTTTAACATTTTACTTCTGAGATCTATGACCAGTCCAAACGAAGTTAAAAAATAAAACAAGGCATGGTTTTGAGAAAAACAGGAGATGTTTGGCAAAAGAAAAGATCTCTTGACTCTTTGGGGAAAATTTTGAAGAGAGTGAAGTTTTTTAAAACCATGATGACGAGGACAAGTTGATGAAGACGAGGACATCATTTTAATGACCTCATTAATGACTCGTTTGTGGACTGGAATTTCTCAAAAGGAAGAAAACGTAACATTCTTGTGTAAAAGATACACTGAGGTATGAATTTCCAAGCAAGTGGTTCACCATATTAAAGTTAGTATAAATCACCCAGCTTCAAAAGATCTATGAGGTTGGAGGAGCAGATATTATTCCATTTTATAAATGAGGAAATTGAAATGTTAATTCAAATAGGAAGGGACAGAGTCTAGATTTGAAACTGAATCACTTTCCACTTTATTTTTGATGCATAAATCACTCAAAATTTATAGAACTTTTGCATTTGACTTCATATAAACAGGGTAGATAAATTCTTACCTAAACAGAAATTTATTTTATTATCATTTTCTCTTTCCTCAGAGTCAAGTTCTGAATAATTGAAGGTCTCTTGAAGGTTTTTAAATATCATTTAGAGTTTGGTAGTAAAAATTTGTTGGTATTTAATTCTGTGGAAATAATGGCAGCTTTTTATAAGTAAACAGACTTCTAATTTTTTTTCTAATTTCATCCCCCTCCCCCATTGGTAGTATAGTTCAGTCATGACAAAGGAAGCCAGGGGGGTTTCTCAGGTAAGGCTTCATGAGCAAGGAGAGAGAAAGCAATGTTGCCACCTTGTTAGGATTTCTAAGAACTTTTATGTTCAGGAATTTATATTCAGGAATTTCATTGATTTTTTTTAAAGTTCCCCCAGGGGCAATTGAGCTCCTGGGCCGCTGATTCTCAATAACCAAAGTCATACCTGACAAACAAAAATGTATTACCCTGTGACAAGGTATAATTAGTAATTTCCCTCTGAACTGGAATAGTCATTTTAGCTGTCAGAAATATTTTTTTCTAGTAAGAAAATTCACTTGCAAAAACAAATTAAGATCTGAAGGATACTTACCGAGTTCAGCAAGCAAGGGAATTGGATTCCTTGAAAGGAAGCTATATGCCTCTCCACTACTGGAATGTTCCAGAGACTAAATGTTTTCCAGGGATTTCTCCTGATACCCTCACCACTCTCCTAACTCACAAATGTCACAAACAGAGGAAATAATAACTGATAATTTTAAGGGACATCTTAAGACCCGTCAAACAATAATGTTTTAAGTACAGGACTAAATGAATTCATAATGCTATCTGTGTCAGTTAGGAATGCTATAGGCTACAAATAACAGGAAACTCTACTATTGGTAACATAAAGAAGTGGGGTTTATGTTTCTGACATAATGAGTAGTCTAATAAAGGCCCCTATTAGCAGAGAAGTGAACAAAAGAGAGAGTTCAGGGGGGATTAGGTTGGTCGTGTTTCTGATTCTCTTGGCTTCTCCCTCTTAATCACCTTGTGGCAGCTTTGGCTCTAAGGCCCACAGTGAAAACAGGAGGAGATAAAAAGAGGGAAAAGATCACCACCAGCCTTATCTATCTTACCAGTAAAACCCAAGGCCTTCCTTTGGAAGGCTCCAACCCCTTCCACACATAGCTCATTGCCCAGACTTGGCTCATCGCCAACCCTGACAGCAAAGGCTTAGAAGTATTTGATTTTCTAGCTTCCACCAAGGCAAGGAAGGAGAAGGTGCTTGGGAATGGGGTTGGGGTAAGCGACCAACAAGGACTGCCATGCCACAGAAAATAAATAAATTCTGCCAATAAAATAAACTTTACTATGTATCACATCACCCCATTGTAGTTGCAGCATTCACTGGGAGCTTACCCAGATCTAGAAAATGAATTCCCATATACCCAAAGACAAGCACAGAAAATTTATCCTCCCGAAGATTTCAGAACCTGGACTTTGTGCCAGGCGCAATCTCTGCAAAGTGACTCAGATTCATGCCTCAGCAAAATACCAGATTGCTTCCAGACAAGGATCTTCAGAGTCACTTGAAAATATATGAAACTCTAGGGTCAAGCATTTGCTGCAGAGTGTGCATGAAACCCTCATACTTTTGGAATACATACTTTGAGGAATCTCATGCATGAGCAAAAGACACTGAAAAGTAATAGTCACTGAATAATTGATTGTTCAACTTTTAATCATTGGCATATAAGTAAATATGCCAAGAACTTTATGTATATATTACAGCTATATTATTATTATTAACTTATATATAATAATGTGCACACACATAATTTTGATATTTGGAAGCAACTCACACATCCTTGCCATGGTTGCCTACTATTTCCTTAAGGGTCCCCCAAACGTACACCAGGAAGGAACGCTAGGTTGGAAGCCATCCAATGTTTCAGTGATACTCCCACATTGCATTTGAAAGAGAACATTGTATTGATGTTAATGAAACTTACTGTAGTGATTATTTTGCAATATATACAAATATCAAATTATTTCATTGTATACTTGAAACTAATATATGTTAATCATATCTCAATTTTTAAAAAAGAAAACATTAAAGTTATCTCATCATAAATTAGCCACATGTTAACAATGTATTAGCTCCTGTAATAAGATTAGTAAAAGATGCCGTATCATGTCTTACTCTCTGAATGAAGTTAAGAAGTTTGATTCTTGTAAATATTTGCTTAATTTGATTTCTCAGAATTCAGTACTGCCATATATATTTTACCACCTTGTCATCCAGTTCCTTAGATAGTCCTGTTTCAGATCATCTGTCCCCTCGTCCCCATAATTATTTTCCCCCATAATTATCTTTGTAATTTACAGGCCATGCTTGCCATAAATAAATAACACCAGTAGATGGTGTTAAAAATGGGTGGACCTTAGTATATTGTATATTAGAACCATTAAGTAGTTATGAATAGTTGGTTTATCAGTTATAGTGTGCTTGGCTGCAAGTCATAGATCATTGATGACAGTGGTTTCTCTGAAAAAGGTTCTTTTTCTCAGACTTCAGGATGGGCAGAAGCAGACAGGCTAGGGTTGGTATACACGCTCAAAGAAGTCATCTAAGCACCAGTCTTCTCCTGGCTTCTTTCTCCACTATCCATAGCAGTTGGAAGCAGTGTGGCTTCCAACCTCATGTTTGCAAGATGGCTGATGCCCCTTCCTGTGCCAGGCAGGAAGGAGGAGGATAGATAAAGGGCAAAAGGCGTAAGACATACCAGCTCATTCTGCCCCTTTTATCTGGAAAACAGTAGCTTTCCAGAAATTGACTTGAAATGCTTTGTTTTTATCCTATTTATTCCAGACCATTCCTGGTAACCCAGAGCTGTGAGAATATATGAGGAGATGAACATTTTTAAGTAGTACATTTATTCTCCAAACAAAATCAGGATTTTCTCTTTTTTTAAATTGTATTTATTGGGGCGCCTGGGTGGATCAGTGGGTTAAGCTTCTGCCTTCGGCTCAGGTCATGATCTTAGGGTCCTAGGATCGAGCCCCGCATCGGACTCTCTGGTCTGCAGGGAGCCTGCTTCTCCGTCTGTCTCTGCCTGCCTCTCTAACTACTTGTGATCTCTCTCTGTCAAATAAATAAATAAAATCTTAAAAAATATATAAAAAATAAAATTGTATTTATTTATTTATCTGTTTATTATTATATTTAAGTAATCTCTACCTCCAACATGGGGCTCGAACTCACGACACTGAGATCAAGAGCTGCATGCTCTTCTGACTGAGCCAACCAGGCACCCCAGGATTTTCTTGGAAGAAAGGGGGAAAAGATTAGCTGCACCTAAAACAGATGAGTGAAACAAATAAAAATTGCCCCCTTTACTATGTATTAGTTTTCCCCCCAAATTTAACTTAAAATGCCTGAAGCCATTGAAAATAGAACAGTTTTGCAATGCAGATACCAAAAATTATCTATTAACTAGTTCATTGCTCTCCGAACAGCAACTAACACATACATTCCAGGAATTTAATGAATATTAAATTAAATTGTGTTGATTGCTTCAATGATTTTCCTTAACCTAAATTTTCACTTTAACAGTTGCAACTAACTATTCATATATACAATCAACCCTCAATTACCAAAGGGTGAATTCTCTAAATTCCCATTATTGGAAAATCTGGCTTTCCATTTCTTCTGTGCATTGTCACCTAGTGGAAATTTTACTCCTTTGTTAATTAACTCTGCTTCTCGCTGTAGCAAAGCAAAGTTTGAGTGGAAGCATATGTTCGTTCCCTCCCTACACTCAGGTCAGCTTCTGTAAAGAGCCTCTTTCCCATGACCTCCTCTTCCTCCAGCAAAGGTATAAACCCACAAGCAGTTATCTAAAAAGAAGCAGCTGCTTTGGGGCCAATCTTGATCCTGGCTATGAATCAAGGTGAGAAATATTGAGTCAGAATATAAAATGCATTTGCCTAAGAATTTATCGACTGCTTCTAAATCAGGTATTCACTTTCTCGCTTGAAATGTTTAGGCTTACAGTTTGGAAGACACTAAGTTTGTTCATTCAGTCAAGCATATATTCGTTTGACAAACACCTGTTAAATTCCCACTCTGCGTTATATATCACCCTGAGCTCACAATGTGTATTGTCACATTGTATAGTGCAACCAAGCCAAATAATTGTCTGCATGTGTAGTTTGGGGAAAAAAAGGTTCCTTTCGTAAGTTACCTGTGTGTTTTATTTGTTGTTGTTAGGAACAAGTCCTCTAGGTTGTACAGCTCTCTGGCGGGATGGAAGGGAGTTAATGGTGTAGACCACATGTGAGTCACCTGAATGGTTCCCGGGGTGGGGGAGGAGGACAGAGCTCTCACCCCCAGCAATGTATGCAGTTACTCTGGTTGCTTAAATGCACATTTGAGAGCTCTCACCCCCAGCAATGTATGCAGTTACTCTGGTTGCTTAAATGCACATTTGAGAATCGGTTCCTGGTTTGTGTTATCCATACTGCTAGCTTAGATCATTCAGATTTGGACAAATAAAGGGTTCTTGTTTTGTTTTGTTTTAGCCATTTTCCCTCAATTAACATTGCCTTTAATTTCCGTGAATATTAAATTCTCTTAAGAGAATTGAGTATGTTCTCTATTCGTTTGCAAACAGACATGTCCACGTGCTTTGGCGACAGCACATTGGGATTATGATACACTATCAACCTCAGACTTAGAAAATGTGTAGGAGTATTGGTCAACTGATTTAATTCCCTGATACAGAGGAAGATATTCCATTCTTCAAGCCCTTTCGGAAACTTACATTGCAATTACTTTTAAGATTACTGAGAAAAATAACTAGCCGTCTTGCTCTCACTGGACTGATCTAGTGAGAATTTTTGCAGTATTTATTATTAAGCAAACATGTGGCATATCACATTGGTTTTCCTTTTTCTCCTTTTCCTATGTTCTTTAGTTTATATGATGTACTTTTATAGCAGTGACTTGCAAGCATTTCTACTTAACTTCTGTCTGAAATTAGGTAGGGATCTGTATCAGTATACCTCTGACTTTTCCATCACACCTTTTCTTAGGTACAGTATTTGTCTTTGATTAGTGCCAAATGCAAAATTTATCAGGACAACTTTTAAGTCCTCTTTAGAAATCATTATATCTACAGATGATCCGTAGCATTTGCTCTTGTTGGAAGCAGTTCCCGTCATTATCATTCCTTCCATCTTTATTATCCTTTATCATGGACCTGCATGTTATTTCAAAGAGCTTTTTATTTTAGTCTCCACTTGCTTCTAGATTTCAAACTGCTCATGTATCTTTTGCATATACATTTAAACATAGGAGAAAAAAAAATGTGAGTAATGTTTGCTAACTGTGGCATGCTCACGGCCTGTTTGAGGAGGAAGTGAATAAAAAAGTAATATAAAATCACAAATCAACCCCAAGGCCCCATGTTAAGCTGTTTTCAGTACCCTGTTGGAAAGGGAAAACTCTCTTGAGTTTCACAGATTAACAAAAACTTCCTTGTATTTACCATGCATCAAAAATACAATTAACAGTGTGTATGGGGAGAAGAAAGATAATGAAAAGAGAAATGAGTCTCTGAAAAGCACATTATAATGAGGCCATGAGACACAAGTTCATGTGTCTTATCTCAAAATATTTATTTAAGGGATCCAGCGATAAAAATCAGGAGCCATCGGCCTCTTTAGATTACCCTAAAGAGGTGATCATGGTTTCATAGTAGTATTTAAAAAAAGAAAATCTGGGGTTGTCATTGTTTTTAATCCTGAATTCTGTATTTTCTCCATTGAGAATAGCTATAGACAAAATGTTCTTGGAGAGAAAAAGTTCAGCGGGGACTTTTTCATATCAGTTTGGTTCAGGTACTAATGACATGTGCTCTTGCTGGGTGGGAGAGCGGGAGCAGAGGACACAGTCTCAGGTCGGTTGGCAATGTTGCATCATTTAGCCTGAGAAATCTGTTAAGAGACAGTCTTGACACAAGTAAGGGAAGCCGTTGCCCCCATTGAGGTGTTCTCTTCCTGAAAATGTGTCAAGGACACAATAAACCCCACGTAGCATACGTGAATTGCTGACTCGAGGAAGTCCTATTTGAAAGAGACAGAGGGCAGTGGAAATCAGTCTGGGAGAGTGTGGGGTGGCCTCTCTTTCCAGCCGCGCCATTCCTTCCTTTTGTGGTGAGCCAGCAGGATGTCTGGTGCTGGGAGAGCTTTGGCAAACAAGCTGGAGAGAAAATACACCTTCTGAAAAGGTAGTTAAATCTCAAAGACCTCCAGTTCTTTATTGTTTATACAGGATTTGTGGTATTTTCCTTTCTCTTTTCTTATTCATCCTTGTTCAAAGAAAGCACAAAAAGACCTGGTAGAAAAGGCTTTTTGAAAGAATTTAAAAGAAGACAAAGGAGTCCAGCAAAGCATTGCTGGGGAGGAGTTGAGGGAAGAAGAGGTTTGCCAGTAGGAGCAAGAGCAGGGCCTTAGCTGGGTGGGGGGCAGGGGAGGGGGTGGGCAGCACCTTCTAGCACAGGAATGGCTTGTCTTGGGTATACTGGGGGTATGCCTTCTGGGGCAGCAGGAGGATTCCAGACTGTGGCTTGAGGCAGTTATCAGTCAACATCTGCACGGCAACTTCTGCCTCTGAGCTCTTGGTAAAATCTCTGACAGGAGGAGACCAAAGGGCTCTGCGTATAGACAGCTTGCCGTCCTGGTGGGGACACCTGGGGATCGGCGGTTAGCCGCATGACCGTCACTGGCAGACAGCCCTAGGTTTGTCCTCATTCCACAGCTGGTTCAGTGTGTCATTCTGAGCCTCAGCCTCTTTAGCTGTAAACCATGGATCACCATAGTATCGGCCTCACAGGTGAAGAGTTTTAGACTTTAGGACAACCTCCATACTTACCACAGTTGAGTGGTCCCAGTCTTTGCTGCAACAGGGACACAATGAAAGAAGAACCCATGCTGTGAGCAATCCAGACGGGGCATCTTTGAGATCAGGGGCATCTTTGAGATCACAGTCGGGAAGATTTGATTAATTAGTCAAACAACAAGTCATTATTGAGAGTCCCCAGTGCCGGGCACTGATACAAAGGTGACCATGACTTGTTCTTGTCTTCAAAGGGCTTAGAGTTTATTAAGAAAAACAGATATATACACAGTGTACAGAGTGATGCATAATTCTGCAGCTGTATGGTGTTATGTAGGTCACTGAACCTGGAGACAGAGTCCTGGAGTTCAAATCCCAGCTCTGTTGCTTACTGGCTGTGTGACCTTGGACAAGATACTAACCTCTCTATGCCTCAGTTTACCCCTGTATAAGTGACAGTAATAAGAGCACCTCACTTCGGGAGTCGAGGTGAGGATTAATCTGTGCAAACTGAATCGTGCTTAAAATAATGATTCGCAGTCAGTAAATTCTAGTTCTGACATGGGAACAGAAATGAGGAACCTGACCACTGTCTTCTCCCTCCTTTCTTTTCTGACATAAAGGTGGTTGGGGAAGGCTTCCTGGTGGAAGTGGTGTCTAAGAAAGTGAGGTTGAGGAAGAGCTGGCTGGAGAGGAGAGAGGAAAATCCTGGAGGGGGTGTCGGGCACGTGCAAAGTCCCAAAGGAGGGAGCTGGCATACGGAAGTGAAACAACCAGTTCAAAATGGCTGCAAGTTGGACTACATGGGGAAGAGCAAAGACAGGAGAGGAAAGGCCAGGTGAGATGTATAAGAGAGGCAGATTATGAAGTGCTTTCCAAACCATCCTAAGGAGTTAGAACTTTCTTCCGCAAAGCAGTGGGGAGCCTGGCAGAGTAATTTGATCAAGTCATCAGAAATCTGGAAACAGATACTCAGAGGGAAAATGGGAATAAAGACAGCATTGAGCCAAGGGTTAAATCTTGGAGCAGGCCCGCGTATGGGGAAAAGGGGAAGAAAGGGCACCAGTAACGGAGCCTGACCTGGAACGGACATACCAGGAGAAGAACCAGGTAGCACCGGGCCTGGACGCCTGGCTGCAGCGGGAGGATAGGGTTTCATCCAGAAGGGGTTAAGGAGAGTATAGAGCGTTGCGGGGAGATCAAACACAATGAGGATGGAGCGACATTTATTGGTTCTGGCAATTAGGAGGTAATTGGTGACCTTGGAGCATGGGGGAAGCCCTGGAACCGGAAGCCAGATGGCAGAGGATGCGGGGACCAAGGGGAAAGTCGACTCCCCGAGGTGCGCCCAACTGGGCATGAAAAGAAGAGGAAACATAGAAGTTAGAAGACCGGCAGGGCCTGCTGAATAGGAGAGACCCAAGAGATGATTTCAGGGAAGAGAAGGAATCCGTGGGCTCTGATGGATGGAGAGAACCTGGATAACTGGCAGCCTCCGAAGGGAGAGGGGTTCGCTCTTTCCTGGACGTGAGACTCAGGAGGCAGGATGGATGCAGGACAAAGACTATGTTTGAGGTCGACAAAGGACAACGTGAGAGGATCCGTGTTTTATTTCCTGAGATGGCGGGCAATAGAAACGGGAGACTTGGTGTTACGGAAGGTTTTGTGTCAACTGCTGCTGGAGAGGCTTTGGGGACTTAATGACAAACGAATAAAACCACGGGGCGCCCCGGAGGCTGCGTGCAACTCTTTCACAATAAATTAATGAATTTAATTTCTCTGGAAACCCTCTGTCACTGTGAGAATGAAAAACGGTGGCTGCTTCATTCCTTAAGAAACTTAAGTACAAGTCTAATTCTGAACTTCAGGAGGTGATGGAACTTTTATTTATAAAAGTGTTCATTCTCCAACTCCCTTAACTTTTCCCCGAAATTCAACATTGCCTTTCAGAAGAACAGCCAGATAAGTGGTCTTGTTGCCAGTCCATTCTCTCCTTCCACCTTCAATACGAGCTACATGTCAGCATTCTTTACTTTCTCCAAATGTTTCACTTGGATTTCCCAACATAGCTTCTATTCTTGTGCTGGGACCATGTTTTTGACGTTCTCACCGTCACTAACGTTAGCTCACTCCATGGAGGACTTGTCCTATCCATCTCTTTCCTCTATCACAGTGTTTTCTTGTTAGAGTCTTCTGTATGTTCAGGGTTTATTTGTTTTGTTTTGTTTTTGTTCTTTTCAGATTTTTAAAAAATATGTACATTTGCCATAATTTCACAAGGCATCATTAAAACGCCTGATTGTCCAAAGGGAAAGCTAAATGGATGTCCATCCTTTGGCGAATTTCTTCTTAAATCACTGCTTTTATCTGGTTTTGAAGTTTAGACCTTAGAATGACCTCAGCCTAATTTTAGAGTCTTCTCCCAAAACCCTGAAAAGCTGCCTCTGAGTCCCTTCCCAGTACTCAGGACCTCTCAGAGGAGGAGGGCAGCCTTAAATGATTCAGCCAGTCCCATTTCAGTGAAAGGACATCACTTCCCTAAAACGAACCCCCATTTAGAGAGCGTTTCTCATTTTCTAATAGGGTCAAACCAGACCAAAGAGAAGCACCTTCTGGAAAGTACGTTCACCAGTGTTTCTGACCATAAAGCTGGGTTTCTGAAATCCAAGATTATTCCCAGCAGGGGAGCCTAAATACAGCCGAGGCTACCAAGAAAGAAGTATCCCTATTTAACCTGTGATGTCTATAAATCGTGATCACTTATTTTCATTCCAGAGTCATACTTAGTGCTGAACCATGAAAAGAAAAAATACATTTAAAATATTAAACCATAAGCTATTAGAGAAGGGTAAAAGAGTCCCTTTGTGTCAGGATTTCTTCTGTCAGAAGGGATAAATAGCAGTCGCCCTTCTCTGACATAAATAGCTTTCATATAATACCTTCCAGAGGGGGGAAAAATGGCTTTAGGACAAAACACAGTCACTATGCCTTTTCCCCATGCATGAACTTTGAACAGAAAAATAACATTAACAGATTATTAAACTATTTGTCACCAAAGAAAAGCAGATGGTATTTCTGTGCCTTGGATAATCTGTAGCAGAAAAAAAAAAAAAAATCATCAAAGAGGTAGTTTATGCTTGCCCTGCTTTCAAAATGCACTAATTTTTCTCTTCCCAATGTAATTAACAATTGTCCTTGGTTTTCTGACTTGTGATTTTGTTCCTTATTACAAATGGTTTCATTTTCATTCAAAAATCAAGATTGAATTTCAGAGTTCGGCATGAGAGAAAAGAACTATTGAAAAGGCACTGTTCTTTTCCCCTTTTCTTTTTTCCTGGAGGAAGGCTTTGGTTCTCAGAGGATATCAAATTCCCATGCCAGTTTTGTAAATAAGGATCAGAAAGTCTGTTGTCTTTTCAGGCTAGGCTGTTTGTCTTATTTGTGTGTTTGTAGTAAACTCATCTACAAGAACTTCCCTGATAAAGTAACACTTAGTTAATTACCCAAAGCCTTGACATGTTCTGTAATTGCCATTTGGCTAACAAACATTTGACACTTTTCTTGGGTAGAATTTGTTGAGACCCCAAGAAGCAAGCTTTTGATGGATAGGGAACAAACCAAATAAATACAGTATTTTATGTTCTTTTAATTCAGGGCCAAGTGGATTTGGATGGAGTGTTTATTTAGTTTGCTGGCTGTTTCAAGATGCTGTGGTGTATTGATTCCTTTTATTACTAGCAGCCGTTTAACCTGACCTCTTCCAGATCCAGTATTTTAAAAGCCATAAATTTTAACTTTACTTATGAGCAAAGGCTGAAATGCTGTGAAAGCCTTTTTATTAGTTGAGCTCCACCATTCTTGATGCTCTTGTGTCACCCATGGCAACAATATTTAGGGCTTCTTAAATTAGAGTGGCTGCTCTCCTGGTAGGGAGGGGCAAAGGCAGCTATAAAGTGAAGTCATAAACATTTCAGGGGTATAGGATTCCGTGATGCGATAGCAGACAGGTGCAGGAAAGGGTGGGGGGCAGGCCAAAGGAGAAAAAGGATTTGGGTTGATCATGTTAAATAAACATTTACTTTCGCATCTCAGATACTGAACACTATTTGAAAGAGAGGGACAGAGCACCAGGCACCCAAAGAGTAGGATGGGGCCAGAGACCATTCCAGAGACCAGTTCCACACAAGTCCGAATGTCCCAGGCACAGCCTTCCTCTCTAGATTTATGACAAACCGAGAAATCTACTTTTCTTCCTAAGCTGGGAAAATATATACTTCCGATCATCGACCAATTTGAATACCGTCCAGGGGAGAGTTTTTCTGGAATGTCAGTGCTTAACTTTTTAAAGGTACCATGACTGTCCCCTGAGGAGAGGGAACTGTTCTGGGTTGATCAGCAAATCAAAACCATTTCATCTTAAAATAGCCCAATAATGCACCTCCTGGCCAGGTGTATACACTTGAAAGGGCCTAATTTTCCATAAAAAGGAAGAGAAAGAAATATACACAAGTGTAGCCCTGAAATGTATCAGTGGGTGAAATTGCCTTGTATTCAGAGTTGAGGACAGAAGGAAACATTGTACTTGTGTGGCTTCCGGCCTTTTACTTATGCACATCTCACATCTGTAGCTTTGGTTTTCTTTGTAGAAAAGCAGAGAATTTCCCATCAGTTTTCTAATTATCAAGATGTTTGTTTAAACAAATTTTCTTTTCTCAACCTCTAGACCTCCTTTTATTTGATCATGCAGCAAAACTCTGATACAGCATTAGTGAGGTTATATAAGCAAAGAATTATCATTTCACCATAAGGAGAAAAAAAAATCCAAGCTATGAAGAGAAAAAACTCATACTGAAATAATTCAAATAAAAATGCCCACAGCCAAAGAAAAATTTTGAATGAGGAGATTCCACTCCCTGCCTTTATATTTCTTTGCAGAGGAATTTAATCCAGAATGGTACATGTTTGGACTTGGTTTGTTAGTTCACCTTATTAATCTTTTTCTTCATCTCTTGATGATAGCCTACTGAAGAATCCTTGTACTATCTGTGGCCAGAGACTCTGTCCCAGCATTTCAAATGACACTTCGAACATAAACCTTAATATTTGTCTCCTCTTTGAATATTGCAATGACATAAATAACAAACACGAGACATATTTAAATTTCTTGCTATTAAAAGTAAGTTGCTTCCCTAAATCGTGATTCTTAAATTGTTAAAACAGAAGAAACTTTCCAAATAATTTGAAAAAAAAAATCAATGTTAAAACAACATCAGAATATTACCACCTTAATTGACTACAGTCCATTGGTTCCACTCTGCCTGAATCATTGTTTGGTCTTCACTTAAAATCAAAGCTTTCGGAGGGTGTGAGTCCTTATACTACTGTAGATGAAGACTTCCGTCCTAGCATTTTTTAAAAAAGAGTTTATTTATTTATTTATCTGACAGAGAGTAGGCAGAGCAGCAGGGAGAGGGAGAAGTAGACTCCCTACTGAGCAGGGAGCCCACTGTGGGGCCAGGACTCAGGGATCATGACCTGAGCAGAAGACAGACACTTAATGACTGAGCCACCCAGGCACCCTTCTCCTAGCGTTTTAAGAAGCCAAGTACTCTTGTTAATTCTGTTACCTAAATTCACTTCAATTCACTAAACAGCAGCAAAATGTTTAAATGTTAACAGTATTTTTTTTTCTACAACCATATTTGAAACAAGTTGAAACTACACACTTTCATTAACCAAAATATCATTTGATCAATGTTCTATATCCTGCCCCTTTTTAGTAACCATGCTTTTTAAAAGAACCAATTTTTAAAAAGACATTTTAATTTGAGTAAAATAAACATAACATAAAACTTACCATTTTAACTCTCTTTAAGGGCGTGGTTCGGTAATGTTAAGTATACTGACACTATTGTGCATGTAACTTTCAAAGCACTAGATATCCCAATAAATTTCCCCCCTTCCCTGCAGTAAGAAAGCCACCTCTACAGCCAGAGCAGCTGTGGCAGATTTGATGATCTTGGGCACAATATTCCCCTCTCTACTCCCCAAAAAGGGAAAGTAGTTGTTACCTTGGGGAAGTTGCTCAGATTCCTAGAAAAACTTTCTGCCGGGTTGGCTGTCATGGTGTGAATTAAAAGGTTATGTCAGAGGTTAAACTATGCAATTAAATCAAGAAAGCAGATTATTTGAGTAGCTGACATTAACTTTTGGAAAGAGACAGGATTAGCTGTACTTAGTCACATATAAATCGCATGAAATGAACTATGGGGAAAAAATTATTTCACCAGGTACTTCCCTTGAAAGAAAATCGTTCCATCTTGCACCTCTAATTTTTCATCTTAATTCTGTTACTTCACGAGGCTCATTATCCTTTTCCAGATTTGCACACAGTGACTGATGCATTGTGACAGGTTGTTTTTGTTTTTCTGCTTTAAAAAATATTCCCTCTCTCCCTAAATAATTATCTGCAAATTAACCTTTTCTCTTACTGGAATATTTGTGGAGATCGAATACAGAAAATAGAAACGTGTAAGTGAGCCTCTTTAGATAGGAGATAAATTCTTCAAGGCCACCAGGGTATCATTTAGTAACTGCTTGGTGCAGTCTGCTTGCGGGACCCTCTTTTGACCTGAAAAAGTTAATGCTCTATTGAAAGTGTATGGATTGTCCCCAGCTTTTCTCCCTTGGAATGCTCTGACCCATTAATAGCAGTAATAATAATAATAATAGAAAACAATCCCACTTTGCCTCCATTACTCTGGAACTGTTAATGGTATCCTAATGTTTTTTATTCTCTAAGTGTAACTGAAAGCTGACAATCTCCTCAGCTAAAATTTCAAATGTAGTGTGTTTTTTTCATTGCTGTTTTTACATGCCATGCAGGATGCTGAGTAAGGAATAAAGCAGAGGTTTATAATTGGTCTTTTAAATCATCATAAACATTTATTTTTCCCCCCATGGCTATATCTAGTGCCAATAACTCAGCCATAAGATGATGAGAAAAAGTATTTAATGATACATCACAGCTCCTTTCTAAATTCTTACCCAGAACAAGGCAGGGAGAATAACACATGACATTTGGTTTGCTCAAAAGTTGATATTAAAAGAAGAACAAGGGGCTCCTGGGTGGCTCAGTGGGTTAAGCCTCTGCCTTCGGCTCAGGTCATGATCTCAGGGTCCTGGGATCGAGCCCAGCATCAGGCTCTCTGCTCAGCAGGGAGCCTGCTTCCCCTTTTCCCTCTGCCTGCCTCTGCCTACTTGTGGTCTCTCTGTCAAATAAATAAATAAAATCTTTAAAAGAAGAGCAAAAGTAGCTTTTTTTTTTTTTTTTTTTTTTTTTTTGGTGGGGCAGCATCAGCAGTGCACCCAATAGCCCTCTCTTTATTGATATAGATTTTTTTTTTTAGAAAAGCCGTACATTTTTGTGTTTTTATTATAATTAACTACCAAAAGTAAAATAGGGCTCTACAATCTTTGGGGCAGAACCAGGGCTTCTGATCAGGGAGGGTGACTTCTATAAAAGATGATTAATGATGATAACCCTTTCTTGGGCTATCCAGACATTACAAGCATTTGGTGTGGAGCCTGTCACATAGTAAGTTCTAAATAAAGATCAGCTTTGTTGTTACTGTTGTTGAGGCAAAACAAAAGAATCCATTCCAGTTTTGGGTCTTAAGGTCACACGCCTGTGGGCCAAATGAGTCCCACCTAGTGCATGGTACAAACAGAAACCCCTGCCTTGGTTATCGTCCCCAGAAATAAGCACGTGTATTTGAGTGAAGATGTTTGGACACAGTCGCAGACTTCAGAGGTCTCATACTGCTGGTGGTATCAATCACGCACCTGCTGATCTGGCTTCAAGTGTGGTCTTCGCTTTTTTCCATCTTCTCTGTCCATCTTCACCTCTGCATGCCTCCCGCCCCAAGTGAACACTCCGTAGCAGACAGATTGCGTTTGCCACCACTCATCAGACTTCTGCTCTCCCCTCCTTCCCAGTCCGTCCCTAGGACCATCTCTCAGTCTGTCCAGAGGTCCGTTTCAGCTCTGGGTCTCCTTTTTTTCCCCTGACTCCTATCCCCCACTCTACATTTTGCCATATTCCACCTTTTTTGGGGATGTTTTTGAATTCTGCATTTTGACCCTCCATAAGTATGTGTTCACAGACAGATACCTCTCTGTATCTTCTTGTGATCACTTAAATCCAATGTCTGTAACAGATGTGGAGGAGAACACCCCCCCTTTTTTTTTACTAGCAGCAACATGACACACACACACATATAGTATGTTGGAGCTCTATGGCTTCCTCATTCATGGGTAATTTCAATTGATCACAACAAAAATTCACGAGATTGGCATTACTGGTAATTTAGATACGTCATTTAACTTATTATCAGGGCCTTAATTTCTTCAGCTATAAAATGGGGATATTGATAGCATATACTTCATATAATTAAATGAGTACAGACACCCACACACTCGGAATGTAGCAGATACAGGTGGCTGCTGCTGCTGTTTTCATCATCATCAATATCATGTTTTTTTCACTCTCCCACTGTTACTGATGAAAAAACTGATGCCCAGAAAAGTTAAATGACTTGCCTAGACCTCAGGTCTTTCAATGCTAAGTCCACATCAAAGATGTTTCTTGCAGCGGCGCCTAGGTATCTCACTTGGTTAAGCCTCTGACTCTCCATTTTGGCTCAGGTCATGATCTCTGGGTCGTGAAATCAAGCCTCATGTCAGGCTCTGTGCTGGGCGTGGAGCCTGCTTAAGATTCTCTTTCTCCTTCTCACCCTGCCACCCTGTCCTATTTTCTCTCTCTCTCTCTCCCTCCCTCTCTAAAAAAAAAAAAAAAAAAAAAAAATTGAGGGGATTCACATTTATTTAGAAATGTCATTAAAGAGAAGCTTGACAGGAACATAGTCATACAGTGCAAACCCTCCTGGAGAAATAGACACCGCCCCCTGTGCCGCAGCTCCACTGCCTCCCGCATGTGCGGCCTCTGTTGAGTAGCCATGGGAATGCAATGGGAAGAACAGTGCCTTACGAGAGATGTTAGGTTTACCCATAACTTTAAAATCCAAAGCAATGTATTTAATTAGTGCAATTGTAGGTAGGTTGTTTGAACCCTTGGTTAACCATAACAAGAATTCATTTTATTGTTTTCAGAAGCCATTCTATTTTTCCAAAGTGTATAGCAATTAGTTATATGTCTACCGTTATTAGAAATGATCTGGCAAATGGTCCCATCTTCACCGAGAAGTCAGGGGCCAAGGTGAGAAGATCAGTTTGATACAATCGTCTCTGTTGGGGAATTTATCTCTCATAAAACCCAACCAGTAACATGACAACATGCCCGCTTATAGACTAATATCAGAACTTGTTCTCACCGCTCTGATCAGATCTGTATCTATGATCTCTTCACCATTATAACTGAGGAACAACCTTCCCTGTTGCTCAAGTATCTGTCTGACCTGAGGGGAAGCAACTGGTGGTTGGCATATAGAAGAAGTATTAGAGAATAGGGTACTAAGCCAACTCTTTAGGTGACAATTGAAAATACCAATTTCAAACTGGCTTTTGCAAAAGAAATAGTTTGTTGAATCGGGCAACTGAAAAGTTCAGAGGAGCATCTACGTAAAGAGAAGGCTGGATCTAGGGTGTCAGTGTCAACAGCGCTCTTTCTCCCAGTTCTGGTCCCTCTCATTGGACTTTATTTTTATGGAAAAGCAAGATGGCCCTCAGCAGCTCCAGGCTTACCCTCCCAGTAACCCTAGTAGAAAATAAGATGGCTTTTTCTGGGTCACTCTACCAGGGTTAGTTCTAATTAGCCCTGTGTAGACCAACAACTTATCCCCAAACCAACCAAGGGGATGCAATTGACTGACCAGTTATGCCTGGGTCTTAGGCACACTTGTAGGTGAAGTAGGGGACGCATAGTAACTCCCCCCACCGTCCCCCCCCCCAAAAAAAGATGCCCATTCCAACTGGAATGGCGAATGCTAGGTAGGAAAAAAAAAAAAAATGAAAGTCAATACCAGGGGTAGATGAAAAGGGCAAGTCAAGATAGCCGGCAAGTTGTGATGTTCTTTCCTTTCCTCTAGGAGCTTCCCTGAGATGGAATGCAGCAGCATCTCCATGTTCTCTGAAATTTCACTACAGTCTGGCAAGAATTTCGGTACAAGAAAGATTGATCATAGACTTCCCCAAGTGGGAGTTATTAATGGAAACGCCACCTTCTTGTAACCTTGTTTCCTGCTGGCAGGGGCTCCTCGGGCTGAGTTATAGGGAAATTCCAGCATCTTGTCAGATTTCACAACAACATTAAGCGGGACCTCCTTTTCATATTTGCCACCTCATTTATTTTGTGTGCCCCCATGTTATTAGTTTTACTGCCCATTAATCATTATGTATTACACAATGTAATAAAGTGCGCTTTAGAGGAGATAGCATCGGGTCTGGCTGTGGCAGTCACAGCCTCGCCATGCCGGGAGGAAGCTTGTGGGTGGCAGGCAGTGCCCCTGTCCTATCCATTCACAGAGACACTTCCCGGAGCACCTCTTTCTTCTCAGGTAGACTAGCCCACGTTTCTTCTGCCTTTCCCAGTTGGTCAGAGAAATGTCTAAGGCAAGTAGCTCCACTCGCCGTAAGGAAAGACGACTAACCACACTAAAAATGTTTTAGAAGAAATTGCTTCACAAAAGCCTGAAATCGGAATTGTTAACAGGAAGAAAGTGAAGACCACGATATTTTATTTGCAGTGAGTTCCATTACCATATAATAGAGCAGTCTTCTGCTCCTTAATTTATCCTATGTATTTCTTCTATGTTCTCTTTTCTCAAAATACCAATATTATTAAGCCCTTCTGCTGGTGAAAAACTTGTAAAGGAGTCCCATTGCCCTCCTGCTGCAGTCTCACATTTTCAGCCAGAGTTCAAGGTCCTTCATATCTTCCTTTACCCCGACTTCTTTCTCACCAATCCCCAATATAGTCCCTTTCCCTTACCAGTCACTCCATCCATCCTATATCCCCACCACCAAAGAGACATATCAGGTTTTTCCTCAAGTATTTGCTCCTTTGTGGATGACCTGCTCACCTCCTACTTTGCCTGCCTGTCTGATTCATCCTCAAGGATGAGTCTTGCTTTGTTCATGTAGCATTAGCTAGTGACCGAGGATCAGGGTGTTTTGTCCTCTTTGTATTTTCATATGTCCACACCGCTCCAGCCCGGAACTATGCCATATGTCAACGTCCTTGGTTCTGTAGTGTTCAGTATTATCTGTTGCCTCATGACCCCAAAGGTCTATGGCACTGTCTAGTTTGCCATTTTGTTGATGGTGTAACGTGTCGGTCTGAGGGAGAAGAGTCACACGGCTCTTTCCTTGGCCCAGGCATGGGCATTCCCATCGAGTGATTTTAGCATTTGGTTTCTGTATGGAAAATACCTCTGTAAGAAGCAAGGTTTTGGGGCTATTGGAAGAAGTGAAGGGTATAGAAGATAATTTGAAAAGTGATGAAAAGTCTTAAACAATACAAAAATAATTCATTTTGAATCAAGAGTGAAAAGTCAAAGCTAGTGATGCCACAGGCCCCTGGTATATGGCTATGGAACAGAAATCCTCTTGGCATTCTGCTGGTTGTAAAGAAATCCTCCTAATGAGTGTAAACATTGCTCATAAAAGAAGACATATGGCACAAACTAATGTTTACTGAATACTTATATGTGCCAGGCATCATGTTTGGGCTCTGCCCAGAGAGTCCCCCTAACTACCCGGTAAAGAAGGTGCAGTCATTATCTCTGGTTTACAAATTTTACAAATTTGTCATTGTAACAAACTGTAAAATGTATAACAAATTTACAAATTACAAAATTTACAAATGAGGAAATTGAGTCACAGAGGGATTGAGAGCATCAAAGGTGACATAATTAGTGTAGATTGGAACTGGAAAATGAACCTAAGTGGTCTGATGCCAGACTGGTGCTTGTTAGAGCATTGCTCTAAAGATTAAATTATTACTGGATGCCGAAGAAGCAGCTAATTAGTGGAGTGAAGAGATAACATGGTACCCATTGGACATACCACTTCTGCGGAACCCAGAAGTCAAACGTTTTTATTTTCTAGAGTTTGGGGATCTGTATATATCCTCAGATGGATCCCTCACAAATGGGAAGGGACTTCTATTCATTATCTAGTGTTATCACTTCATGTGTGTCTATCTTTGCTCAGCACACAGATGATAACATCTTGGAGGAAAGTAGGTACCTTATCTTGTATTTCTGAGGCTTCAAAAACAGTGGGAGGAGCTTAATTCCTGGGTTGTTGAGGTAAAGAAAGCCTTGTAGAGCATCCCAGTGGCTTTGCCAAGTCAGAAGGCCAACATTTCTTTGTCTGAAAACTCAGGGAATTTTAAAAAGAATGGGAAGAGAATTGAGTTGAGTGGTTGTTCTGAGACTTACATGAGATAAGAACCATCAAGAATGGTTCTCAAGTCATCAGGGAAAGGGAAATCATAAAATATTGAGAATTGTCCAAATTCACATTAAAGTACGGAATTCAAAATATCTGCAACAGACAGCTATTTCTTCAGTCAAGCATCAGCTGAAGTGATAGGCTTGGGTTTAAACATGGGACATAGAAATCTTGAAACTCAAGAATGACTCTCCCTCATGACATAAGCAGCTCATGACATAAGCAACAAGTAGAGACCATCACCTCATACCTGTTACAATGGGTGTTAGCCAAAAGACAAGAGGTGGGATGTGGGAAAAAGGGAACCCTCGTGCACTGTTGGTGGGAATGTAAATTGGCACAGCTACTATGGAAAGCAATATAGAGGTTCTTCAAAAAATGAAAAATAGAGCTACTGTGTGGCCTAGCAATCTCTCTTATGGGTATCTACCTGAAGGAAATGAAATCGCTATTTTGAAGAGGTATCTGCACTCCTGTTTTCATTGCCACATTATTCACAATGGCCAACTCATGGAAACAACCCAAATGACCATCAGTAAATAAAGAGATAAAGAAAATACAGCATGAATATACAAGGGAATATTACCCAGCCATAAAAAAGATGGAAATCCTGCCATTTTCAACAGCATGGATGGATCTTGAGGGCATTATGCTAAGTTAACATAAGTGAGAGAAAGGCAAATATTATATGATCTCACTTATATGTGGAATCATAAAAAGCTAAATTCATAGAAATAGCAGAATGGTGGTTGCCAGGACCCCAGGGATGGGGGAAATAGGGAACATTAGTCAAAGGACCCAACTTCCAATTATAAGGTAATTAAGTTCTGGGAATCTAAATGCAACATGGAAACTATAGTTAACAATTCTGTATTGTATAGTTGAAAGTTGCTAAGAGAGTGGATCTTAAATTTTCTTACCACACACACCAGAAAATGGTCATTATGTGAGGTGATAACCTTCTTGTGATAATCAGTTGACAATATATATATGTATATCAGGTCATCATTTATACCCCTTAAACTTTCACAATGTTATGTATCAATTATATCTCAATTAAAAAATGATACGGTGTTTACCCACAGTGAAAAGTAAAAGTGTAGACTCACAGGAAACAGTTCATTTCTCCAAACTCTGGCCTTGTCTGAGAAGCATTCATTCTAGAGTCTACCCTCACTGAGATGGATAGTGAGTGAAATAACTCCCATTACGTAAGTTATTTTGTCTTGTCCTCCCACCTTCCTTCATTTGAGCTCTCTCTGGATGTGAATGTACAAGTGAATTTGGGTAAAATCATTGGTGTATGATATGATCTCACGTTGTATAGGAAAGAACTTCGGAAATTATAAGGCAACAAGGAAGTGTTTGTTACTATTATACTTATCCTCTGTTACCTTTATGACCAAGCACCATTCTGAGCCATAAAACAACTCAGTAGACACTCATTGATAGATGACTTAATTCTGGCTTGACACTTTAACATTAGATTGAAATCTTACTTAAAATATATCCATAGAGAGATTGTTATTCATATCCACACCAAACTGAAAAACACCCTTTCTATCAGGTCTATAAATAACTCAGTCACTGAGAATTTGAAGTGGGTCTTTTTTTTTTTTTTTTTTTTTGAGTACAGTCAGCTATCAAAAGGGGAGAAAATAGTAAAGCAAAAGTGCAAAAATAATGTTTGACCCTAAAAAATACAGGTACTCAATTTACATAACATCATGTAAAAACATCTTTCTAAGTCTCCATCCAAGAAATCAATCAGTTTGACCTTTTAGTTAAGCTAATGGTTTTAAAGAGACTTAATAGAATTCTTTATGTTGTACTTTATTTTGAGAGTACTGTAGTAGATAACCACATAGAGCAGAAGCCACTCAACAATCAAAAGCAGAAGAAAGATGTGCTGTGGAAGCAAGCCATACAAAGAGTAAATGGTAAAAGGAAAGGGTGGGGCGGTGAGTGGAATCACAGACGCAATTTGTGTTCAGAGTGAAAGCCTGTTCCCAAGGTACAAAAGAAGGAGCTGGAAGACAAATAAGGGTGTTCTTGCAGTGGTTAAAAACAAGACTGAAGTTGTGCTCAAAGGAGGTAGAAATGGCAGAAAAGGTTAATATTACAAGAAGAGAAGTTAAGCAAAAGGAATGACTAGTATAAAAAGGTGAAACACAGAGAAGATGAATGAATAGCGATGGTTAGGACAGAAATTATTAAGCCTTTGAAAGTGACACCAAAGAACCCAAGGGCTGTACTAACAAAGAAGACTCTGAGCGCTTTGAGGAAGTGAAGCAACTCGGAGGTGCGTTTCTCCCAATAAAATTTGGTTCCCCCTCCCCGTCCTGGAGAAAAGGGGCATCCATGTGCTGTAACCACCCTTCACCTTCACCTTCATTTATCCCTACAACAAATATTTGTGTAGGACTTCCCTGTGCTGAAGAGACCAAGTCAACAGGACTAAGAAAGTGATGGGTGGCATTTATCAACCCTATTGATCCTGTTTCACAGGTGGAAAAGCTTGCTACTTTAGACAGTTTATTGGACTCTCAAATAAGCCTTTTATTCCCCCTCAACTAAATAATAAAATTAGTTTTGATTTGTTTTGTTTCCTTTACTTAACCATATTCCCTTTTAGAGACAATGCTATTTATCCAATTTTTAAATTAATTATTATTTTGAATGCCAGTTGTGAGTTATTGTTGTTGTTGTTGTTTTAGTTAGGTAAGAGTTTTCCTAATTAGCTAGATAAGAGGGAATGCAAGAGATCACAACAAACAGCTCTTGGGAATGGGTTTGTCTGAGTTCTTTAGTCGTCTCAGTGGAATCTACCCAGAGATATGGTTATATATAGATATTTTTAAATAATTTACCCATTAAATTGAACCAGACTCCAGTCCCTTATCCACAAAAGAGATACTAAATGGAAAAAGGTGTCATAAGAATGTTTTTGCTGCAGTAAATTCACTGTTCTTTACGTTGTTGCCCATCATTTGAGTCCAGGAAAGGATCCAAAACCAGGCATAAGATTTCAACTTTCAGTTTGTAAGAGAATGAACTTCCAGTAACAATGAGCTAGTGTAACAGCACGTGGCAAAGATTTGAAGACTTCAGGTGGGCCATGCCCACACTCATCATCAAAGCAATGTGTTTTATTTGTTCACCTAATCTTCCCATATTTTCTCTAGATATTTTCATTTTAAAATAGACAATGTTTGGAGACAGAGTAGGAGAGATTATGCAAATGTATGAATCTTAATGAGAAGTTCATTATTGAACATTTGACATGAATTTCAAGAAATGATGAAAGACCCTGGGATTTACGAGACTTAAAAGAAAAATCTCTGCTCCTGGAGAACTTGGAAATTGCCAGTAAAAGAACTGAGACCCAAATGACAGCAGATAATGTATAAACCAGATTACATTATGCCCTATGGTAATGAATAGGGAACGGGACCCAGTGATAAGCTTGGAATGATGATCAATATTTGGAATACTGAGATAGGCAGAAGGTAATTAGGCCCATTATGGACATAGTTAGCACAGATAACATAATTTGGGAGATTATACATTTGGATATTATGGGGAACTTTTTTTCCTAGGCTAATGGATTTGCAATGATATCTATTCAAGCACATAAGACATTTTGCCTCTAGGGAAACTACTAAAAAAATCAAATATACAAAATTTTCAGTTAAGTGTAATTTAAAATAAAAATACAAAGCGGGATATATTGGAGAATAAAGTGGTGTTGTGACTTCCTACTTGGAATTTATAATAGTTTTTCATTCAAAGAGTTTTAAGGCTATTAATTTCACATCACAACTCCCCATGAAGCAAGTAAAGCATTTCTATTGTATTTGCCCAAGTTCATTGCTCATAATACAGCAATGCCAAATTGATAATGAAAGCAAGCTATCTTGCCGAATTCCCGGTCTTCTTAAGTTTCATGCTGTGACCCCTGAATAGCATTGCAATCATTCTCATCCCCAATTTACTAGTGGGCACAATTCCTCTATTTTAGAGGGAGGAACACTAACTTAATTAATTTTCACTAAGTGCCTTGAGGGCCATTGATGTTATTGAAATTTGCAAATTAATACATTATTTATTCTTAATTTATCATAAGTATTTATTAATTATAAAGCTCTAGCTGGGAGAAAAACTTGCCACATATACAAAAGTGAATACCTTCCCCAAAATAATTCCTTATGTTCTAATAAGAATGTATTGGAAGCAATTTCATCAATAATGGAAGATTCAATTACTGGTCTTCTGGATTAAGGCATTCTCTTATTGCAAGATTTTAATGCTAGGACGGGATGTTCAAATATTGCCAGTGAAATCTCAGACTAATTAAATGATTACAGCCTTAAGGAAAGGGCAACCAAGACTCCCCTCAGCCTTCCCAATGATAGTCTCTATATGCAGTGAACAGATGTGGACATATACCCTATTTCAAAAGAAAAAAAAAATCTAAGAAGTTGTTTAAAAAAAATCAGTCAACTTTTGAATAAAAAAGAAATGATGCTATTTCTTTAGGAAACCCTCATCAACTTTTTGCGGAAGGAATGGTTGTAGTTAAGAATGCAGTGGTGGAGGGACACCTGGGTGGTGTAGTCGGCTAAGCATCTGACTCTTGGTTTTGGCTCAGGCCTAATCTCAGAATGGTGAGACCGAGCCCCAAGGGGGGCTCCATGCTCTGTGCAGAGTCTGCTTGAGTTTCTGTGTCTCTTGTCCTCTGCCCCTCCCCCAGCTCACACGCGTGTGCATGCTCTCTCTCTCGCTCTCTCTCTCTCATATAAGTAAATATAACTTAACAACAACAACAAAGAATGCAGTGGGGGACCCAAACAAATGAATTCTGCTAGGCCTTCACTTATTCAGATGTTTAGAGGTGACAGTAATTGTCACCACTGTTTTACAAGCATAGCCCATGTGTCAGGTCCTCTTCCATGCTTGTCCTACCATCATTTTACAGATAAGGAAACTGAAGCATGGAGGGGTTAATAACTCAGGAAACAAGTGGCAGAGTTGTTGGCATGTCTCACAGCTTCCCCTCTTACTCACTATTGACAATACTCCACAGACTTCTGTTCTCTGTTATCCTAATCACCTGCCTGTAGGGAACCAACAGTGGTTTGCAGCCATGGGGCAAGGGCAGGAATCCAAGACTGAGTCAGGGAAACCGAGGTCCACATCCAGACAGTCCTCCAGCAGGAATTTCTGTTTTGTAACACATCGACATGGGATGTTCTCCCTAGAAGGTGGAGGCCGTGGTTTCCCAGGGTGTGAAGGATCATGTTTTGCAGCGGCTCCTCTTGACTTAGACAGTAGCTCTCACAGCACCTGTTTCATGCCCATTTCTCACACAGAGAAGTCTTTGGTCCTTTAAATCCTTGCACCCATTCTCTTCCTAACACTGTATTTTTTTGGGTGACAGGGAGTAGTGGATATGTCTCTGGCTTGGTGGACCAAAAGACATGATCCTGAAACTTCCCTCTACTGTTTGTGGGAAAGGCTTCTGGGACTCAGTCAAACCAGCCCTTCCTTCCTTTAGGAACAGATGAATCTTTGAAAGTGCTATAGCATCTTTAAAAAAAAGTAAGTGATATCTCTTTATGAGGACTTATTTTAAAGAAAAATTTGGCACAGGGAAATTTAAGAGAATGTTTTTATTATATGACCTTGAGAATAATTTTTATCATGTAAGATCCCTCTTCTAGCACCCTTGATAACGGTTCTATCATTTGTTTAAAGAAATTTGTGTATGTCAAGTTTGTGTTCTTTGATGGAAAGATGAGTTTTCTCAGAGAACATGGTCACTGGACATAGAAGCCATAAGTTAAAATAATAAAGCCTTACTAATAAAGTTAGAAAAAAGATTTATTCCCTGGCATTGGCAAGTAAGTGAGGTTGGCCTGGAAATCATTGAACAATCATATTAAGATTAGTTCTGTAGATGCTCAAAATGGGACAAGTAAATGCTCAAATTTGGACATAGTCCACCCATCCTGAGACTGATAACACATGGTAATCATAGATCACCCTCTCAGACAATTGCTTAAAATCAGCCACAGCCAATATCACATCCACTGCAGAGAAAATGTGAGGAGTCATCATATTTTGGGATGACTTCAATGGAATAGAATGACTGAGGTTTTGAATTTGATTAATTACTTTACATTATCCCTTCAGAGAGACCTCTACTTTTAATGGGAACCTAGAAAAAATATAATTGGTGTAAATGGTTAGGCTAAAAATAGACCGTGAATCTTCCCATTCTAAAAGCTACAGAATTTCCTAGGTAATGTCAATCTAAGTTTGAAATGGTGAGAGTAAGAAAAAGGGAAGAGGGATTAAATGTGCCCATTTATTGGAAGCCCTGGGACACCTAGAAGGGATGTGTAATCCTGGTCAAGGCCCACATCAGAGTCTTCGTTCACTTAGAACTTCAGTTCAATACCCCTGCGAATCCTTGCAAAGGCTTTCCAGCTTTCAGATTCCCCTCTCTCACATCAGCCTGCCATCGCTGCATCCTGTTGACTCCCCAGGAATAAATAGAAACAATTCTTCCAAGCCAGACAACCCCTGAGTTCACATTTACAACCCAGGACTCAAGCTGTTTTGCTTTTAATTTTACTATTACTACATCCAATACAGCTAGGTTGTAATTTTGGCCAACATCAGTTGATGCTTCTAATTTGTGGCTTCTATTTATTTTTGTAAAGTGAATTAATTCCTGGCTCTATTAATCCAGCAAAATCCATGAATCCTTAATGTTCAGTTTGCTAAGAATGAGTCACAGTGTATTTGTTCCTTCTCAAATATGACTTCTTGCTGAGCGTTGGATGAGCTCCTCTTAGGTAGCGCGCCTTATATCTTGGATGATTTATTCACTTTCATGTTCCGTAGAATTTACTGCAAAAGGTTGACATGAATACTTACAGTTTGGGATCTAATATAATCTCTTGGATGGCAATTAATAAATAAAAGATGGTTACTATTGTTGACAGAGGAGCTAAGCTTTCTCAGATAGCGTTCTTCATCTTCTTGTTTTCACCAAACTTCACGTCAGACATCCTGAGGGGTTGATGGTGTAAAATATTTTCTGTAAACGCCAAAGCTTTTACTGTTGCTTCAATACCCCAAACCTCTATGTTGCCTTTTGTTTTCTTGTCAAAAATGATCTTATCCAATTTCTGTTTCTTCAACTTGCCTTCCTTCCTGAAAATATTAGAAGTATGCCTCTTTTTTGAATTTAGTAGCAACATAGTCTCAGTGTTTGTGACTTGCAAGTAGCATCTGAAATCTGTCCCTGAAATTTCTTGTAATTTTTTTTCGTTCAAGCTCATCTCGGTTGCATTGATCCAAGATACACTGTCGCCTATAAAATGCAGTGTTTATTGTCTCATGTATGTTGTCCAAAGTGCAGAATTGCCTCCTGTAAGTTAATGATGAAAGTAGAATTATAGGAACATCTGATCTTTGTAGTTTGCCTACTTGGCCAATCTCACGGGACTAATCTAGACTGATGATCTTCTTCTAGAGACGAGGACTCTGTGGGCCAGTTTAAGTAGCTTGACTCTAATCGAATTGAGGACAGAGGCCAAGTTTCTCTTTAGAGCAGAAATGCTGGAGTGAGGCTGCCTAAGGACAATTCCCGGTTCTGACGCAGAGTGAGTGTGTAATTTTACAGCCGTTATTTCTCTGCTCTGTGCGTGAGTTCTCTCATCTATAAAATGGGATTAACAATAATAACTGTCAGGATTATAGGAAGGTAATACAGGTAAAGCACTTAGAATAGGACAAAGCTTGTCATGCCATGTTAGCTATTAGAATTATTATTATTCTATGTTGAACATATGGAAAAGAGGCATTGAGTAAGGTACTTTATGTACATAATCCTTAGTATGTACTCAATCTGATCTGTCGAAAAACTGCACAGTAGTTTATTCCCAGAAACGCAAATGTGGCCTCCGTGTGGTAATAACCTCCTTCACAACTGGAGAGGATCAGGAGATGTCACCCCAGTGGAAAGGGACCTGATAGAATTATTTCCATCTTTAAAATAATCTTTGTGCTGCTGGTATTTAGATAGCCTAATCCTGCTACAGACAACCAGAAAGCCTGACTGTGGCTGGGAATGGAGGTCACGGCATGGGGGAAAGGGGCAGCTACAGGGCCAAATGGTGCCAATGAAAGATATTATATATCAGAAAACAAATTGCTAGAATTCACTTAGGTTTTGGGTTTGTTTGTTTGTTTGTTTGGAATTACATATTACACTTAAAAATTACCCCTTTTCTAGATACCCAGATAGAAATACAGGTTTGGATAATAAGCATTGACACAGAAAAGTTATTTTCTTTCTTGCTTTGCTTTATTTATTTTTTGACTAAATGAATTGCATTCATGATACATGAATAGCCACTAGAGTGAAGTGTTTAATCATAAAAATTACAATCACTTCAATGTTGATTTCTATGCATAGTATGTTACTCAATAATCACAAAAATGATCATGGAAATGGTAGAAGCTACCGTATAGGGGGACCTGGGTGGCTCAGTCAGTTGAGGGTCCGATTCTTGATTTCAGCTCAGGTCATGATCTCACGGTCATGAAATTGAGCTCTGCATTGGGCTCTGTGCTCAGCGGGGAGTCTGCTTGAGACTTTCCCTCTCCTTCTACCTCTCCCCTCTCCAAAGCTTGCTTGCTCGCTCTCTCTCTCTCTCTCTCTAAAAAAATATATCTTTAAAAAGCCACAATGTAGGGAATACTTTGGATGGGCACTGTGAGAGAAGGCCTCTTGATCTTAGATGCCCTGTGTGTGTGTGTGCATGTATAATCTCTATAGACTGCTAGAAACGTTCAAATTCATAGATATCTGTGTATGGGCATATATACACACAGGCATATTTATATAGTATATGTTATCATTTTAAATCTTACCACAACTTCACAAAAAAAAAAAAAAAGGAAACTAAGGTTACAAGAACTCAAACCACTTGGTCAAGGTCACGAAAAGTTGGCAAAGCTGGGGTCAAACCCCAAACCCTACCCACTCAGAAACCCCCCTTTTTAAAGATGCCCAAACAAATATTTTTGGAACAGCAGACTTTTCCACTACACCACACCATGCCTCATTGGGGAAAGGGTCAATTTTTGCCCTTTCTTTTCCAGACTCTCCAAGCAAAGATTTCGGTCCAACTCTGGGTTTGAAAAAGTCCAGTTCCTTGGAGAGCCTCCAGACTGCGGTTGCTGAGGTCAGGAAGAACGAACTTCCCTTCCACAGGCCCCGGCCGCACATGGTTCGTGGCCGCGGCTGCAACGAGAGTTTCCGGGCAGCCATTGACAAATCCTATGACGGACCGGAAGAGCTCGAAGCCGGTAGGACTAAGGGCCTCCTTACCCGCTTTCTTCATCTCATTATCATCCGCGAATCATAGCCAAGGATGTGTGCTTAATGACAAAGAAAAATGATTTAAGGATCACAATTATATTTTTGATATTAAAAGTAATTCATTTTCCTGATATGTTTTGCCCTTTGGCTTAACGAACGTGGAATTGGCTGACACAATATGCGATTTATTCAACAGTGCAAACGCTAAAGAAATGTCCCCTTTCACTTTCCTACAAGGACCAACTGTCATTTGCCCTTAGGCTGAGCACTAAGTATGCATTTCTTGACATTCTTATTCAAGTCATTAGAAGCAGCCTCAACCTGAGGACTGACTGCGTTAATTGGGTAAAAGCAGTTGGGTTACATGTGTCCTCAGAAACCTCTCCTGGAAATAAACTCGCCCTGTTTGTTTGCCAGCACATGGGCTCTCGGAGCCAATCGAGGTTAACAAGCTGTCTTTCAGAGATATTCGTGTTGTGCCACGGATCAAACCTTTCATACCACTGGCTGAACCACCCACTGCTCCCTCCTCCCCACAGGAAGCCTTACTTGAAGTAACCAGATTTAGGTAGTTGTCTCTTCAAAGGGTACAAGTAGCCACATGCAAGGGTAGAACTCTGGCATGGTTCCTTCATCCCTCTGTATTTTACATTTAACTTTTCTTGATACACTAACCGTGAGTGCCCCTGAACACATGTATTGATTTTTCTCTCTGCACAGACGGTCTGTCTGACAAGAGCTCTCACTCCGGCCAAGGGGCTCTGAGTTGTGAATCTGTCCCTCAGGGGAACCCTGAGCTGGAGGACGGGGAGCAGAAAGCCAGGAAAATCAAAAAACCGAAAGAGAAGGAGAAGAAGAAGGAAAAGGGCAAACTGAAAGTCAAGGAGAAAAAGCTGAAAGAGGAAAATGAAGACCCAGAGAGGAAAATAAAGAAGAAAGGGTTCGGTGCCATGCTGAGGTATGGGCGTGCTGTGAAGGCACAGTGGGCCTTGTCTTGCTTTTTGGTTTTTCCTGGTGAAATCGCTAATCTGTGTGTATCCAGAAAACAATGGCAAGTGTTCCCTCCTTTTTAGCTAAGAGCATAAAAATCTCAACTGCGAAGGCACTTGTTCCTTTCCTGCAGAAGCAGAAGGAGCCTTCCTGGGTGGCCCCCGAGGCTTCCTGGGATGATAGGAGGCTGTGATCAGTTTGCTGTGAACTAAAGGCTGATGCCTGGTAGAGGCACGGGCTGTGCTTGCAGCCCTTGGTTTATGCGGTGGATTAAATGCGTCTTCAGTGTAGGGAAAGCGAGAGGTGAGAGGGAGTCCCCCACCACGGCGTGTATGACACCCCTGGTGACTTAGAGAAGACAGAGTAGATGTACGTCACTCACCCGCCCCGGAACCAGAGGTGTGTGGCCAGGCCTGTGAGCACGTTAGCACCTGCAGAAGCTAGGAGTGGTCAGTGGAGAGGTCACTGCGTCTAGGGTCAGAGCACCCGTCCTCAGTCCATGACCCTGCCCGGCTTCATGGGTTGCTTCACTTCCCCAAGCCTTCCTCTCTTCACTTTAACAGTGAGGCTGGGCACGTCCCCAAAGGGCACAATCAGAAACCAACTTTGGCTCCTGTCCTACAGCTAATTCCAAATGTGCTTTTTTGATGCTGAAACAATGTCCACGATTCAGTGACGTCATTCCACCCGATGGCTTTCTGGTCACTTTGGGTATTAAAACAACCTCTGCCTCGGAGTCTAAAACGCCAGTCTAATGTTAACCAAAAGTTCCCCTCCCTGCCCCTCAAGTCTCTACCCCAAGGTGATGTGGGGGCAAGATCCCACCTTCTGCTGCTTCTCAGTCTCTGGACCCAGGGGGAAGGGTAGGGCAGTTTTAGAACCAGGGTGGAATTCCTCTCCACCAGTCCTGCCATAGTGATATCCCAACCAGCCTGACATGTTCAGATTTCTCCAGGGCAGGGTCCAGCCCTGTTTTGTGCCTCCCCAGCTCTGGAGCCACGAGCCAAACCCAAGTTTGCATGCATGGGGAAGGAAGAGGGGCAGTGAGTGTTTGCGTCTCAAGCAAATGGGGAAGATGACCATCTCCCTTCATACAACTGCCTTCAAATTCTCTCAGGGGTCATCTTGCAGACTCCTCACTTACTTTATTGGTGGAAATGGGGGGAAGCAGCCCTTTCCATTATTTTCTTTGCTCTTACAACTTTCCATCACAGAGAATCTCTCTCTCAATCTCTATCCTTCTTTTATCCAGGGTCTGAAGGTGAGGGATGGGAGGTGATGTTGGCTACCTCTTAGTCAGCTCTTAGGAGATATCTCTTTCAAGAATACTGGGTGGCTGGGGTGCCTGGGTGGCTCAGTGGGTTAAGCCTCTGCCTTCGGCTCAGGTCATGGTCCCACGGTCCTGGGATTGAGCCCCATATCAGGCTCTCTGCTCAGTGGGGAGACTGCTTCCCCCTCCCCCTCTGCCTGCTTCTCCGCCTACTTGTGTGATCTCTCTTTCTCTCTCTCTCTGTGTCAAATAAATAAATAAATGAAATCTTAAAAAAAAAAAAGAATACTGGGTGGCATTTGTCATCAGATGGTTTTTTTTTTTAAGATTTTATTTATTTATTTTAGAAGGAGAAAGACACAAGTGTGAAGGGGGAGGAGCAGAGTTGGGGGAGGGAGTCTCAAGCAGACTCCTCACTGAGCACAGAGCCTGAAGCAGGGCTCAATCTCATGACCCTGAGATCACAACCCCAGGCAAATCCAAGAGTTGAATACTTAACCGACTAAACCAGCCAGGTACCCCAAGTTTGGGATTTTCAATGAAAATTTTCAAACAGAAACAGAAAGCTCTATTCTGTATCTGTTATTCATATGTAATATATGAATATAAATATAATCTGTTATTATATATAAATATGGAAAGACTCATTGAAACTGCAAAATCACATTTAGGCAACACAGATAATATTGATAGCAGTAGGACACGTCTCAATAAATGCTGGTTTGTTTTTCCTGGTGGTCTCTATAGACTCTGTCTTCCCATTTGACATTTTGAATGTTAAACTTGCCCTTTTTCCAGGTAATTATTATGATTGCCAGAATTTGCAGGCTATGCTTTAACCATCCTGATAATAATGACACACACAATCCAAATATATAGATGGAAATTGGCTTTGAATTTATGGAGGTCAGAGATTAAACAGGACAGGCTCTGCATGTGGAATGCTAAATTCAATCCCAGCTCTTCCTGTTATCTATCTAGGTAGCATTCGGCATACTGTTCAATCTATGTGCCTCAGTTTCCTCATCTGAAAAATGGAAATAATAATAGAATATACCATTATTATGGGAATTATATGTGTTTAGTTACATGTAACATGCTTATAGAACAGCACCTGGCAAGAAATACACATTCAATAGATGTTGTGGTAAGCAGAATAAAGGCCCCTTAAAGATGTCCATAGTGTAATCCCTGGTACCTGTGAATATGTCATGTTGCATAGCAAAGGAGAGTTAAGGTACAGATGGAACTAAGGTTGGGGATCATCTGACTTTAAGATAAAGATGATCATCCCAGATTCCCCCCATGACCCAAAGTAATTATGAGAATCCTTAAAAGTAGAAGAGAGGCCCACCTGGGAGGCTCAGTGGGTTAAACCTCTGCCTTAGGCTTGGGTCATGATCTCAGGGTCCTGGGATTGAGCCCCATATCGGGCTCTCTGCTCAGCGGGGAGTCTGCTTCCCCCACCCCCCGCCCCCTGCCTGCCTCTCTGCCTACTTGTGATCTCTGTCTGTCCAATAAATAAATAAAATCTTAAAAAAAAAATAAAAGAGGAATATATGACTGAAGAAGAAAAATACAGAGGAATGCGATGGTGCCAGCTTTGAGATGGAGGGAGGTGGCCATGAGCCAAGGAATGAGGGCAGCCTCTAGAAGTTAGAAAGGGCAGAGGAGGGGATTATGTCTAAAGAGCCTCTAGGAAAGAACCCTGCCTACCAAATCCTTAACTTCAGCCCATGTCTGTTGTTTAAGCCACTATGTTTAAGATACTCTTTTACAGCATCAATAGAAAGCTAACATAGTTATTATAATTATTAGTAGTACTTCTACAATATCATGGTAATTTATAAGAAAACAAGTTCCTCTTTAAGGTGTTAAAGAAAAAACAAAACAGATTTAACTAGAGTGGTCTACATATATAAAAACTATTAAAGCCTCACATATCCCATTTTTCTAGAATATTACTGAAGTAAGCCTTCACTCTATTTTTTGCTTCAATGACTCAATTTGGCCAATTCATACTCTGCTGCCGGAATATAGAGCCCATTCCTTCTGTTGTCCTATATACGCTGTATTTGCCTATGGTGGAAATCATACGTCCTAGATCCTTTAGACATCGAGCAATTCCGTTTTGTTTCCTTCTCCCGTTTTAGGAAAATTAAGATCTGAAAGGTGGTGTTTGATTTTATCTCCCGTGTAAAAATAGCAACTGTTTTCCATAGCCTTTTGCATCTGAGTGTGTGAGCATATTGGAGTTGCTGCTGCATGCACATTTTCAGCAACAAAGAACACAAAAGCTGTTGCCATTAGCCAACAGATTTTGCTTTAATTCTCATCTGTTGCTCAGATGCTATTGACTTCGTTTCTTTCTTATTTAAAAAAAGATTGATTGCTTTAAGGCTCTCTAGAAGGTAGATGTGTGGCTTAAATATGTATTATTTGTTCCATTATCTGCATTTTACAGCCACTCTCCTGACACGGAGCTTTAATGCAGGTTGTGCCATGGACAGTGGCACCTGGCCAAGGGCACATGTGGGGACGAAAATCATCTCCCTCTCCTCACCGAGCTACGCATCGCAAAAGTGAGAATGTGTTAGCAGTGGCTTTGCTCTGGTTGTAACATGCTAAGTGTTGTGTGCTTTTCTAATATTAGCTGGTCCATTCATGTTAATTTGACCTACTCCTGATCCTTTTGAAAAAATTATGGGGATCTCATTAATTTGTATCTTTAAATGTGCGGTCTGGTGCCAGTATGCATAATGCTTTTCTTTCTTTCTTTTTTTGTTTTTAAGATTTTATTTATTTATTTGACAGACAGAGATCACAAGTAGGCAGAAAGGCAGGCAGAGAGAGAGGAGGAAGCAGGCTCAGAGCAGAGAGCCTGATGCGGGGCTCAATCCCAGGACCCTGGGATCATGACCTGAGCCAAAAGCAGAGGCTTTAACCCACTGAACCACCAGGCACCCCCTTTTCTGATTTCAGAATTACCTCCTCATAGAGTCAACTATGGCTCTGACACAAGCCATGAATTATTATGGAAAAATATGCAACTCAAGAATCTACCAACTTTGTTAGTTTCCCTGAATCCTCTGTTTACCTGTTGTTGAAAGAGGACATTGGGGAATCAAGATGCTTAAATTTTTTCATCACGTGTTGGCTTCCTTACGGCCATGTTCTCTTCGTGGCACTAGACTGTAGAGATAATGCCTGTGGCTCCTTGCGGCCAAAGGCTGAAGCCCAGACCCACTCAGTAGACAAGCCAATTGCCATCAGCCCCCGGCTGTTCTTCTGGGGTCTAGCAGATCTTTTCTAAGCACTGGAGAGAAATAGCCTTTGGCCAACAAAATCTTGCCCAGTCTAGAGCAGAAAGCCCAGCATGAAGTCCCTAATTTCTTAATTATTTAATAGCCATGTGGATCTTTGGTTCTTTTTTTTTTTAAGATTTTATTTATTTATTTGAAAGACAGAGACCACAAGTAGGCAGAGAGGCAGGCAGAGAGAGGAGGAAGCAGGCTCCCTGCTGAGCAGAAAGCCCAATGCGGGGCTCGATCCCAGGACCCTGGGACCATGACCCGAGCCAAAGGCAGAGGCTTGAACCCACTGAGCCACCCAGGTGCCCTGGATCTTTACATTCCTTAAACTGATTTCTGTCCCAAGTCTGTGTTTAAAATCATTCCTTTATATCATATTTGCTGTTGCTTCCTTTTGATATTATAGGCCACTCACTTCAGAGACCTTTGAATTATCTACTTGTGCTGCACCCTGAATGGAAAACCTTGCTGTTGATCAAGTACCTTTTCTATACTCTTTGTGTGCTTTGGTACCTCAGAGAATTTTGCATGGTAAATTCCTTTTTAATGGATTAACAAATAACAAAGTGCTACACTTGCCCATAGAGAGGTTCATCTCTGTTTTAAAAATTTGCCCGCAGTCATTGACTAATAAACTATGTTGAATGCTTAGTCTTTGCCAAGCACCTTCATAATCAGTCTTCATTAATTCCATATTATTTACTGAATGCTTGTTTTGCATCAGGCAGTGTTCTAGACCCTAGGCATACAGTGATGAAGTCCTTGCTTTTATGGGTTTGTTGTTGTTTTGGGGGGTTTTTTTGGTCTTAGGAAAGAAAACTCAAAGACTTGAATTTCTTTTGGTGAGTTTAAGACAAAACAACGTGTAAAGTACTTGTAGCAAGGGATTTCCCAGGCAGAGGTGGGACACTGGGCTCAGCTACCTCGAGGACAAAGCACTTCCTTGTCAGCTTGAGGGAATCAATAGTCAATTTATTTGGTGCTGAACAAGACATCCAGGCTGCAGCTCTTACATGATTTGCATCCCAGTGAGGAGAAGAGAATAAACGCTAACTCAGGATGACTGAGATTATTTTGGACTCTAGTAGGTGTTACAAAGAAGGTGAAGTCAGAGGGATGGTGTCCTCTTCCTCACAGTGACTTACTGCCTAACAGACTGTGCCTCTGCCCAGGCCACACTGAATTTCAGCAGATTCGTTATCAGAACCTCTCATGCTGTGGTACTAAATGCCAAATCACTTTATGCCTACTCTTTTTTTAATTTTTATTTTTTTGCAGCATAGGAATATGAGGGTACGTTTAAACCAACTTCACATAAAGCTGTAACAGAACACTAACCCAATTGTGTCTGTTTTAGCATACAAAGCCCTATTGCACCTGAGGTAAACATTCTGAAGACACGTGGGCTTTAATCTAAAGGGCACACTCAATTTGCAGCTGTATGTGTCCACTCTGTCCCTCCTGGCCCATCAGTTGGATTTTCCTTTTTTTTTTTTTTTTTAAGTAGGCTCCACAACCAGTGTGGGACTTGAACTCACGACCCTGAGATCAAGAGTCACATGCTCTTCTGACTGAGCCAGCCAGGGGCCCCGGTTGGATATTCTTCATTGTTTCTTCTCAACTCAGCTAACATAGGTGTACCTCAGTGATATGCTGGTTTAATTTCTACATAGAGAAGACTAAATTATGAGCCCTAATGGCATAGGTTTTTTTTTATAATCTAAAGGCACCAGTTTTTTATATCTAAGCTTTGCAAGTGCTAAAGCACTTATGTTTCATTTGTTTTATACTAAAATATAGTATGTTATCGAAACTAAGGCATCTCCATATGACATCTTGCTGTGGATCATTTTAAAAAGAACACTTCTTCACACACACACACACACACACATACAAACCTTTCTCCTCCACCACAAACAACAACCCAGACATCATCACCATTGAATTTATACTTAACCTACTTAAAAAACTGTCCGTTACAACCTCTGTGGCCTTCATGAATCCCTTTGAGTCATCTACTCAGCAGTGAATGGGGGATAATAATACATCCTCTCCCAGTTGTTGTGAAATTGAAGTTAATGTATGTAAGCAGAGCTGTCAGGATAGTGTCTGCCTTGGTAGGTTTTTCTTCTTGTCTTCCTGCATGGCCCCACTCAGCCAGCCAGCCATCAGCGTTTGACTTGGAGCCCCCTAAACTTCTGTTTCAATTCTGTAAATTTTTCCTCTAATTGCTATTTTGTATTTCAGGTGAGCTTGCTCTATTTTCTTTAGACTGGACAGTTTTGCTTAAAAAAGCTGTAAGAAGTCATGACATCACGAAAATCATTCAATCCTTTCTATTTTATAAGCTTTGGGTCACTCCTTTCTAAATATAACCTTGAACTATTTTCAAAGGTTATCTCATCATTTGGTGGCATTGAATACAAATAGGAAGGGGACTCAGATGGAGGAACAGCCTTTTTTTTTTTTTTTTTCTATTTTTTTCCTTCCTGTGTTTCAGACCAGAGTGAATGGATGGGTTTTGGGCTTGATATTCTCAATGCATGGCTCATAGTTCTTTCATTGATTGCCTTGGAAGTTGTCTTATAATACATTACCCATAAAGATACATTTTGACTTGATTTTTAAATTAGGTTAGATAGAGACGGAATACTTAAATCTCCAGGGAGCATGACATCTGTCGTACATTTCTCCTCTTTACCTTGATCCCATAACGGCTGTTATAGGTCTCATGTACAATAAATGTAATGTGGCTGTGCCTGTCATTACTTCTTTCTAGACAGTGGCTGTAAAATGTCCAGGTATCCCTTCAGCTTTATGGGTATGAAGGGCAACCTATCTAATGTAGCCAGGCCAATGAAATTTTAACAGTCATTTCCCCAAAGGCAAAAGGCCAACAACAGGCTAGAGATAAGGTGCTTTGCTTCATGAAGTAGAGGCCAGCTTGAAATATGAAATTTCAGATGAAAAATGAAGCCAAAGTAGGTCAAAGGTCTTAGTTCAGCTGCAAGTTGTGTATGGAAATACATGGAAAACAGAGAACCTCACGGATCAGGGCAAAACGGCTGCATATATTAAGCCTGAGGGAAATATATGACCAGCAAAAAATGAATTTACATGGCAAAGGCTACTCACAGGTGCAACCATCCGTCCTTCTCCCTGGCTCACCGTGATGGAGCGGGAAAGGAATAGAAGCCGCAGACACATTGAAATTTTGTTAGGCTCCTTTTTTGTCTTTTGGGTAACAGAATTTTCTCACCTCACAGTCCGTCTTAAATTATTTACTTTCTCTTTCACGATAAGAGCCATGAATATTTTGTCTCCTCATTTTGTTAATTTGCCAATTTCCCTCTGAGCTAAGTGCCCTAGCAATTTTAATTTTTCATTCGAGTTAGGAAGAGCAATGACCGCCCCCACTTTTTTTTTTTTTTTTTTCATTATTACTATCACAGGCCTGGGCTCAGAATGCTACTTTTTATGACCAGCAGTGTTGAGCCCATAATGGAATTGCAAAGTAGAGAGTGTAATATACCGATATTGACTTCCATTAAACCCAGTGGTGTGATCGCTGATAATATTTATATATTTATGTATTATACATCCCAGCTTTTGTTCGTTTGCAACTAAGCACCAGAGAGGAAAATTAGCATCATAATAGGAATAGATTGCAGACAGGAGAATGTAAAGAAGTGGAGGGAGAGCCTCCATAAATAGGGCAAGGGAGACAAAATGATGAGGGTAGAGGCAAGTATGGTAACTAAAGAGTATAGATTAAATTTGGATCAGACACATTTAGGGTTGTGTGGCCAGCATTTATTTCTCAAGGGAAAGAAGACCCAGGGACAGACAGGCTGCTTGGCTGATAGGCTGGGAGGCTGAGTATGTAGACAAGTGAGCCACCGCAGTGCCCAGCGTGCAGAGTTTGTGTGGTGTCTGACTTCAGTAATTTTTTTCGGCTGTCATGCATGTCTGCAAATGTTTGTTTATCACTCTCTCTGTTTTCTTTGAGTATATGTTCATAGAGGGGCGAGGGGCATAGATGGGAGTTAATTAGTATACAAGTGTATGGGTAGCTTGTTTTCAAAATCGTTTGAAAAGCTGATTGCTGTTCATCGCCTTCCCTTCCTACCGTATGGAATCCCGATTCCTCTGGAGCTCTGTTTATGGCTGTCCAAAGCAGGATGATTTTCCTTGTACTTTTCATAATAACAAATGATCACGTAGAGTGTCAACCAGAAGGCTGATTTGTTTAATTAGGGTTCTCTTCTTCCCTTAACATGCGCGCACAACTCCCATTAAAGTTAATGCGAATTACGAAAGAGCACGAAGAAAAATAGATCCCTTTATCTCATTACTTTTCTTGGATAATGAGGTTTAGATTTGTTAACAGATCAGAACAAAAGTCCAGTGGAAAAAAAAAATCGGCTTAACTTTTAGAGAAATTGATATGCTACAAAGAACTTTCACAGGCACTAAAGTAGAAGATACACATTAATAAATAAACTTCATTAGCATTTAAGGTGAAATATAATCATTTAAAATGCTGGAATAAGAAAATGCAAAGGATTTCCTAATGGACCTATTTGCATACTCATATTAAATAACTAATAAAACATATTAACAGCAGGTTTATTCATATATATAAACACCTACCACTTCCTAGTTGAGACTGCATTTGCCTAATTTGCTTTGTACCATGTCCAGTGCAATGTCATGTCCTTGTGCAATGTTTACTTAATACTACTAGATAATGACATGTATAGATTTAATAATTTGCTTGAGGGGAAAAATGAAATTAGTTCTTTGTTTAGCACCTTTTATCTGAGAACTTCAATGTAATTTACTAACATCCATCTTTAAGATGCATGGGAGATGAGGGTGGCAAATAGTAGCTTCACTTTGCAGTAATAAAGAATGAGACATTGAGAAGTGAATCCGCCTGCCTAGAGCCAGACTTTGAACTGATGGCAATACCAAGTCCCCTCTTAATCACGGCTGCTGCCGTATTAGCATCCAAACATGCAATGACACAGCGTATTTGGATGCTAATACAAAGTATATGCAACTTTGTATATACTTTGATACACCCTGTAGAACCCATACGTTTTTATTTTTGCTACCCACTGGATTTTTCTGTCTCTAGTCAATGTATGAAACAGCAGTTTAATAACATGAGATGGTTCATAATTAAGGGAAAAGACTTGACTCTTTGGCATAATAACCATATGAGAGAGGCTTCCCAGAACAATTACAGACAGATAGAGGAGATACACAGATTGAAAGATGGATAAGAGGTACACAAATATTATGGGATTGCACATCTAGGACTATTATTGCAACCAAGCTAAATAATATCTAACAGGACTTTGGAAACAATCCAATTTTGCTTCTCCGGCCCAATGCTGATCATTTCTGCGTGGTGGCCTTCCCTCAACCTCAGCTTCAACATGGCTAAAATCTAATTCGTCATCCACCTGTCTAAGTCACCAGCTCAGCCCGATGTTCCTGACTCTGCAGGAGGCACTGCCAGGAATCCCACGGCATCCATCTAAGATGCCGCTCTCTCGCTGTACCCTCCCTTCCATGAGCCCACACTCCTGTTGATACTTGCGAAGCGCTGTCTCTGATGTCTCTGTGGCCTTCTTTGTCTCTGCTGCCATTCGCTGACCATGGTCTCTGTTATTTATAACTAGATTGTTTCAACAAACTCCTAGCTGCCTGCGTTCTTCCTTTCCTCCTTTTGGTTCATCCTAGACATAGCCAGCAGCCGTTTATGCCTTCGGATATCAGGTATTTAATGGAAAGCTTCTGCACAGAAGTGCATTATAGCCTAGTGGCCAGGATCAAATCCTCTGAGGCCAAATCTACTTAGGCTTACATCCCCAGCTCCATTTCTTCGTAGCTGTTGGTCCTATATCACCTGCCGGACTCACGTGCTCAGTTTCCTCTTCTGTGAAACTGGAATAATAAAGAGACCTACCTAATAGAGTTGCTTTGAGAGTGAATTCGATGATATATGAAACTGCCTGGCACATAGAAAGTTCTTAAAATGTAACCTATTCTGCTCCAGGAGCCAAGATGTTACCAATTACCAAGTCATTCCCAAAACTCCAACCGTCCTCTACAGCCTTCTACAGAGCTTGTTAAAGCTAGAGATCACTGGCCCTTACATAGGAGATTCTAATTCGTTGGTCTAGGATGACGTCTGGTATCTCTGATGATTGTGTTGCAGCGAGTCCCGGGAACCCCCTCTCGAGGGCGCTGTTAACTCCTGAAGTTCAAACTGTTTAGGTCGGCATTCAATACCCTCTGTAGTCGTATCCCAGTTTATTTTTCTCTTATTGTTTTTAACCGTCCCCTTGTGCAAACTCACCACTCTGATCAGATGACTCACTATTCCCTAAAACAGTCTTCGTGAGCACTAAGATGCCACCCTCTTTTGGATGGTCACCCTTCTCTCTGCCCCTCCCCCTCCCTCCCTTCCTCTCCCAGTCTTTGTCTCTGTCTCTTTCTCTCTCTCTCTCTCTCTCTCTCTCTCAGTCCTGCCAGACTTCTGAAGCCCACCCTAAGCCCCAGCCCCCTTACGTATCCTTCTTTGACTTGTGCATCTCTCTTTGTCTTCAAAATTCCTACATCCCGAGTCTTCTCTTTTGGATTTCCCATTGGCAGACTTGGGGTTTAGTTTAGGCTTTACATGTCTGTTTCCTGTCCTCGGTGGGGTCAGAAATTCCTCTCAGCAAAACCGCTGCCTCACAGCTCCTTGCACAGCACTGGCCCTTACTAAGCTTACAGGGTTGACAACGGCTCAGACGGCATGCTCATTGGAGTCGACCTATGTGGATATTAATGTGTTGTGCCCTTTAGTCCTTCTAGGTCATCGTACTGAAGATAATGAAAACAGGGAATGTGGATCAAAAATAAGAAAGGGTGAACTGCATTGGGAGCTAATTATTTTTTTTAATTTCTGCTTGAAGAAAAGGTTGAAGGATGAGTTAAGTGGTAATAGTAACCAGCTGTTCTCCATCTCCACTGAGGACAGCGCTAGAGAAAATGGGCCAGAATCCTTATTAGAAAAAAATGAGGTTAGACATAAAAAAGAAGACAGTTGTTAAGCACTGGAATGAGGTTTCTGAACAGGTTGTAGACTTGACCTCCCTGAAGTACTTTAAAAGTAGGAAGGATAAATATCCATCTAAAATAATATGAAAAAATTTGCCAATCAGTTTATTACTTGAATATCTATTAAATACTACTCTGGGGAAATACAGAAAAAATACAAGGCATGAACCTTTTGCTTAGGCTCACTATCTAATTAAGATGACCCATAAATACAAAATGATTAGCAATGAAAGTGGGATTTAAAATTAAGAGCCAAATGGTGAAATTATGACCATGATTGTGGTTAGAATTCAGATATATACCCTCTCTACTTCTTCACCCTTCAAAAACCTACCCTTGGCATTTTTTTTAAATACATGGATTTTCTGTATTTCCAAGCTTCTTTTCTAGGTTAACTGGAATAATCCTGAATATTTTCTGAAATAATTTATTCAGTACTTTTGATCAAGCAACCAGTAAGAATACAATAAGCATGTTGTAACTGTACAGTCAATTTTTTCCCCCTGACATCTTCTTTCATTCATTTAACACATATTGATGGATATATCTTATTGATGATATATCTTATAAGTAACAGTCTCAGTGCTCAGTTTGGAGGTAACCACAGTGAACAACTCAGATGTGTTCTCCTGGCACCTGCAATCTTTCCTTGAAGGATGGTAGGGCATAGAAGTTCTAATATTAATGTAACATAAAATGTACTAAGTTCCTTTTAAATAAGCAGAGCATTTATGAATCCCATAAAACTGGTTAAACCATTTGCAGTATACTTAGTAAAAGTACTGAAAGTGGGATGCCTAAACCTAGTTGTACAGTTGCCTTCTTGAATGGAATTGTCCTTTGCCTGGAAGATACACACCTTGTATACACTTCTAATACGTGTATAAATGATCATTGCAATGATGAACTACTTGGCCATCGGCTGAAAATGTTTATAGTGCAGATGTGCCTATAGACTAAAATAGATAAGTATTGGTCATCTAAGAAGTCAGTTTAACATAGTGAAATGGCACTGAGAAACAGCCCAAGACTACCAACATGTAACTCGCCAAAATAGAAGATCTAATTAGAGGCAAAATGAATGATTTGGCCTTTAAACATATTTCTGGCATATCCTTTGTTCTGTGTCAGCATAATGAGCTCATCCCAGTTTGAGCACTAAAAATCCCATGCCCTGGGAAACTACTCAGTTTTAAGCAAATCAAGACAGTGAATCGCCCTCATCTGCATTGTCAGCTGTATCTGACCCTCCTTACCCTTTGCTTATGTGCTACCATAGTCATAAAAATTCATTGAAAACACAAAATAGAAACTAACTTTATTTGTAATACCACAAGCTAAAAAAGAAAAAAAAAGTATACTCTAAATTAAAAGAACATATAAAAGAGTAGAAGCTCTAAGAGAAAAGTTGAGTGAACTCTTCTTTTACCTTATATTTTTGGTGCTTGCCTTAGCCTGAGCTGTCATATAGTCTCTTAAGGCTTTCTTGCTATCTGAAAGAGCCATATAGCTCCAGGAATCAAAGTAGAAATGTCTCAGTAGAGAATGACTAAAAGCAGCAGCGCACTTGCCAACAAAAAAAAATCCTTAAAAAAATTATATAAATTCAAAACTCCAGAAAGAGAGAGCTGGAGGGCACATCGACCAAAAATAATGGTTGTAACTCTGATTGCAGACAAAATCACCAGTGAACAGTAAAAACCCTAATTCTAGGGCTTTCGGTATTAGTTCCTCCCATTGATAGGTTTCTTCTCCCCCAGGGACTATAATTTTCCACTTTAAATTTGAACTCTAGTCAATGTATAGTAGAAAATCAATATCATGGATTTGTTCTGCTTTCCTTTTGCCTCCTGGAATTTTCAAAGTATATGAAAGAACAGCTTTTATGATGAAGATGGACTGTAAAATGAAAGGAGTGGCTTTGACCAATTCCCTAGAACTTTGACCCAAACACTATATACCAGACTCCCCACACCATGTCCTCCATACCTCTCATGCCTCCGCCATGTCCCCTCTAATAGAGTATTTCATGTCCACATTGATATGATTGCTGAAACACCTTTGTAAAGACTCTTTGACAAGTTAATTGGAACTTCCTATCAGTACATTTTTTCCTATTTATCATACATTCTCCCCTTCATTTTGTTTTACTGTTTTCAATTACAGCTTCCTCCTTTCTATTATGATGTGAGTAGATGGAAGTAGAGGAAGAAATTCACAAAAAAAAAAAAAAAAAGAAAGAAAGGAAAAAAAGAAAAAGAAAAAAAGAAGAGTTCTCCAGAAACCTAGACATTGAACATTTAATATTTATACAGATAATAGTGCTTCCATTGTTAAAAATGAGCAGAGATGCCAAGGCATTGTTGAAATAAATGCAGACTCATTTATGGACCTGGTAGGCCATTCTCATTCCTTCTGACTCCAGCTCACCCGGCATCTTCTCAGCTCAGTGTGTTCAGGCCACATAGAAAAGTCATTGGCCAGGCCTGATTCCTCAAGACTTGCATTAGAGCTGGCCTACATCATCTTGGCATTTTCCGCTGGTTTTGTACCACCTTGAATAGAAGAACCATTGAATTTATGTGTTCTTCCCATTTGTGTTCTCTGTCTTTGCTTCATATTTCTTCCCTCTACCTTACCCTCATATCTCCTCATTAATGTAACCCAATTTTCAAGGTCCTCCTGGTTCTCATCTCTTGAACTAAACACAAAATTAGACTGACTTTCAAGCATCTCTCCGCTGACACTGGTCATCTTTGTATGAGTGCTTTCCACATCTGGCATCTGGTAGTCCAACCACAGAACTCTATAAACCCATGGAATTCTGAGTAATCACGACTCTTAAACAAAGTACTATATCCCTGCCTTGTTGGTTTCTATACCAGGCTTGGTCGGCCCAGAGGCATTGCCTAAGAACCCTCAGTGCCATGCAGGCCTCAGCTTGAACCACGTTGTCTTAGACTAGAGCGCTGATATAGTGGAACTTGCCTATTTCTGACAGGTCATACCCCGAATATTTGTTCCTGGCTCCATCTCCAGCCTCATTTGTCTAGTGACAGGTTAGTTTTCCTTGAACCTTGTGCATGCTCTTTCAAGAATTCATCTGTCTTTGCTTTCTCACTGGCATGGCCTGTGCTGCTGATGGAATATGCCTGAATGGACCACTTCTAGACTAGCTGGCTGACCTCTCAAAGTCAGCCTCTTTGTCTTTATGCGATTCCTCTGGCCATTGCTCATCCTGGTTAGCTATGCTCTATCTAGTCCCCTTCCCCCGTGATCCTTAGGTGTATCTGATGGCAAATTTGCTAATGCTCACTGTCTTACCCATAGTATTCATTCAAAAATGGATTGCTAAACTAACTCTTGATTCCAAGAAATCCATTCTAGAAATAATGACTAGCAATCATGCTTCCATAGTTTGATTTTATTGTTTGATTGTTTGTTTGTTTGTTTTTAGGGAGGGAGAGAGAGCACACACAAATGGGGGAAGAGGGCAGAGGGAAAGGGAGAGAGAGTATCCTAAGCAAGTTCCACGCTCAGCATGGAGCCGATATGGGGCTCGAGTTCATGACCCTGAGATTGTGACCTGAACCAAAAATCAAGAGTCAGATATTTATCTAACTGAGCCACCCAGGTGCCCCTAGGCTGATGTGCTTCTTAAATGACAGTTGATGTTTTAACTCTTGTAGTTTTTTTTTTAATACGAAGTATTCATTTTGTAAAACTGAAGTATTCTAAGAGAAAAACAAGTTTATTGAAGACTAGAATTCTCTAAGAGAAGGAACTCTCTTAATTTTGAAAATATAGGTGAAAACCTACTGATAAGCTCCACACTTCAGTTTTGCATTTTCAGTGTTAAAGTTTAAGTCTAACTGTCTATCATGTTTTATTTCATAAGAAATGTATCAGCATAAAGAGAAATAGTGGTAGGTTATAGGATGTAATAGAAATTCTAATAGACTGTTTAACAATAATATGGCAGGCAGATACCATTTTAATCAGTATTGTCATTAACGACTATCAATAGAGAAGATAAGATGTTCTTGTCTTTGTGAATTATGATTTATGACTGGCACAGCAGTCACACTGAAGTATATTTATTTTTACAATACAGAGACATTGATTAAATGCACATGGCATCTCAAATACAGTTGACATTTTAAGTCAAAATTATTACAGACACACAGCCATTCATTTAAGCTGTTGCTTTAAAAATGTGTCTCAACTGATTGTTAATGGAAGAAAGTCTAGCTGGGCCAATATTTCAATAAGTTGATCCTTTATTTTACTGGTATACATCGCCCGGGGGAAATTTGCCTCCTTTGGGCAGTCCTATCATTTTGCTGTATCATTCTGGTGAGCAGACCACCAGATGAAAATAGTCCTTTATGTGTCTATACACTGGGGTTCTAGATTGCTCAGAAAGCATTCCCTTATTAGGATAAAATCGTTTTTGGTTCTCTTCCCATTCTCCCTATATTCTCTGAAAACCTTGCCTTCTAGCCTACCAACATGCTTAGGAAGTAGATCTTAAATAATTGATGGCAGCTGTAGCTGAAACATTAATATCATTTAGGGATGATGGTTTTTGTAATGTATATTGCTACTTGTTGCCAATAGATCAGTGACTTTAAACAACATAAGTGTTTGGGTATTGATTGTTGATTTACAAGATTGAGGCCAATAGTAATTGTGTCTGAGAGCGTACTTATATACCCTGTCTATAAATTCTTTGATCTGGTTTCTCATTTATGTCTTTTAAACCTCAGAACTTGCTTAGATCTTTTTTTTTATTTTATTTTATTACAAGGTAATTTTAGGGTCACATAAAAGTTATCAAAATAGTACAAAGAATTCTTATTTACCTTTCATTCAGATTCCTCAGATGTTGATATTTTGCCACATTAGCACTAACATTTTCTCCCTCTCTCTTTTTCTTTCTCTTCATACGGACATATATACAGACCCAGGCATCTATTCCTTTCTTTTTTCTGAATAACTTGTATTTGCAAACCTGATACCCTTAAACTTGCTTTAAAGCTAGACTTTCATCACTGTATAGTTTTATCCCATATTTGGGAAAAGTAAGCCAGTGGCCTCAATTCAACCTCCAATCAGCGAAATTAGAAAAATAAAATGAAGAAGGCAATGATTTCAAATATGATTACAAGTCAAGAAAACCAGGATGTGATATTCTTTTTGTTTTCGTGGATGATATTATCACCACATAATCTGAAAACCTGAATTAAGTCAGCTTTGACTTCCGGTAAATGAGTACACATTTCTAAGAATGAGATGTATTTCTTCAACAGTTAATGAAACCTCAGAACTAAGACCTCTGCAAAAAGGTGCAAATCTCTCATCCATGTGATGAGGCCTCATTAACCATTGAATTTAGCCCAACGTGCTTGAATGAGATGGTAAATAGGAAAATGTCCTGCTGTTTATTATTAAAATTGTGCTACAGAGGGACTGTTAGAAATCCAATACTGTTATTTTCTCAGACCTCTTATCCTTTCTATTTTGCTGCCGGTGATTCATCGATAAGACTGGAGGGGGCGCTAGAGAGGCAATACTCAGTCTGATCACTGAGGGCTTGTCTTACAAATACCTGTGCATTTAAAAACAGTTTGAAAACAAAAAATGTACAAAGATAAATGTAATCTGATAGCCATAGTGGACTTAAATTCATCCATGAAATTTATAATTGGCCTAAACCAGGAAGAGGGATTTGGGGTAATAGGGTGTATCCTGCCAGTCTTTTTAATAATATTTGTTAGGTATTTGGGATGATTTTATTGGAGAGGCCACTCCAGGGGTGTCTGATTTTAGTCAAACTCTTATGTCTTGAGGGACAAGAGGAGGTACAGTAATAGAAGTGTCGTATATAATATGTAATATCATGTCATAGTAAAATACAATATATGAGCGTAGCTGGTAGAGGGTACGAGGAAACACATCGGTTGGGAATCACTAGTTAAATAAAAAAATCCCTAATTCCCTAAACGTTGGGTTCAGTTTTCACAAAGAATAAAGCAGCAATATCTGAGTGTGTTCTTCAGCATAGGCCTGCCCCTAAATTACATGAATGTAGTGATAACATCCTATACATTGACCACATGTTGCCGAATTGATTCTGGGTAGGATAAAAAAAAGTAAGAAATAGTGTAAACACTCTATAGCATCCTTTTCCTCTTTCTTCATGTCAGGATTTAATTACTCAGAGCTGCTGAAATCTACTCTGTTCTTCTTGTCAATTGAATGTGTGTTTGATTGTGCACTAAATATCTTCCATATAAAAGATAATACAACTTTATGAAGCACTTTGAAACTTTCAGCCAAAAGGTAGCTTGTGGGGGCACCTGGGTGGCTCAGTGGGTTAAAGCCTCTGCCTTCGGGCCAGGCCATGATCTCAGGGTCCTGGGATGGAGCCCCGCTTCGGGCTCTCTGCTCAGCGGGGAGCCTGCTTCCTCCTCTCTCTGCCTGCCTTTCTGCCTACTTGTGATCTCTGTCTGTCAAATAAATGAATAAAATCTTTAAAAAGAAAAAAGAAAAGGTAGCTTGTGTGTGTGTCGGTAGGCCATTATTAACATCTCTTTTTAACTTCTAAAAAATTAAATATGGTAGATAGCATTATAAATATTTGTGAATGTTAGTATCTCAGCATTTTTTTTAACCCCATAAGTTAACTGTATTCTGTCAAGGTTAATGGTAAAGAATTTCCAGAAAAGAAAGCTTATGTTTCCATTCACATTGAGAATCCACGTAAAAGGACATGGTATTTCGTAAGAGACTCTTCATGTCACAAAACAAACTGAGGGTGGCCAGGGAGAGGAGGTAGGGAGAGGGTGGTTGGGTGATGGACATGGGGGAGGGTATGTGCTATGGTGAGTGCTGTGAAGCGTGTAAGCCTGGCGATTCACAGACCTGTACCCCTGGGGCTAATAATACATTATATGTTAATAAGAAAATTAAAATTTTTTTAAAAAGGACATGGTATTTGTAAAGTGCATGTATACGTATAAAGTATATAGAATTAAACACCAAAGACACCGTTCTGGACTCTCTAAAAACTGTGTGCAAAATTTGGGCTATGAGTGAGTATGCCTGTTTTTATAGAGAATGAGTCTTCAATTTCTTTCTAATTCTCAAAGGGGTCCGGTTCTCAAAAGGAGTTAAGAACCATTTCATAATGGAATCCAGCCTCTGCAAGGCCAGCTCTGTTCTCTGCCTGACAAGTAGTTGATATTCTTATCTCTACTCTCTCACTCCTTTCACTAATGTATTCAACATTGAACCTCAATGGATATAATATCTACCATCGGAGTAGGACTGTAGCTCTCTCTGGAAGGAATAGGGAGGTGTCGAAGGTCCATCTCCACACTTTTTACGTCCCAGGGATTCCCCTCAAGACACACCCTGGTCTGGAGATAACCGTCCAGGTATGGTGTCATGGGAAGCAACACGGTCTGTCATAGAAAGGTATTTATTAAAGATTATCTTCTTTCTAGTACTCTTTAGCTAGGTTCCCTCAAGTGCAAAACGAACATAGCTCTCTTCAACCTAAATAAGAAACAGGAATCTTTTTAGTGGCGGTTCTCTCTCTGTCTCTATCTACCTGTGCTTTTCAGGGGATCCTCAAAGCTGAGATATTCTCTCTGCCCTCACAGTCAGACCAAGAAAATATCAAATACGCTTAGGTAGGTCCTTGCATTTCATATCACCGGGACTCTATACGCTCATCTATTGTTAGGGTCTTTACAACGTCTGATTGCTGGGAATGGCCAGCAATCCCGATTACAACCGATGAAAGATGACCCCAAACTTTGCTGTGAAAGAGAGGAGAAGGCAAGGGGGTCAAGGCTCAGAGACCAAGACCCTTTGCTCTTCTTTGATCCCACATTTATTGGTCCTTCAAGATAATCAGAAATCTTTATCGCTATTTCTCAAGCACGTGATGTGTGATGAGGAGTCTGAGTAGAGCGAGGAGGATCCGTATAAGGGAAAGATACGGCATGCTAATCTGCTGTGCTAATCTGAGTGTTGTAGAATTTTGCTGAACATCTCCTAGGGGACAATGCCTACATCTCCTGGATCACAGGGCGGCTGTTTGGGCTAAGGAAGTTTAGGCAACTCCCCAGGGCATTCCTACAGCAAGGTGGTCCCGTAGGCCTCCGCCTTCCAAAGGCCTACTCCCTTCTCCAAAACCTTCCCTGTCCCCATTATTAGCAAGCTAGGTGTTATGGATGATTTCGCGTTCTACATTAACCCCAACATCTAATAGAATTAGGCTATCATATTTGGTCATTAGGTATCGCTACATTGCACAACATTCTCCAAACTGAAAAAGGGTTATGTTTGGGACTTAGGAATCTACAAAATAAATTCTCCTATTCATTGATCAATTCTGTAAATGTAAAAGCTTTAACATGAATACACTTAAGATAAGAGGCCATAATAAGATAAAATGTATAGATAAATTTTACCCATACGGTTTCAATGTTATAGCCAAATACTGTATGCTCAGCCTTGTAGAGCAAAGCTCATTTTTTAAAAATAATTTTAAAAAAATGGCACTTGCTCAAAAAACAAGGGTATCCTATCTGACAGAAATTACTGTTCAAGAAAGTAACAGTAATTTCCTTTCATGAAAAGGTAGGCAATTAGAGATGTAGGTAGAGTTTCTGTAATGTTTGAAAAATGAATTGTTTCATTTCCACCTACGTCACCCCATCCTTCTTAACACTCTTCCTGCCGTTATATTCTGCAATGCTGCTCCCTCAAGCTGTTGCTTTTGGCCTTCTGGCTGCTACTTCTAGCTCCTCGTCCTAGTCCGTTATTAAAAGTCTTTATCCCCTGGACCTCTGCAGGCAGCCCTCTCTTGTCACCCTTTTGTCTAGCTCTCTTCCTCTTCCCCCACCCCTCCCGCTTCTTCCCCTTCCTCCTGACTCCTACCCCCCAACCAACAACCTCAACCAGAAACCACACTTATCCCCCAAGTGCTGGATCCGTAAACACAAAACTTCTGAACAGTTTTCCTGATGCCTCCATAGATACCTCAAACAGAGTTTGTACACTGCGAGACTGACTTGCTAGTTTAGTAAGGCTGTCGAGGAGGAAAAGAGGGTGAGGTATCTTTCCCTTTACCCCTAAATCCAGTCCATTCCCGGGTCCCATGAATTCTCCTTTTTAACATATCTGAATTTTTTCTCTCCATCTCCTTTTTACTTCCTTAGTTCAGATTCTCTCTCATTTCTCCCCAGATCAAAGCAGCGGCCCTCTGAGCAATCTTGACCTTCTCTCCAACCCACCCTCGACAGTGCTGCCCATATGGTCTTCCCAAATACAAATCTGATAGCCCACATTTTTGCAAAGGCTTTACAGTGCCTTGAAGTGCTTAAATTTCCGAGTTGTCATAATGGTGCCCCACCGTTATTACTCCCTGCAGCCAGAGAGGAGTACATGCATTGATCTGAACGCGCTGTGAGAGCATTGAGCCAGTCAGCAATGCATTGCACCTTTCCTGTTATCTGTGACTAAAATGCCATTTGCCCAACTTCCAACCCACATTCTTCTCTGGCCAACTCTTTGTCATGCTTAAATGTTGAGTTTGAGGATCACCTCCTTGGGAAACCTTGCTGACGGCCACTCTCACCTCACTCAAGGTTGGCAAGATGTGTTACTAATATCATCCCACTCTTTTGAATACTCAGACATCTTTTATTGAAACGAGAAATGTTCTGGTCCTACTTTGTAGGTATCTGGCTACAGAGGACATTGTTGAATTTCATAGCCCATTATTGTAATTCACCTGTAATTATGAGGATAAATAAACATGAATACATAATAGCATCTTAGACTTCATTGCTTGTGTGTCTTAATGTGAAAATCTTGTGGCATTTTATGGAGCTTTAAATTTGAGGGAATAGGATCTGTGAAAACTGCCTAATTTGTTGATTTGCATGTGAAGTGTGTTGTTCCCAGTGGGTGGTGGAAACTGATTTGGCATGTAGCTTCCTAGCTCTGAGCGGGTAACTGGTGTTAGTTCCTGCTGCTGTAACAAAATGGATTTGGCCTTTATTGTAGCTCTTATTTGAAAATTACTATTAAGAACTGCATGCTGGAGATATGAGAGTGCTTTCCAAAGATGGATACATTTATGTAGCAAAGCAGGAAACAGTGACACCATGTCTTAATGACACTTTATATTCTGCCAATGTCCTTAGCCACGACTTCCTCAACTGCGTCATCTAAAATAAACAAAAATCGTATTCCATTAGAGACATAATTCGACAATTGAATTTTTTGGTGAACTTTTGGCATCCAGTGAGAGAATTGGCTCCAACCCCAGAGAGGGGTTTAATCTTTTTAGGGCATCATTGCCTGGAAAGAAAGAGATGACCAAGTAAGGGAATGGGAGTAACAACATTAACTCTAAGAGCTGGAATTAGGGAACTGTTCAACAGTTAACATTTCTATGACCACATTTTATTCAGTAATAAAGAAACAGAGAGCGTATTATTTTACTGAGGAAAATTGGAAAAAAAAATACAAGCAATCCCAGTAGGCTGAGGCTTGGTTTAATTAAATGAGGTAACATTTTATTTCTTTATTTTAATAATTTCCTAGGGTCTCAGGCCAAATCTATAAAAAACAGTGTTGACTACCCAATATAGAATATTTACTGTAGCATCCACCTGGTTTGGAAACGGTTCTTCTTTAGGGGAAATAATTGGTACATGCTTGTACAGTAGTAAATACTCAGATAAACTATCACGTTAGCAAGGCAGAATAAAAATCAATATTAATGAGAGCAGACAAATGCTTCTAATAATAGCTGAAAACTCTCAAGCCCCAGGTGTTCTCCTTAGTGTCTGACTTCCTTCCTTCCCTCCTTCCTTCCCTCTTTTTGAAATATTTTCTGCTTCTGACATCAAGAGAGAGTGTGAAACTTCCCTTTAAAGAGCTTCAACATACCCATTTGCTGCTATTTTCTTACCTGGGTATCCCAAGATTAAGCTGATGGAAGAGTTTAGTACTGTCTTATTTTTGCCCTTGCCCTTCTCTTTCCAAAACCTGGAATATTCAGTCTGTAATTTGTTCCCATACACTCCACTGCCCTCTTTTTATGAAGACATGGCTATTAATTGCTGCTTCTTCCCATTTTTATGGCAAATGGGGATGCCCCTACTCCCACGACTAAGGTTGTCCCCATCCCTGGTATATCCTAGAGTCCATGACAATAGCTAAGCCTGGTAGTGCTTGTTGCTAGATAAATACTGATACTGATCTGAGTTCTTTACATCCATTAATCTGTTTAATCCTCACATGACCCTATGAAAGAGGCACTGTTATTATACCCATTTTACAGATTTAGAAACTTTACAGATTTAGAAATTTACAGATTTAGACATAGAAAGGCTAGCTTACCCATGGATGGAAAAATGGGCTTGCTGGGCACCAGCAATCTGGCTTTGTACTTCTTCTTTATACTGCTTGACTTCTTGCTACGTGGACAACTTTGGGCACCTTAAAGCTATTCAATTACTCGGTTTCCTTGTCCAAAAGTTAAAAAAAAAAAGGGACAAAAATAAGCTCTACTTATAGGATTGTAATTAGAATTTAACGGTACAATATAGGTAAAGTGCTTAACTCAGTAACTGATACATCATAAGTATTCATGTTAGCTATTCATCTTCGTCTACTATCATTTAATCAGTGTTAGATGAAATAATTAATTAATAAAGATGCATAACTCAAAATCACTAAGTTGATCATTCCCAGTTCCATGATTTATTTGGAGAAGCTCGTTTAGAAGAACGAGACTGAATAGTCTACAAGTAGAGCTTGGACACTTTCCGGGGGATCAAACATCCTTGTGCCTTATCAGGCTAAAAAAAAAAAAAAAAAGATTAAATTTTTATTATACCAATTATACCATTAAAATAGACATTTATAAAAATGCATAGGATAATCCACGGAATGTTATAAGTAGTCAAAACGCCAATATTTCCGAAGTGTATATACTCTAAGAAGAGTGAAAAAGAAACCTATTTTATCATATTTCCATGCTCGTGCCCTGCTTTTCCCTTTATTGCATTATGAGATTGACATCGCATCATTATCTCTCATTGTCACCTTAGCCTGTGAGCTTTAGATGCTGCTAATGTTATGGTAATAACTGCTACAATTTGCAATTTTCAGTTGTATTAGACCTTGATTCATTTTTTTTAACTACCTTGTATAACCATCAGTGATTTTTCTTGCAGATAATAAGCAACTTAATGGTTTTTATAAATGAATACTGGTGTGAAATTATCAGAGCAAGAAAATCAATATTAGAAAATTTCCTATACGAACGACAACAACAATAATAGAATAGTATTAAAGTAATTGTAAATATTCAAAAATCAAGTGAATTCATTAGTTTGCAACTAGTGTTTGATTTTATAGTTTAAAATCAGCCAGTTCACTATACTTTTAAAATTTCACTATACTTTTTTAAGTAGTAGCCTCCCTTTTTTAAAATTAAACGTAATGCACATGGGATCACCACAGAGCTGGTTTTTCAGATATTTTCAGATTTTTTCAAATACATATTTCCCTGTATTTCACACAAACCGTCCCTTTCCCTGTAATTGAAAGTCATATAAAATCAGGTTCTTGAAGGGAATCCATCACACGCCTCCTGAAAAGTCAGTATATTATATTTTCATTTGTTTATGTTGGTTAAATGAGGCCCTAGAGATTCATCATCTACGCCCTGATATGGTGTATCTTTTCTCAGACCTTTTCCTCCATGCATTTGCACTACCAGGCACAACCCTAAGCCCCGTCTCCCCTAGGATATTTTCATCTGCCCTACAGAACCTTAACAGTAAAACTCCTCTACTTCTCATCCTCCCGCCCCTTTCCTGGCACGCCATTCATTCCCTTGATGAATATCCGTTAAGCCCCAAGTATGCACAGGTTCTGTGTGCGGTGATGAATGAGATGTGGTCCTACCCTCAGAGAACCTAGAATGTAGTAACTTGTCACTGACTGGCTTCTATCATTAGTTGTTTTTCATATGTCTCTGTCTTACATAGAGCAAAGACTGAAATTTAAAACCAATTTGCTTTTGGTGTACTTTTTACCTAGCAAATGTTCAAGACGTCTTGAGTTGAAAGCATGAAGCAGGGACACCTGGGTGGCTCAATTGGTTAAGTGGCTGCCTTCAGCTCAGGTCATGATCCCAGGGTCCTGGAATCGAGTCCCACATTAGGCTCTTTGCTCAGCAGGGAGCCTGCTTCTCCCTCTGCTTGGGCTCTCTCTCTCTCTCTCTGATAAATAAATAAAATATTTTAAAAAGAAAGCATGGAGTGATCACCAAGGGAGCAAAGCTGTGTTGCCCCACTCCTAAACCAGAAATATTACATACGGGGCCCGGGGAAGACCACTATCATCTGCCACTGGGCCAATTTCTTAGTTCAGACGGCTGGATGACTTTTGAAATAAGATAAAATATATAATTTCATCATACACCACAAAGAGTTGGGAGTTAATTTCTAAATTGTAGTTAAGTTCCTTAGTCCTTTTTTTTTTTAAGATTCTATTTATTTATTTGATAGATCACTAGTAGGCAGAGAGGCAGGCAGAGAGAGATAGAGGAAGGGAAGCAGACTCCTTCCGAGCAGAGAGCCTGATGTGGGGCTCGATCCCAGGACCCTGAGATCATGACCTGAACCGAAGGCAGAGGCTTTAACCCACTGAGCCACCCAGGTGCCCCCCTCTTAGTCTTTTTTCCCCAAACAAACATGGTTTTTATCCAGGGCTGTTGATAGACAAACCTTGACCAAAGCCGGTGACTTCTCCCAAATGGCATTTCTTTCTTTCTTGCCCTGCCTGTAGGAAGAAGAAAGGGGAGAGAGAGAGATGGCAAGGGCTGAGCGTGCAGTGTCTCCCCGATACTGCTTCAGTGTTGGCAAAGATTACAGCTTCCTTCCACCCCCGTTCCATATACACACACAGAACACAAATGTGTCTGCACACACATATACATAATTGCAAGCAAATATATGGACATATAAAAATATACAGACAGGCACACACAAACACACGTGCATATATGTTTTTAAAACACACACACACCATAGCTGACAGATCAGGTCTCAGTGTTCCTGGGCTCTTCAACTCTTGAGCAAGCAGGAGTTTTCCTGGAAATCCAGGCTACAAATTCTCCCCAAAGCAGCTTCATCTGGGCTAAAGAGTGCTTGTGTTCCCACGGGCCCTCTCCACCCATCTTCTCTGCACTCCGAAAACCCGGTTTGCTGTTCTTGTAATATTAAAGAAGGGGTGCCTGGGTGGCTCAGTGGGTTAAGCCTCTGCCTTCAGCTCAGGTCATGATCTCAGGGTCCTGGGATCGAGCTCTGCATCGAGGTCTCTGCTCGGCAGGGAGCCTGCTTCCTCCTCTCTCTCTGCCTGCCTCTCTGCCTACTTGTGATCTCTCTCTGTCAGATAAATAAATAAAATCTTTAAAAAAAAATATTAAAGAAGTTTCCTGTGGACCCTCTCTCAGCCTCCAAGTTTCACTCATCTTGTTAGCTAACATCCTTTTCTCATATCATTTTAGCTCCTTTCTAGAGCTGAATGTACGCTAGCCAAACCTCCTCATTTATAGTTTGCAATCTTAGCAATCTATAATCATAAACCATTTCTATATAATTACAAAAGTGGTCCCGGAATCTTAATGAGAGGTGTCAGAGACGGGTGGCTCCAACTGGTTAAGGATTTCCCCCATGCTCCCTGCTTGGGAGAAAGAAAAACGGGAGGGAGAGAAGGAAGGACGGAAACGGACGAGGAGAGGAGAGGGAAGATCAAGCTCTGGAGAGCGTGGAAGAGTGACAAAAGGAGAAATGAGAACAAGTAAAGGAAAAAATAGAAGAGAAACGCAGGAAAATGTTTATGGTTCCCCACTCTATTGTTTTCTCCCCTGTACCCCTTCTTGTCACTTACTCCATGCAGAGGCTTTAAACAGAACTTTTGGAGGGTTTGGGAGGGGAGGTCAGGAACCACCTCTTCCGTTCCCCTGGGCTAAAAGGCAGTAAGGATACTGCAAGAGACCCATGGGCAGTAAACAGCAGCAACCACCTCTCCCAGACCACTCACAGCATGCAAGATCCCTGGCTCAGTGGTTGATATGATTTCTTTCTCTGCTCCTCTGCACGACCCCGTGCAAGGAGGGTATTCCTACGCGTGTGGCAAATACGGAGAAATGTAACTTGGAGGAGGAAAGTCATTCATTCCTTAGTTGCTATGTTGCATAACAGGTTTTCTATTTTATTCCTGTTGGTAGCCACACAACGTTATTACAATATTATTGACTCTATTTCCTATGCTGTACCTTTAATCTCCGTGACTTATTTATTTTATAACTGAAGTTTATACATCTTAATTCGCTTCATCTAATTCAGTCATCCCTCTCTCCCGGCTCCTGTCCCCCGTGGCAACCCCCAGTTTGTCCTCTGTATTTCAGAGTGTGTCTGTTTTGTTTTCATTTGCTTTGTTTTTTAGGTTCCCCGTATAAATGAAATCATATGGGATTTGTCTTTATCTGTCTGACTTACCTCACTTAGCATAATACTCCTTAGGTCTATCCATGTTGTTGCAATTGGCAAGATTTCGTTCTTTTTCATGGCTGAATTATATTCTAGGGTGTGTGTGTCAGTGTGTGTGTGTGTGTGTGTGTGTGTGTATTCTTTATCCATTCATCTATCAATAGATACACGGGCTGCTTCTGTAATTTGGCTTCTGTGAATAATACAGCAGTAAACATGGGCACCTGGGTGGCTCAGTCTGTTCAGGTCATGATCTCCAGGTCCTGGGATGGAGCCCAGCATCTCGCTCCCTGCTCAGCGGAGAGCCTGCTTCTCCCTGTCCCTCTGCCCCTTCCTACTGCTCCTGCTCTATCTCTCTCCTGCTCTCTCTCATATAAATAAAATCTTTTAAAAATGTTTATTTTAAAAAATGCTGCAGTAAACATAAAGATGCATATACCTTTTCAAAGTTAGTGTTTTTGTTTACTTTGGGTAAATATCCAGTACTGAACTTATTGGATCAAATTGTATTTATATTTTTAATTTTTTGAACCTCCACACTATTTTCCACAATGGTTGCACCAGTCTGCATTCCCACCAACAGGACACGAGGATTCCTTTTTTTCCACATCCTCACCAGTACTTACTATTTCTTGTCTTTTGACTTTAGCCATTCCAACTGGTGTGAGATGATATCTCCGTGTGATTTCATTTGCATTTCCTCAATGATTAGTGATGTTGAGCATCTTTTCATGTGTCTGCTGGCCATCTGTATGAATTCTTTGGAAAAATGCCCATTCAGGTCCTCTGCCCATTTTTTAATAAGTTATTTGGGTTTTTTTTGTTTTGTTTGGTGCTGAGTTATATCACTTCTTTATAGATTTTGGATATTAATCCCTCTATTCTTTTATTTAAAAGCTTCTACTTTTGGCGTAGTAAGGTTAATAGAAATGAATAATAATTAACTCATAAATATGGTTTAAATTTGCAAAACAAAACAAAAATTTTCATTTTGTAGAGGACTTTTACAAATGCACTCACTGCCCCAGATAAACACAAAAAAGAAGGCTGAGTTCATTAGGTAAGTGAGAGGAAAGTGGGAAAAATTGTAGGGGAAATATTCTACACTTACACTGTCCAGTATGGTAGCCACTAATCACATGTGGCTTTTGAGCTCTTGAAATGTGACTGATCTAAATTGAGGTGTGCTGGAAGTCTAAAATATACACCTGATTTCAAAAACCTAGCATGGAAAAAAGAATATAAAGTATCTCAGCAATTTTTATATTGATTATATGGTGAAAGTATAGTATATTTAGATATGCTGGGTTAAGTAAAATATATAGTTAAAATTATTCACCTGTTTCTTTTACTTTTTTAATGCAGTTAGTAGAAAAATTTAAAAGTACATGTGTAACTCACATTATAGCTCTATTGGCCAGCGCTATTCTGAACCGTAGCTTTTCAAACTAGCTTCGTGATGACCCTGGACTTTTTTCCTGTGGCAGCCAAAGACCAAGAAGGAGAGCCACAGTCAATTACATTAAAAAAAAAAAAAAAAACCAACTCCTTATTTGTTTATTTATCAAATCAGATTTCTGGCCTATGAAGTTCTTTGAAGGAAAGAATTCTTCAGCGAAAATGTCTGTCAGTTCTAGTGTTGGAGTATCTTCCATCTACTTTGAAGATTTATGATGAGAATAAATGCAAATACTTCTCTCCGTCCCCTGTCACTGCACACCATGCATTAACAAAGGGGGCTAGTAGATCTTTCTGTGATTCCCAATAAGATGCTAGTGGGCCACTTTTCTTCTTTGTTATTTTGGGAGTTCATCAAAGGTTTATTTATTAATGAAATTATACCCCTTTTCTGTAAGTTGCAGAAATTTATTTGCAGCGGAATGTCTTTTAAGTATTCCTAATTGATAGCGTAGAGGGCCAAGCTACAGATGGTCTTTATTAAGAATTCCTTTTCTTCTGGAAAATGTAGACCTCTTCCCCCTACCCCCTTAGCAACCAGGATTGGAGGATGATTGAGTGGTCTCTTGTGGAAATATGTATTTACCTATGTAAAGATCAGTTTCAACTCAGCACATTCTTCTTTAACCAGTGAACTAACCTGTAACCTCTAAGGGGTGTTGACGTCTCTTCAGCTCGTAACTGTGTGTGTGTGTGTGTGTGTGTGTGTGTGTGTGTGTACACACACATATTTTTTTAATTGTGAATCCAGCTGCTAACTTAGACGAGAGCTTTTTAAGCTACTTTGTAAATTTTATCTTCCTAAGAATAAATTCTAGTCCTGCCCATTTTAATCACCCCTCCTCCAAATAAAATTAACACATGGTCACGTACCTCAAGGTGTACTGTGAATTAAATCTGAGACTGATGGAAGTGAACAGAGGAAAGGGAACAACAAGTGGCATATTGTGAAAGAGCCATTGATTTCCCTGACACTAATTGCAACCAAAAATAGCAGTGGACCTCATGGGGTATTTGTATGTGTTTGTTGTCAGAGAGTAGATACAGGACCCAAGATAAAGAACAAATGGTTTCCTGATTAGAATATCGTCTGTGCTGTTGGAAGTCTTAGAGTTTTTCTTCCTCCATGACCTTTCCGCTTGGTCCTCCCAAAAATCCCATTGATTTCACTCCCATGAGTTTTACACATTTTATGGAAAGGAGGATTTCTGATATGAGAAAGTTTGTTTACCGTTAGCTGAATTCACTTTCCTGTGAAATGTTAATCCATAGATCACACCAGAGAGAATGATAGAGCGTAAGTGAGAACATACTAGATCCAGTAATTTTTTCCTCATGGGTCTTTTTTTACCTCAGGCAGATGTGCATACTTGGTGATATAACATAATTGACACGTTCCTCCTTCAAATGTGGGTTTTATACATTTCTCTGTGATCAAAAAGGAATGAATTGTATCTTGAAGTTATAGATGAAGCATTGATTTTGCCATTCTTTTAAAGGAAAGATTTATCTGAAATTTCCGATAAGGAACAAGCCCATAGTTCATGCGCTGCCTTCTTTCCTTCCTTCCTATCTCTTTCCTTCCTGCCCTCCCTCCTTCTGTCATTTCCTTCTTTCTGCCCTTCCATTCCAGAGCACCAACGGTGCTAAATGCTATGAGAATTGTATCGCTCTCACGGTACTTACGGTCTATGGAGTTTTGATCTGATCTGCGCGTAAGCATTAGTGGCTCTTATGCTAAATAAGCCACATTCCAAATAGTAATTTCTGCCCCACTTTTGGGACATGGTGGGAAGTTGCAGGAACAAACAGCAGATATCTCCCACGTCCACTTGCTCTTGTCTTCAGAGATAACCACCAGGCTCTCTGTAAGTCTGTTCCCAAGGACTGATCACGCCAGGTGTAGAACTGTCAGGTCTGTTAGTGATCTCTTTACCATGCGTGTGTGGTTAGCACACAACATGACTCAGTCCTATGTGCCATCTGAGCCCCATGTTCCTATGTGTTCCGCGAGGTACAGCGAGCTCTCGTGGGATGGGCACTGGTACCTAAAGGCAGGAGGTGCGCCTTCTCAACATGGCTATTCCACCAGCACGTGGAGTCAACTTGTCAGAGTCACGTAACTTCTCAGGTTAGAAGGTACCAGATTTGTAACTAGCTTAAACTTGAGTATCATAACTCTTTTTCCATACCCTAGATATTTTGGGTTCTATGAAAGATGGTGAACAGAGATTCCACTATCAGGTGACCCCTGTGCTCCATCTTGCCTTTAAGAATGAGCTCAGAGCCCTTTCTCTTTGGTTAAGAATATTTCTTTAAGAACCAGCATTAAGGAATTCGTAGACAATTTCACCTGAGTCAGGATATATGTAAAATCTGGAATGTCCATCATACCCTTTGCCCCTGAGTTTACTTTAAATCTGGGTTAGTCTGGGTGTTCCTAAGAAACAGAGCCACTAGGATATATCTGTATAGATAGATGTAAGAGATTTATTCCAGGAATTGGCTCACGCAATTATGGAGACTGAGAAGTTCCTCAACCTGCTTGTCTGTAAACCAGAGAGCCAGTGGTATAATTTAATCTCAGTCCAAAGGCCTAAGCATCAGGCAAGCAGAGGGTGTACATCCTGGTCCTGGTCCAAAGACCTGAGAACTGGGAGAATATGGATGGCCCGGCTCAAGCAAAAAGAGCAAATTCTCCCTTCCTCTGCCTTTTCGTTCTATGCAGACCCTCCGTTGATTGGATGACGCCCACCACATCGGTGGATGACGCCCACCACATCGGTCCTCAGTCCTCAGTCCACTGATTCAAATGCTAATCATCTCCTCTGGAAACACCTCAGAGATACATCCAGAAATGTTTTACCCACTATCTGGGCAACCCTTAGCCTAAGCTGATGCATAAAAATGACCATCACAATCTGCAGGTCTATGTACAGTTATTTCTTGGGACTTTATCCTTGAAAACTACAGAAAGACTATGCACAAAATGAGCAGCTCCACTTCTGGTTCCTAAACTGGACTTAGACTTTTTGCTCCTGTTTCCCTAAAGGCAATGTCTGTGCTACGAGCCTTGAATTTCTTCCTGTGTCCTTTCTTCATTTCTTCTCTTTGCCTACCTTCAACTTCCACTTAAGCTAATAACTGGTTGCATGATTACCATTTTTTTTTTTAGTTCTCATGCAAGAGATAGGTCTGGGTGCCAACTTGCACACCCTGGCGAAATTGGGAAACATTCATTCACCACACATTGGCTAAATGCCTATTATTTCCTGGGAAATGGTCATTAGTAATCTGCAGTCCTTGCTCTCAAGGAACTTGTTTTCAGATGGAAAAGGTAAATAGTAGTTGGAATTCAGATGGAAAAGGTAAATAGGAAAAGGTAAACAGGTAATTGGTACAGTACACAGTAAGCACTGTGAAGAGAAGAACACACGGGTGAGGGACCCAGATCCCTTGGTGGGGGGTGGGGGAGAACAATGACCACTATGAAAGCCAAGAAGCAAATTCGGCCTCAATGCAGAATTAGGGCTCAGTTCAGCTTGCTCTTTAGCTATTTTCTCAGTATTTAAAGGAATAAATTTAGGATTGTCTCTTTCTTTAGTGAAGCATTCTTATTAAACTGCTGTTAAAAAAAATTTTTTTTAATGCAAACTAACCTTTCATAAATTTAACCTAACCCATGTCATTAAAAAAAAAAAAAGAAGTCCCCCCCCCAAAAAAAAAAAAAAAAGTCATTGACTTCTATGTGACTGTTCCAGTCTTTGTTAGGCAGGAGTTTCCTAATTGGATAACTTGAATGGACAATCCCAAGTCTAAAAGAAATCCAGATACATGAGTCACAGTGTGAAGAGTAGTGGCACCTTTCAGCAACACAACCAGAAGCGTCTGTGTGACTTGACACTCATTTAATGTAATATGCAATAATAATTCGTTGACTCAGAACATGGTTCCCAATTTTGGCATTCTTGCGTCTTTTGTATGCTTCCATGTATTTTAAGTTCCTGAGTAAATGTTCATAGATGTATTGGGAACCTTATTTCTTAGCTATTGTTTTAATTCCAATATGATATTTACATCTTTTAGAAAGCATGTGCATTTGGAAAAATGTTTTGGTATCAGTAAATGTTTTCATAGACTGCAAATTATTTATTAGAGTTTTGTTAAAGTTGAAATTCCAAAGTTTATCTGCTCTATCTTCTTTGACTCTTTGGTTGTTGGAGATCAAAGAGGTTGATGAGAATGCTAAGAGATTTGTTAGTTTGTTTACATAAGAAATATTTCATTCACCCTCTCCCAAGTTTTGTAGTGGAGTCACTTAAAAATTCCCTACTATTACTTTCAGGTTAACCGTAGCTATGTTTTGCGTTGGTGTCTATGACATGCATTAATAACTTTATAAATGAGATTAATGAGTGCCTATGTCAAGAATCACTGGCTTATCACATTCTCATTCCTTTATTTTGGGTATAATTATCAAATTAGTTTTACTTTTTTTTTTTTTTCAAATAACAAAAGGCTTTCTGAAGGGGTCTGTGGCATATTAGATATGGTGGATAAAAATTATAGAATTTTTTTAAATTGACAAAACTCTCTTGCCAATATGCGGTTTTAGATATTTTAGTTCATTTTGTTGTTGTTTCCATGTTGTCATCTGCTCCCATTCTTTTACATGATTTCCATTTCCAGTTAAATTGTTAAACTCCAGATACATGGAAAATATTACCGTGGGAAACATAAGTTTATTTATATCACGTTTAGTTCTGACAATATATGGTGTAGCTTCTTAGTGCTTCTAGTAATTAACTAGCTGTGACTCTCTAGACTAAGTAACCTAATCTAGGTAATCCATTTCACCCCTTTGTGTCCTAGTGTCATCATGTCACAAATCAGTTAATGAAAATTACTCCGGTTAATTCACAAGAATTCTGAAAGATATTTAATAATACAATGTTTTGCAGTGAAATTTGTCTTTAATAAGGAAGTGACCAGGAGCAAGCTATTCAAATGGGAATAGAATTCTAGAGATCTAACTTCTAAGTAACTTTTCTTTGTCGAATTTTAGTGAGTTCTGCGTCCCAGAGGACAATGCATATTGCATAAGAAGGGATACCATAACGAATTGAACAGGTGTTCCTTGGAAAACAAGTCTGGAAGGAATCCAGAAATTTGAGGGTAGAAGGATAAAATGTAACTAATTGCCCAGTGAAATATATATATTACCCTAAATTGTTATATATCACTGGTAGCTTCTACCAATATGTAAATTTTATAAAATTAACTTGAAGTTTATTAAGCACTGTTTATTTCAAGTTGATGTACTGAAATCAAACTTGAAGCATTTCTTAACACAATGATCATTTACATATATACAAGATATTCTTCAATTTAAATGTCAGCTCATCATCTACGAGGCACCTTAAAGCAAGTATTCATTCATTTTACCACTGAGGAAAGTAAATTTTTTTATGGTAGTATAGTCATCAACCACAGAACTAGGAGGAATAGAGCATAGGCAGAATTATTGAATTGAGATTCGAACATATGAAACCTGGAATTCTAAAAAAATTTTAAAAAATAAAAATAAATAAAAAGGAGAATTTTAGTAAGATCAGATAGGTTTCCAAAAGCAATCTGTGTAACCCAGCTATAGGTTGCTTTGACCTTAGTTAACATAGTTCTTTGCTACTCAAAGTGCAGTCTGTGGACCACCAGCTGGGAGCATCATCTGAGAAGTTGCTAGAAATGATCTCTGAACCCACGTTAGGCTTCTTGAGTTCGAATTTGACTTTGTAACTGGTACTCCAAGTGGTTTACATGCAATTTAAGATTGGTGAAATGTTTTTTTGGTAAAATTTAGGATGGCTTTTAGTTAGTGGTGTGATATATCTGACAAGAAAAATTAAGTGCGCAGAGACCATGTTGATAAGCACATGATATCCAGAGGAAGAGGATAACCAGACTCCCGGCCCTGGTCAGTATGTTCCATTATGGGCACTGTACTTTAAACTTTCTTTTAAAAATATATCAAGGACGCTAACCAGCATGATGAAACAGCTCAAACCAATTTCATCTGAGGAATAATTACAAAAAAAACAAAAACAAAAACAGAAAAACAGGAAACATTTGACCTGGGCAAGAGAAAACAGGGGCACCATAATAGCAATGTTCAAGTGTTTTGAAGGGCTCCCCCTTGAAAGAGCAGTGAGAAGGTGGCAGAAGTAAAGCAATTAATAGGGACATTAAATGGGAAGATATATCCTTAATAAATATAAACATGAGCTTTGAAACAACTACATGTATCTTGACATAGATCTTCCTTTTCCTGTAAGTAAGGAGTTAACATTGTTACAAGTTTCCAAGGAGAAACTAGAAAACCAGGGACCAATTATTCCCCCTGCTGAATGCTCACCAAGCACCTTGTGCCTCACCCTTGTGATACTTGTCATATTGTTGCTGAGATTTTAAGATATCTTTTTTTAAAAGATTTTATTTATTTATTTGACAGAGATCACAAGTAGGCAGAGAGGCAGGCAGAGAGAGAGACGGGGAAGCAGGCTCCCCGCTGAGCAGAGAGCCTGATGTGGGGCTCGATCCCAGGACCCTGGGATCATGACCTGAGCGGAAGGCAGAGGCTTTAACCCACCGAGCCACCCAGGAGCCTCTGTGATCTTAAGATATCTTAAAAAACATATTATCTGTCCCATCGAGGCAAGGGACTATCTGTGTTAGTCACTGACTATTCAGTCCCCAGCCTCTAGCACAGTGTCTGACTGAAAATTTTGTTTTTGTTTTGTTTTGTGTGATTAAAGAAGGAAGGAAGAGTTAGAAAAGAGAACTGAAAAATGTATATGTTGGTATATTTAATTAATACTTACTGAGTGCCTTGGATAGGCCAGGCACTCATCTATCTGAGGAACATCTAGGTGAACAAAGCAGGTTAATCTTCCTTCTCTAAACGTTCATTTTCCCATGAGATTAAACAGCCACAAGAACTTATAAGTAGTTCGTAGAGAAAGAGAGTGAAGAACGGAACATGAATCTGATGCCTTTACTAGAGCAGCATGTCTCTGAAGAAGTTAACGCCTTCGAAGTATCTCAAAAACCAGCCAGACCAACAGGAAGCATTCAGAAGTTGAGATAAAATAGAGATCTCACGTCGTTATTTTACAATTACCTTGGATATGAAGTTAAAACTCTTCAGGTGCTGTAAGGCTGGTGACAAGCTTGGACAAATTACTAGAACTTTGGAGATCGCCAAGCTCTAAATGGGAACAGCATGCAGTGAGGCAACACGCACATCTGTATTACCAGAGAAGTTCTGGGAATGTGCTCTGATTTCATCGTTGGTGTTTTATTTTGTGATTTGTTTTGATTGCAGCCTGGTATTTTAAGTAATATGTTAATATTCAGTATTAGAACTATTTTTGACCTAAAAAGGAGTACCGAAAATATGTCATTTTGCATGAGTTACTATACTCTTTGAGCCTTATTCCATCCAGGTGCCAACATTTTTTTCTCATCACCACGCATCTTTGATTTTATAATGTAAGTCAGTAGGAAAACAGGATTCATTTAACAGAAAATTGCTTTTCACAATCTTCTCTGGAATCTCTTTTGTCTGTTACCCAGGCGATATGTATATTATTACTTTGTCCTCAAAAGCTTTTTACCAATTTGGCAACACAGAATGACTACATCTCTTTTCTTTTATCTGGCTTTTCATTAGGAGAGAAACTCCCCAAATTCATTTCTATCAGGCCTCTCTTCAGCGCTAAACCTTGCGTGTCTCCATTCTGTTTATAATAAATATCCTCATTATGACTGAGGTCATTTCAGTTCTCTGTCTTACCTCAGTTGCTAATGAAGGTGATGCCAAATGACCAAGTGGATAAGGCTCCCCCTCCTCAAGCCCCCCACAGGAAAGCCTTCCTGTCAAATATCTCCTAATTGCCCTCAATGAATCAGCTTCGTGCTCAGCCTTATCTCTGGCACCTTCCCCAGCTCTCTACTGATAGCCAATAACATGCGCTCCAAGCATGAAGGGGATAAAAATGGTGTGACTCTTAGAAAAGCCAGCCTTAGAGTGGAGTTAGAGAGCTGTTTAGATTCTTTACTTTCATGGTTCTGACATGATTTATTTTAACCAATTTGCCTTCAGACATGGTTTGCTCTCGTTGCTTCAAACATTTAACTTTGGCTCCTACGGGGACACTTGTATTTCTTCAATTGTTTCTTCTGCCTTACACATAGGTCCTGGGTCGGACATCTTGTATTAATCAGCCCTCAGCACTAACTCTAGGCGAGTAATATAAGCACTTTCTCTGACCATCTGTAAAATTAAGAAGTAACTACAAAGCGTCTGACACATTCCTTATAAAAGCACAGTCCGGCCACCCTAGCCTGGCTCACAGCTGTGGAGAACAGCATGCTTATGTCTCGGCCTCCTAACGTATGTTTTCTTATCTGTCCCTCTGCCCCCTGCCTTCCTGGCCGCCCCTGTATCTCCTCTTTCCTTAAACGGTCTCCCTCCCCAACCCCCACCCCCAGGCCTGACCCCACTCCTCACACCTGCTCCAGCTCCCTATAATACAGGATGTTTTAATATACTCTATACATGGAAGAAAAAGGAAATTGAAGTTGAAAGCCATGAACTTTCTTTTCTTCTCTTTTAGATGAGGAAGAGTAGCGCCAACAGCAAGGAGGCTATTTTCTTTGTGGCAGCGGAAAAGTGGAGGTAGGGGGTGAGGGAAAGAACATTTAAGAAATTAGAGTCTCCAGCGGATAGACGATGTTTGATCTTTTAATGGTGTTGCCACTGGGCCTACTATATTCTTTAACATGGGAGATGGTGAGAAATCAGAGCTTTGGAGGTGGGAAATGTGTTAGTTGGTTTTTGTTTTGTGTTGTAACGCAGAGGAGACCACAGAGACCAAAAGCTGCAGAACTGTCAAAAGAAACAGAAATAGGGGCATGTTGATACGGAATAAATGAGACACACAGGAACATAGTAAATGAGGACCCACCAGGGATACTCTGAAGGGAGGAGAGAGGTAAACAGGCATGATGCTGGAGGGAGAAGGACAGGAAAAATAAAATAATTTCTATGCCGCCTTCTAGTTCTACACAGGCCGTGGACAACTCACACCCTAGTGACTCGGGACAGCTCCTTGGTGTGACTGTCACCGAGCACTCAAAACTACGCCTGTGCTAGACGGTCCTTGATGTTAGGTCTGACTTCAGGCTTTCTCTATGGGTCTTCCTAAGAAATACCAGGTAGAGTCCTCACCATCTCCACCGACAAAGGTGCATTTCCGGTTCTCACTCAATGTGGCCTTCCTGACGAACCACCAGTTTCATTTCTGCTGTGTGGCCATAAGGGTCTTCCTCAGCAGCATTTGGGTCTTTATTTGAAAAATCTTAGGGCATTTTACACTCAAGTTACTTGAACTACCTGTAAAATTGTGTAGATGTGTATATTGTAGAGGGCTGGGGGGGAGGGAAGTAATTAAAAAAAAGTATTCTAAATTCAGGAAATTTATCTCAAACATTTTCAATCAAAAATTGAGTAATTGGAGTACTCTCAGTTGCTCAGTCTGTTGAGCATCCAACTCTTGACCTCAGCTCCGGTCTTGATTTCAGGGTCATGAGTTCTAGCCCACGTTGGGCTCCACACTGGGTGTGGAACCTACTTAAAAAAAAAAAAAAAAAAAGGTTGAGTAGTTGAGAATTTTGTCTTTTACCTCTTACCCACCCGCAATAGCACTTAACAACTTCTTTACTTTCATATTCCAAACAATTTTTAATATATTTCAGAACCATAGCTCTTAAAGGTAATTACCTATAAATGAGAGTCCACATCAGCACAGAGCTGAAAACAAATTGTTGGGTTGAAGTTTTCTGTATGAAGTTAGACACTCCCTCCCCCAATTTCAAGCTACCAAGTGTCACCCCTCCCTCCTCCTCCTCAGGAGCCTGGAAAACTTGAACTCTAGGTTCAGAGAAACTGAGTACGATAGAAGCAGCTTAGGACTAAAACCAGGGAATCCAATGAAAATCTGGAATTTCTAGCCCTCGTATATTGTTTCCAAAGAATTCTGTGGAAGAACAGTCATAGAGAAAAGAGCTACAGGTCTAAGTGTGGGAGAGGACAGACACAACCCTGGCTCATCACCTCATGATGCTATAGTGAGGTTCCCTAGTCGAGATCCATCCATTTCCACAGAAAGTGTGGGTGGCCTTTTAGTGACACAGTAATGCATGAGACAATAGCCATGGATCACCAGATAGTTGAATATGGCTTTCCACAGGAAAGACACTAAAATTAAAAATAAAATAAAATAAATAAATGAACAGGTACATGAATTAAGAGGAAAAAGAGACCATGCCCAAAGCCAAGGAAGTCACCATATAGTTATAATGTTACCAGAAGGAAAAGGTGTTTTATCTTTGAGCAAAAACTAGATGCAATTATAGAAGGATAATCATAAGTTATTAAGAAGATTTCATAATAGGATTGGGACATAAAGTTGAGGAACTGTCCTAGAAAAAAGAACAAAAGGACAAAACATGGACAATGGTAAAATGAAGGTTACTGGAATATGGAGTCAAGATGTCCTACCTCTAGTAGAGTAGAAATTTTGGAAAAAGAGAACAGGGGAAAGGGAGTCAAAAAGAGAAGATGCCCATGAAGGCCTCTCCTCATACAATTCCAGAACACTAGGTATAAAGAAAAGAATCCTAGAATGTCTAAAAGGGAAAAAAACAAAAAATGGTTTTCCTAAGAAAGATCAGGAATAAAAATGACCTTGGACTTCTCAGCAGTGGTCCTGGAAACCAGAAAGCAGTGGAGAAATTAGTTCAAAATTGTGTAAAAGTAGTTTTCAGCTTAGGGTACATTATTTGGGCAACTATCCATCAAATGTAGGGGTAGGCTAAAAACATTATCAGACATGAGAAATCAGGCACTTTCTCGCTCATGTATCCATTCTCAGAATTTACTGGAGGATATGCTCCACCAGATAAAGGTGTGTAAATCAAGAAAATGGAAGATGTCAGTCAGGGTCAGGAAGCGAGGATCCAATCCAAAGGAGAACAAAGGGCGTGGAAGGGAAACCTTCCAGACAGCTAAGTAGCCAGGCCCAGCAGCAACCAAACCAGGAGAGACAGAATGAGGGAGACGGTGATACGTGTACCCCAAAAGGAATAGCTCCCAGCACAAAAGCAGAACTGACAAATTGTGGAGTACAGTGGCACGATCAGAGTGACCAGAAAGAATCCATAACAATATATAAAAACTACGCCAAATTTTGAAAGAGACAATGATTAATTCCAGGGAGGGAAATAAACAGGAAAGAAGAAATAATGGTCAGAATTCTGTTTGGCTCCAGGACTAAGCGGTGTTTATCAGGTTATAATAATATAAGCATTAAATGATATTTAAGCGAAATGGTGGCATAACTGTGTTAGAAGTCTGGGAGTATATAGTTGAATACACAGTTGAATCTTTATCTCCCGTCACTGAAGGACACCAATTGATGACTAAGGTTTATTAACCAGGAAATAACTTTGTAGGCTCATTTTCTAGAAGTGTGCATACTCAGAAGATTTCAACGTGGTTTCCTCAGGGGAGCAGGCCTCGGAGCAAGCAGGGGAAATGCTGCTTTTAGTGCATTTTAACTTTTAAAATTATGAATTATTTGCATGCACTATTTTGATGAAATCTTTTTCAGAATTTAAAATCTAGGTTGCTGCTATTAAAAAAATTAACATAAATGCAGATGCCTGGCTTCTCCTAGAAAATTAAACCATCTGGCCCCCTGGAGCCATGTTCCATCTGACAATATAGCTCTCCTCACTTAGCTGACGCTCGTGCTCGCCAGCTTGTTACAGTCTCTACTTTGCCCCGTTGTCCCCCTGCAGCTGAGGCCTTGTCAGGTGCTATTTTGCTCTGGGATTATTCAATCTTTTTACTTGTTGCAGATTTAAGAAGAAAGGGAAATAATTTTGTGCTCATGCCTCCATTAAAAGTAGGACAGTGAAACAGACTCCAAGAGGACTTTGGGTCTCCCCTTGGCTTGCTCCACTGGGCCATCTGCCTGGCTTTCGAGGCATTGAAGTTTTCTGCCTAAAATCCCCGATGATCTAGTATGAGCTTTGGTTAGCTTCGTTGTAAGTGCAAACCCCCATCCTTCAAGAGGTCACCTTTTGGTGAGAAATTCTGTAAACTTTGTCGCCCTGCAGCTCTTTCTTTTCCAGATTCTTGGATCCGGTGACCTGAGTCTTCACTTCTCTGGTCACACCCACACGCTCTTGATCTCCGCATTTTCTCTCTCCACGTAGAAAAGGTCTGATGAACAAGGAATGACTCTTGATGACTCGCGGTTCTCACCCATGTTCCTTCACTTCATGCATCCTGGTGCCCTGCTTTCTTTTTAAAGAGCACCGTTCTCCTGATGGCTAGTTCTCAGGGAGTGGCCTTCTGTGACTCCCGTGTATTTTTCTACTATGCCGAACGCAGGGAATACATTTCCATCTTATATTTACGCACTTGGGTTTTCCTCCTGAAGTGCCTCGCCCTCCACTTATTTCCATTAAATATCATATTCTTTATTCAAAAACACTTTTCTGAATCAGTTGAGATATGTTTTGATTTTTCCTACTGCTGCTCAAGGTGCTGGTTACCTCTCTTTGAATTATTGTAATGATCACACTTTGTAGGGATGCCATTTTGTCACTCACATCCGAAATTACATGCACTGTGAAATATGCAATTATGAATGTGAAATCATGAATTAATATTGACCAAAACATGAAATTATACATAGATTCTATAGCTAATCTCTGTAGAATATTACAAAGTGTCCAACTCAAGATTACCAGTGAACCATTGAAAATTGTGGTTTTAAAAAAAAATTTTTAAACTTCTGAGCGAATTAACCAATTACTTAGATTACCTAAGTAGCCTGAATTAATTATAATCTGAATTTATTATTAAGTAAACATGGTTAAGGCCAACCTATATAAAAACACCTGAGATGTAAAAATTTATTGTATTTACTATTCCTGGGAATACAAATCCCAAATTATCTGATTTAAAAAGCAATAATTGAAGAGGGAAAGTGGGTAAAGAAGAATCCTAAGTGTATTTTACATGCAGCCCTTTGTACAAACAGCATAAAAGTAGTAGGATTAATGACACTCTTGTCAAACTCAGGATAATCTGAGAAATGAACTGCAAGTTTTCCATTTCATTTGATGCCCTGGCATCAATTAACATTTGAGTTACTTTTCTCTATCTCCTTATATAAAATAACATTTGTTACTAAGCCTATTGCCCGGTGATTTAGGTAGAATTTGAGGACTTAGTCTAAACTAAGCTAAGGAAGCTTTCCAGGGATCGGTGATGATAATCAGAGGTTACCATTGGATCCTCCCAGGAGCAGTAGCTAACACAAAGTAGGAGTGCAAAAGGTTAATTAAGGGGGTCACTGTGAATATCTGTGAAAGATAAAAATGGAAAGAGACTGGGCAGGATTGGGTGGGGAGAGCCTCTACCATGGCCCAAGTCTGACAAAGTCTTGCCCAACCCAATATAAGCTCCCTGTTGGAGGACATTCAGATGGGGCAGAAACAGGCTCTGGAACCCTACTGTGTTCAGTCACTGACCGGTGGCTACCTCAGAAGCGTCCTTAGGTCAGAACCTGAGAAAGATCCTAAAAACACAGATCTCTAGAGGCTGCCATCTACATCCGTGCTCTGTGCAGCTGAATGACAGGTTATTTCTTGAAGAGAGACACGAGCAGTGTATCTCCACTGCTGTGCATAGAATATCACCCCCCCCCCCATTATTGAACAACTAACTAGGGATGGTTTTGCTGTTCTTGCCTCTTAGTTTTGATGTTTCACCAATGCACGAAAATTCCACTCTTCTGTACGGAAGTGATATAGTCACAAGAGACATGAAATTACCAAAACATGCAATAGTTCCCAAGTGTTGGGTGAAGGAGTAAGACTAAAGTGTGCAAGGCTAGGATGGGCAAGAAATGGTACAGAGCTGGATGGGAGACAGACTCACTGAGCTCTGACCCTGCCTGAAGATGAAAAGGACATGGCTTGTAGATGACCAAGGAATGAGACATGGACCGTGGTTGTCTCAAATATTGGTTTTCCTTTCAGACACAAAATGGCATTGCTTTTTAAAAATGGTTAGATCCCAACACTGAAAATCACAGAGAGAGAGGTTGGGAGTTTTAATCTTTCAGAATCAACCCTGGTTTTGAGAGACGCTCATGCCCATTAGTTCTCATGACACTGAATCTTGTCTTTGAACATTGTCATTTAGCTCAGAACCAAGATTTTTATTTCAGAGTAGGACAGATACAAAATAGTGAACAGCAAAGAATAATAATAGTTCTTGGGTGATGTTACAGTGTGACATGTTGAATTCCAGAAAGCACAAACAAATTAAAAGGGCAGTTCAGGTAAAATAAGAAAAAATACATAACAGAGAGAGAGAATCATCTTAGCTTTGATACTGTGTATATACTGGTTCATTACCCACCACATCAAAGATCATAATGTGTTTATTATGCCATTTGCCAAATGATAGCTATTTCCTAAACAACTGGCCTTTCCTGAACATCCCTATATTCTGTCCTTTGTTAATAATGATGCCTTCCTTCACGCTGAGGCAGAAAGATAGAAGAAGAATATTCAGAAAGAAGCTGCAGGAAAGGGAAGAGTTGGTTATCTCTTTAGCTTTGCTCTTTTATACTGTTCCACTGGCTGGTTAACTGGTTACACTGTTACACTGTTCCATTGGTTGGTCCGGGGAATCTGAAATGGACTTTAGGTGCTACCACTCAATCTTCAAGGTAGAATCCAGGGAAGGTGACAAGGAAAACACAAGAACAGTCATTTCATATGTAATCTCCCTTGCACCTTACCTAGCCAGCCAGTCTAACTTCTGCCAGCTGGTGAGAGGGTCTACCATAGTCAGATAGTAAATAGCAGCCAAGTTCACGTTTCTCGTTGCATTATTATTTTTTCAAAGCAGGTAGTGAAATCTACTTTCCCTGCATGACCCAACCATTACTACAACACAGGATTTAAAAAAAAAAAAAACTAAATTAAACAATTTTTAAAAAGAAATATGCCTGTATTAATTATTCAGTTGTATTTAAGATTTTCATCCATTAGCATTTTACAGCAATAAGAATTGAAGATATAATTAAACTTTGAAATGAAATGAGGTTTAATTAGTGAGTAGGTAGCACTCATCTACCTGACATCTTCCCAATCATAAAATAAAATGTTATGAGAGAAATATTTTAGCTAAAGAGGAGAGAGATCTATTTTTTTTTTTTTTTTGAGGAAAAGGAGAAAGCTAAATGTGTTATTATGCTTCACAGTATTTTCTTGATCACGTCATCTGATGGAGCACAGACATGTTAGAGTTCCTTTACCCAGAGTGTAAACACGCAGTAAACATGCACCAAAATGTACCCAAGCAAACACCAAGCAGCCATGATTTGTGGTGGTTCCATTGGCTCCCTTTCAGCTCTGTGCCAACATCTGAATGTTTCTTGAGTTAGGTCAGTAGTCTGTATGCCACTGTTTAGCAGAAAGCCCTGGGTTTCTGGATTGGCTTATGAAGATTTGGGTTTAGGTTAAAAGCACATCACAGGCAAACATGTGTTGAACATTATTCTGTGCATGTAGACTTTGAAGAGCCTCCCAGGTATATGTAGGATTTCGTATAATGAGGAGATGAATTCAATTCAACGTACTCAATCTTATTGCCAATCTTTTTCAATGAGAAACCATCTCTAGCCTCTTGGTTTGCACATCTGTGTTTGATAACACAAGAGAATGTCTTTGATTAGACTTTCAGAGTAATCATTCAAAGGCAACTTTCTCCTCTGCTTTCCTGCATCTCATAAAGTTAGATTTTGCACATTAGTGATGCACTTGATTGCACTGAAATAATATTGGCTTTATGAGACAGTATAATCTTGTTCAAAATATGACTTTCCCCTCCCTACAAAGTGCTGCTATTTTTGTCCAGGTTCCCCTCCACCATCACTTTTATGAGCACTTCCCAAAATATGATTTTCTCTTTGTTTCTTTTTTTATTGTATTTTTTTAACTTTTAATCATGTTTTTTATGGTACTTAATAGCCTAAGGCAAAGTCACAAGTGGCCTTTTCTCTTCTCTAAATCATTTTTTTACTTTACTCTTCTGTAACCCTAATCCACTGTAAGAAAAAGGTATATCTGGATTGTCCCCCAAAATACTCCTTTATATTTTTCTACAATATTTTTATTATTTCTAAGAATTCAAACCTCTGCACTTATGTTAAAGCCTCTGCACTATCCATTCTTGCTTAATTTCTGTAGTGATTTGTCTCTAGCAATGACGAAAGTATATTTTTGGCCTTTTTTTTGTTGCTCTTAGAGTTGATGACTGTCATATTTTGTTAGAAAATATTTACTTTACACAACGTTGGTCACAGTACTCTTATTAAACTTTACTAGTTGTATACCGAGTTAATGCTCGACCAGGTTTTTTATCTACATTTTTGGTTCATCTTCCTGGTTTTCTCTTCAAAATAAGTGAAATTCTTCTATTTATTATTTTTCAACGAAGAATATTATTTTTTTGGAATAAAGTATAGAGTTGAACTGGAAACAGGGCTATTGGTGTTGGGACAAAAGTTATTAAGCCATTACTCTGTTTTCTCACCTTGTTCCTTTCCCCCTGCTCCCTATTTTTTTCCTTTTTTTTTTTTTTTAAGATTTTATTTTTATTTGAGAGAGAGGCAGTGAGAGAGAGCATGAGTAAGGAGAAGGTCAGAGGGAGAAGCAGACTCCCCGTGGAGCTGGGAGCCCAATGTGGGACTCAATCCTGGGACTCTGGGATCATGACCCAAGCCAAAAGCAGTCGTCCAGCCAACTGAGCCACCCAGGCGTCCCCCTGCTCCCCATTTTTGATGTGAAATAAAATATATTTTTGAAACCAGTGTTTTTAATGAGATATTTCCTTGGAGGAATTGTACCAATGATTAAGCTCTTAATCCTAGTGCCATAGTCAACTTTTTCACCTTGCCTATTAATCTTGAGCGTTTAGACAATATCATCTCCTGTGGCCTAGGAGTGGTGGGTTTTCAGAAAACTGGAAGGATGTCCTCAGGCTAGGTGGGGGACAGTATTTACCAACTGTGCCTCGAGCTGAGTGAGGGGTAGAGTACTGGGCAAGAGTGAGAGAGGAGGGAGGAAGCGACAACAGAAACTTAGGTTTTAAGAAATGAGTATCTACTGCACCACAATGTTTATAGCAGCGATGTCCACAGTAGCCAAACTATGGAAAGAGCCCACATATCCATCGACAGATGAAGGGATAAAGAAGAGTGGTGTATATATACGATGGAATAATACTTAGCCATCAAAAAAATGAAATCTTGCCATTTGCAACGACGTGGATGGAACTAGAGGGTGTTATGCTAAGCGGAATAAGTCAGAGAAAGACAATTATCATAGGATCTCACTCATATGTGGAATTTAAGAAACAAACAGAAACTCATAGGGGAAGGGAGGGAAAAATAAAATAAGATATAATCAGAGAAGGAGAGAAACCGTAAGAGACCCTTAATCATAGGAAACAAATGGAAGGTTGCTGGAGGGGATGGGGGATGGGGAGATAGGGTAACCTGGTGCTGGACATTAAGAAGGGCAGGTGAGGGCACCTGGGTGGCTCAGTGGGTTAAAGCCTCTGCCTTCAGCTCAGGTCATGATCCCAGAGTCCTGGGATCAAGCCCCGCATTGGGCTCTCTGCTCAACAGGGAGCCTGCTTCCTCCTCTCACTCTCTCTGCCTGCCTCTCTGCCTACTTGTATTCTCTGTCAAATAAATAAATAAAATCTTTAAAAAAGAAAAAGAAGAAGAAGAAGGGCAGATGATTTAATGAGCACTGGGTGTTACATAAGACTGCTGAATCACTGAACTCCTCTACCTCGAAAACTAATAATATACTATATGTTAATTAATTGAATTTAAATTAAAAAATTAAATTATATTAAAAGAAAATAAGGATCTAGCTGACTCAGTAAAAAGGTTCCACCGGCAGAGATTTCTGCAGTTCTGCTGCCTACCAGGAGCTTTAACGTAGGAGCGACTGCCTTGGAAATTGGAAGCAGTTATTTCCATTCTTTATATGGTTTGAATCCCAAAATTGCTAAATGTATCTCTGTAAGTTTGGTTGCTAGTCTACCTCAAAAATATTAAAAGGAGTGAAATACAGGGCAGAAACGAGAGAAAACATTGATTTCCAGAGATCAGAGACTTCCTTTAAAGAGGACTATCATGTCAGCCATCGGATCTGTTTGTGTACGTAGCATCCCCATGTTTTTCTGTCAAACTTCCTGCCTCCCAGGTGTATGCATACTGCTGAGGAAACACAACCAAAGCCAACTGTCTAAAAGAAGATGATTCTTTATGGAGTAGTAAGCTCTTTTATAAGACTAAAATAGATGTGGGAAATTTCTAGATGAATGGCCTTACAACTGCCAGATTCTCCCCCGTTTGCTCTCATTACACAGATATCCATAAAAGCCTTTGGATTTTATGTCTATATAAAGACAGTATTTGTAATTGAGCTTAGTACTCTTTGTAGGGTCGGCATATTATAGGTTTCCCTCATAATGATAACAGAATCCTACATCAAGCGAACATGGAGGAGTGAATATTTAAACCATGTGTGAAGGAGGGAAAAAGAAACATAGTAGAGCTTTTCTTTGCACTGTACAGTCAGGGATTATCTTTGCCGGCTGGATATTTATTTCAGATTTTTGTGGTTTCTCATGTCCTGGATTATAAGGAGTCTTGTAAATGGATTTCATATGGTAGTTGGTGACCCTGAAGGACTCTATTTTTAAGATAATTAACTTCACAATTTTAACTCAGATCTATACCACTCACAGAATGAAGTAATTTTTATTTGCTTATGTAGGATTTTATTAGGTTGGTTAATACCTATAGGAAAACAGAATATTTGCTTTGATTTAACTCTGTATCACCTTCAGTGAAATAGTTCACAAAAAAAGGATACAAGAGTAACCATTTGGGGTGGAGTCATATACACAGGCAGCGTTTAGTCTCTGTCTTGGCCCCAAATGACCCTTCAGGTTCTTCGAGATGTTTGAGACATACAAGCAGTACCAGACTTCCATGACCTCAGGGTTCACTCACCTCCTTATTCTTTATCACCTAAAGTGCATTCAGAACTTTGCAGCCCTGACCCATCCCTTTGCCATGCCCCTGACTGGTCACTTGTGACAGTCAATTCATCTAGTTTCATTGCTCTTGTGAAAACCAGTCCGCATTTTATCATATAATTCAGAAACACCCTCTTCTAGTAGAAAGAGTAACCTCCCCCAGTGGCTGCATCATACAGAGAAAAAAAATCAATTTTTCATCTTTCTGTTTCTTCAAAGTCTCCCAAAAATGTATTGAGGCAAGAATCAACAGAATCCCCTTACCTTCAAAGCTGTAGATTTTGTGTTAGACCGTCGGATGAGGATTTGTCTAGACTAGCATCGTCAGATCCTACAGATTCCTTTAAACCATTAATATGTCCCATCTGTGTCACCACTTGGGATTAATGCATTCCACAAACTCTAAATTGAAAAATTAAGAGTACCACAAGGAACACATGCAAAAGGAGTACCAACGGGCTCATAGACAAGAGCAACACTTGTTAAGATTATCGAGAGAGCTGTCCTTGAACACATCCTCAGCCCCAGCCTTGAACTAGGCAAGGTACATTTCTTTTCTGCCCTTACAGCCTATTAGCAAGCCTCTATAGAACACATTCATCACGGAATATTGTAATTTTCTACCTACTTGACTAACCCCCTGCTGAGCTCCTTGAGCTGTAGACCAGAATCTTACTCACCTTTGGTCCATAAGGTAAAGCACACTTTCTGGAACATGCTTCAAGAAATGACCTGTCTTTGTATCCTAAGGACTCTAGGTTATTACTTGATATGTAGAAGGAACCCAATAAACGTTTTTAGGGAAGTAAGTTGAATACAATTTTGTTAGAATTGTTAAGACTCTGGGTGATGGGATTGAAACCTCTTGTTTCATGGATGAGCAGACTAGGCCTGGAGAGGTGGACTTATTTGCCCACCATCCCTCAGCGCATCATTAGCAGCTGGAATTAAACCCAGATGCACTGATTTATAGCTCAATGTTCTTTTCGCTCCAAATTGGTAGCTGCCTTAGAATTTGCTAGCATTACAGAAACAAATCATAATGAAAATCACCAAAATAATATCTTATGTATATAAAGCACTTTAGAGGTTACAAAGCATTTTAATAAACACTCTCGCACTTGCTTCTTGTGTGATCTCAATGAGATCAATAAGGAAGATAGTCTTCCTGTCTAACAGATGAGGAAGCGGAGATTGCCCAAAGGGTAGGACTCAAATCCTTATTGTCTCATAAGGGCTCTTTCTTTCAGGCAGTTATCTTCTGGTGCTATGAGAATTAACTGCTATTTTCAATGAGGCATTATTACAGAGATTACAAATATTTCACCATTCTTCCCCACCCCCAACAAAATAATATTAGAACTGAGCAGGGCCCTTTCCAGAATATTCTAGAAATGAAGCTCATGTAGGATTGGATCAGCTGTGAATTTGGAATGGGAAGGAAGGAGGGCTACAGAATGTTAGAGGAGGTTGGTCTCCTGGGATAGAGTAGGGGGAAGTAAGGAAAGAAATTTTAAAGTGGAAAAACAAATCCAGAGAATAATCACTGAGAACATCACGAAGAAATGATACATTTGTGTGATTAGCATCCAAAGAAAAGGAGGCATCTTTAATATAAAATAGAATATGTCCTTGTTTAACATTCTTGAGAAGATACTTCTTAGCTTGGTGTGTCTCATCCTTCCCATTGGCCAAGAGCTTCCCTTCTGTTATACCTTCAAAGCAGGCCTGTTTCATGTAGGCCGGGCATTTACACGCGTGGGTCCCCACACATAGAAAGTCTCCTCACTTAGGGCACCTGGATGGCTCAGTTGCTTAAGTGCCTGCCTTTGGCTCGGGTCATGATCCCAGAGCCCTGGGATCGAGTCCCGAATAGGGCTTCCTGCTCAGCAGGGAATCTGCTTTCCCTCTGCCTCTCCCTTCTGCTCCCGATCTCTCTCTCTCATATATAAAATCTTCAAAAAAAAAAAAAAAAGTCCCCACACTTAGATTGATGTTCTGCTGTTGATCTCTTGAAAATTTTCATAACCTTTGAATAGCAGGCTGCAAGTTTTCATTTTACACTAGGCCCCCAAATGATGTAGCTCATTTGAGTTAAGAGACTAGGGCTTTGCCAATTTTTTTTTTCTAATTATGTAGGATTTTTTCCATCTTTTGCAGGTGATTCATTCTTTACAGTAGAGGAATCTTTGAACCGTGATGCATGCTTTCTATAAAACAAAAATTAGAGCAGATTGCAAAGATAGTAACAGAAATGAAAACTAAGCAAAAATGGTAAGTCTCAAGTGATTCTGTTCGGTCTTTAGGAATTGAATAATGATCAGCAAATGATCATGTGTCAAGAATTAGGATTTTTGAAATGATCAATTAAATCCTTTATCCTGAATCTTTGTGCATCACTTCAACTATGTAGAGTAAGTGATTGCTCTTTTCATATTGAGAAAATGATCGGGACTGAACAATCCTGAGAACTTGATGTGGGTGAAGCTGCCGGTTTTCTTGTAAATCACTTGCGTGCTTACCCAGAAATTTCAAAGAGCCAGTATGAAATCATCAAGAGCCCTTGAGCCAGCACAGCTGCCCCTTCTTGCCCAAAGCCTGGAAATTCCTTCTCTTCCCCTTCCTCCTGCTGTCCCTTGATAGTGGAATCTTTTATCAAACTTCGTATCACTAAAAAAACGATACAATAAAAACAGCTTTTTATTACTGCTCAGTTCTATCTTGAGACAATTTGGAAAAAAAAATTTTTTTTAATTAAAAAAATAAAATAAAAATCCAAGCAAGAAAATTGAAAAACTGCATCTTCGAATTTTATCCACCTTATAGAAGATATTAGGATGATAATAGGGAAAGTGTTTGCTGGGATTATTTCTAAAATTGATGTGGATATTACCCTTTATTGGGAAGCTCTGCTTAGTGCACACATAAGAGAATATCAGTCCATTAACAACAAACACAAGATACTTCTGGGGGGAAAGTTTCTCTTCCCGTAGACTAAAAGTATTACCTTTATTTGAGCAATAATCGTATGGCTGCTTTGCACTTCTGCTCCACTGTGACTTTTCTTTTCCTGCTTCCCGTGATACTGAACTTGAATGAACACATGTTCATTTATTTACTTATTCATTGATAAAACAAAAGTATTGAATACCTGCTAAATGTTAGTCATGGTGTAGAGGAGGAGACGGGATGCACATATTTTACTACTTAATCATAATTAGTCTTGATAGTTTCCTGGGAGTTTCAGATGTGTGTTTGGACTTGGGTGATACTGAAGCATTCAAAGACGAAATGTGTCTTACACACTCTGGATTGGGTATTGAGAACAGAATATGCTCCTTAAAAACTTCCTGGGTGGAATTCAGTTCCACCAGAAAAGTAGAATGACTTCTGGCTCACAGACATTATGAACTCAAAGGATAGGAATTAGGGAGGAAAAGGGGCTGACTCGGGCACAGACAGTGTTTAGTAAAAGGTGGAAGAACTTGCTTGAGTGAGGGAAACCAGGGGGCTGCTTTAGCTGGGCCCATAATGGCAGAGAAAAGGGAAGGAAAATACCAGTGGAGGGTGGAAAATGTTAAATATGTGACATGAAAGGTGCCGAAGTTCTGAAGAAAAGTTAGAGCTGTGGAAATGCAAAAACATTTCAGAGTTTTCTGCAAGAATAAATTATAGGTTGTAATTAGGCAGACGGCTGTAAAGGCAAACAGAGAAGGGAGATGGCATCTCCAGTAGTTCTTAGAATAGAGTCAAGACGCCATGGTGTCATGTTCCTCTTTTGTCGAAGATGTTAGAAAGTTCTAAGAAAAGTTAAAGCAGAAGAAAGGGAAGTAAAACAAGAAGTCATAGATGCAGTGATGTCACTGAAAGGAAAATCATCCTGTTACTGGATCTTTGGCTTTGAAGGGGTCTCATGCCTATTTAGCAATGTTCTCACACCTGGCTGAGGTGCAGAATCACCTAGTGAACGTTTGAAAGAGCTTCCAGCATCCCTCACCTCCCATGGCGAATCCTTCAGAGGCGGAAAGGAGGTGAGTTTAGCACAGGCTGTTATTAATGAGTCCTTTCGAGTCCCTGGCAATTACGCCGTTCTCCTTCTTTTTCTCTGGAGTTTCTGTAAGCCATGTATTTAACGATTTATCCAGCAACTTGAAGTTCATTCTCCTGCTATTTTTAAGACGTCCATCCTCCCCACCCCCCACTGGGCACCACTCTTACAAACCAGGCTGTGTGTGGAGGCTTACTCCTCTGCCTTCCCCCAGGTCTTCTGGGCTGGCTCCAAGACCACCACAGAAATTCTGTGGTGCTATTTTCCAGTTCTTTCAGTGACCTTGGATAAGGTCTATTGGGGCCTGGAGATATGAACCTATATAAAGCAGCTAGATGGTCCCTTTTTGTTTTATCACCTCTCTCAGGCTTCAATTCCTCCTTAATCTGTTGTTTTGTGGCTTGGTTTGAAGATGATTCTCACTGATAGGGAAGGTGGGAGCAAACAGAATGCTAACAGTTTCTGTTCTCTGTTACTATCATCTGCTAATACTATAATATCTGCCCCAAGGGGGATGTGAATCATTCCTTGCATTTACTCTAAACATACGTTAACAATTCCTTTTATTGTCCTCTGCATTTTTCTCAAGCTTGAGCTCATTCTCAGTTTTAACCCCTCCTGACACTATTCTTAAACCAATCCTCTTTGTATTGGTTTTTGATTTTGTGCTTTACTCCTCCTCCTTTTGTATCATTCCTGTTTCATCAGCTACAGGCCATTCTTTGTATTCCCACTCCCTGCATTGCATTTTATATCAAATTTTCAGTTTTAATGTCAACATTTTATTGTAGAATGCCTCACGTCTCCCTTAAGCCATCTTTTTTTTCTTAGACTCTGGTCATGGGACCGTATCATTCTTTTCTCTAACCTTCCAGAAATTTGGGTCCCCAGATCTTGAATATAGTCTGTGGCCCAGCTTGCCTGGAAATTGGGAAAATGTCTGGGTCCTCCGTAGGCCCGTGGAATCCAAAGCTCCCAGGGTGGTTCCTGGCAATCTGGTGATTAGTATGCTTGAAAGATTAGAAATGACTCTACCCTGCAGTCCTTTTTCTGACTCTTTTGAACACCAAGTAGCACTTCCTTTCAAGCTCTCCATCACTTTAACTTTGCTTCCTTGGTCCAGTGCCATAACTCCTCTCATTAACTTTCCAGTCTCTGAAAGATAAAATTGTCAACAAATTAATAATTCATCTGTTGCTCTGCTTTTAAGAGAGTACAACTTTTGAAAATAACTTGGATTTCTCTAAAACGGCTAGATCTTGAAATATTCTGCAAGTCCTCTAGCTGGCGAGGTTGTCTGTGTTAGAATCCTGCCATAAGAGTTTGGTTTTGTTTCTTCTTCTTTTTGGACTGAGTGCAAAGAGGTAAGAGAACAGAATCCTCAGTTCACAACTCTATCACTTGTCTACCCTGCTTCTTTGAGTTTCTCTCCCCTCCTTCTATCTCCAATCCATACCCCATCCCCATCTCCTCCATGTGTACTCACTGTAAAGTGCTTCGTCTAAACCCATGAACAAACTTGTTTTGTATAGCCATTTTTAATTCACAGAAATGGTATTTTGTTCTAAATCTCATTGTTTCCTTCTTTTCACTCAGCATTGTTTTTCATGTCTATTCCAAATAATTCTATATACATCTAATTTGCTTTAATTATATTTTATAGTATGTATGTTTCACTTCTGTATCCCCTAATGATGGACATCTAGGTAACCCCCTTTCCTACACAAAGGAACATGCCTACCCCCTAATGGGCCCCAGGAAATTTCTCTGGTCAAGAAGCATGAGTTGTAGAATGAATGTATCCTTGCTTAACTAAGTACTGCCAGGTTGCAACCCCCAAATCACAGTATTAATATAGATTTCCAGGTCCTTCACCTCGACTTGGTATTATCCACCTTTCCAATTTTTGTCATTCTAATATGTATCAAGTTGTATTTTATTGTATTTTAATATGGATTTTTCCCATTACAAGGGAGTTCGGGCATCTTTTTGTATGCTTATTAACTCTTAAGGCATCTCTTTCTGTAATTTCTTTATTCTTTGCGGTTTTCCCTTTCCTTATGAATTCACAGTCTTTGGAATTTGCCAATGGTATACCTCATAAAGCAAAAATCCTTAATTTTATAAAGGTCTGACAGTCCACCATATCATTTTCAAGGGAGCTGGTTTCAGTTTGGGCTTTTAGAGTCTTAGGAAATCTTTTTCCATGCCTAGGTCACAAAGATATTTTCCCTACATTTTCTTTGATTTGGTTGATGTGCTTACATTTCATACTTAGGTCTTCAATCCATTTATGTTCCACTTTGGTTTAGAATGTAACCCAGGGATGTAGTAATCCAGCTTGATTTTTCTTTTCTTAACACAATAAAGACATTTTCCTAACACCAGCCACTAAAGAACATTATTCATTTCCCTGGGGACTGTGATGCCCTGAGAGAGCAGGCCATGCAGGGGTCAAGAGCGTGGGCTCTAGGGCCTGACTACCCAGATCCAAATCCCAGCTTGGTCGCACACCTGCCTTGTGACATAAGCAACTACTTAACAGGCTCCACGTCTCAATGAGGAAGAGCTGAGATATTCTAGGCATACTGAAAATACTCAGTTTTCACTGTCGTTATCAGTATATAATTTTGTTGTATATATTCTTCTATACACATGGGTCCATTACAGTTCTACTATTCCCTACTCAATTTCATTGGTATCTTTTTTTCCTTGTGCCAATATACATAAGAACTATGCCTTTCTACTTTCTAATATGTCTTATATGCCTTCCTCATTCCTTCCTTCTTCTCCGTTTTTTTTTTTTTTTTTTTTTTGGCTACCCCTGCCCAGGATCACCTTCTCGGTTTTGCAGACTGAGGAAGTCGATTTTGTCCATGCTTCCTTAGTTGGACATAACTTGGACAACTGTTGTAGGGAAGGAAAAACATCTTGGAGGAAATGAATGCATAAAGCAGATTGCCAATGCACTTTATTAATTTACAGTGAGATGGATTACTGTCAAACAGACTTGGGTACTTGGTTTTCTTGATTACCTGCACTTTCTTCCCTGCAGGAGAGTAGATTTGCAAGGCATTTCAGAGTCAGGAGCTCATGGAACCAGAGAAGGTGGTAGATGGAAGATCCAGTGTCATCACACTATACGGGCAGAGACATATGCACACACTGTAAAATGCAGTACGTGTAGTCGAGATATACTTAGCTACCAAGTAGGGCAAAAAGTTGCAGAGGTTCCGCGACCACTTCTTTCTCTGGTCAGGGCCGAGGACAAAGTGACATGTTCTTCTTGGTCCACTCTCCTCCCTGCCCCGACCCTTGCATAGATTTCAGCAGATCCTATTAGTTCTCGCGTGTTCTCTCTTCAGGTCTATCAACACCATTGATAAAGCCTGGACCGGCTTCCCACATTCCAGCCATATACACCTTGATTAGATTTGAGACCCTAGATTTCATAAAAGTAACATCTTCAGATAACGAATCTCAGGCAGTGTGGGTAGATTTTGCCAGTTTAGCTAGAAAAACAATCCCTTTTCCAAGTATAGGAGATTACCCATCACCCAATTTTGCTTCTCTTCATGTCATACATCACGGCCACACAGAATTGAGTTTTGTTTTATGTGGCTGCTTTCCACTCTCCCCTTTAAAGTCTTCTCTTACCCATAAATCTCCCAAACACATTCTTTTGAGTGTCCTTTAGTTGCCTCTACCCTACTCATCTCCCCAGCCCTATATACCTCTGTGCCCTCCCCAGACCTCAAGCCAGGCATCCTCTGTCTTAAATCAGTGCCCAGTCTGGTCACACTTTAGTGTCTCAGAGTTGGACAAAAAATTATTATCTTTAGAGTAGCAATTTTGTGTGTGTGTGTTCAAGCAGCTAGACCTTTTCTGAATGCATTCAAACCCATTTGCTGTACATAACCATTGCCTAACCTATGACCCTGGGTGTGTTTGCAGCATCAAAATTTATTTACAAAGAATCTTAGATAGAAAAAGCTGGTGACAATGAAAAGCAGTCACAGTGGATTCAGATATTTTATATCAATTGTTTTTCTGGCTTGACACACAAAATTGAGTCATAGCATTAAATATAGGTATTATTATACAATTAATGTCAGAACAAAATAATAGCCTGCTTTATTTTGATTTTCACATTGCCATTGTACTTATAGCTATTTATTTCTATTGTTCAATCATAACTTACTTTGACTTCGTGTTCAATAGGTTATGCAACAAATTTGCCGTTAAATAACATTATGCCTCGTCTCAATCAGTCATGCTGCTGTAATTCAGGTAAACAGACAATAATGAAGTAGACAGGGCACAGAGTGTGTGTGTTCTGTTCCTCAGAAAGCATCTCGAAAGGCCCAGGTCATAAAGGAAAATACCCCAGCCCCTTTTGTGACTTTTCTATGCCATCTGTATTTGGACGTTTATAATCTTGTAGGTAGTCTATTAAGTAAAACCAGGGTCTGTCATTTTAATCACATCAGTAGCTTACACTTATATACTTTTAACTTGTCAAAGTAGCCACCTTCATTAGCTCACACTGGCTAGTTTATGTGACAGAAAATCCAGAATGGATTATTATTGTATTTTGAAATTGGGAGAACAGAGGGCAGAGGGGGTAGATGACCTGCCTGCCGTCACAGTTTGAAATTAGAAGCCTGCTCTTCGGACTTCTGCCCTTCCATGTGCCTCCGCACCATATTCCTGATGGTGGCGCTCTTCTCTCAGGAAACACCGGGATTCCCTTGCCCTGCATGACAACCTCAGAAAGGTCTAGAACCTTCCTTGTAAATGCATATGGGTGAAGTCAGTTTCCACCAGGTACTGACACTGCGGGAGTCAGGAGTCTCCCTAACCCTTGCCAAAGCTGTGGTACTTGGATTCCCACGGGGTCCTGTCCCTTCCAGCAGGACACTGGGGGTGCTGTAATGGGCTGTGTTCACTGCCCAAGTACACACAAAGAGCCCTCGGCAATAGCTAACAGCCTGCCTTGTTAAGCCCTGAGATTACCTCAAGCCCAGCTGGGACCTCAGGGACTAGGAACCAGGGAAGATTGAACAGAAGTCAGGGTATGACAGAACTTCCAGATCAAAGAACTGTTTCCGCGAGGGTCACCGCAGGGGGCTGCCTTGACAGGAAGCCCAGGCAGGTGAGCATTGGCAAGGAGAGGGCTGCCCCACTAATCACATGGTTTTTTCAACACTGGTCCTTCTGTGTACCAGGATCTGCCCAAGTAAAAAGAGTAAGATAGGAAGGATCAAGTTAAATGAGGTAAAACCTATCAAGCCTTTAGTACAGTGCCTAAGCACAGTAAAGCTTCACTTGCTCTTTGCAAGTAAGAAAGCAGAGAAGCACGTTTGCACAGAGATCAGAATTCACCCTTGGAGAAAAAACACATATGGAAGGGTAAGAAGCAAAATGTGCCTCTTTTCAGGAGCCCCTTCTCCTCCCATCTCTTAGCCCACGTGGGGAACATGGAGCAGGCTCTGTTTCTGAGAGTTGAATGCATCTGTCAGTTCTAAAATGGAGCTAAAATACAGAATTCCTAGAACTCTTCAGGTAAATCCGCCATGCAAGAATAATGGAACGAGGAAGAAAGTTCTGTGTTGGTCCATTGACTTCATCTCAGGAGTTAAGAGACTCCGAGGTATTCAGAGCTAAAGAAACTGATCTTCAGACCAGGCTACAAGATTCTGAAGTCCCATAGGTTAGAGGTTTCCTGTATGAACTTCCTTGAGAACCATCCATTCTCAGGATCTCCTCCTCTTCCATCTCTTTTTTGTTCATCATGACGTAAATGAGAGACCTGGCATTCCCCAGTGTACTGTTTTCTTTGTCCCCTATTATTAAAGCCTAGAAATTACATCTGAGTCCTTCTTGTTATAGGTGACAAACAGCTTGTGTTTTACATTTTGATGAAGTCAGGTTCTCAGGTTCCAGCTTGTCAAACAGGCTCGGACTGGGCTGGTAATCTCCCAGACTTTAATCCTCTCCATCTTTTATTTGTGCGGAGGAAGGTGCAAAAAAGGCATTAGCCCTCTCAAAATTGCAAAGACTCATTCTGTTTGTAACTCTTGAATATCGTATTACAAGGCCGAGTGTGGTTTTTATTGTCAGCTTGAGTGTGCTTAAATGAAGTGTATGGATGCCTCAAGAGGGGCCGCGAATTCCCTCAACACTGAACCTGGGCTCTGGTAACGAGGACACTTACTGTCTAGGTAGGAATGTCGAGTGGCCATGGCTACACGGATGGAAGTCTACAATTAGTTTAATTTTAGTTCTGACTCCTATGTAATCATTTTTCAAGAAGCATGGGAGGTTGCTCACTCCATTGGTAGCGTGAAGTCTTCTGTACCTCAAGACCTCTCTTTGGAAGTCGGCATGGCCTGACAGGTCGTGACGTTCTTTTCTGCCTTGGAGCATCAAACCAGTTTGCAGATACAGTCCCTTCTCCCTGCCCTCCAGTATCACGTCAGGGCCATATCTGCCCAACAGACTTTTTTTTTTTTTTTAAGTCTACAGGAAAAGCAAAAAACTAACATGTTTTAAGGGGGAAAATACTTACCTTAATGATAGTTTGCTTTCATTAAACATATCTTCTTTGGGGACTTCATCTCTGTACCTAGGTGTGTTAGAGACAACAAGGGTCCTTTATCTTTTATAGAAGGATTAGGCGTTCCAAGCACAGTATGTTGAGGCTCATGTCATTTATTATTTCCCTTTTATTATGCACACTGATATAGTTAAGATAGTATTTGGATGAATAAATTAATAAACTCTGGTGAAGAAAAATGACTTTGGCTGTATTACCACACGTATGAATCACAGGATGCAAATTCAGTCATATTAGAAAGAGGATTTTTCTAGTCTCTGTGGAAAAGGATAGAAGGAAAATGAGCACTTTTGTCAGCTCTTATGGGTTATACTCATTGGAAGGAAGTCAGTGACAAAATCGGCCAAAGCAAGCAAAACAGGAGATTATCTGTCCATCTGTTTTTTGTCTATTTGTCGTCTGTCTGTCTGTTTATCCAGCCATTCATCTATTTTCATTTGGCTGTAACTCTATGGAATTCTTTTAAATTGCTATTTTTCTTTCCTTACTATATCCCACTTAGGAAGCATTAAAATTAGTTGTCTATTCCATAAGCATGAATACACTGATGGAAAGGAAAGGTAGCCACAGTTTTGGGGTTGAAGGAATTAGAATTTTAAATGACTCCTAAATAATCCCCGTAGGCTGATAATCAAATATTGACTCAACTCTTAATTTTGCTGTGCAGTGCTGGAACGGGCAGAGGTGAACGATTCCCTCCTCATGTACAATGACACCCTGATGTTTTGTTCCACCAGTACTTATTATAGCGGCTTATATTTGTGAAGTGTCTTTTTCTGGAGAGTTTAAAAGATTCTGCAATTCACTGCATTTTATGCTCAGGGACCCAAAGGAATAGAAATGTCACATCATGACTGAGGGACAGAGCTAATGCCAGAACACAGCTCTCTTAACTTCCAGGTTATTACTTTATCTTATCGTGCTACCTGTCAGCATACAGATGACACTCAAATCTGTCTCCTCTCAATGCTAAATTCAGATTTCTTTCTTTCTTTCTTCCTTCCTTTCTTTCTTTCTTTCTTTCTTTCTTTCTTTCTTTCTTTCTTTCTTTCTTTCTTTCTTTCCTTTTTACACTGTGACTGAATCTCAGCGGACAGAGGCGACCAGGATAGCCGGCATTTAGTCACCAACCATCTGGATTCTGCATCCTTTGAAGTTTTGTCTCTGCACCTGGGGGCATTTGAGGTGGCCCCAAGGCCATGTGCTTTCCCTCGCTAATAACTGGTTGATGCTGTACTAGCAAAGGTGTCAGCAAGAATAACTGGGTCTAGCTTTTAGTTGCTACCACAGATCCCCTAAGGGTGTGCAGAAGCTGAACCATCACATTTAGGTCTGGGAAGCTGTAAAGACGAGACCTGTGGTTCCACGCAGCCCACCCTCTCCTTTATTATGAATATCCCCCAGTGTCTTTGTCCACCACCAAGTGTGAACTCTCCCAAAGTCCCTTCCTGGTGAACACAGGAGCTTCAAGAAAGATGATCTCTGTTTCTAAAACCTTTATTGATATCTACATGTGGTGCCTTGTATCTTCATGGTTGATTAGAAGAATGTCAAATTTGTAAACTTTAGCGACGTTTGAAAAGAGTGTCAGGAAGCTGGTTAAACGTTTTGTGAGTTATTCACTGAGGCTCTCCAGTCCTAAAACTTGGAGGCACCAAGTTTATATAGTCAAGGAAAGAGAAAATGAAGAAGAAATATAATAATCCTCTACCAGTAGCATTTATATAAGTTATTCTGTAAAGAGTGGTGATCAGATCGCCTCCACCCTCCTCTATATGAGAGGAAGGCAAAAAGGAAGGGAATAGGTTGAAACTAAAGCAGAGGGGATTTAAGTGAGATGAAAGAAAGACTTTCTTGACAATACAGTTCCCAAACTCTGGCCCGGGGTTATCAAGAGAGGTTATGGACTCTTCTTATCTAGAGAACTTTAAAAACAATGTAGATTCCCATCTGTCTGGGATAATTTGCAAAAGACAGCCCTAAAAACCTCTCAATGGATTAGATTATCTTCTAAAGTTCTTTCTAGCACCGTGACAAACAAGGCGAGCAGAGAGTATTGGTAAGTGGCCAATCAGTAAACATTGCATGGCAAAACCTATCTTGACCCTACAAATAATCAACTTCACAATCACCAGTTTAAGTGGGTTTGCACTGAGACCTGCCTAGAAGTTAAGAAACCTCAGCATTTCTCTCAGCTTGTTGTTCTGCTAGTGCTTCTTGATGTTTGGGGTGTTTGAGTTTATGTAGTTAAAGCAGTTGTTCCTTCCCTTGCTTAATTCCTTTTTTCCTCTAATGCTCAGATTTTCACAATGAAATTATTTCAGTTTTATAAAATGGTTTATAAATAAGTAAGAGTGGTCACTGTGGTGTTTATTTATAGGAACAAAAAAATTGCCAACAACCTAAATACCTAACATAAGGAGGTTTACCACAATAATTATGGTCTATCCAGACAATGAAATACAGTGGAGCCATTTAAAATTTTTAAATTTCAAGGACCTTTCATTACCTGGAGAAATACTATATATGGGAAAAAGTAGCTTACAAAATTATATCCATGGTACGATTCCAAATGTCTTCACACAAGGAAATAAAAATCTGGGAACAAATATACCAGTACTGGTGGGATATCAAGCTTTTGTATTTTCACTTGAAACCTTTTTTTTTTTTTTTTTTGGTCTTTCAGATTTTCTGTAGCCTATATGAATGTCTCTTATTATCATGTTAAAAAAGTTGTGGTATAAAATAAATTCAAACCTAAGCTCATAGATAGAACAGATTGCTGGTTGCTGGGGTGGGGAGCGGGAGATGGATGAAATGGGTAAAGGGGGTACAAACTTAGTTATAAAATAAGTCATGAGGAAGTAATATACAGCATGGTGACTACAGTTAATAACACTGTATTGCATATTTGAAAGCTGTTAAGAGAGTAGATCTTAAAAGTTCGCATCACAAGACAAAAAATGTTCTGACCCTGTGTGGTGACAGAGGTTAACTAGACTTATTGTCATGACCATCTCACAGTATATGCAAATATGGAATCATTACATTGTACATCCAAAGCTGATATATGTCATTATAGCTCAGAAAAAATTTTTCTCAAATCTATAAACTAAACAATCACATACTTCAGTACTTCAGATATAAAACTAACATCCTCATTGTGGTCTTTTAATTATCTCTCTAATCTTTTTTTAAAATTGATTATTATTATTATTATTATTTTAGTAATTTTTCCACCCAACATGGGGCTCAAACTCACGACCCTGAGATCAAGCGTCATATGCTTCTCAGACTGAGCCAGCCAGGTGCCCCTCTCTAATATTCTAAAGTAGTTACAAGAACATTGACTGCCCTCAGAGAGGCATTGGTATCTACCTTCTAATGCAAATTACCTACCTACTCTCAATTCAGGGAGCTTGGGGGTGGGGGGACAAGAAAACAATAACAACAGAAAACCTGCAGTGTTGAAGAGCTCTCATAACTCTCCTTTATCACTTGTCTTCCTCTGGACTCAGGGAATGAATCAGAAGTTAGTGTGCTTCAGAGCCCATACTTCAGTTCTTTTTCCTGGCAAAACACTCTAAAATGGAAGTTCCTGTGTTGTTAATTTTGATGGGACTCTGCTGCATATTTCAAGTGTAGCTATAGCTTTATCTACTCAAACACTCGCCCTCTCTTCCGTGGCTGCAAGAGAAATTCGGTGGTTTAAATATACTATTAGAGAGTGTGCGGCTATCTACTGAGAGGATTGTATAAAATATATTAGTGTTAACATGCATAGCCTGTGATGAAATTTATCACGGACAAATTGTGAGTTTGGATTTGACCCCCGTCCATTTCTTACCATTATGTATACCTGATGTCTGCTCTCTGCTCATCACCATTGCTCTTCTAATACAGACACTTATTCTCTCTCACCAGGACTAGCGTTAGAGGCTCCTTACTAGTCTACCAACACCAGCATCTTTCCCCTGTGCTCCATCTGCCAGCTGACAGCCAAAACAATTTTTCCCACATTCCAGTGGTCATGTCACCATCCTTCTATAGCTCACCTTCACATATGGGATGAAATGTAAATTCTTTAGACAGGCTATAAGCTTCTTCATGTTCTGATCCTGTCTGTTTGTCTCACCACATCTTTATTCTCCAGTTGTCAATAATGTTTCTTCATTCTGGAGCTATCTCTTGACAATGGGGTTGAAGAGCAATGTGTTCTTTTTTTCTAAGACCCACATCAAGTCACCCTCTCCGCCTGGTGAAATCTTATCCCGCTTACTCAATAATACCTTAATGCTCCTACAGACAATCACATATAATTTTTTGTTTGTGTAACTTTCTCATTGTGGAACACTGAGCCCTTTAAAGGCTTAACTTTTACCTCCTTAGCACCTTGGACAGAGCCCAGAATATACCAGATGAAAAATAAATTTTTTTGTTGAATTAATACATTAACTAATACAAGAGCTTAGAATAAAATAGAAATTGGACACCTTTAAAACAAATAGGCAATAAATGAGCTTTAGTCATTAGCAGCAAGTCATACCATAGACTTAACTTTTCCTGGCTCCTGAGAACTCCTAGAGACTTTGTCCCCTGAGCCTTCCCCGCTGGACTGCTCCCAAGAACATCTTTTCCTCAATACCCCAAGGAGGTACCTTCACAGTGACATGGGGACCCTTACAAACAAGGAAAGAATCTGTAGGGAGAAAAAAGGCAGAAGACACATAGTCATTTTCACCCCGCTCACTAGTTGTCTTAATGATGTGGTGAAATTAAAGTCATATGTTGTTTTCTGGAAGAGAAGCTCCCAAACTTTTCATGGGCTGACCAACTTTTTAAAAATGGGAGTCATCATAGGCCAACCAAGTGCTTATTTCTTCAAGTAAAAACATAAATAAATAGAAGTCCCCAACTACGATAACCATTGTTTCATAAAGAAAAGAACATTTAAATATTAACGAAATGGGAAGGATATAATTGCAGAATGTAGGAGAATTTGTTAAATTAAGCAAATGTAATGACTTTTGTGAAGTTGTACATATTTGTCTCATTGTGTTGCTATTTGGTGAAAATTTATTCTGAACTAGTGCGGGATCACCCGTAACATGTTGTATCCTTGAGGAAGTAGGGAGTGACCTGCAAACAGCAGGACAGCCAAAGGGCAGGGTGAGTAGCAAGGAGTTTCTTCCTGCTGCTCAGAACTGACCTTATGGACCTGCCAGTTGCCAGGAGGGAGACACAGCTTGTCCTGTCTTTTTCCTGATGCTTCCACTGTTAAGAAGTGCTCTTGGGTTGAGTAGGGGGAACCGATATCTTAAAAGCTGAATTCAAGCCATTACCTAAGAATTTCTTGAAGTATCAATGGATGACAGTAGCACTTTTAGCTTTAAGGAAAATAGCACTTTAAGTGCTTTCTGTCATCTTCGTTACTTACTAAAATCTGTTGATAGTGTAGTGGGTGGTAAGATAATGTTTGCATTGGCATGGCAACCACCAACTTAAAAATAATTGTGCCCATGTATGGTTTGTCATGTGTTGCTTTTAGTTTGTGGGTGGTCTTGAGTCCATATTTCTTACACATGGCATTTCAACCACAAGCTCTCCTAGAGGATCATCTGTGGGTTCTGGGTATCGCTAAAGTCCTCCCCAATCAACTTGTGTGGTGTTGCTTAGTTTTTCCATCAGCACCTTATCCTACCAAGATCAACGGATATTCTTAGTTATAGATCAGTGTTCTGGTGATTTTGATTCTCATGAATGACAATTATTTCATAAAAGTAGGAGTCTGTTTCATCACTTTATAAGTATTCTTGTTTTGAGAGAGAAATGAATATGTGGTTTTAATATTTCTAACTTTCATTTGTTTTAAAAATATCAGTAAAGTTATAAATAGCTCAGCCTTTACCTGGCATTGTAAATTTTAGCATATTGTTATAATAAAATAGAAATAACCCCGTGCAATGAAACTTGTCATAAATGGGGTCTCCTTTCTCTGGTGGTTGAATTTATTAAATATGCTAGGTGGACAGATTTTTCAAGGTTTGAGCTATGGCCTGGAGATTCCGAAAGCAACCTGTGATTGTGACATGTAGACTTAATGTCTTTGTTTATTGATTGGTCACTGTGCTGATATAAAATTAGAGAATTAGCATCAGAGGCTGGAAGTTGTCTGACTTGGGTACTCCGAGATTATTCTCTGGAGAAAATAACCTATATTTCAAGCACCAGCACTTGGAGTTTTTTTTCCTTTGAGGATCTTAGAAATCATCTCATCAAAAGCTTAAACCTTACTGTAACCAGGTCATTCAGCTCTGGGGCAACAGTTTTATTAAGATATAATTTACAGACCATATACTTCACCTATTAAAGTGTACTATTTAGTGGTTTTTAGTATATTTAAATACTTGCGCAACCATCACCACCATCAATTTTAGATTATTTTATCACCCCAAAAAGAAACTCTGTACCCCTTAGCAGTCACTCCCCATTCATCTACTCCTAACATCTTCCCTAGTTCTGAACAACCACTAATGTGTTTCCTGTCTCCATCTATATATTTGCCTGTTCATATAAATGGAATCGTATACTATATGACCTTTCGTGACTAGCTGCTCTTATGCAGATAGCATTATGTTTTTAAGGTTCATCCCTGATAACATGTATCAATATTTCATGCTTTTTTGTTGCTGAATAATATCCCATTATAGGGATAAATGTATTTTGCTTATCCATTCATCAGTTGATGGGCATTTGTGTTTACACTTTTGGGCTATTATGAGTTACGATGCTATGACTATCCACGGACAGATTTTTATATGACCGTATTCCCATTTCTTGGATATATGCCTACGAGTGGAATTGCTAGGGTATATGGTAACTCTGTGTTTAACTTTTTGAAGTTCTACAAGACTTTTTCAAAGCGACTGTACCTTTTTACATTCCTACCAGCAGTGTATTAAGGTTCCAGTTTTTCCACATCCTTGCCAACTCTTGTTACTACCTCTCTATCATTATCACCATCCTAATAGGTTTGAAGTGGTATCTCCTTGTGGTTTTGATTTACATTTCCCTGATGACTAATGATCTTGAATATTTTTTTCCTTGCACTTACTGGAAATTTGTTTACTTTCCTTGAAGAAGTGTCTATTCACTTAATTTTAAGACCCATTTTCAAGTATAATAAATGTAAAAGATAAGGAATTGGAAAATGAGGCATGTGGGGATAAAAGAGGAAAGAATTGGATTTATGTAAAATTTCTTCCCCTTTTTTTTAATATTCTTGCCTATTAAATGACTCTTAAAATTTATCTCTTAGCCACACTGGATAAAATTTTTAAAATTTTTAAAAATATTATTTTCTCTACTTTAAAAATTAAACTTTTAATATTAAAATTTAGAGGCATGACTTTTATTTGTTTTTATTTTTAAGTGAAATCTTTTTTTAGAAGGACCCTTTTGCTATGTGATCTGCAGGGAAAGATGGTCAGTTTTATTTTCTAGGATATAGTCCAAGGTGCTGATCCAGGATGTTTCTACCTGATTTTCCAAGGGGAATCAGAAATTGAAAACAAAATCTCCGTCTCACATCACTTCAGATTAATAACACTAGTTCTCTCTATTGCTCTAATCCTAGATGTACTCAACAGACACCTGTTACTCGTGGAACAGAAGGATGGCCCCTAACATTGTGGGATATTTTGTAGAAAACATATGTCTATTAGAACTTTATGTCTAATATATAGATAAATCTTTTTTAAAGGGGGTGCGTACCTGCGTTGCTCAGTCAGTTGAGCATTTGACTCTTAGTTTCAGCACAGGTCATGATTTCAGGGTCATGAGGTCATCAGGCTCTGTGCTCAGTGGGGAATCCACTAGAAATTCTCTCCCTCTCCCTTTGCCCCTCCCCCACTTGTCTCTGCACAAATAAATAAGTAAATCTTTTTTTTTTAAAGAACTCTGTCTATTAGAACGTTTCTCCACAGAAATGGATTATGATGTACTTTTTTGCTGTTTCTACTAGTGCCTCCTCTGTGCCATCCACCAAAACCAAGAAACTACTAGAATTCAAACAGATTCAGTGCAACATTACAGATAATTCCAAGTGGAAGGAAAAAAAAAAAAAAAAGATGAATTAAACAATTAAAGCTCCTGTTGGAGTTTTATGACTAAAAATGGTATATAAAAAAAAAAGAGTAAGGAAGAAATCTTCATTCCATGGCAACATTTCCCACCCTCGGTTACACTTGATACTTTTAAGCTACAGGAAGAGTTAGTATCTAGTCCTAGAGCACACTGATGATTAGTCTGGACTGTAACTGGTCTTCTTTAAAAACAGTGACTATCGGGACACCTGGGTGGCTCAGTTGGTTAAGTGACAGCCTTCGGCTCAGGTCATGTTCCTGGAGTTCCGGGATCGAGTCCCGCATCGGGCTCCCTGCTCATCAGGGAGTCTGCTTCTCCCTCTGACCCTCTTCCTTCTCATGCTCTCTCTCTCATTTTCTCTCTCTCAAATAAAAAAATAAAATCTTTAAAAAAACAAACAAACAGTGACTATCCAGTAAAGGTGGTCCTTGATCAACGTGGTAGCTGGGTTGTTTTTCCTTTGCTCCCACCATATAGAATCATATAATGAGATTATCATTTCTTCATGCTAAAATGTGGAATATTTAATCACTTCAAATTATTCTATTAAATTTATTATAGAGATCTACTGTCAGGGCACTGTGTTCTTATTATGTCTTCTATAAACTTTCTCTTAATATTTACTGAGCATGTTCTGATGAGAGAGCAGAATACAATAATGATCCTGATGATGGTCTTTTTTCTTCTTTTACTAACGTTTTATTTAACCAAATGTATCCAAAATGTTATCATTTTCACATGTTATGGGATGAATTGTGTCTGCTCAAAATTTGCCTGAAGTCCTAACTCCTAGTACCTCACAACGTGACTGTATTTGGGGATAGACTCTTTAAAGAGGTAATTAGGTTAAAGGAGGCCATCAGGGGGATTTTAATTCAGGATGATTGGTGTGCTTAGAAGGAGACATGTGAACACAGTCACACACAGATGGAAGGCCATGTGATGACACACAGATGAGCTAGTGAGAGAGGCCTCAGAGGAAACTAACCTTGCTGACACCTTGATCTCAGGCTTCTGGCTTCCAGAACTGTGAGAAAATAAATTTCTGTTGTTTAAGCCACCCAGTCTGTGGCACTCGGTTATGGCAGCCCTAGCAAACTAAAACAATATGTAGTTATTATAAAAATGATTAATGAGTAGGTTACATTCTCTCTGGGGGAGAAGGTACCAAGTCTTTGAAATTGGTGTGTATTTTACATGTAGAGTACACCTAGGTTTGGACCAGCCACATTTCATGCAGCTCAGTAGCCATAGGCAACTAGTGGCTACTGTGCTGGACGAGGTAGTTACAAAAAATATGTCTCATCATGAGGGTCTTGATGATGGGGGAAAACGAGGTGAAGAAACCAGGAGGCTAAAATAGAGGTTTAGTGGCAAAAGATAAAGAACTGTTTGGATTTTTATATTTTTAATTTAAAATTGATATAACCACATTAAAGAAAGTTTGGGAAAACTAAAAAAAAAAAAGAAAACATGACCCTTTTCATAATCCCGTAACTATAACACAACCAACTTAATTTTAATATTTTTCTTCAGCCTTTTGTTCCATACATTTTGCCTTGTTTTGCATATAATTCTGTTTTTAATATTTAATCTGATATCATAGCCATTTTTCCATATTGTTACTGCCCTCCCATCCATCATTTTTAAAGACTATCTAATACTCCATCAAGTGGAAGCAACAGAATTTAATTAGTGTCCTTTACTATGGTAATGCTTGGTGTGTACAAAGAAAGATGATAAAGAGTATAAAAATAAAAAGAGCCAAACCCAGAAAATTAAGAGAAAGTTTTAAGAGCAGAGGTCCTTCTGCTTCAAAGGTTGAGCAGATCACCATGAGCACAAAGTACAGTGAAGACTGAGAGTAGGTAAGAGAGTAGGTGAGTGGCTCCGTCAACTGAGCATCCAACTCTCGATTTCAGCTCAGATCGTGATCTCAGGGTGGTGAGATCAAGCCCCGTGTCAGGCTCTGTGCTTAGCGGGGAGTTTGCTTGAAATTCTCTCCCTTCCTCATGCATCGGGCTCTCTGCTCAGCAGGGAGCCTGCTTCCTTCTCTCTCTCTGCCTGCCTTTCTGCCTACTTGTGATCTTTGTCTGTCAAAAAAATAAATAAATCTTAAAAAAAAAAAAGAAAAAGAAATTCTCTCCCTTCCTGTCCCTCTGTGCCTCCCACTTGTGCTCTCTAGCACGAGCTCTCTCTCTCTCTAAAATAAAAATAAATAAATCTTAAAGGAAGACTGAGAATAGGTGATAAATAGAATAATGTATAATCAAAATTTAAATCATGTGATACATTTAATTATAAGCAAAATTTTAATCACCCTTTATGGTAATTATGAATAAATAGTAAATGTTGACATAGGGTAATATAATTCAGGATGCCTTTTCATGACCAGAGAGAATTTTTCATTTTAATTTTCTCTCTTAGTTTTCCAGTCCTTAAAATCAGTTTTAATGTCAAGTAGTCCCCTGATACTTGCCTTATCCGGTTGTCCTGGATTATATGTTCCTCCAAACAAATCTTACTTATTATCACTATTTTAATACAGTGGAAAAAGTACTATTAAATGCAACATGAATGATACAGATAATTTTGATATAGTTCCTGACTTCAAGTGACTTTAGAGATGAGTACCTCGTTCATTAATTTACTCATTCATTCATTTATTAAGAGAGTAATACAGAATAAGACTAATGTGAGTTTGGGAGAGATGGAGAAGGGCCTCGCATAACAGGGTAGAGTTTGAACTTGATTTCAGAGACAGGAGGGAGCACACAGAGATCTTTCAGCAGAGCTTAAATACACATACACAGTTATAAATACGCGTGGGATGACCATGCTGAGGACCATGTGGAGAATGGACTGGAGCAGGAGAGATCTGTGGCAAGGGTTGGTAGGAGGCTGATGGAAAGGCCTGGAGAGAAGAAGATAAGGCCTGATAGAAGGCACTGGCAGAGGGAAGGAATTGAGAAAGAGACAACTCCTGAGTCTGTAATTTAGGAGATTGGCTCTATGCTGTGATAAGCTACAAAAGAGGGGGAAAAGGAAGAGGCTTAGGAGAAAAAGGCTGCACATTTTGCTTTTACTTGAATTTGAAGAGCCTCCAGACACACGAGTGGAGAGGTCTTGTTTCTGGTAAGTAGATGGAAAGAGATAGGGGGCAGGAAGCCCTACGAGACAGTACAAAGGAAAAGGCAGAAATACAGACACACCAAGAGAGCTGGTCCTGTCAGCAAGGAGAGAGCTTCACGGAGTATAGGGTGCTTGACAGTGCTCAACTGCAGCAGATTTACAAAGAATAAGGTCCAAAAATGTACCACAAAAGTCATCAGTGACCTTAACAAGAGGGAGTTTAAGGAAGTTCTTTGAGACAAAAGTCAGACATTCATAACAGATGCTTACTGGGTACTCTCTGCATGCTGGACACTGTTCCGGGCACTTCGCCAGATGCTATCTCATTTAACTCTGTCCACGATGCCATGATATACTTTCTATAATTATCTCCACCTTACAGATGAGAAAACAGCTTTGGGGGGCTGAGGAATACAGAAGGCCAACAGATACTTAGAGATGGCAGGCAGAGCCCCAGCTTCAGTTAAAGTTAAAAAGTTGGAGGAAAGGTCTTAGTGAAGAGAAGAAATTGCAGTTTTAGAGTTAGAAAAAAAGCAGGAATGGGTAGTTTGTAAGTCGGTGTTTCCCACGCCTGCTGGAACTAGGTAGAACTGGAGTTCTTATTAAATACACATTTTTTATTACTTTGATTAAAGTAAAATTTAAATTTGATACATTTAATCATGTGCAACTTTTTTTTTTAATCTTTTTTTTTTTTAAGATTTTATTTATTTATTTGACAGAGACCACAAGCAGGCAGAGAGGCAGGCAGAGAGAGAGAGAGAGAGGGAAGCAGGCTCCCTGCCAAGCAGAGAGCCGGATGCGGGACTCGATCCCAGGACCCTGAGATCATGACCTGAGCCGAAGGCAGCGGCTTAACCCACTGAGCCACCCAGGCGCCCCATGTGCAACATTTTAACGGTCCTATTTGGTAATTAGGCATGAAGGGTAAGTGTTGACAAAGTAATGCAGTAATATAATTAGGGATACTTTTCCAAGGCCAAACAGAATTTTCTCTTTTCTTCCTCTCTGTTTTCCAGGACTTAACATCAGTTTCAGTGTCAAGTGTTACCCTGATTCGCAGGCTCATCCTCACCACACGGGGTGACAAGCAGCACATGTAGGGGCTGAGGAAGCAGAGAAAGCAAGATTTGGAGGGGTTGGGCGGCGGGGACTGGGAGAACAGCCAGTCAGTAAGTTCTAGGAGGAAGCATGGAAGGCACATGGGTGGAACCCAGGGAGTCCAGGCACGTGAGGTCCTTGTAATGGAGGTGGGGAGGAAGAGGGGGGGGTCTTGGTGGTCAGCTGGTTACTGTAGAAAAATCAAAGAGTGATGGCAGGGGCTTTAAAGGGGGAATCCTGGCTGATGAGCTCCAGCTCTGCGTGCAGTTGAGAGGGAAGTGATGTGCCTCCAGTTTGATGGCAGCTTAAAATCTGGAATCACTGCCATGGGGAATGTAAACGCGAGCTGAAGGGAACTAAGCGAAATCACCACTGAGCATTTCCAAGGCAGGAAGAAATGAATGGGAGGCTGAACCTGGGTGGCTACAGCCCTGTGGGTGCAGCGAGGGCCTGGGGAAACAGGTCTGAATTCGTGGGAGTCTTGGGAGACTGTAGATGTCTGCAGGGCCAATGGCTAGGAAGTCTGTTTCCTCATTGGCTTTGTGTTTTAGTAAGTCTGGGAGAGCAAGCCTTAAGTACCAGTGACAGGGAAATGCTGGAACAACCCCTGCACTCAGGATGAAAATAGTAGCTGCCATCAGTTGCGCACTTAGGATATACTGGAAGTTTTCTATGTGCTTTACGCATCCCCCGTTTGGGAGGGCCGCAGCAAAACCAAGCTTCAGTTAAAATAAGAAGGTTGGAGGAGAGCAGTTTTAGTGAAAAGCAATTGCAATTTTCGAGTTAGGAGAAAAAGAATGGGTAGTCCGTAGGTCAGTGTTTTCCAGACTTGCAGAAACTGCGTTTTTTATACCTGGGTTCTTAGTGAAATGCAGATTCTGCTTCATAATTCTAATTCTTGAAATTCCAATTCAAAGTTTGCATGGGTCCTGGAATCATTCTGAAATGAGCTCTTCGTGATTATAGAGGTTTGGGGAACACTACTATGGGTTGTAATCACCAGGGTTCCAGGAGCGAGATCAGCAGAAGATGCCAGAAGTGAGAGATGGCATGGAGAGGAGAGAAAGAGCCAGTAGTGTGGTGAACCTAAAAGAGGGGGAAGAAGGGTCCTCCCTCATTCCTGTGCTCAAAGGGAAGAGACCTCTAGTTTTGGCAGAAGCCCTAGGGTCCTGGAGACTGGTCCCCAGCCAATCCCAGGACCCAAGGGGGGTCTCTTTGCTCTGTTCTTTCACAAATGACATCAGAACCCTCAGCGCTTTGGGTCTCTCTAATCAGTTTGACCTCAAGGCCAGGCATGACAATGGTGTAATTCAATTTTAGAGCTAAAATATATCCTTATCTTAATCACCACCTTACCAGCCCCACTTCTCCAAAAGACAACTTACACCTGCTTACAGACATCTAAAATCCCTTGCTGAGGGCCCAAGGGTCTACCAGGCTCTCTCTCAGGTATAAGAGATTTAAAATGCAAAAGTTAGGAAGAGAGGATGCATTGAAATTTATTCCCAGTACAGTATAATCCATTCATCAATTAGTATAAAAGACTGACCTGAGTGTCCCCAACAGGCAGTGTGATGAAAGGGACCGGGTACTCGGGAGAGAACCACCTCCCTTAGAGAAGAACGCTGGAAGGGCAAAAGGAAGAAGGTTCCAAATCCCAAGTTCCAGTTTTCCTTGTTTTACCAAAGAAGGCCGGAGGCTGACCTGTTTACATTCAGAATAGAAAAGCCAAATGGACATTCCACGGTGGGGTGGAGGGTGGGGGGCGGCACGGTTCTGGTGCTGGAGCTCACCCAGGTGCAGCTTTTCAGGAGTGTAGCCTGAGAGTGCGGGAAGGACTGGAAGTCAGCAGAAAGAGACATGATTTTAAAAGATAATAAGAACATAATCTATGGGCCCTTCTAAGGCAGCTGCTGATGGACTCTAGTTCAGAGTTATCAGTGGGTTCCTTCAAAGTCTTGAAAAGGAAGCCATGAAAAAGCATCCGAGGAAATATATGGAGGGGACTTTGAGAGGCTAAGTACTGATTCTCCTAGACCTTGATTGAAAAATTGTAGTGAGTTTGAAGTCTGTGAGCAATGGTTGTTCTCAAAGGCTCCATAATTCAGCTGGTTCACTACAAATTCATTGAACTGCCTCTGGTCTTGCTTCAAATCCCTGCCACCACCAAAAATGTTAACGGCAATCAAATACACGATTATAATTTATAACCACCGTATTGACAGGCAGACAGATCCCTCCTCCCCAAGCTTCATGCTGTTGGTTTCCGGTGAACCTGAGCATTTGAAAAACATTATTAGGTGAAATCTACATGTGCATGCTGAATTTGTAGGGGCGATTTTCAGATGTGTCCAAACTCTAGGATGGTGAAGTCTAATACTATTTTTAAATTAATTTTTTTTTAATTTTTTAAGCCAACAGAGTCTAATCTTAACAAGGGTATTAACAAAGAGAAGATAACAACAATGATCTTATATTGCTGTGTTAAAGTACAACTTCACAAACACCTTCCATATTATTCCCCGCCCTACTTCATGTGTCAAATCGTAGTCACCAGCAAAGAAAAAAAATGGCAGCCTCAGACATGACTTAATTTAGCAGATATTAAACTGATCCTTCATATTTGAATCCTTTCACTTTAGAAACAATTTTATATATGGACATTTATCTGCTTGTGGCATATGGTACGCCTAAAATTCAAAATTAAAATTTTGTCACAAGGACATCTGGTGTTAACATTTGCCTTTCCTCAGTCCTTAACAATGAAAATCAAGTTATCCTTCGTAGCTTTGTTAATTACAGACGGCCTAAATAGAACTTCCTCAAGGGATGGTGTTCAAAGTAAATAATAGCAAAGCTCTGGAAGGTTGGGAGGTACTGAATATGTATGCTTCACTGCATTTATTTAACCACTTACCCCCTCCCGTCTTATACGTTTCTGCTTCTCATCCTCACCACATCTCTGTACTCTTCCAGGTCTCATGTCAATGCCAGTGCTTACACTTGAGCTTGACTTGCTTTTCCTTCTAATCCAGGGAATTCCCAATGAAAAAAAAAGCCAAGGGGGCGTGGTATGTATTAGGAAGGCAGTTAAACACACGGACCTGTTTCTGGAAGCCTCAGAAATGCGTGGATGACTTCTCTGCTCCTGTAGGAGGGGAGCTCTGCCCTTAGTGGGAGGGGAGGGGAGCAGCAAGAGCTCCAACAAGAAGTAAGAGACATGACCAAAGCAGAAGAAAAGTAACTGTGTGTTTCCTTCTTCAACTTTTCCTCTTCATCCTTCACCTTTGGCTTTTCCTTCTTTTTGTTCTAAAACTTTTTATTTTGAAATAATTTTAGACTGAACAGAAAAGTTACCCCCCAAAAAGTGTAATTCCCATAGACCTTTCATCTAACTCCCCCCAACTGTTAAGATGGTGTGTTACCGTGATCCAAAGAACTAACTTAAGAAATTAACATTGGTACAAAACGTCAGACCTGGGGCACCTGGATGGCTCAGTCCCTCAAGTGTCTGCCTTCAGCTCAGATCATGATCCCAGGGCCCTGGGATTGAACCGGGAGTCAGGCTCCCTGCTCAGCAGGGAGTCTGCTTCTCCCTCTCCTTGTGTCTGCCCACCCCCCCACCCCCACCAACACCGGCCAAATAAATAAATAAAATCTGGAAAAAAACAAAAACAAAAAACTTTCAAACCTATTTGAACATCACCAGTTTTCCCATTAATGTCCTTTTTCTGTTTCAAGGTCCAACTAGCATCCCACGTTGCCTTGGTTATGGTGTCCCCTCCTCTGTGCCAGTTCTTAGCCTTTCCTTGTCTTTCATGACCTTGGCCCCTTGAAGGGTATTAGTCAGCTATCTTGTAGAACCTCCCTCCGCTTGGGTTTGTCTGGTGATTGATCATGAGTAGATATTTGGCCAGAATGCTCTAGAAGGGCTGTCCCCTGCTCTGGGAGTCCAAGATGGCAGTCTGTCCTATGACTGGTGAAGTTAATCTTGATTGTTTCATTAAAGTGGTGTCTGCTGGATTTTCCCCCCTCTTTAATTAATACATATCTTGTGGGAGATGTCTGAGACTGTACAAATATCTTGCTTCTCCTCGTACTTCACCCACTGATTTTTGTATCCTTTGGTGTTTCTTATCACTGCAGTTACTACCGCGGTTTCTAGAGGTCCTTTTCAGGTCACTCATCCCTCCCAAACCCATAATTGGAATTCTTCTCTAGTAAAGAGCTGTCCTTTCTCCCTTGACCATTAATTTTTTAGTCAGTTATTTGTATCATTTTAGATTCATGGATATGTATTTTTTGGTAAGTTATAATCCAATCCTATCATTGTTGTATTGCTCAAATTATTCCAACTTTGGCTTTTGGGGCTTTTTTCAGGATAACCCCTGTTCCCATTTGACTTACATTGTTTTGTTTGTTTGTTTTGTTTTGCTTTTTGAGAACTTTCTTACTTTTTGGCACTGTGAGGTGCTCCAGGATCATTTCATATTTTCCTTACCACAGTCAAGGAATCAAACACTTCTCCAAGGTGACTCGATTTCTTTTATTGCAAAATCATATTCAGAGGCCAAGAACTGGGTTCTAGGAGTGCTCACTGCTGGGTGTCATTGTTTCTAGAACTTCTCAGCAGACAGAACTTGGAAATACATGTGTATGTACTAATCCATGCATACACACACATATACAGAGTTCTGAATCTCAGATTTCAGCTTATTAAAAAAGCATGAGTTCATACTAGTACCCCCAATTCCAATCCAATATCACAGTGTTCATTGCGGACTTCCTCCTTTCCTTATTTGTAATTTCTTTTTCATTCAGCGAGAAAGCTTGCTCTCATTATTTACAATATATTTACTTATTTGTCCAACCCTAATACATATCTAATGTTTCCAAATTGCTAACCCATAACCACGTAGAGACCAGAGTCTAGTATTCGTGTACAATTCTTTTTGACTTTACCCTTATTGTATCTAGTTGTCCAATGTTACTTAAATTCTTCCCCCAAGCCTTTTAATGTGATTTAATATAATCAGGTTTATTCTTAAAGTTGTCTTCCTATTTGGGGTTCCTCCCACGTGTGGATTGATTATTGTTAACATACATACAATAAAATTTACTCTTTGTTATATATAGTTTCAGGGTCTTTTGATAGTGCAAAGAGCCACAGATCTACAGTCATGATACAGAACAGTTCCATGATCCCAAAGCCAACCTGCCCCCGACTCCTGGCAATCCCTGGTCTGTTTTCCATCTCAGACAATAGCAGTGTTTTGGATCTGGCTCTTCCATTTAGCAAAGTGCATTTGAGATTCATCTGTGTTGTGTGAGTACTATTCTATCATGTGGATGTTGTACCTTATTCCTATGGCATGATTTGTGACCTTTGCCCGTGCATCCAATGTTTACATTTGTAAAATTGCCCACCGGATTGGTGCTTTTTGAGATCCTAAACTGTGACTTTTAAAGTATGCTTTTCATCTTTTTTTTTTTTTTTAGCGCAGAGTTTATTTTACTTTATCTTATTTACTATGGTTCTTTCCTATGATCATCAATCATTTTTACATTTTGAGGAGGGTTAGAACCAATCTTTAATTATTTTTGGTAAGATTGACAGGGAGAGTATGTATAATTGAAATCCTCACATAATCTACAAGCCTTGTAATAGCTACTTCTTCTTCGTCCAACTACTTAAAGGTGGCAAAATTGACTCATTTTAAGTTTTATATCCTTTCCCTTCCTTTACTTATCCTCTGGTAGAAGCACTAATGAGTCCTCAGGTGACCATAAAAATGGAAAGACACAGAAAAGGGGAAAGCACAGGCTGTGGGTAATCTACAAGGAGATAAAAAGCCTCTGAGTCACTGGGAATTGATTGCACTCTAGTAAAGTAGACCTGATTAGGGATTATGTATCTTTGACGTATTTTAGATTTCCATTTAATGCTTGGCACCTGTTGATCCAGTGATAGACTTGCAGTCTGTCCTAAAAGTCCACCTTAAAGAATAAATTCCTACCCAGAAAATATCAGTTTCCTAGCTCTATTGTCTCTTTTGCTCTCCATGTACGTTTCACTACAAAGCACGGCATTAATGTGCGGCCCTGGGAGAATCTTAACCTCACTAAAGCAGATATTTGTATATTACATCCATGGATAAGCATACATGAATAGTCTTCTGGCAATCTGTTAACTTCTAGAGATTTTCTATACTCATTTAGGTGCATTTCCTGGAAGAGGGGACCCTCATTTGAGTCCGATTTTCAAAACCACAAAGCAAACAAAATTAAGACCATCAACCAGAAAGATCATCTCCACAACTCTTCTGACACTGATTGCCAGGGTAAGCTTGAAAACCCTCAGATCCTGACTCTTTCAGTCTGAGAGATCTTCATTCAGCCTCAAGAAGCATTCACTAGACTCTAAATGTCTTTCTTTTTCCCCCCAAGATTTATTTATTTATTTGAGAGAGAGAAAGAGAAAATACCAGTGAGGGGAGGAGCAGAGAGAGGAGAGAGAATCCCCAAGCAGACTCCCCACTGAGCACAGAACCGGATGTGGAGCTCAATCCCAGGACCCTGAGATCATGACCTGAGCTGAAATCAGGAGTCAGATGCTCAACTGACTGAGCCAGCCAAACACTGATAGATGATAAATTTCTTCAGAGAAAGTATCAAACCTTTTTCTTTCTGTGTCTCTAGGAACTAGCACAGAGCCCAATATAAAATAAGTATTTGATAACTACTTCCTGAATGAATTCAATATTTCAGGCTACTGATAGGACTTGTTGTATACTCATATAAGAAATCTGATTAGTTGTGAGACATATAACTTAATTAATTGGCAGGAATTCATAAAGATTTGTCATCTGTCAATTAGCTAGTAAATCACCAAGTGCTAATAAATATATGTAGTATGTTTTTCTGTTACTTTTTACATTTATATCATGTGTCTTCATTTCCTGAATCCTTGTGGCCTACATTGATGAGAAATGGAAATATATTTTCCCCTTTCTATTTCCCTCTGCCCAAGGGAGAGAAGGTTTGGCTAAATTTGAAAAGATCACTTCATAGTGTAAAATCATTAAAAAAATTTTTTTATTTTAGTTTTATGGACTTCAGATACAATATCTGAAGCTATGTCATTATGCAGAATTTATTGTTTAGTTCTCTTGGTCTATAAATTATTACAGAGGATTCTGAAAAAAAAAAAACAACAAAAACCATTGATAATTCATGTGTTTGGTATTCAAAACAATATACTTGGGCTAAGTTGTAGAAGCCAGGTGTGACCCTATCCTTAACAAAGTGGTCACCAACAATCCTCATCAATCGTAATCTTTCTTTTCAGTCAAATAATGGCACCATTTAAAGGCAATCCATCCCAGTTTTGGTATGTCAGTTCTGACTTCTGTTTCAGCATTAGCTGAAGGCTGAGCTCATAGGCATGGTTCAATGAATTATACTTATTTAAGGTTGCTACACCCATTAAAACACAGATAAATAGATAGATAGACAGACATAGGAATTTAGATATATCAGTGTTTGCAAACTGGGATTCCAGAGACTGAATTTGGCTCACAAATACTGTATGTTTAGGCCACAGGCTATTACTTTAAAACAAAAACAAACAAACAAAAAGAGCCGATATTTAAAAATCAAGATATTTACACAGACAAAATTTGCTAAAATTTTTTTCACATTGTTAAAGCTGGTAGAAATCACTGGTTCATGCTTAAAACTTTCCCCGTAAATCTCAAATGATTGCTTGAATTTAAGTTTAATTATACACTTTTTTATTGTCTAAAAATTACTTTGAAAAAGCTAGGCTTGCAAATCTGCGGTATTACAAAATTTGGAACCATATTCTGTCTTTCACCTGTGAAAATGTTACTAGTAACCCACACATGTTCAACAAAACTGGCATTGAGCTGTTTTTCTGGAAAAAGTGATGGATTTATGGCGCCCTGTCCGCACATTCTTGGCGAGAGCCCTTTTGACCACTGGCACGTATTTGTAAGACCGTCTGCATTAGGGGTAGAGCCTGTGGTTATGAAACAGGTCCAAGTTAACTGGCCCACACAGGGGAGCCAACCCATGACCTTGACCCCATTACCACAGTGTTCTAACCAATTGAGCTAAATAATTGAGTAATTGTTTCTCAGCAATCTGATCAAATCAGCTGGCATATATTAAGAGTCTGTCTGTGGACAGGGTGAGAATGTCAGTGAACAAGGGAGCTTAAGATAATGGGAAAGTTATCAAGTCCTCACATTGGTTGGCATGTTGTATTTGGCCAAGCAGTCACTAAATTGGACTTTGTCATTAGAGCTAATTGCATTTCTGGGCAATTGGAACTCACAGAAACACTAAACTTTTATTGAATAGGTTCCTTTTTAAGGATTCAGAATTTTGGGTAAATAATTCATAACATATGTACAAACAATTGGGGCGCAGAGGAAGATGGAAAGAACTTTGTACTGTACGGAGGAGTTCAGGTCCCTGTTTGGTCTTGAGTACCCATGTGGCCTTAGGCAGGTCCCTTGGCTTTCTAAGTTTTGAATAGGACTGCATAATGTGATCCCAAAGAGTTTTCCAACCCTAAGAAACTTTCAGAGTTTTTGAACCCATAAGAACACTTTGCATACAAATCCCTTTATAACTAAAAAATGCCAATGGAATATTTTTCACAGATAATTAAACAATATTTCAAAAGGATTTATTGAGCAAACTTATTTTTTAAATATAGTGCTGATGGCCTTAAACCAATATATAATATACATATTTTACATAGAAATCCAATATAAATCCAATAAATAAATACATACAAAAACCATAGTTTCATATATTATATAATCAGTTCTTAGTGGCATTTTATATGTTGTATAAAATATTACAAATGGATCACCTTGAAAATTTTTCTACCTTATCAAAAATTATTATTTTCAACACAATGTATTAATAAATTGCTTTGTGGTTATTACTTATTAATCTTCTGATTTTAGGTCCATTAATGTGGCCTTCATTTGTTTATTTATTTATTTTTAGAGGAAGGTGCAGAGGGAGAGAGAGAATTTCAAGCAGACTCCCCACCCAGAGCAGAGCTGACATGGGGCTCAATCTCACAACCCTGAGATCATAACCTGAGCCAAAATCAAGATCAGATGCTTAACTGAATGAGCCACCCAAGTGCTCCGGGGCCCTTTTAGAACTACCTCTGTTCTCCCTAACTCGGTAAATTTAGATTAAACATGTTAAGCTCAGGCTTACCAAATTCCTTATCAAACTGTGCATTTTTCTAGTTTTCCTTTCTCACTAATGCATTGAAGTATTATGTTTATAGAACTGAGGTAGTAGTTGGATTTCTTGTTCTTTTATCCAAACTGACTCTTCCATCCCTGGATTAACTGGATTCCTGAGTCTACAGAGCTCAGTAGATGGGTCGTAGAGAGTGTTAGGGCTGGTGTAAAATGAATGACAACAGCTTAGTCACACTTGAAATAATATATTGGCTCGGATTTCCAAATAACCTTCCCAAATGAAAAACACAAATACTGTGGCTTTCTACAGAATCAAATATGACTGCAATGTTTATAAAAAGGATTAGTTATTGGAAGTCACTTCAATATTAGGCGGTAAAGTTTAGAAATACCAAAACTGGGGAGACCAGAAGCATTAAATCCAAAGTCAAATACAGGTTCAGAGACTCTGGGTGGACATCCCCAACCCCACCCATCAGCCGATTGATGCTGCCAGTACACTGTGGCCCATGATGAGACACCTCTGCTATCTGAGTGAGCACAGAGCTGGGCAACAGTAAAGTTTCCAGTATCATTCCTTTTATATGATGGGATTCAAAATTGAGCTGATATTTAAAAGTAGCTCCAGCTATAAGGAAACACCCTCAGGTTAATGTACTGGGTTGAATCATCTACATTTTTTTTAAAGATATGCTCACCAAGAACTCCATCTAGAATGTTCTACCCAGAGGCTCACACCTCTGATTCATTTAATTACCTACACACAAATTTCCTAGCATTGGTTTCTTTTATCGTTCTGTCAGAACAGTCAGAGCCATTTTGAACTACGGAATAGGACTAGAAATCTGCAGGGAATTATTCATCTGCGCTATTGAAGAAAGGAAAAATTAGCCATTGGTACAGGAAAGGGAGGAATAAGAAAATATACTTATGTAGCAAAATAGTAGTTTCACAGTCTAGTAGACAAGCAAATAAGAGCCTGATGCTTTGGACAGACTATAAATCAATTTCTGATTTCTTTGGTCAAATTGTAAATCATCACTGTGCTATGCTACTAGACATCTCCAGGGGAAAGCATACTTTTATGATTGTGTGTTACTAGTAATAGGTCTTTATGAATTCCGAGTGATTAGAAAACCTTGTCAAAAACCAAGTTATTGCTGGTGGTGATGTTGTTTAATCCTGGATAGATTTTCTGTAGGGATGTTATATTGTTGGAGAAAGAAATTATATCCATTTTATAAAACCAGGTCAAAATCCCATGGGAAATCTAGTCCTATGAAAAAAATTATTGTCTTTTGCCTGGTCCCCTCTGGACAAAGGGAACGTCGTTGACTGCTGGATGGCCCTTGAGCGACTGTCACTTTGGCCGAGTTCCTTCAGTATAACATTCTCTGGGATACGGAGGGAACCTAGGATGTTCACCATGAAGTTCAACGGATAATCAGCAACTCTATCAAAAACAATAAATTATGCCTCATTTTGTAGTTGGCACCCTGTCTTATGTATGAGTCCCAAGATTTTAAATTCAAGAAAAGCTAAGGAAAGGGAGTTTTTGACATATAAAGAATGAATGGAGACCCTTCCAGACAGCACAGGTTTGAAAAATTTCACGAGACTTGTGACTTTTGGGACCTAGAAGAGTCAAAGTATTATGTAGACTTTCGCTTGATACATTCAGGATAGATACATTTTTTTTTCCCCCTCTCAGCCTGTTCATAGATGAGAATCCGTTCAGTTTTGTGGCCTCCTCCTCAGGGGCTTATTGAATAAGAAGGGATATTAGTTAACTTTAAATCTAACATAAAAATATTGAAATCTGATCCCTTGCCGTACAAACTAAGTTAAGGCTCAGATTTTTAAAATTGCCTCTTTTTCCAAAGGAAGTCTTTTATGAAAGAGCACAGATGGAGGTGTTATCATTTGGAATTCTGTTAAGGACAGGACAAACTAATGACAAAGATGAGTAGTGTTAAAAATCTGGAGGACAAGGCAACTAGCTCATGCCTATCTTTATTTGAAGCCTAAGATCAAAGAGGCCATAATTTCTGAAACTCTGAAATTAAAGGGCTAAGTATGAGATAGGCATGATGTTTTTTATAGATGACATCTTGCAGATTAATCATCTTTAATGACAGCTTTGAGTTTGGAATTTCATTCTAGAATTCAGCCTGGTGTTTTTGAACAGGGTATTTGTACAACATGACAGAACTGACCATCAGGAGATAGAATCCTAAGGTGACTCAGTGCCCCCTTAGCGCTGAGATAGCCAAGTGTTCATTACCTTCACTAGGTGAATAAGTGACTGTCTGTCCACTGTTTGGTCTTGCTGTGGCAGTAGACATCCAGAGCCGTGGCTAGCTTATCGCTACCACACCTACGTTAAGCTAGTTTGGTGACTTCTGTGCCCATAGGGACAGTAGATTCTACTTTGGGAGCTTTATGGGAGAATAACATGTTTGTTATAAGGGACCATTGGGTCTTTCTAAGATAGAGGCCATGAAGAAAAGAGACAAATGGTATATCCCTGAAATCCCTACCTCATCTTTAATTGTGTTCAGCAATACTTGTTGGATTTTTACCATGTATCCATCACTAAGAATGAGAGTGGAGACCACTTGGACCAATTTACTTGGAACCGTAGCATCTACTAGATTTACAAAGTAAGTGCTCTGTAAGCATTTGCTGAATGAATACATGTATATGTAAATAAGGGAAACAAGTAAAGAGTCTGTCTTGGGCCTTGAGGAGTTCACATGTAAACAAGAGTTAAAATAGTGTCCTACCCCAAATCCAGGTGCTAACATCAGCACAAGCTCTCCTCATCTCTGAACTCCTCCGTGAATCCACTCTCCTCCGCATCTTGGCTGAAGACGGATATGCTTATCCCAGTTAGTTTTGTTCAGTACAAATGTTACACACATCAAAAAAACATCAAATATGAGTTCTAGTGAATTGAGACGTCCCAGAAATTAACCCCCAGCAATTCTCCCTTATTCAAAATTGCTTTTCCTTCTGCAGAAAAAGAAGGAAAAAAAAGCCCAAAGTTAAGAGAGCTTCTACCTTTTAAGAACTAGTTTCAAACTTAGTATCATTTATTAAGAATCAATATAATAATTCTTTTCTATTGTTTAAGGCTCTCTTACCAGCTCTATTGTGCATTAATTATTTTGCTTCTTTTGTATTTGCACAATAAATGCTTGACAAAAGAAAAGCCACATAATTTAAGATTTTTATGGCACAATGGAAAAGTTTCCCACCCCCAGGAAAAAAAAATTCTGTGATGTTCTCATTGTCTTTTCAGGGAACATTTTATATATTAAAAAGAAGAAGGACATGAAATGAAAAAAAGAATAAAGCCCTAGTTGTACTTTTCTGTGACATGCAGAAGGTTTAGAATATATAGAACATAAAAGAACATTACATGAGCTACAGAGGGATAGAGCTGTGTGTTCTTAATTTTAAATTTCAGATAAATATGATTTCAGCTTTGATCCTACATGGACTAATTCTTTTGTCACTCAACTAATTAATTCAGTATGCTAGAGAAAAGATGCTAATTTGGGCATCAAAGAAGTGATAATTTTTTTTTTTTGTTTAATCAGAGTTATAAAGATAACTTTTACTCCCATTAGACCGGGTCTGGAGCTCAATCATTTTATTCTTGTTTAGTGCAAATGGAATTCCAGAGAAAATATGCCCTGTTTCTCTTAACTTCTGAAGATGGAACAGTAATATCCAGATTCCCTTTAAAATGGTCCTTTGCAAAGTCACTGTACCAAGAAGAAGAAAAAAAAAAGATCAGCTATTTCTTAACATTGTCCTTTGGTTCTTTACACATAATGAGTTAGGCACCATCATCTGTTCTCTTGATAACGGATTTTATAGAACATATACATAAGCTAATTTGTGCTATTAGAATAGAAGTTGTACTTGACATTCTATTTAGAGACTAGAGACAAGGTCTCCAGTTTCCATGGAACTTTTAATTAACCCCCCCCCTGGATTTAATTTCACTGACATGAGTCAGTTTTTCCCTTCCCAGGCAGTTTGCTAAAATGACCCCACTTGCCAGTGAATGAATCTCAGAGCTGTTTCCTATGGAGGGACATTTCCTTCTGCAGGATGAATCTGTGGTCATTGACGAGTGAGCCCTGGCAGATTGAGCACGGGAAGGCCATGGGTGTGGGGGAACCTCCCACAGTTGGTAGAGAAAAAGCTAACACATGGGGTGTGATTTGGTCCCAGAACACTCCCTTCCCAGGGCCCAGGTTTCCAGGACAAAGGAGGTCGAGAAAAGGGGAAAAGGGGGAGCTGTGAGCACAGATGAAAAATCTAGATTCCAGCCATGTGCTGTTTGAGTCAGCATGAGATTTTTAAGGACAGGCCATCAGCTGTCTGTGGCTCAAGCCACCTTCAGAGATGCTCAGAGATCCACTCAAAAGTAATAACAATCAAAAGGAAGAAGCCACATACTCTGTCGCTTTGAAATAAGTAAACATGTAATAAAAAAGAAAAGCCTTTCTAACTATTAAGAAAACATAAAAATGCAAAAAAGATCTATTTCTTTAATGCTCCTGTTAAATATATTTCCCAGAAATCATAAGCATTTAGTCTGAATCACTAAGACTCCTGCCTACAATGTCTTAAAGCCAGTGAGAACGTATGAAAGCAATTAATCAAAGTTCACTGTGCTCCTGAAGAGTATTTCTTCTTCTGGAAAGCAGAAGGATAGAATAACTTAAAACCCAGTGTGGTCGTGATAGTTAATAAGCTTTTTATAGTCCCTGTGAGGATCTGAAAATTTTACCTTATTAGTATCTTTATCTTTCTTGCTCACTCCTTCACGCTTATTTTCGTTTAATTTTAATTTCTGGCCTCTTTTTCATATTTTTTCCCCTCTTTCTCCTAACAGAGTGCTGTTTTAATAATCTCTGAGTGGAGTTTTCATTTGCTACCGAAGTGCTCAGCAAAAGTATATGTCCAGGGGCTCCCAAATCCCTTAACTGATTCTTGCACGTCAGTCTTCCAGATGCCCTTTTAACTTTGTTTGTTTGTTTGAAGATGGGTTATTGGTGATGTAACATTTTGCTTCACTTTGCTTTCTGGACCTGCTAGAATTATTTATAATATATTCAGTACTTCCAAATCTATTGTGTTTCCTAGCTCCTTAGTCTGGGAAAGCAAATTAGCTCAAGGATTCCCAGCAGCTGAATTCAAAGCCAAAGAGCTGCTTAAGACTCTACCCAGCAGATGTTTTATCCACTTAGGCAGAAATCTTAGAATGTTATAGGACCTCCCTGTTTTTCAATCCTAAAAACAAATATCAACACATTTGAGATCTGAAGGTTCCCTGGTTTGGAATGAAGAGTCTCCATGACCACCAGTTTGGGAATCTCATCCTGGGAATGAACAACAACCCAGAGGCAAGTAGCTGTTAAAAGAGTAGGTAGGAATATTGGTCTCAATGGAAGTACTAAAGATATCAGTGGGATTAAACATGTTTGTTGTTTTCCTGTAGCTTGTCTTCATCTTGGAAACATATAAACATACCCAAAATAAGTGTCCAAACAATATATCAGAAATTAACATTTTAATTAGAAATCATTTACAGAACCTCAACTGCTTGACCCACTTAGTTAACAAGAAAGATTTTTAATACTCAGTTTTTCTTCAGTTACTAAACCATCAACTCACACAGCCTCCCCTTGTGAACATATCCTATAAAGCAAAACCCTATTTCCCTTTGCATGCCATGGAGCGGCTTAAATTACAACCCTTCTGTTATGGAAAGCATGCTGAGTTTGTAGTACTCCATCTCCCTCCTGAAAAATCACGGACAGTAGCCTGGTAATCGTGTATACTGTGGAAGGCTAAAAATAAAGTAAAATATTTTTTCTCAACATTAACAAAAAACACAAATCTGTTCATTATTCTATCAATAATATTAGCATAAAAATAGGCAATGCCCTAAGGTGCCAAAAAATGGGGGAGACTCTCTAATTGGTCAATTTTCATTGAATTTTTATCAGATCCATTAACTCTCAAGTACAATGGGAGCCATCTCAGATAAACAAGTAAAGACCTTTGTGACATACATTTTAGAGAGAAGCAATAGCCAAAGTGCACAAAACCATGAGATTCAATACATGGAAGTAGATTTCATCAGCATATGCATATGCTAATTCAGAACCCAACTTAGAATGCATCAGACAACAGAATCCTTTTATGGGTGAATTTCAAAATAAACTATGGAAAATATAGTCAAAGGTCTGTGAACTTCTCTGCCCCCATATTTTGCTTGAGCTATTTCAAAGTGTTTAATTTACAAAATGATAAGACAATATCATAGCTTATAAGTCAGCAAGCTACAGGGAGAATGAACCATTATGAAAGTCTAGAACATATTTTGACGTAAATTGGTGCATTTTCTTTTTGTCGTTGTTTTTTGAAGTTGGTGCATGTTCATATCTGACATCATTCTGTAGATATTCAAGTGTAATATTAGTAATAACAGAATCTTGCAGCCTTTTCCAAATGCGTCATTTTTTTATATTAATTTTTTAAAGATTTTATTTATCCACCTGACAGAGAGAGAGAGATCACAAGTAGGCAGAGAGAGAGAGGGAAGCAGGCTCCCCACTGAGCAGAGAGCCCAATGCGGGGCTCGATTCCAGGAGCCTGGGATCATGACCTGAGCCGAAGGCAGAGGCTTAACCCACTGAGCCACCCAGGCGCTCCTCCAAATGCATCCTTGACAACCAAAGATACTTCCAGATTGCAGAAGGAAGAAATACACTCTGTTTCACATTTGCAGCTCTCCTTGGATTCATAGCTCACCACTAATTTGAAACCAGAGTGTTAGAACTTTTTCCTTGCCGGACTTTTCAGTCCTCATAAACCATCGCTCAAGATTGCTTTTATACAGCATGTGCACTGAATGGAAGATGAGCAAATGCTAACAGCTGCATTAACAGCCCAGCGAGATCTAGGAGGAAAACTGTAGACAGGCAGTACTTAGCAGAATGAAGAAGTGAATTAAATGAGAGACTAGACATGAAAAGAGGCAGGATGGAGCTATACATGTTGTTGGATTTGGATCATTTGTCGAGGGACGTGAGAATCTGGGAAAGATCCAAAAGTCACCATTACCTAGAAAACTCAAGGAAAGAAATAGAAACAGAATAAAAACAAATAGAATTCGCTAAGAAATTCGGGGATAATTACTAAGAATTATACTAAAATCTTTATCATCTGGAAAACAATAAGATGCTGGGAGCGTGTTTAGGTAATTATATTGAGGAGTTAGGTATTTACTTCACAATTGTTGGTGTAAACGGTTATATTCCATGTGAATAATCCACGTGAAGTGTCATGGCAGCTCAGTAAATGAATGAATTATTGAATGAATGAATGAATGAATGAACCATTATTTAAATTCTACTTCCCCAGATGGCCTTTAAGGACCTCCCAACCTAGAAAAAATTGCAACCAAAGAGGTCTGGTTTTGGTCTTTTTTTCTGAGATTCTTTCCAACTTTGTATTGTGTATTCCCTTTGATTTCTCAATTTGTACCAAGAAGTCCCATTTTATGGATAGAAACCATTTCTCTTACACATGTTGCATCATGTTGCCTAACAAACGAGTTACGTGGGAACTCCTCCACTGTCCATTCATCAACTCTCTAAGTGAACTCGTTTCCTCTTCTAGCTGCTGCTTTTTTTGAGTCTCTTCCTATCTAAGGCCAGTCTCTCTGGAGGTTCTGTATATCCCTGTCCTCTTCTCTTATCAAGAACTTTGTTCTCCTCTATGAGTGTTCATAACACTATTCACAATAGCCAAAAGGTGAGCACAGCCAAAAAATCCATCAACAGATGGATGGATAAACAAATATGGTATGTATGTACAAGGGAATGTTATTCAGCCTTAAGAAAAAGAAATTCTAACATGTGCTATAGCATAGGTGAAGCTTGAAGACATGATGCTAAGTGAAATAGGCCAGAATATATCCCTGGTAAATATTTTTTAAACAAATGTATGTATGGAAGAAGAAAGAAGGACAGAAAGAAAGCTGGTTTTCCATAGAGCTGTTTCATGTAGCCTCTCTATAGAAATGAACCAGGACAGGTGTTTTAAGCAAACTTATAATTCATGAAAATCTAAATTTAAATAAAGGGTATGTTGAAAGGTGATTTTTCCACTTTACAAAAAGATCCATCATAAGAGTCTTTAAACAGGCTTCCCAGGTACATGGAAAGTAAGATTTTTGTTGATTCAAACCATATGTTTGCACTGAATTCTTTAGGAAAATATCTTTTATATAAAGCAAGGTTGACCTACGAGCAATTTCCTCAAGGCACCTAGCCCAGAATGGCCAACTCTCAAATTTCCTAGGTAATAGATAATGGGAGGCCTGGAATGCAGGGGATATTTGAGACCCTAGAATGCAAAGCAGTAATTTCAGCCATTTAGAGTTCTTGTGACTTTTCTCACAAAAATAACTAATGGAGAGATGAATCAATGTATTTGAACCTCCCCAACTCCTCTTTCTCTATGTCCGTGAAAGTAAGAAAGGCTGGGAAGTGACCCCCAAAAAGGCTGACGTGGGAAGGAGAACAAGGTGTACACAGTTCACCAAACTGATGCTTTTCTCCCAACTCCCCCCACCCTCCCACCACTGCTGCCACTACCACTGATAAAGTTATCTGATTGCAAAATTGGAAAAAAGAATTCAGTGTGTTAATAAATAAAGGCAATTAACTTCTCTGGGTCTCAATTTCCTCATCTTAACAATGTGGGAGTCCTTTTGAAGATTATTGTTTTATAATTCTGTTCTTGAACCTACCCAAACTTTACAAAATAAGGTAAGTTATGACTGTTCTCTCTGTCTAATGAAATAAATTTCACAGCTATTTCTGCCTTCCTTCTTGGAAACTTTAATAAATGATCATGACGTTTAAATCAAAACATTTATATTGTTTGTGGAATTGGTTGATTTGACTATTATTGATGGTTCTTGCTAAGAAGAAAATGCTTTGCAGAATTTACTTACAACTAACCTTTATCAGACCTATTCTTCTGTGATGAAAACACAATAAGCTGTTTTTGAACTGCAGCACAAGTGAAGTATTTTAGCAGCAGAAAGAAAAAATAATTCATTGGTTGTGGTAATAAAGATGAGGGTAGACTCAGGTATAGGTAGTTTTGCCCTTCAAAAACAAGACTTCTTTCATCTTACTAAATCCAAACCTTCAAATTTAGAAGGAATAATTGGGGACATAGAAGAAAAACATGCTTAATATCTATGGAATTTTTGGCAACACTTTTGCCCTCATCAACTTTCTGAAGCACTATTCTATCCTCACTTCCCAGAATTTTGATTTTTTTGGCCCAATTTTACTCTATTTGACTGTATATGACATTTTGAGGGAAAAAGTATTTCTTTAAGTGGTGTACAAAGACATTAACTTCTCACATAAAGAAATTTAGACTCTTCTACATGTGCCTGAAAAGCCAAAGAATGTACATAGGAAAACACACATTATTTCTATGTCTCCTGCTTTGTAGGTTAAAGAGAGATCTTGACTATGTCAACAAATCTGAATTATATTTCAAAGTTACTGATCTTTTATTTTGTCAGTATTTTTTCTCTTTCCTAGTCTATAAATGACACTAGGTCATTTCTTCAGTGGGAAAGAAGAATAGATTAGGAAAGAGAAGGGAGATTGGGGGTGGGGGAGGCTGAGGATGATGAAGTGAAAATTCATAGCTGATTCACCAAAATCCCCAAACTAAACTGGATACAGCCAAAGAACTGCCATAGAAGCAAAGGCAGATGGCCAGATGGCAATGGGAAGGAAAGAGAAAGTTCATGAGCAAAGATTTGCTCATTGAAATTGTAAACTGAAAAGTTTACAGCAGAATCAAGATTGGGAGGGGCTTCTGAGGAAAGCAGGGTGCTTTGAACTCTGATAACAACAGAAATATGGGTATTAACAATAAGGTCTCCCATGTGGGATACCCAGGGCTGCCACATGACCAACAACCTCTGCTTTGGACTGAAGCACAATCCTAAAAGAACAAATATTAATTCATCTTTATGAAATCTGAAGAAGATGGGAGTTTCAAGTTAATGAGTGAGGTCTTCATGTGAGGAGATTCTGACTCACTGTATATGTTGAGAGGATGGGGATGGGGGTTAGGGATGGTCAGTCAGTCTGAGCATGTGTAGGGTTCTCGGGTTGGATAGATGGATGGATACATAGATAGATAGATACATGGATAATTACAGAGGTAAAATGACCAAGCTAAAGATAGACACATGTAAGCAAACACAGAAGTAAAATTTGCAGCTATTTAATAAGAAACAAAGAATAAATGGGGTTTCCATAGTTTGACAAGAATCTTTAACTTAAGAATATGCATAAATGAGTAACTTTTTCCTGGTTATTAACAGAGCATCAAGTTACTTTCCTTTTTCATGTGTGTTGATGCCAAGACCATAGGGGATTGCTTCTGAAGAAAATATCTGTGAGAGAAAATGCCTGTTATTTGAGAATGTGTCCTAGGAATAACCACAGCTTTATTATTATTATTATTATTTCAAATATGCAGTTTTATTTTCCTAACAGTGCTAAGGAAACACAATGCTCTTTTAAAGTATCATAATTGCAGGGAACCCTAGTGCATTCTTGGTCCGAATGCAAACAAGTGCAGCCAATATGGAAAACAGCATGGAGGCTCCTCACAAAATTTAAAAATGGAACTACATCCAGATGCCAACAGACACTTAAACAGATGCTCGGCATCACTGATCGTCAGGGAAATGCAAGTCAAAACCACAATGTGGTATCATCTTATGCCTGTTGAATGGCTAAAATCAACAACACAAGAAACAACAGGTATTGGTGAGGACATGGAGAGGAAGGAACCATGTGCACCATGGAGAATGCAAACTGGTGTAGCCACTGTGGAAAACAGCAAAAATAGAACTACCCTAAGATCCAACAATTGCACTACTGGATTTTTACCCAAAAAACACAAAAATACTAATTCAAAGGGATACGTGCACCCTGATGTTTATAGCAGCATTATCTACAATGGCCAAATTATGGAGACAGCCCAAGTGTCTATCGACTGATGAATGGATAAAGAAGATGTCACACACACACACACACACACACACACACACACAAACCAAATATGGAATAGTCCTCAGCTATAAAAAAGTATGAAATCTTGCCATTTGCAATGACATGGATAGAGCTAGAGAGTATCATGCTAAGGAAATAAGTCAGAGAAAGACAAGTACTATGTGATTGCACTCATATGTGGAATTTAAGAAACAAAACAAACACAGAGAAAAGAAAAAGGGGAAGGCATCCTAAGAAATAGACTCTTAACTATAGAGAACAAACTGATGGTTACCAGAGGGGAGATGGGTGGGAGGATGGGTGAAATAGGTGGTGGGGGTTAAGGAGCGCACTTGCTGTGATGAGCCCTGGGTGATGTGTGGAAGTGCTGAATCACTAAATTGCACCCCTGGAAGTAATATTACACTGTATGTTAACTAACTGGAATTTAATAAAAACTTTAAAAGAAAATGGAACTACCATATGATCCAGCAATTCTACTTCTGGGTATACATCCGAAAAAATTGAGTTCAGGATCCCACACAGGTATCTCTGCTCCCATGCTCATTGCAGCATTACTTACAATAGCCAAGATATGGAAATATTTTAATTGTCCATCAATAGATGAATGGATTAAGAAGATGCAGTGTGTGTGTGTGTGTGTGTGTGTGTACACATATATATGTATATATACACAGACATATACACATATATATGTATATATGCAAGACACATACACATATATACATATACCCTGTGGAATCTGAAAAAGACAAACTCGGAGAAACAGTAGAGTGGTGATTACCAAGATTTGGGGAGAGGGGAAATTTAAGGAGATTTGGGTCAAAGGGTAAAAACTTCCAGTTATAAGATTAACAAGTTTGGGATCTAATGTACAGCATGGTGATCATAGCTAATAAAAATGTATCCTTTAGTTACTGAGAAGAGATCTGAAATGCTCTCACCACAAAAAAGAAATAGTGATTATGTGATGGGATGAAAGTCATAGCTACTATTATGGTGGGAATCATTTTACAACTTAGAAATGTATCAAATCCATAGTTGTACACATTACACTTACACAAGGTTACTTGCCCATCATATCTCAATAAAGCTGGAGGAAAAAAAATAATGTATCATAATGGCCACTGTGCCCAATTAGCTACAAATATGCCAGGCACCCAGGAGTGCTGAGAGCATAGGAACCCAAAGCTGATCTGGGAGGATGGGGCTACCTGCGGGAGTGAGTGTGGTGTGAAGGACAGGGCACTATAGGAGACAACCCAAGTTCTAATCTAATCCCTTCCCTGAACTTGTTGGGTGATCAAGGCGCAAAGTCTCATGTGCAGAATGAGCATTGGCAAACTAGATGTTTGGCGAGGTCCCTTGAAGCACCATCATTATCAAGTCCTGCGAGTTCAACTTCAAACGTCAATGCCACTTACAGCTCCAGAGGGCTGTTTAGGAGTTCGGTCAGTTTTTAGTTAGGTATTAATGATGACCTTTCAGTTCTTTCATTTCTAGTGAACCAGTGGTTTGAGATTTTTACTCTTTAACCACATGACTTTGTGCACGCTGCACAATCTATACCACCGTGGAAAGATGGAAGGAAAGAAGGGAGCGAGGAAAAGGAGGGGAATTTAGTGACTATTATTTTTGCCTTTCAGTCTCTTATTTTACTCCCATTTTATGCAAAATGATCTTGTACCACTTAGAATAAAGACTTTCAGGTTGATGAGTTCAGTTCATAAATATTTTCAATTTACCCCCGAAAGAACATGGCGATTGTTAATAGCCGTTTCCTCCTTCACGTGTTTCTAGATTTGGAAAGAAGAAAGATGACAGGGGTGGCAAGGCTGAGCAGAAGGGCTCTCTGAAGCATGGAGGCCTGAGGGGAGAAGAGCTGGAAAAAATGAAAGAACGTGAAAGGTGAGCAGAAATGCTGAGCTCCTTATTTTGTTTGGGTCCATGACCTGTGCTTAATTGGGTTGTTGCATCTATCAACTGGAGAAATTTTATTTTAAGAAGCATAGAGTTTGATACAGAAGGAAAGGTACCTGATGTAAAAAGGAACCTGCCTTTCTGGGGAATTTTTATTATATTTGGAGAAGAAACTAGCTTTATATTTTTATTATATCAGCACTTATAATTCCAAAATATGCTACTCCAGTTTTGACTCTATCAGTGTATATTTTCCCTATGGTTTAAACGATGAGTTTTTTTTTTTAATAAAAAGGTCATTTTGATATTGATGTTTAGAACTATCAAATTTCCCGTAGTCTGTTCCTAATTTCTGTCAAGCTGTTGTATGCCTTCTTAATTTTATTCTGCTAAATCCATTTGGGGGGGTGTAATTTGAGAAGTGCATGTCCTTCATTTTTAAAAAAGCCAGTGTCTTTTATTAGCCTATCAGCAAGTTGCAAAGTATGTCTCCCATCTGTTAAAGGGCTGGTTTCGTTTACTGAAATAATGACAGTTTGCAAGGGCTGGATTCTCCTGTTTGAGGAGCTCCGTGTTCCATTTGGACAAGAGGCCCTTCACTTATCTTTGAGGTTAACTCTGGTACTTACTCCAGGTCGACGTGTAAATGTCTGATTTTGAAACATGTAATTGAATATTCATTTTTCTCCTGAGAGTTCTTCACCTTCACAGTGAAATGGAACTTGGAGAAAGACTGAGATTGTGACAAAACTAGCATATAATTTTAAGTACTTGATTCTGACTTCACCATGCATGAAGTAACATTTGTCCAACTTGTCACTTGCTCCTTAGTGACAATAATCCTTGTAGCTTTTAGACTCCATTCTTGCACTCATTTTAATAGTCTAGTAATGTGTACTAAGAAAATCATACTCATTCATCCTGTTTTCTAGAAAAGAACAGGCTGAGTTTCTACTGTTAAACTTTGACTCCTGTCTTGCAGTCTGTTCTGATCCAGAAAGCTGACTTTATCCATAGCAAGGGAAGAAACCCTATTTAGTCCTTTCTCCCTTTAAAGAGGTTGATAAGCATTCAGTTCCAGGGTCAGAGGAGCAGTTAGAAGGAAATCAAGGGGTTGATATTGTTGACTATTCATCTGACAGAGCTGTCCCCGAAACAGGGAAGATGATTCTCCAGCATAGCCCATGATTCAGTAATCCTGTAATGTAAAATATAATTCAGGCGAAGATTTTAATGCATATATTGGCAAACACATCAATGGGCTGAGACCACATTATAGATCCTGCTCCCCTGACTTCACTACAGAGGTACCACATCCTTGCCTCGTCTTCAGGAACCTGGGCTGTTTGCTAGAAGGCAGACTTCATGTTTTTTTGTAGCTCACTACTTGCTTGGGGTTGGGAGGCTTTACTCTTAGTAGCTAGGGAACTGTGGGCCTGCTAGAAAATTGATAACCCATAAAATAAGGTGGGTTGTCTTTAAGCAAGAGTTCATTTCCTTTCTGGTGTTGCCTTAAGGAAGCAGGTGCCTGAGGGAGTTTTGTTCTTAAAAGCAGGGCTGTAAATTCACCTCAGCTGGCTATATAGGCATCAGGTCCAATTTTCTTAAAATATGTCTGGTCCACATATTGAAAGAACTGTACTATTAGCCTCCACTTAGGCCTCTTCCCACACATGAACACGTAAAACACATCTGAGATGGGTCTCTTAGAGACAACATTGTCTCAATCATGTGAGAGGGGAAGAAACTGGAGGAGTTGATTTTATGGTTGGGTGCTATACAGTTAATGACCAAGAGCATTTCAGCAGCTCAGGAGTGGAGGGCCACAGAGGGTAGAGGTGGAGGCTCAACATTTGGCATTCCTCTCAACCCTAGAGTCCTGTTTCTTGGCTCTCCATCATCCATAGGAAACCAACTCACAACTCTGAAAGAGCTCAGTGAGTGTATTGCTCTTCATGATGTGGCCATGGAAAAAAATAGAATAAAATAAGAAACAGTTATGAATTATCAGTTTGTGAGAAGAATTTGGGGAGCTGGTTGTTAAACCACTGGTAGCTTGACATTGGTCATGGTGGGAGTATTTACACCATAGAAATTGGCAAACCCAACTTGTTGCAGTTAATCAACATACCACGGAGGGTTTACACCAACTCTATTTAGTGTATAATCAGGAAGAAATGATCTAAAATTTAAAGGCTAAATAAGAAAGATTCATCCAAATCATCCAGACCACCAGCATCAAAATGAGTCATGTGGGGAGCTTGTTAAAAATAAAAAACCTTGGGTTGTGGGACCCACAACTGACTTGCAGAATCAGAATTTTGCGATTTGGAACCCAGGAATCTCTATTTAATAGGCAAGCCCAATATAATTCTTCAGTATCCTAAAGTCTAAGAACCTTTGACCTGAAGAAGATTTGGTTGGAATATTAAACTATGAAAAATGACACGCAGATTTTTTTTTTCCCGAGAGGTTTGAATAAGCCAGTCTAAAAATACTGTCATTTTTCTCATGTGCCTTTTCTGAAGCATCCTCCTTTACTGGCATACTTTTTTTGCCAACAAGAGAGAAACCCTTGCCAGTGCTTACTCATCTAAGAGAATTTGGACTGCTTATCCAGTACCACCCAGGAACACAAAACTTACAAACATAGTAAGTTCATTAAGAAAATTTTGGAGACTTAAAAAACATAAAGAAGGCTAACATGATCATGCATAATTCCATAACAATTATTAATGTTCTTATGACCTTTTTACTATGTATATATTTTCTTTGAAACTTAATACCCATGCTGCATATATAATGTCTCATTTTTTTCCATGGTGTTATATCATGAGCATTTCCCATTATCAAAAATGTTTTGAAAATATGCCATTTTGATGACTAATATTCTGTGAGATCAATATACCATTACTTATTTATCGTCTATTGTCAAACATTTAGTCTGTTCCCATTTTTCACTCTTCCAGATAATACTTTGATGAGCATCCAGATATAAAAGTCCTTATGGATGAGTTCTTAAATCATATAGTTCCTTTTGCAAGGTTCAATTCCTTGTAACTATTTTACCCAAGGATTAATTTAAATTCAACTCTAAATTTTAGAATTATATAATCCCTCTTCGTTCCTCTCATTATCTGTTGTATGATTTCCTTATCTCATTTTAATGTACCTACATATTTAATTCTAGATAAGGAATTATTTTGGTGCTGTATATGAATAACCTGTTCATGGCTATAGATATGAAAAGGTAAAAAAAAAAAAGAAAAGCCGTAAGAGGCAGACTGAATTAGAAGATTAAATTGGAGGAATTTGGATTCTAGAACAGTGGTTCTCAGGGAGGAACAATTTTGCTCCCAAAGAAACATTTGGCTGTATCTGGAGACATCTTTGATTGTCACAACTTAGAAGGAGGAACGGGCATGGGAAGGGAATGGCCAGGTGCTAGGTAGAGGCCAGGAATGCAGCGACACCATCTACAATGCACAAGACAGTCCTGGCCCCTGATAATGAGTCATCTCGCTCAAACCATCAATAGTGTGTAGGCTGAAAAACTCCTGTTCTAACCTCTGGACTTCACCACAAGTAAGGGTACTCTCCTGAACTTGAGAAGCCCCTTGTCTCGTGATATCTGGGGGACAACACAAAGAAATGTATATCAGATGGCGTAGCTCTAGAAGGATTATTGGTTATTCAAGAAACTGTACCCAAAGCTTGCTAATGAATAGTCCACCAATATAAACTTGCAAGAAAAAAGTTTTTCTTCAAAATGTGTTTTTAACTCAGGCCTGCTGAGCACAGAGTGTTGTTGATCAGATTGTGAATGCCAAAATCTACAGGGGTTGATAATGTGTTGATGACAGAATCATCTGGAACAATGGACTGAATCAAACATAAAGAAACTTAATGGTAATAAACGTAAAGTCTTGATTTTAGGTCCAAAACTGAACTGTACAAACACAGGATGTGGAAGGTTTGACTTAATACCAAATATATGAAAAAATTGCCTGATGGTTTTAGTTGAGGGTAAGTTTAGCATGAGTCAACATGAGGATGTGTCTGCCAAAACCTTAATCCAGTCCTAGGCTACATTACTGGAAATTCATGTGCAAAATGAAGGAAGAAACAAAAATTCTTGCTTCACACTACTCGGATCATGCTTGGGATATCCCATTGCCTCTCTCACACACACAGAATAGCAGCAACTAAATCATGTCTTCTGAAAAATGTTGAAGGACCTGGAAATGCATAGTTCTGCAGAGGTAAGATTTAGTCGATTTCACAGGATCAAAGAACTTTCACGTAAAAGAGGAATTAAATGCATTTTATACCATCTATTTATTCTCTCTCACTTTCTCTCTTCTTACTCATTTATTTTCTTGAAGATGCTAATGGGGAGTCATTTTAAGAGAGGTAGTCTTCAGCTTCATAGAAGGGAAAACATTCTAACAATTAAAGTGTCATTAGAGTGAGTTTGTTGAGACTGAAAAATGTCTAATAAGAAGCTGATGATTACAATGAGAAAGGATTAGTGCATCAGGAAAGTATTGGACTAAAACAGAATTTCATCACCTTCAGTCACTGATATATTACCTTCATTGTCTTACTTATATTTATATATTCAGGTAAGTAAACTATTATATAGATGCAAAGCCACATAAGTTAATGGAATTATCTACATTTACCCACATACCACGTAAAATCATGTTGTGTGTCATTAATGCTCCATTTATCCTTAGGTGATCTCTATGATTTTTCCCAGATCTCAGGGTCTAAGAAATAAATATATTCAAGTATAGAAACATTTACTTTGACCTGCTTGGAGAGGCCTTTCTTGAACTTGTCATAGCATTGGTTCATGGCAGTGTATGCACTATTCTTATCTGGGTGGAGAAGCCCAAGTTTCTTGCTCAAAATTGCATGCAAGGCTTTTCTTAATCTCATATTTGATTTCCTGAGCTGAGCATGTGTCCTTTCCTGACACAAGTCAAACAGCTCATTGTAGGAAAGCCCTGTTTTAAATAAACTCATCATTTTGTTCATGCTTCAGTGAGATTGGCCATAATAAAGCGTTAGTTCCAAATGCCTATATCCATTGCTAGAAGGATGAATCCAATATTATATTCAAAGATTATTTCCCCTAGAATTTTTTAATCAAGCCAAATTAAATTAACATTTTCCAAACATTCTGATTATATAAATTAGTATGGTGAGCTGAAAGCAAGAGATTGTCTTAACAAATCAGCAAACGTATTTTTGCTGTTTAATTCTAAGACTCTAGCTCACGTGTGTAACCGTCTCCAAAGTGTGAAGTTAACCAGATTCTAGTACCTACGAAGAACCTAACTGTGTGCCTGTTGTACTCGTATCATTAATACCTTCTCGGAAATCAGGTGGAGATTGGTTAAAGAAAAATAAGTGTCCCCCTCATTTATTTAGGGCTATTATCCTGGGGGAAACATCTCCTTGGACACCAGAAGGCTGTCTGCCATAAAAGTCCTGTATTACTGACTCTGAAATGAAATTTCTCTAAACGACACTTCTTCCTAAAATGGCGGTGGGTGGGTGTGGTTCAGTGACACCCCAGTTTGTGCCTCAAGGTCTTATTTTACTCTTATACCATGCCAGAGTTTATTCTGCAATGGAGCTCATTTGCAGTGTGAATGAAACGTTTTTGTAGATCTTATTAGAATCTTAGCAGGATAAAGGAGGAGATGAGGGGCAAAGAGGCAGCTTCCCCAGCTACAGGTTTGCAAAGCATGAAAACATATGGCTCTTGTTTTCGACCACTGGACTGCGCGGAATGCCGAAGTGAGAGTGGGGCTGAGATTTAGGCAAGCTGATCGGTTTCAACGTCTGACTTGAGGTTTCTTAGTTTTCTTGGCTTCAGGAAACCTTCCAAGAGCTGCAGAAGCTTCTCCCTTGCCTTATCAGCCGAGCTGCTTGTGGCCTGTTCCCTTAGTTTAAATCAATACATGTGTTTTTGATATTTGGCAAACCAAGATTTAATTATGCAGCTGCAAGTTCCCCACATAAACGAAATTCATCTTAGAGAAATAAAAACATTCAGAAACCATTTATAGTTTCAGAATACAAGTGGGTGAAAATCTATTCCCAACCTCTCAGCATTTTATTTAATTATGGGAGATTTTTATGTTCCTGGAAATTGAAATGAAAACCAGAATAAGGCTAGAGTTTGTCCAGCATGTGTTCATCCTGAGAAATGAAGATGCTTACTGTAGCCTAAGAAGGGAAAGGGGAGTAGGTTCTGAATTAATATTTTAGCTGTACCCTACGTAAATAGGGCATTCCTAAAGACATAGAACAACAAATGAATTGATGGGATTGTCATTATCATATCCTAAAAAGAGTGCATATTTTATTAAGGAACCAGAAGGTTGTTTTCTTTAATTTGCCAAGAGACTCTCTATAATTAATTATTTACTGAACTTAAACTTTGGCACTATTTAAACTGTTGAAAACACCCATGTTTTGGCATGATTACATACAAATGATTAATTCAGCATGGTTTTACTCCTCACTGAATATCCCTGTCTTTTGCAGTAGAATTTGCTGGGTCCTGTGGTGTGGGCAAAATAAAATGTTGGAATGGTTCCCGGTCTTAATAGTCCCAATTTATTATTACCACTGAACCCTCGTCAGATCATGGACTGGATTAGATCCCAGTTTTTCAAAATGCCCCAATTTATGGCTCCCTTAGAATCCTGATAAAAATGTGTATTTGAATAAGGCTTCGGTTGGCTAAAAGAGATCCAGTTAATTACTTTTAGAATCTTATTAGATCATCAATGCATGGAAGTTACGAAAAATACTACTAGATGGTTGCTTCCCAGGACAAGGTCATGTTCTCATTTTAGGCCAACAGAAAGAAGCTGTCAGATTTTTGTTTTTCATAGTCCTAATCATCTCAGTGAATGAAAAGAGATTTGCTGTATCCCAGTAATTACTATTATTGTTTGTGTTAGGGTAAGGATCATCTCTCTTCCTCGAATAAGAATTAAAAACAGAGAGGCGGTGGGGAGTGGGGAAAGGCACACCTACCACCCTCATTCGGGGTCCGCCTTTCCAAATTTGCCTTTTATTTAGAGGAATGAGGGAGTACAACCCAGGGGAGATGCAGGTGCCTTTAATAGCCATACATTTATTTGATCTTTGTAGCACTCTTCTTCACAGAATGGTTGTGGTCACCAGCAAAATTTGGCACATTACTGTATTCCAATAGACAAGAGATAGGAACACCTACATCCTGATGCCATGCCAGCATTTTTTATGAGCCAAAATCCTTTTATGGAATTTGAATCAATGTTAGAAGTGCTGTATTAGCAACTACTTGTCAGCTGAGCCGGATTAATACGTAAAATGAATCACTTGACTGGCGTGCTTTCCAAGAGTCATTTAGACCAACTTGTAAGATTAAAGTACACCAGCTCTTTAAAAAGGTGTTTTAAAAGGATACTCTTATATTCAAACACCCTGGAGTGACATATTATATTATTGCATTCAGTTGCGGTGCCATTGAAATACTTTCAGACAAGGAATTATACTAATCTCCCCACAGTGATTCCATAGAAATGTTTAGAATGCCTATCTGATAAACACTTGGAAAGGAGCTTTAAATTCTGTTGATCTGGATGTTTGGCTTTAATATACACATAAAAATATATTCAACATAATAAAAAAAACCTGGTAATTCACTGGATTTATGCCAGAGATGTAGATGTGTTTGATTCAATGGAGCTTACACACCATGGACGCAGAACTCGAGGAGAGCATTTTCTAGGAGGGGTTTGGTGAGTGTAACTGAGTGGAAGGCCATTTGGGGGCTAGAACTTAGGGTCCCATTTCCATCCTATCAGTTTTCACAGAGGCTTTGCATAACTCACTTCACGGATGGATTCTTAAAGTCCCTCTTTTTATCACCATGAAAGGAAATGGCAATAATGATACTTCAAGGCCTCAGTGTTATGTGTTTTGTTTGGATAGAATTCTTTTTTTTTTTTTTTAAAGATTTTATTTATTTATTTGACAGAGAGAGATCACGACCTGAGCCGAAGGCAGAGGCTTAACCCACTGAGCCACCCAGGCGCCCCGGATAGAATTCTTTTTAATTGCTTCGTTTTCTCAAAGGAAAACAGTTGAATAAATAGGAGTTAAGTGAATCCAGACTATTTACCGTCGGCCCATTTGGGGCCAGACAGTGTACAGATAAAGTTAATTCTCTAAAAGTGCTGTGAAAAATGTGGACAAATTAAACTCATAAATCAAATAGCATTTTCCAGAATTTCTAAAGTATCTCATCTTTATTCCTTATTTTGACATACGCTATGTTGTATCCTGCTTTGGAAAGCATCCATGACAACACAGTGACTCTGGAGCCCAAGATCAGTTATTGTTCACATAAGCTGGCAAACTGTCCATGTAGAAAAGATATTCAACCTGTTATCTTCCAGAATCTGCTTCCCCCCCACCCACATTTTTCATGTAGAAATCCTAACGTAGGCCCGTGATTTACAAACACTAAACTGTAAACATGCTTTTTCCAAATTTCCTGAGAAGTTTGGTTTGATTGGTTGGCTGGTTTTTGTTTTGTTTTTATGACAGAGGGTTTCAACAGGGAGTGATTTTTCCCCCAGGGGCAACTGACAATATCTGAAGGCATTTTAGTTGTTACCCTAGCAGGGAGGTGCCACTGGAATCTGGCGGGTAGAAAACAAAGATGTTTTCTTGCCTTCCTACAATGCACAGGACAGCTCCCGACAATAAAGAATTTCAGTCAGAAATGTCAGCTGTGCCCCAGTTGAGAAACCGTGTTTTAGATAAACAGATAATTAGATAATCTAGTTGTATAGATACAGATAGAAATATGGTGTAGATACTCAGTGTATCTGTGTTGGGCTTGAGGGTGTGTTTTTTAAAACCATTTCTCAAGTGACTGTTGTTTATAGCTATGGTGGGGACCCGCTGGCCTAGGTGGTAGCCCAGGGGAGGTGTTGACCAAGTGGAAAGATTATAAGACCCAGGAGTGGGTCTTTAACTGGGTTAAAGGTCTGACTGCATGAACACACTGTCAAGCTACTTAACTGCTTCAAGCCTCTGTGTTCTCCTCTGTTAAATGAGAAGTCTGTCTCTCAGACTCTCATGAAAAGCAGTATTTATGAAGCGAACACCTGGTTGACTCCAAGGGCTTAGTGTTATTTTCTGACCAGCTCTGGGGATTCAAGACCCCAGATAATCCATTCAGTAACCGTTGGGGGGCCCAGAGCGCTCTGAGGCACACCATCTGTGAAAGTTGCTGAATTGGATACCTTCGTGATGAAGAAGGCCAACTTGAATTCAGACTTTGCCCAGCTGGGACTCATGCCAGATACTTCCATTCAAGAAGCTTCTCCTCATTTTTTATTGATCACCCGTTGGACGTTGCTCCTCAAGCACAGTGAGCTTGGCATGAGATGGCAGCACAGGAACGAGAGAGCGCTGGCTGCAGCTGGGCCTTGGCAGCCATGGAAACAGAGTCAGGACGGAGGGGCGTAAATGGCCTGGGTAACTGCCAGCCTCTCCAAGTCCGCAGGGCATGTGACTGCAGAGAACACTTGTAACCACAGTTATTACGTCCACAAAACCCTCACATTTGCATTTCTGTTCTATGTATTACATTGCAGGGGTGGGGCGTAACTCTGGTCTGCTAATGTTTAGAATCCAGTCTGTGGCAGGAATGGAACAACAGGGCCTCGTTCTTCCCCACGTACTCTCTCCCACCTGCCTGTCCTTGCTCTGTAATTTAATTACTTAATGACTTCACAGTGCATCTGAGTTGACTTCAGATTGATGTCGAAAGGAATCTGACCCCTTTCCCAGGCTCAGACTCCTGCCTCGTTGTGCTTTGTGCCCTTTGTTTGATTTTAGTATTGAGAGTGAAAGAGGTTGAAGTGGTTTGGGCTGTGGCACAAACGTTTGCTTTTCCAAGAGGTCACTTAAAAAGAACCTTAAAACAAAAACACAAAAAACACAGCAGTGATAACAATTGGCAGTTTAGAATAGAAGCTGTAAGCATTCATGTTCTTGGAAGAACTTAACAAACAATAATTTGTGAAATCATGATTTCTTGAAGCAGAGATTATTAAATGTGAAAGGTTGGAGAAAGTGGATTAATAATAATAGCTTTGATCATTCCTCTCTCCAGATCTTTCAATGGCCTTCTATTGCCTATTGCATACAGTCCAAACTCCTTGGCTGATATCTGAGTTGAGCCTAATTTTCCAATCATAATTTCTGCTCCTGGCCTAGATGATCTGTATCTACTCAGTCACTCTGGAATGTTCACCCTTTTTTTTTTTTAAGATTTTATTTATTTATTTGACATAGAGGGAGAGATCACAAGTAAGCAGAGAGTCAGGCAGAGGGAGAGGCAGGGAGAAAGCAGGCTGCCCGCTGAGCAGAGAGCGCAATGCGGGGCTCAATCCCAGGACCCTGAAATCATGACCTGAGCCGAAGGCAGAGGCTTAACCCACTGAGCCACCCCAGGTGCCGCAGTGTTCACTCTTTTTGAGATGACCAGAGTACTTTCCCATCTCTGTGTCATTCCTGGTATGGTTTCCCTTGTCCTTGTCTACCTGCCCCCTGCCTCAGTCAGTCCAAATCAATGGAAAGTCAGTGAAACCTCACTTCTTCCATTACACCTTCTCAAACTACCTGAGTTGGAAGAAAACTGTTCCACTCAATAACCTGGGTTAAGTTACTTAAATTTGCTAATCTTCAGTTTCAACGATGGCAAAATGGCTATGTAACCATCACAGCATCATATACTGTTGTGAAGATTCAATGAGACACTGAAGTAAAGCATTCAGAATAGTACCAAGCATAGAGACACTCAATCAATGGTGCGCTTACCATTTTTCTTAGAGACAGTAGCTATTTGAAAGAGAATGAGTATTAATATCAAATAGCATTGGATTTAAAGCATGATTCTTTTCTGTACTAGTGGTGTGACTGTGCATGTTTTGCCAAAACCTTCTGAGCTTCAGCATGCTCATCTGGAAAACCTTTTTAAAAAAGAGAAATAACGTCTAGCTTCAGAGCTCCTGTGAAATTTACATATGATGAAATACTTAGAGCATCTAGAGCAGTCCTTGGCATGTAGTAGATACCCGTTGCTGTTATTATTACTGTTACTTTGCTGCATTATGTTGTAGATGTTCATGATTACAAACATGCTCTCGCTCTCTTACTAGCTTGTAATTTCCTTGAGTCAAGGACCATATCATAACCGTTGTTCTATTTCTCTCGGCACCTAATAAATTACGTTGCACAGAGTAGGCATTCAATAAGCAATTGTTGAATAATGGATGAATGAATGAATGTACTGCTGATTTTAATTTTATTTTTCACGTGAATAATTACTGGAATGGAACCAACAGGCAGGATAGGCTAAATCAATGGTCAACAAAGCTATATAGTTAGAAAAATAAGGCTTTCCCCTGAGCTATGAAATGGTGTCAAGAAGCATGAGATCATTTGTAACAGGCAGTAGAACAGTAGAAATGGATCATTGAGGCATAGTGGCTGTCCCATCAGAACCATGAAGACCTGTTTCCCCATCACTGAACCAGATCCTGAGAGATGGTAAGTAAGTGAAAATGAATGCAATTCATTCATTTCACAAATGGAAATGCTATGGACCTAGACAATTTGTGGGTATTTTAATTGGGCTTTTGTCCCCATTCTCTTCCAGTGGCATAAGTTTAACCAGCTGAACTTATTATTTTTTTTTTTTAAGATTCATTTATTTGAAAGAGAGAGAGAAAGAGGGAGTGGGGTGGGGGGCAAACGGACAGGGAGAAAATCTCAAGCAGACTCCCTGTTGAGCAAGGAGCCCGATGCAGGGCTCTATCTCATGACCCCAGGATCATGACCCCAAGATCACTAACTGAGCCAAAACTAAGAGTTGGATGCTCAGCTGATTGAGCCACCCACTCGCCCCTGAAATTATTGTCAAGTACCATTCATTTCAGCCTTCTAAAATGAAAGATTTGCCTTTATAGGAAATACTGCATTTGATTGTATACGTGAGACACACTGTCCGTGGTTATTCTCCAACAAAGGAGGATCTCTTCTGTGCTGCATGTTGAGCCGATTCAATCAGAATTCACGTGCAGATTATATTTCAGGGGCAAGCATAAAAAACTGTAATGGAAATGGAGGTTCATGAGAAATGACAACAGCCATTTGTAATATACCAGATGCCATAGAGCTACTCTCTCAGGGAGACAGTGTTACTATAAAATCCCAGCCCCTAATTAGGAGTCCATATTGTCATTAAATTAGTGCCTTTATCTTATAATTCCTTATTATATACTCTCCTGCAATTTCATGGGGCTTTTTGTTTGTTTGTTTAGATCCTAACTCTATTGAGGCACAGCTTATAACTTCAACTTATTTCATTTCTTTACATCTCAGTAAAGAGAAGATATTTAGTAAAGTTGTGGGTTGACTTAAACGTGTAAAATACTATCAGGTTAAAATAAGTTACTTATGTAATTTCAAAAATTGATAAACTCCTAGTAGTCAATGAGAAAATAATTAGTAAGTATGTATTAAAATATCTTGCCTAAAATCCTCACCTGTTTTTGGAAGTATTGTGCTCTGTTTAAAAATTACCCTGATTATAATAATAAGCACCAGGTTTAAAAAATAAAGAACAAGTCAGTAGATAACGAGTTGCTTAGACAAATCGTCTTTTTAAAATAATAGTGAACTCTATTATTGACAGTATCAACAGCTAATTAAAAATTCTATTAGTGAAGATGTAAAAGATGGCACATTTCCAATTCAGATAGACACTAAGGACACAGACATAATTGATATTTGTTCAATAATCCTAAAATGTTTCACAGTCTCTAATAGAAGCTGTGATGGCCAGAGAAAGTTTCAAGTGCTAAAAAAATATATATTCCAGACACTTAAAAATATTCAGATCATGGGGTGCCTGGGTGGCTCAGTGGGTTAAGCCTCTGCCTTCGACTCAGGTCATGATCTCAGGGTCCTGGGATCAAGCCCCACATCAGGCTCTCTGCTCAGCAGGGAGCCTGCTTCCCCCTCTCTCTCTCCCTGCTTCTCTGTCTACTTGTGATCTCTCTGTCAAATAAATAAATAAAATCTGAATAAAACATTCAGATCAAATAATGTATCTTTGGAAAAAAGTTTGAAGTTTTAGCTGAATGAGCATCAAAGGATATTTCAGTGAATTGACTTTGTTTAAGAAAAAAATCACTGAGTCAAGGAAATACGTAGTGTGTAATTCATATGTTTTTAATCTGATCATAGTGGATGTAATAAGAAAGTCAAAGGAGGATAATTTGCTAGTTGGACTTTTAAATTTCAGAGCTGCATTTTGTTAACAACACTCACATAAGTGAATACATATTTTTAAAAATTCTGCAATAACCATTAAATATTCTGGTTTGGAAAAAAAAATCCCAGCTTTAACAAAATGCTTCAGTAATATAGTGGGCTACTTTTGACATCATTAAACCCTAGTTGAATATGTTCCTTCTTTTACACAGATTAAAAATTAGAAGTAGTTTTTCCAGTTTTTAACCATCAATTCCATTCCTAATCATTGTCGATATACCTCACCAATTTCAAAGGCTGGACAAGGAAGGCCTGACAAAGAAAGGTACTAAATGAAACCAGAACATTTTACAAAATGTTAAGAAATGGGTGGCTACTAAGGAAGCTTAATTTTTTTCGCCAGCAAACAAAAATTCAATGCCAAGAAAACGGACATTATGCTAAAATAATTCTCTGCCTCAAATATGTATATGACTGAAGATAAAAGCAAATACCTAATATCAATGACCAATTTATATCATCAAATGAAAAATATTCTGAGGAAAGAAATACAGTCTACTGGAGCTAGTCATGCAACCCTCATTGATCAATCCAAAATAACCTCCTGCCGATATCAATTACTGTGATTCACACTACCATAGCTCACATAGCTTGCTGCTGCCTAAGTTCAAAGAAAAAAACACTGTGACATAATAAACCAATGCAGTGTATGAATCAAGATGGAAATTTAAGTTACTATACTCAGAGATTTTGCTTCTTAGTCGGAGAGAAGAACATATTTTGTTAAAAACATGCCGAAGAAGAAGGGAAAATTGAGAAAGATCTCCAAATATCACAAATTAAAAGGTGTAGTAGGCTTTTGCAACTTTCTGGAGCATTCAGAAACATAGGAAACCTTATAGACATGTTTATGATTCTATTTATACATTTATTTTTACAGTGCCTTATAATCGATGACCTAGGAATTTCTCCATCTAAAGACAGTTTCAGGCAGAGATGAGCTGAGAAGTGCAAAATTTTATTTGTTGTTACTTTGTGACATCTGAGGACATCTTTCCAGTACTAAGAGCACTGAGCTGGCTGCAAGTTTTCCTGTCTGTGGGACTATCTGTAATGCTGTGACTTCTGCACACAGCTGTGTGTGTGCGTCTTGGCGAGACTGATGGTTACTTACTTAAGTATATTTGCATATGGGTTTAATAGTCCCCAGTACGACACTTCTTAGCCCCTCTCCAGCATTTACTAACCATTCCTTGATTGATTGGAAAAGTAGCATTTTTCAGACTTAAAGGAACTATCGCACAACATCAGTTGATGTACTCTGTAAAAGGATATTCGTGAAGAGAATTGGGTACTTAGAGGAAGGTGAGGCATTGAAAAGAAAAGGAGAAAAATGTCAGGGTGGGGGTAGCAGGACAACCTGTGGGGAGGACATCATCCCCTCTCCTGTTCCTGAGCCCTGAAATGCCAGCTAAAGGCCTGGGCCTGCTGGTGAGCAGCAGACACAGGAATAGATTTCTTCGTTTTGTTAAGTAAATACAGCTGGTTGGCTTAGTGAAGGCAACATGCTATTAAGGTTAGTATTATATAAACTGCCCCCCTATGGACTATTGATGCATTAAAAAAAAAATCGGTTAAGTACCCACCATGTTCAAGTATTCTACTAGACTCTAAGGACTGAGACACGAATTTTTTTAAAGAGATGAGGAAGGGATCTTTATCATCAAGCAATTTGCAGTTCCTATAAGTGGCCCAAAACTATACTTCCAACCCCAGGTGATCATCTGAAAATGTATTCTCTTGGACAAAGACCTTCAAGCTAACAGAACAAGTGAACTCCTGATTTCAAGGAGAACAGCTAAGAGGGCTCCCAGGGCATGTCATCTTTATGTACCAGGTGGCCTTTCCTTCCCGTAGAGAGTTGATTGAGCACATCTCATGGTACCCTTCTTCCTAATTCTCCATCCTGACCCTCATGCCGGAGACCTCCTGGAATGATCAGTCCAGCCCCCTTTACCTTCCAGTGAACTGCAGAAACACTCTGAATGTGGTCTGTGTTTGACAGAGAGGATGTAGGCCAGAGGCTAGCCTTCTAGAAGGATCCTCAACTGAGGTCTTTGTGGAGTCCTACCTACTTCCTGTGCCAGCAGGTGTCTTTCTAACTGGAAGTACTTGTTTGGATAAACTGCTAATCCTTGCCATCTTATATTTGCTTTCTTTTTTTTTTTTAATTCTTCTTTTTGATTTTTCACATTTCTCAATGAAAGGTCACCTTTAGTTGATCACTTCAGTTGAAAAGCTCCCCATTTCCATCTTACAAGCATGTAAGAAAGATTTGTATTTTGATGAATTTTAATATTCTCCATCATCTGTAGAACTAATATAATCTATTTTACCTCCCTGGATCTTTTTCCTTGAGCTAAACCATTATGCCTTTGAACCTGAAGTTAAATTGAAGTTATATGAAATTTTTCCACTTAGAGGAATTTGAGGTAGATACTTTTCTGCTATGATTCACTTTTGACTTTTTAATTATTTTTGGCCTGAACTCTTCAATAATTCAGGAAACATTAATTGAGCAGCTAGGCACTTAAGGGAAATAGCAAGATGAGTAAAACACATTCTAGTCCTTGCCCTCAACAAGTTCATGATTAAGAGAGAAGAGAGAGACCAATACACAACTAATTATAATAAAGTTCAACTGTGATAAGTACTGTAAGGGGATATAAAAATTCTATATGATCGCAGGGAAGACAGCCGTGAAAAAATAGTGTTATAGCTGGGACAGTAAAACAAAACTTTTTTATCATCCAGTATTCTTAGACACATGCAATGAAATCATTAAAATCAATTATAAAAGTGCAAGTTAACTGTGCAGCAAATTGAAGAGACTTTTGAAAATTTAAATTCTTAATCCCATCAATAATATATGATATTTTTGCTGCTAACTAGAGAGGAATTCAAGAGTCAGAAAAAAAGTTTATTTGAAAGCCAAGGAATTTTCCAAGCAATCAGGGTGCTTTCTGTTACAGTTTCTTTCTCTAAAGGTGACAAAGGAGACAGTTGAAAAGTTTAGGGCAAAACTTTCTGGGAAAATAGCAATTTAGTTAGGCAGATAACTTTGGGTCATACGTTTATATTACTAAAGACCTATTCTGCAGAAAACTGAAAAATTTCTTTAAATATTTTACTATAAACTATGATAATTTTAATAGTACGGAAAGTTTTGCCCAAATATTTCTGTTGATAGGTGGGTTATGTACTATGTTTATAAAGCCTACTATCTATCTATCTGATAATATAGTACCATAATCAAAAAATGTAGAGCAAATTGAACTTATATTATGGTCTTGAAAAACTAAAGAAACCAACAAGAGTGAGAAAAAGCCATTTTCCCCCTTTTGTCCTATATATGCCCATGGGTATAATGGACTCAGGCTGCCTGCAAAAACAAGTTCCATATTCTATACAATTTGCTTACCCTTTAAACTTTTTCAGGTTAGTAATTATACCAAAACTTCATTAACTGGGATTGAACTAACCAGATTCTTTTAAATTCTTTTGAATATTCCTAAGGGGTAAAAAATAGGGAAAGTTGAATCAGGAGAAAGTAAGACACATTGCCCAGTTCCAGGCACAGAGTAGGCGCTCAGGAAATGTAGATTGAAGTGGGTCAGGTCCGTTGACCGGTAATAGTTGGTTCTTCCATTGTGACTCTTCAGTGCCTTGAGAATTACAGGGTAGATATTGGCGTGGAGAACGATGGTCTTGAAAGGATGCCTGTTCCTCAGGCTTCTAAACAAAATTCTGTTTAGCAAGTTTAGTTAGGGCCAGTGGAAGGACGAGTGTATTTCAGAAAGCTTTGCAACTAAGACATTCAAACTGAGAGCATTTATTTCTTTGCTCTTGGTCATGCCGAAAATTCAAGTAACCGCAACACCCTCATTTCCTGAGCATTCTGGGCAATCCAGGTTATAGAGTGTTTGATCCAATGTCTACTCTAGGTAGAATTCCAAGTGGTTGTGTGAAGGAGCTGGCAGAACTGTGTGTGTGTGCTTTTCAGTCCTGCTGGTTGTGTGTGCCTGGGAAGACCAAGGAAGGATCACTCTCCTCTGTTGCTCCCCTTGCCTATGTGAGCCAACTGTTAACAATTGTTTTTTATGTGTCAACCACACTCTTCTGATAACTTTATCTTATTCAGTCCTCTAGCCTTCTCTCAGAGGTGGGTACTATCCTATTTCTCATTTTACAAGTGACAAGAGAAGTCACCTTATTTGCCCATGATCACAAAAGTAGAAAGTGGCAGAGCTGGGTTTCAAGCCCAGGCTGTCTGGCCCCTCACGCCCTCCTGCTCCTCTGTTTCTGCAACAGCGGAATGTCAGCATCTCCGTCAACAGCTGCTGGTCTGCTCCGAAAAAGGCCTTGCTTCATGGAACTGTCCAGGCAAGGATGCTTCCTCCCATGAAGATCTTAAGACAGAAATATAAATGTAAATTTCACTCATTAAAACCATAATTAATTTATTGAAAATGAACCGTTATTATTTCAGGGACGAATGCATATTGGAATATGCTGATTATTTTAATGAACCACGAGCCTCTTCTGGGATACTGCCGCTGTATTATTTGCCAGCAGGTCACTGTAGATTTTCTAAGAGGGGAAATAAAAAGATTGCTGCTCATTTCAAGTTGTGCTTTATTAAAAATGCAAAAGAAAATGTGTGCTGTATAATGTATTTTGGGGAGAGGATAAGAAGATATCTTTGTTTAGGAAAGGCCCAACATCGTCTGTTTGAAATGCACGTTTCTCCTTCTGGGGAGTCATGTCTCGTGTCACAGACATCCGCCGCCAGGCCCGGTTTGTGTGTATCGAACTCACAGCAGTGTCTCCAGTGTAATTGTGATGTCTGACATCTGGAGCCACGCCTTCAGCCCATTCCACAGTATACATATTCTTAATCTTCTCATGACCCACGGTAGAAAAGCCTCCAGAATTTGGCTTGCTCTTTCTCTTTATGTGCCATCGGGTGTGAGGTTGATTTCACCGCCTGTATCTCTACATTGCAGAGAAGATGAACTTGAACACACCATCCTAGGATCTGAAAAAAAGTAGGCCATTCCAGAATACTCTGATTTAGGTCCCTTCATCAATTCCATTCCTTCCTTCATCGCCTGTATTGATTCCCTGCGGCTACTGCACCAAATTATCACAAACTCAGTGGCTTATGACACAGAGTTATTCTCTTACAGTTCTGGAGGCCATAGTTCTGAAATCAGTTTTATTGGAATGAAGTTAAGCTGATCCCTTCCGCAGGCTCTAGGGGAGAGTCCATTCCTTTGCCCTTTCCTTAACTGCCTACAATCCTGGCTGATGGCTCCTTCCACCATCTTCAGAGTATGTCTCCCCAATCTCTGTATGTCCCTTGTCACGTGGCCTCCTCTCTCAGACCCTGCTTCCCTCTGCTTCTCTCATCGCATTTTGAGTGACTACCGTGTGCCAAGCACCATTCTGGATAAATCAGTACCCAAGGCAAATGAGGTCCCTGCTCCTGTGAAGCTTACAATTTTGTCAACAGCTATAAAGTCAGGTGATGAGAAAACCGTGAAGAAAGTAAAGTAGAACGATAGAGAATTGGCACTGGGAAAGGTGTCTAAGACGCTGAGACTCGGGCCACAGTGAGGAGCCGGCCACAGCAACACCTTGGGGCAGAGTGCTAATCAAGCCCGAGGCAGGTCAAGCCCCCTGAGTGGACTTTGAGCCTGAGACAGAGAACGGCTAGACAGGAGTCCCGAAGGACTTGTGTCTGATGATAGGCCTCGTGGGTCCTAATGGGGAGATTGGGTGTTATCTCTGGGTAAAAGGAAGTCGTGGAAGTGTTTTCGACAGAAAAGCACTTCTAAGAGATGGTCTGACGGCTGTTCAAGGAATGGCTTCTCCCTACCAGGATGTATCTAGCCACACCCTTCCTCCCTTTTAAATTGTGTGCTTCTTTCCTGCTACTAGCTGGAGCCCAAGTAAAGATCTAAATCTCAGGTATAATTGAGGGAATTGAAACATGTTTCCCCATACCTTAAAACCCAGACCACCCACAATACGAAATGCCAAGCCCTGAATTCTTCCCAACACTTTACAGACACTTTAGCAGTTTATGGTTGCCGTAACAGGTAAACCAAGCCTCTTTACAATGCTAAGAGATTTTCTTCTTCTTTTTTTTTTTTTTAAGATTTTATTTCTTTAGAGAGAGATAGAGAGAGGGAGAGCACGAGCAGGAAGAGAGGCAGAAGGAGAGAGAGAATCTCACACAGACTCCCATGTTGAGCGTGGAACCTGAAGTGGGACCTGAGCTGAAATCAAGAGTTGGATACTCAACCAACTGAGCCACTCAGTCACCCCTAGATTTTCTATATTAATTATAGATAAAACCTGGAGCAGAGAATCCCAGATGGACCAAGAAGGGAGGAGGCAAGAGTGGAGTGCTGTGGTCAGAGCTGAGAGTGAGCACTCAAGAGAGTGTGTGTGTGATAATGTCTGTTGGTCTCTATGGAGAGACAGATGGGGACAGATCAAACCTTAAAGTTCTGTGGACAAGTACCCATTGCCTAGCATATCAAATAAAAACTTCTCACTGTAATTCTCAAGACCAGGTGTATGTGGCACACACTCTTTTTTTTTTTTAAACCTATTTTTTTAAAGATTTTATTTATTTATTTCACAGACATAGATCACAAGTCAGACAGAGATCACAAGTAGGCAGAGAGGCAGGCAGAGATGGGGGGAAGCAGGCTCCCTGCTGAGTAGAGAGCCCGATGTGGGGCTCGATCCCAGGATCCTGGGATCATGACCTGAGCCGAAGGCAGAGGCTTTAACCCACTGAGCCACCCAGGCGCCCCTGGCACACACTCTTTAAAAAGCCTCCCTCAAAGCCCCATATATCCAGGTTGGAAACAGTGGTTGTGGTTGCACCTTTCTCCTCAACACCCTGGAGAAGTAAGGGGGTCAGTCCTAATAGTTGTATTGTTACCTAATTGCCCAAAAGTCCTTGGAAAAATCACCGTAAATAGCGATGCCACCTAGATGAGTTTGTTGAAACTTCTGTGATGGTCACATGATGGTGATTATCTCAGATGGCTTGTTGGCTTTTTCCGTGCTCTATTCTTAACATGTATATAGTGGGGGTTCAGATGAGAAGGGTGTTCCTGGCACCAGTTCATCTCAGGTCTGTTCCTTCTGGAAGTGGGAGGAAGTCTTAGTTTGTAGACGTGTTGGTCCTTATCTGGTGTTCATGCGTTCCCTGGCCTTTTCATGTTCCTAGCACAGTTCTTAGTACCTGCTGAAACCAAACTGACTGACAGGGCCCATTTTTTGGCATGTATCTGGACTTTTGAGAATATTCTATAGTCTTTCTAGGACAAAGTCACATCTTAAAAAGCTAAAAATGACCTTTCTAATAAACGCTGCAGAAAACACAGTGGTTGAATAAAAAATTTTTACTAGGGGTGTCTGGGTGGCTCAGTCAGTTGAGGAACTGCCTTCGGCTCAGGTCATGATCCTGGCCTCCTGGGATCAGGCCCTGTATCCGGCTCCCTGCTCAGCAAAGAGGATAACCTGCTTCTCCTTCTCTGTCTGAAGCTCCTCCCTGCTTATGCTCTCTCTCACTCTCTCTCTCTCAAATAAATAAAACCTTTAAAAATATTTGTTTTTACTAACCTGTTTAAAGTGTCTTATATAAATAGGATAAGATGGAAAAGACTGTACTTTTGGCTTCTTTCTATACTCTCCATCATGCAGGGAACATGACTTTTCAAAATAAGAGTGCCCCTCCCATTGTAGGCTGGATGGAGACATTAGGTATTGAGCTTGTGTTCATCCTTGTTCATCCATATAATCATGACTCCAAGCCTGAAGTGGTTTTCCCAAGCCTGGTGGAGGTCAGTAGTACCTTTAAAAGCTCTTCATAAGCCCAGAGTTTTAAAGTTTTAAAGCTGCTATGTGGGCTGGGGGTGGACATTCACAGCCTTGAGGAATCTGGCACTCATGGCTGAGAAAACAGAGGAAATGGCGCCGCGTCTGCCTTGTGGATGGCCATGTTCTCCATGTTTCAGCACATTTTTTATGGTGAGCAAGCTTTTAGAGACAAAGATCAAAGACATGTCCAGGAGAGCACTGGCCAGGTGTGAAATTCCAGGTGACAAAAGGGAAGGAAAAGAAGAGTTTGATGGGAAAGGAAAGGAAATGTAGCTTGTTTCCTTTTATTCTCTGTGTTTGTCCTGTTTCCTGTCCAGGAAGTTTATGTAGATTTACAATCCCCCCCAAGCAGTCAACATCACGGATCTATCCTCATTCTTTTCCGTATGATGACAGCCGCCACCAGGTCAAAGGCCAGCCATTTATTTTTGCAGATATCACCCCTGGCAGGCCCAAGGATTGCTAAGTGCTATATTCCTGATCATCTTAATACAGAAAACCTACTTTCCCTTCTGCTTCCTACAGCGCTACAAAGAGAGGACACATATGAACTGGGGGGTATAAAGAATAAATCAGGCTAGTTTTTGCTACATACACACGCCAGTACCGGTAAGAATCAAGAGTGAAATAGAATATGCCAGCAAGTTACGAACTCTATCCGACCAGCAGGGCCTGCTCAAAGGCAGATTCCCATAGTTCTTTCTTCAATGTCCATTTGCCAACAATCTGGAGGATCTCTTAATGTCTTCACTGCCTAATGACGCCATTTGTAGGGACACTGTCTAGAATTGCTCTAAGGGAACCATTATCAGAGAAGATAGGAAGCACTGTGTCATTTGTCCCCATCCCCCAACCCCTCTTTGGGGATAATTTCCCAATGAAAGCTAAAGATGTTTACTAAGCGTTTCTGAGAAATTTGTTCACATTACAAGAATACAAATTACAGGAACCCAGTACATTAGCAATAGAGGAAGTTTAATGGGTCTGGGAAAGGTATAAATTTAGGGTAAATGTAAATTGCAATAATAGGAGAGTTTTCACTGAATGGCAAGTCTCTTGAAATGGTAGTATTTAGTAGTAGTGGGACGGTACTAAAGAGTCTTGCCACTTCGACGTTGTAAAAAATGTTACTGATAAGTAGGAATTGAAAATGACTGCCATGATTTTATAATATGAAATGTACTCAATGTCAAATAGGTAAAGACCATTTGATATGGGAAACTTGGTTGATTCTGGGCCACATAGGATATGGAAGTCTTTTCTGTGGTCATCCCACCTGGACAAAGAACCAGTTAACCTCTCAGGGAGCTCCAGAATTAGAATGTTCTGAAACCACACCTGACTCTCATAGCCTCCCCAAACCTCATTGCCACGATCTGCTTTAATGAGCATCAGCTTGCCCTTTGCCTCATGACATTTGGCAAACCCTGGGCGCACTCATGCATGATATTTGGGCACAATAGCCATATGCCATAACATCATTTGATTTCTGCAAACTATGAAGGACTCCATGTGGTACACGTGTGCATGCAAAGAGAAAAACGTGCGGAAAAAGTCTACTTAAAAGATTCAATTAACAGCATTAAAGAATTTGCATGTCAGTATTGTAGAATATAAAATTTGTTCTTACAGAAATTTATTTATTTACCTATGCATTACAAGAGAAGTGATAAATTATCCCATCAATCTAGTTCCCTTACCACATCAGGTCTCATTGAGGCTGACAAGAAAAATGGACAGGACCAAGGAAGCTCATTTAGAAAATGTTACAGATGCCCAGGCAGGAATGAGAAGGTGGTGAAAAATATTAACGCAGTTAAAACAGTTTTGTTGAAAAGATGAAACATTGATCACAAAGGCTGCATGTAACTCTGTATTGGCTGGTGAGAAGAATAATAGTAATAATGATAGCAATAATAAGCTGTAATTGTTCTTGGCCCGGTACACTGGTGGCTTTGAAACAGCATTCATAAGGAAAAGCTGAAGAAACTGGGCCTGGTCAGTGGAACAAAGGATAATTGTAGTGACCTAATTGCAGCTTCTATTATAAGAGCAGGAGTGATAGCAGGACAAATTATCTCCACTGTCAAAAAGGAAAGCTGTACAGCAGGTAGTTTATAATCTCTTTTAATGGTACTACTTCTTTTACCCCACAGCTCTCCCCTGAAAAACCTTCTCTGACCCCAACCATTATCACCACTATAGGTAGCAAACCTCCTCTTCTACTGTCTATTCAGCTCTGTCTCTGTTGTTGGGTTCCCACGGCGGCAACAAAGAGCGTGTCCGTGCCTACACCCTCCCAGCGCCAGCCGGGTCAGTCAGAACTGTACTGCTGATGCATTCTGGGTGAGACACATCGAGCAGGAAACAACGTGCAAAAGTAACGATATTAACAAGGATTGTGAGGGTAAAGCACAAAGTATGAAACACTGATCAGTACCGTTGAAGTGGACTCATGAAAGGCAAACGACAAGCTCGCGAAAAGACATGCAACCTATTATCACAGAGGAAGTGCTACTAGCAGTACTCTGCAAAGGTCTTGGAAAAATTGAGGGGGGGAAATGACAATCTGATAGAAAACCAGCAAAAGATACGAATAGCTCACAGAAGAGGAAATGAAAACGACCCTTAAACGTAGGAAGAGGCACTCTGCATCTTGCAAGAAGAGAAAGGCTAATTAAAACTTCACGGAACCAGCGCTTCTCACCTACGTTTAGCAAATATCCCAAAGTTCGACAGCGTGTTCTGTGGGTGACGTGGTGGGGAAAGACCTTGTCCCACGTTTCAAGTGGTAATGCGAAAGAGAACGAGCGTCCAAGGAAATCTGTCATCATCCAGGAATGTTATACGTGAGTTTCTCTTTGAGCCCACAATCCTGCTTCTGTGAATTCATCCTAAAGTGGCAATAGCAAAAATATAGACTTACTTTTGCATGAGATTTGTCATTATGGCATTATTTCTAATAATGACAAATTGGAAATACCCAAGTATTCGAGCATATAGGACTCAATACAGAAACAAAAGCACGTCCACACAGCAGACTATTACGAAACTTTTTTTTTTTTTTAAATGAGAAACCTCTCTGTCCACTAATATGGAGTTGTCTCCTGAATATTGCTATGGGAAAAAGCAAAACGTAGGGGAAAATGTATGAGAGAGAAGGAACACAGATACATAGCCATGTTTGCTGTCATTCAAAAAAATAAGTATAGCTATATTGCTTAGGAGAGAGAAGACTATTGAAAGCTACATAACTGTATGTTGTATGTAGTTGAATTTGGAAATGTAAATGTTTTACATATTTAGCAAATGAAATAAAATCAGAAGAAAAAGAAAAGGCAATCACTAACTGTAACTGTAACCTAACTGTAAAACAAACTGACTGCCAGGCGGCCTCAGGAAAAAGAATACAAAAACTGTTAGAATATAGCATTTTGATTCTACCTATTTTGTGAGATATGTTCTAACAAGATAAGGAGCTATGAGCATCTTAAACTTCATGCAATGGTCTTTTAGTAATATTTAGTAATGGCATTATTTTAAGACTATGTATTTAATATTATATATCTAATAACAAATAATTTTGTCAGTGGTATTAAGAGTTAAGTTTTTCATTCAAAGGAAATAAACAAGTAGAGATTTTAAAAGTTAAGCAGAGATTCCATAATGTTAAATTTGGATTGGAAAGAGCAGTATGAACTGGTGTGGGGTTTTGGTTTTTTTTTTTTGGTTTTTGTTTGTTTGTTTTTTATTTTTATTTTTTATTTCTTAATCTTTTTTTTTATTAACATTTAATGTATTATTAGTCCCAGGGGTACAGGTCTGTGAATTGCCAGGCTTACACACTTCACAGCACTCACCATAGGACATACCTCCCCAATGTCCATAACCCAACCACCCTCGCCCTACCTCCCTCCCTGCAGCAACCCTCAGTTTTGTGAGATTAAGAGTCTCTTATGATTTGTCTCCCTCTGTAGTCCCATCTTGTTTCATTTTTTCCCTCCCTAACCTCTGCCCTGCCTCTCAAATTCCTCACATCAGAGAGATCATATGATAATTATCTTTCTGTGATTAACTTATTTCACTTGGCATAATACCCTCTAGTTCTATCCACATCGTTGCAAATGGCAAGATTTCATTTCTTTTGATGGCTGCATAGTATTCCATTGTATATATATACCACCTCTTCTTTATCCATTCATCTATTGATGGACATCTAGGTTCTTTCCATAGTTTGGCTATTGTGGACATTGCTGCTATAAACATTTGGGTACACGTGCCCCGTTGGATCACTACATTTGTATCTTTAGGATAAATACCTAGTAGTGTGATTGCAGAGTCATAGGGTAGCTCTATTTTCAACTTTTTCAGGAACCTCCATGCTGTTTTCCAGAGTGGCTACACCAGCTTGCATCCCCACCAACAGTGTTAGAGGGCTCCCCTTTCTCTGCATCCTCGCCAGCATCTGTCATTTCCTGACTTGTTAATTTGAGCCATTTGGACTGGCGTGAGGTAGTATCTCATTTCGGTTTTGATTTGTATTTCCCTGATGCCGAGCGATGTGGAGCACTTTTTCATGTGTCTGTTGGCCACTTGGATATCTTCTTTGAAGAAATGTCTGTTCATGTCCTCATGTTCATGCCCATTCCTTAATTGGATTATTTGTTCTTTGTTCTTTGGGTGTTGAGTTTGATAAGTTCTTTATAGATTTTGGATACTAGCCCTTTATCTGATATGTCGTTTGCAAATATCTTCTCCCATTCTGTCAGTTGTCTTTTGCTTTTGTTGATTATTTTCTTTGCTGTGCAAAACCTTTGGATCTTGATGAAGTCCCAATAGTTCATTTTTGCCCTTGCTTCCCTTGCCTTGGCGATGTTTCTAGGAAGAAGTTGCTGCAGCTGAGGTCAAAGAGGTTGCTGCCTGTGTTCTCCTCAAGGATTTTGATGCATTCCTTCCTCACATTGAGGTCTTTCATCCATTTGGAGTCTATTTTTGTGGGTAGTTTGAGGAAATGGTCCAGTTTCATTCTTCTGCATGGGGCTATCCGATTTTCCCAACACCATTTGTGGACAAGACTGTCTTTTTTCCATTAGACATTCTTTCCTGTTTTGTCAAAGATTAGTTGACCATAGAGTTGAGGGTCCATTTCTGGGCTCTCTATTCTGTTCCATTGTCTATATGTCTGTTTTTGTGCCACTACCATACTGGCTGGATGATGACAGCTTTGAAACAGAGGTTAAAGTCTGGAATTGTGATGCCACCAACTTTGGCTTTCTTTTTTCAACATTCCTCTGGCTATTTGGGGTCTTTTCTGGTTCCATACAAATTTTAGGATTATTTGTTCCATTTCTTTGAAAAAAATTGGTGGTATTTTGATAGGGATTGCATTAAATGTGTAGATTGCTTTAGGTAGCATAGACATTTTCACAATATTTGTTCTTCCAATCCATGAGCATGGAACATTTTTCCATTTCTTTGTGTCTTCCTCAATTTCTTTCATGAGTACTTTATAGTTTTCTGAGTACAGATTCTTTGCCTCTTTGGTTAGGCTTATTCCTAGGTATCTTATGGTTTTGGGTGCAATCGTAAATGGGATTGACTCCTTAATTTCTCTTTCTTCTGTCTTGGTGTATAGAAATGCAACTGATTTTTGTGCATTGATTTTATATCCTGATACTTTACTGAATTCCTATACAAGTTCTAGCAGATTTGGAGTGGAGTCTTTTGGGTTTTCCACATAAAGTATCATATCATCTGCAAAGAGTGACAATTTGACTTCTTTGCTGATTTGGATGTCTTTAGTTTCTTTTTGTTGTCTGATTGCTGAGGCTAGGACTTCTAGTATGTTGAATAGCAGTGGTGATATTGGACATCCCTGCCATGTTCCTGACCTGAGTGGAAAACTCTGTTTTTCTCCATTGAGAATCATATTCTCTGTGGGTTTTTCATAGATGGCTTTGATGATATTGAGGTATGTACTGTCTATACCTACACTTTGAAGAGTTTTGATCAAGAAAGTATGCTGTCCTTTGTCAAATGCTTTTTCAGCATCTATTGAGAGTATCATATGGTTCTTGTTCTTTCTTTTATTAAAGTATTGTATCACACTGATTGATTTGCAGATGTTGAACCAAACTCACAGCCCAAAAATAAATCCCACTTGGTCATGGTGAATAATCCTTTTAATGTACTATTGGATCCTATTGGCTAGTATTTTGGTGAGAATTTTCACGCCTGTGTTCATCAAGGATATTGGTCTGTAATTCTACTTTTTGATGGGGTCTTTGTCTGGTTTTAGGATCAAGGGAATGCTTGCCTCATAAAATGAGTTTGGAAGTTTTTCTTCCATTTCTATTTTTTGGAACAGTTTCAGGAGAATAGGTGTTAATTCTTCTTTAAATGTTTGGTAGAATTTCCCTGGGAAGCCATCTGGCCCTGGGTTCTTGTTTATTGGGAGATTTTTGATGACTGCTTCTATCTCCTTACTGGTTATGGGTCTGTTCATGTTTTCTATTTCTTCCTGGTTCAGTTGGTATTTTATATGTCTCTAGGAATGCATCCATTTCTTCCAGATTGTCAAATTTGCTGGCATATAGTTGCTCAGGATATGTTCTTAAAATTGTATTTCTTTGGTGCTGGTTGTGATCTATCCACTTTCATTCTTGATTTTATTTATTTGGGTCCTTTCTTTTTTTTTTTAAGATTTTTTTTTATATTTATTTGACAGACAGATCACAAGTAGGCAGAGAGGCAGGCAGAGAGAGATAGGAGGAGGAGGCAGGCCCCCTGCTGAGCAGAGAGCCCTATGCGGGACTTGATCCCAGGACTCTGAGATCATGACCTGAGCCGACGCAGAGGCTTTAACCACTGAGCCACCCAGGCGCCCCACCTTTCTTTTTTCTTGTTGATAAGTCTGGCCAGAGGTTTATCAATTTTATGAATTCTTTCAAAGAATCAGCTTCTAGTTCCGTTGATTTATTCAACAGTTTTTTGGTTTCTATTTCATTGATTTCTGCTCTGATCTTTATAATTTCTCTTCTCCTGCTGGGTTTAGGCTTTCTTTGCTGTTCTGTCTCCAGCTCCTGTAGGTGTAGGGTTAGGTTGTGTACTTGAGACCTTTCTTGTTTCTTGAGAAAGGCTTGTATTGCTATATACTTTCCTTTCAGGACCACATTTGCTGTGTCTCACAGGTTTTGAACAGTTGTGTTTTCATTTTCATTTGTTTCCATGAATTTTCTCAATTCTTTAATTTCCTGGTTGACCCATTCATTCTTTATTAGGATGCTCTTGAGCCTCCATGTTTTGAGTTCTTTCCAACTTTCCTCTTGTGATTGAGTTCTAGCTTGAGAGCATTGTGGCCTAAAAATATGCAGGGAATGATCCCAATCTTTTGGTGCCAGTTAAGATCTGATTTGTGACCCAGGATGTGATCTATTCTGGAGAATGTTCCATGTGCAGTAGAGAAAAATGTGTATTCTGTTGTTTTGGGATGAAATGTTGTGAATATATCCGTGATATCCATCTGGTCTAGTGAGTTACTTAAAGCCTTTATTTCTTGTTGATATTTTGCTTGGATGATCTGTCCATTTCAGTGAGGAGGGTGTTACAGTACCCTATTATTATTGTATTACTGTTGATGTGTTTCTTTGATTTGTTATTAATTGGTTTATATAGTTGGCTGTTCTCATGTTAGGGGCATAGATATTTAAAATTGCTAGATCTTGTTGGACAGACACTTTGAGTATGATATAGTGTCTTTCCTCATCTCTTATTATAGTCTTTGGTTTGAAATCTAATTTATCTGATGCAAGGATTGCCACCCCAGCTGTCTTTGGATGTCCATTAGCATGGTAAATTGTTTTCCACCCCCTCACTTTAAATCTGGAGGTGTCTTTGGGTCTAAAATGAGTTTCTTGTAGACAGCATATTGATGGGTCTTGTTTTTTTAATCCATTCTGATACCCTGTGTCTTTTGATTGGGGGCATTTAGCCCATTTGCATTCAAGGTAACTATTGAAAGATATGAATTTAGTGCCATCATATTGCCGACAAGGTGACTGTTACTGTACATTGGCTCTATTCCTTTCTGGTCTGTGTTACTTTTGGGCTCTCTCTTTGCTTATAGGACCCCTTCACTATTTCTCATAAGGCTGGTTTGGTTTTTACAAATTCTTTTAGTTTTTGTTTGTCCTGGAAGTTTTTTGTTTTTTGTTTTCACTCATTCTATTTTCAATGATTGCCTAACTGGATTTATTATTTTTGGCAGCATATTTTTCTCATTTAGTGCTCTCAATATATCATGCCAGTTCTTTCTGGCCTGCCAGATCTCTGTGGATAAGTCTGTAGCCAATCTAATATTTTTGCCATTGTATGTTACAGACTTCTTATCCCAGGCTGCTTTCAGGATTTTCTCTTTGTCACTAAGACTTGTAAGTTTCACTATTAGATGATGGAGTGTGGACCTATTTTTATTGATTTTTGAGGTGGGTTCTCTGTGCCTCTTGAATTTTGATCTTGTTCTCTTTGCCATATTGGGGAAATTCTCTACAATAATTCACTCCAATATACCTTCTGCCCCTCTCTTTCTTTTCTTCTGGGGATCCCAATTATTCTAATATTGTTTCATCTTATGGTATTACTTATCTCTCAAATTCTCCCCTCATGGTCCAGTAGTTGTTTGTCTCTCTTTTGCTCAGCTTCTTTATTCTCTGTCATTTGGTCTTCTATATCACTAATTCTCTCTTCTGCCTCATTTATCCTAGCAGTAAGAGCCTCCATTTTTTATTGCACCTCATTAATAGCTTCTTTGATTTCAGCTTGGTTAGATTTTAGTTCTTTTATTTCTCCAGAAAGGGCTTTATTTCTCCAGACAGGTTTTCTCTAATATCTTCCATGCATCCTTTTTCAAGCCCAGCTAGCACTTTCTGAATCATCATTCTGAACTCTAGATCTGACATATTACCAATGTCCATATTGATTAGGTCCCTAGCCTTTGGTACTACCTCTTGTTCTTTTTTTGTGGTGAGCTTTTCCGCCTTGTCATTTTATCCAGATAAGAATATATGAACAAGAGAATAAAATACTAAAAGCAGAGCAAAGACCCCAGAAAAATGTATGCTAGCCAAATCAGAAGAGACCCCAAATCAGGGGGAGAAGAATGGGGGTAAAAAGTTTAAAATATACATATATATATTAGAAAAGTATTATATATGTTATATATAAATATATATAATATAGATATAAATATTATACATAAATTATATATAATATAAATATAAATATTATATTTATATTAAAATATTTTATATATATATATATGTATTAAACTGGTGAATAGAACAGAGCCACTCGATTTGGGGTATATTTTGGTCTCTTAGAAGAAACCACCTCCCAAAATTTTTTAAAGAAAGAAAAACATATATATACAAAAATAAGGGTAAACACAATGAAGGGATGGAATATGACTTTAAGTATGAAAATTTAAAAAAAAATTCTAAAAAGAGGAACTGATATAATAAGTTGTTTAGAAAAAGAAAGAAAAAGAAAGTGGAGAGAATTTCCTTAGGCTGGAGACTAGAACAAAGCCTTGTGCTAGATTTAAGGTATATTTTATTCTATTAGAAGAAATTATATCCCCAAAATTTTTAGACTAAAAACCCTATATGTATACAAAAAATAAAGTTAGATACAATGGAGGATAAAATATGACCATAATAATGAAGGTTTAAAAAGATATTTTTTTAAAGAAAGGTATTGTTAAAATAAATTAGTTTAAGAACATTAAAAGAGGAAAGAGGAAAAGTTAAAAAAAAATTAGAATAAGAAAAAAATAAAATTAAAAATAATTTAATTAATTTTGCAAGACTAAAGAATCATGAGGAGAAAGCCATGAATTCCATGCTTTGCTTTCCCCTCCTCTGGAATTATGCTGTTCTCCTTGATCACTGAACTTGGTCTTGGCTGGATGTTCTTGCTGATCTTCCAGGATAGAAGCCTGTTGCGGTGATTCTCAAGTGTCTTTGCTGGAGATGGAATTGAGCTGCCCTTGCCAGGGGCTGGGCTAAGTAATCTGCTCGAGTTCACACTCGGGAGCTTTTGTTCCCTGAACGCTTTCCGTAGAGCTCTGGAGGATGGGAATGAAGATGGTGGCCTTCCAATCTCCAGAGGGCCAAGAGCTCAGGGTCCCACTCCTCGGTGCACCCTGGGAGAAAAGCACTCAGTCACTCCTGTCTCCCTGGTCTCTGGCTGCTCTCCGAGCTCACCCGGCCTGTGACCAAGCGTTTCTGTCTCTGGCGCACAGCCCTGTTTGGAGTCTCCATACCCAGCAGATTCCTGCTGCTCTGCTCTTCCGGCGGATGGAGGTGGGTCTCCCCAGATCTTCCACTTGTGGGGTCCCTGCTCAAAGAGCAGTGGTCTGACTGTGCTGCAGACCATAGTTTAAAATAACACCAAACGGAGAGCTCACTCCTCAGCTCCATCTCTGTAGCTGGCTTCCGCACTCTGATACCTGCGAGCTCTGCCACACTCAGACACCCCTGATCCTTCTGTGACCGCACGGAACCTGAGACCACACTGTCCCTGCGAGGGCTCCACCCCCACTTAGTCTCTGGAGTGATGTCCCTCAGTGGAGCAGACCTTTAAAAATTCGAATTTTGTGCTCCATTGCTCCACTGCTTCCTGGGAGCTGAACCCTCCCCCCATGGTCTATCTTCCCATCAATTTGGCTTCACCTCTCCGCACATCCTACCTTTCAGAAAGTGGTTGATTTTCTGTTTCTAGAATTGCAGCTCTTCTTCTCTTCTTCTCCTGTTGGGTTTGTAGGTGTTTGGAATGCTTTGATAATTATCTAGCTGAACTCCTCGGATCTGATGCCATCTCAGTCTGCTAGTCCTCCTCCATCTTGATTCCTCCCTCCTTTGTTTGTTTGTGTTTTTTTGTTTGTTTGTTTGTTTTTTTAAAGACGTATTTCCTGGGCTACCTGGATGGCTCAGTTGTTAAGCATCTGCCTCCAGCTCAGGTCAAGAGCCTGGGTTCCTGGGATTCAGCCCTGCATCAGGCTGGGCTTCCTTCTTGGCGTGCCTGCTTCTCCCTCTCCCTCTGCCTCCTGCTCCCTCTCTCTCTGCCTGCTGCTCCCCCTGCTGTGCTCAGTCTCTCTCTCTGTCAAATAAATAAAACACTTTTAAAAAAGAAAGAAAGAAAAGATATATTTCCTAACTCTATCCATAGAAAAGTCATGGAAGCAATGATAATCCAATGGCAATGAACTTTCTAGAGGCCAGGTTATGCTCTGACTATCACTTCCCACTAGACAGAAGAGTTCCTGGGTGAAATGGCTGCTACCAAGATAGGAACAAGGGATACTCAACGTGAAGCTGAGGCAACTTTGTCAAAAAGCAAAGAAGCTATCAAAGACAATTAGGTCAAGTCAGAAGAATAAAGGAGCCAACATAAAGCAGTTTCCAGTGACTATGCAACAGTGCATGCAAGAAAAAGAGTGAAGAATACAATTGATTGAAAACCCCAAGTATGTATGTATGTGTGTGTGTATATATATATATATATATATATATATATATATATATATTTTTTTTTTTTTTAATATGAGTTCCCTGGGTGCCTGAGTGGCTCACTTGGTTAAGTGTTTGACTCAATTTTGGCTCAGCTCATGTTCTCAGGTTCATGAGATCAGGCCCCAGATCAAGCTCCACACTGATCATGGAGCCAGCTTCGGATTCTCTCCCCCTCTGCCCCTCCCCTTCTCTCATAAATAAATAAATAAGGCTGGGGATGGACATTGGGGAGGGTATGTGCTATGGTGGGTGCTATGAATTGTATAAGATTAATCAATCACAGACATGTACCCCTGAAACAAATAATACATTATATGTTAATTTTTAAAATTTAAAAAAATAATTAAATATATGGTAGGTTCATAATGATATTCACAACCCTTTGTTTCCCCCCCAAAATCCCCCCCAATAAATCATTGGTCACCACTGGAATTACTAGGACACTAACTCCTTACTCTGAAAAATCAGCAATTAAAACGAATTAAGCATTTATTCTGCTTTCCCTATACTGTATAACTTAGGATAATCAAACTTCAATATAAGGTCACATTTACATGCTCCCGGTGGACATACCTTTTTGGGGGATCAACAGTCAACCCACCACAATATTCTTTCCCACCAAAAGTTGAACCTGAAACTAAGTCTCCAGGGACACTGTCCAATACAATAGCCACAGTCACATGTATTATTTATATTTAAATTAATTGAAATTAAAAATGTGTACTTTCATCACCTTAGCCACATTTTGAGTGCTCAGTGGCCACATGTAGCTGCTGTGTTAAGCGACACACATGTAGAACATTTCCATCATCACAGGAAAACCTACTGGGCATTGCTGCTGTGGACCTACTTTTCATTAGCAGGAAATTCAGGAATGGAGGAATAAGTTAAATCACACCACAAAGAAGCAAACAAATCCAGCATGTGGGACCACCTACAAGACAGCTGGGGCTGGGTTTCTGCAACAATTCAGGGGCATGGAACAATTAAAAAGCAAAAAAGAAAAAAGAGTACAGTTCTTGACAGGAAATGAGACTTAAGAGACATCACCAAATGTAACGTGTGGGGAGTTTTTGGAGCCCGATCCAAATAGATCCACTGAAAGAGGTACGTTTTAGGCACGTGGGGAGATTAGTTTATGAACTAGGTATTTAGATGACATTAAGGAAGATTGTTAATTTTTAAGTGACTAATGGCATTGTTGTTATATAATGTTCATGATTTTTTGTGATATGTATTCTGAAGTAGACAGAATAAATGACTAGGATTTGCTTTCAAAATGCTTCGCAGAAAAAAATTTTTAAAGAAAAATTAGATGAAAACAGTGGCAACATCTTTAATTATTGAACACAGAACCAGATAATAGGTATAGGGAGGTTCATTGCACTACATTCTGTACTTTGGGATATCTGAAAGCTTTCACTATATAATTTTTTTAACATGATCATGTTTACAATATTTGTAAACGTCATATTGAACTCAGGCACCTGGTTGGAATTCAAGAATCCAATTCCTGCCGCTTAACACATACATGGTCTCTAAGAAAACACCTAACCCTTCTGAACATCCACTTCCTCATCTCTAAAATTGGGACTTGTGTGCCTCAAGAGAAATGAGTTCTGTCATTGTGGAAAAATTCATCACAAATACTACTCGTGTCTGTTCTTCCTGCCAGATAGATGAAACACTGGGTAGGAAGGGCTCTTGTGTGTAGGACAAGTTCCCTGATTTGGAGTTGGAAGGGTATCTTCATTACAGGATTTTTTTTTTAAGATTTTATTTATTTATTTGACAGAGAGATCACCAGTAGGCAGAGAGAGAGAGAGAGAAGCAGGCTCCCCGCTGAGCAGAGAGCCTGATGCAGGGCTCTATCCCAGGACCCTGAGATCATGACCTGAGTTGAAGGCAGAGGCTTAACCCACTGAGCCACCTGGGCACCCCCAGGATTTTTTTTTTAATTCAGCTTTATTTTTAGCTTTTAGATCCAACCAGTTCTTACCAAGTCCACAGCTACACCTTCACCCATGCCCCTGTGTCTCCCCTGGGTTATTTTGATAGCCTGCAACTTGTCTTCATGGCTGTTTTCTTGACCATCACCCCACCACCTTCTCAGTTACAGCACTCAAAAAGATTCCTTTAGCGTGCAAGTCAGACAGACCATATTGCTTTAATGCTTAAAACCTCCCATTGGCTTCCCACCTCGCTGAGAGTAAAAACCGAAATCTTTAGCTTGGACCTCAAGGCCCTACATGAGCTAGGCCCTAATTTCCTCTCTGGTGCTCTGACTTCTCACTCCCTCCCTTGCTGTTTTTGGCACTTACCTGCCTCAGGGCCTTTGTACTTGCTATCCCCGCTTCCTGAAATATACTTCCACAATTATCTACAAACATTTTATCCTCTTCCTCAAGCCTTTAACTAATATTCCTACATAGTACCTTACCACATACTTAGAAGCGTAACCCTCCCACTCTACCTCCAACACTCCTAGCACCTTTGCCTGTTCTATTTCCCTGTATTGCACATACTGCCATCTGACACCGTTTTTTATTTTACCTAGTTAATTTGCTGTCTGTTTCTGCCTCCCCTGGCTAGAGTATAAATTCTACAAAGACAAGGATTTCTATGTACTGCTCAATCTCAGCATCAAGATCAAAACCTTAAACATGTAGGTGCCCAAAAAATCTTTATTGAATATGAATACAGGAACTTGTAATAGACTTAAAACAAGTTGTCTGGTCTTTAGAGGATGTGTTTATGGATCAATAAGAATAATATGTACTTATCAAAACCAATAGCTTCCTTATAAATTGGCACTTCAGGAGTGTTCAAATTGCTTGAAAAGAGGATGTATTTCCTTAAGCAATTAAAATATTTTCCCAGCAATTACACCCATTGTCTTAACTTGTTATGATAACAATTACTTTTAGGTAATGTATTTAAAAAGGAAAGAATAATATGTGAATTGCTTGCTCCCAATTTGTTAGATCCTATCATGTGTATTTTAAAAGGTATAAACAACGTCATTGGCATTCTTTGCTTTTATTTTTGTTTTCTGTTTTAAGTTTTAGTTTAAATTGAAGCATAGTTTGCATACAGTGAAATATTTAGGTCTCATATAAACAGAAGAATATATTCTACTTTGGTGAATGTGTATCAAGATACAGAATATTTCTATCACCCAAGAATGTTTCCCATTCTCATCCCCCTGCCTTTTCCGGTTTAGTACACCCTCCAGTCCAGGAAGTAACTGATCTGATTTCTATCACCACAGGATTGTTTTGCCTGATCTAGAATTTCTTATAATTTGAATCATGTAGTGTGTGTGTGTGTGTGTGTGTGTGTGTGTGTGTGTGTGTTCAGCTTCTCTCACTGAGCACGATAATCTTGAGATTCACTCCTGTTGTTATTTCAGTAGCTGATTTGTTTATCATTGTTGCTGATGTATATTCTGTTGTATGAATATACCGTTGTTTGGTTATCCATTCTCCTGCTGATGGACATCTTATTTCCATTTCTTGTTATGATGAATAAGGCTACTACCAAACATTCTTCAAGGACTTTTGTGGGTCTCTGTTGTTGTTTCTGTTGTGTAAGTATCTGAGAGGTGAATTGTTAGGTCATAGGTTTGGTGCATGTCTAATTTGATAAGGAGCTCCCAGCCCTCTTCCCAAAGGGATCATGTTGTTTCATAATTCAGCAGCAGTACCTGAAAGTTCTGGAAGCTCCCATCTTCTCCAATATTTGGTGTTGTCATTCTTTTTCATTTTGATAAGGGCATCGCATTATGGTTTTAATTTGCATTTCCCTGATGACTTATAATGTTCAGAATGTTTTTATTTGCTTATTGGGCATTTCTAGCTCTTCCTTTGTAAAGTATCTGTTTAAATCTTTTGCCCCGTTCTAACTGGGTCATTTTTCTTTTCATTGGTAAGGTGCAAGGATTTTTCTTTTTAGTATTTTTCATATAAAGCCTTCATTAGACGTGTGTTATAAATGTTTTCTTTCATTTGCCTGTCGTTTTCTTGATCCTTTTTAATGAGATCTTAATTTTGGTGATGTTCCACTTATTCATTTTTTCTTTAATGATTCCTGTGTTCCTTGTCCTCTCTAGGAACTATTTGCCTAACCCAAGGCTAAAGATATTCTCCTTTATTTTGTTCTAGTAGCTTTATTGTTGAAGACTTTTTGTTCAGGCCTGTCTTCCATCTCGAATTGATTTTTTGTTATGGTATAATGTAAGAACCAAAGTTCTTGTTTCCCTTGTGGATTTCCCTTATGTACTTTCCAGCACCACTTTTTGAAGAGATTCTCCCTTCTAAATAAAAATATCTTGGTATATTTGTTATAAATCACTTCACCAAATATGTGTGGATATATTACTGGACTATGTCTTCTATTTCATTCATCTACTTGTCTAGTCTTTGCCTTGATTACTGAAGATTTATAGTAAGTCTTAAAGCCAGTAGATTAAATCTTCCAACTTTATTCCTATTTTTCAAAATTATTTTGGCTATTCTTTGTTCTTCACTTTCTAAATCAATTTTAAAATCACATTGCTAATTTTGGCAAAATAAACCTGAGTTGAGTTTGATTGAAATGACATTGATCTGTCCATTTGAATGAATTGACTTTTTGCAATATTGACTTTTCTGATCCATGAGCAAGATAGAATTCTCCATTTATTTAGATCTTTAACTTCTCTCAGAGTATTTTATTGTCTTCAGGGTAGAGGATGTGTACATCTTTTGTTAAATTTAACTTTAAGTTTGTAATGTACTTTAATCCCATTTTAAATGGTATCATTCTCTTGATTTTGTTGTCTCACCATTCACTACTAGCACATAAAAATACAATTGACTTTTCTATATGCAACTTGTATCCTGCAACATTAATAATAAGAACTATAATTCAAGAATATTGCCCCAATCAAACAAATATACTTAATTTGTGTTTCATAAGTGTTATCAACCCAGAATGATTTTCTAAGTAAGATTACTAGACTTTAAATAAAAGAATTTAGTGAGGTAAGTGAAAAAAGTTACTGTAAGTAATTTATAAGAGAAATAAAATTAAATTATCGTCCAGCTTTTAAACAGCAACATTTTATCATAAGAAAATGGTGTCATGAGTGCCTGGGTGGCTCAGTGGGTTAAGCCTCTGCCTTCAGCTCAGATCATGATCTCAGGGTCCTGTGATCAAGGTCCACATTGGGCTCTCCGCTCAGCAGGGAGCCTTCTTCCCGCCTCTCTCTCTTTGCCTGCCTCTCTGCCTACTTGTGATCTCTCTTTCTGTCAAATAAATAAATTAAATTAAATTTAAAAAAAAAAAGAAAATGGTGTCACATATTTTAAATACCCAAGAGGAAAAGTGGGTAATTTTATATTCAGCAAAAGTGGCTGTCAAGTACAAAAGGCAAGTGAAGAAACACTGTCCCATGAATTCTTCCTGAGGAATCTAGTAGATGACTGCATATTCAATGTTGTTAGGAGTGTTGGACTTTATTAAATATATATTTATTGTATTTTAGTATATTAAATATATAGTCACTTAAAGTGCTCAGATTAAATGAGAGTTGAATGGAATTCTAGCGTGTAGCTACTTTATGCTTTAACAATGTAGGTGTAATATAATTACAAAAATGGACGGATGAAGGAAGAAAATATGAAAAGAGTATTTTATAATCATTTTATGAGTGATAATATTTGGTATTGTTATTCTGAAGCTGTTTTCTATGTCATACAGAGTAGAGCAAGTTGTAATCATAAGATACTCAGTTCTAGCATTCCCTGTGTCTTGAGGAGCAGGATTCTTTTTTTTTTTTTAATTTTATTTATTTGACAGAGATCACAAGTAAGCAGAGAGGCAGGCAGAGAGAGGAGGAAGCAGGCTTCCCGGTGAGCAGAAAGCCCAATGCGGGGCTCGATCCCAGGACCCTGAGATCATGACCTGAGCCGAAGGCAGAGGCTTTAACCCACTGAGCCGCCCAGGCGCCCCAAAGGAGCAGGATTCTTAATGTGGAAGAAAGGAGATGCATATATAATATAGAAATATAGATGTGGTTGTGATGGAGAAACACCCCCACCCCAGAGACTTTCTGGGATTTCCTGCGAAGGTCTATTTCTTGACCTCAGTGATAGTGACAGACATGTTTGCTTTATAGCCACTCTTGGACCCATAGATTTGTTTTGTACGAGTTTCTATCTTTGTTTCATTTTATAATGAAAGGGTAAACAAGAAAATGAAAAAAGGTACAACAAAATTTTCAGTATTAAATTCGTCTTACATAAACCTTTCAGAAGGCTGCCACCAAATTTACTAAATGTGTTCCTTTTGTGGGGGAGCTTTAGGCAGATGACTCAAACCATTCTGGTCTGCCACATCAGACTTGCACCCTAACATGAAGTAAATCCTATGCCCCTTTGCTTGTGTCCCTCCTTCTGACTGGAGTGCCTCATACCATTTCTACATCTCTTCCATCCTCTTGGAACAAGGTGGACAAGTTCCTTCAAAACCCAGTTCATGTGGCACCACCTGCATGATTCTTCCTCAACAGCCCTAAGCTGAATTGACTCTGACCGTTTGTACAGGTAGTATCTTTGTCTTCCCACTGAATTGTAGTTACATGTTTATAGCTCCCTGATAATGAGTCAGGAACTGAAAATGTTTCTTTATTTCTACTATACAATATAATATCAGTATGAGTGAATAAATCAGTTAGCCAGAATTAACCGAAAGAAAACTCACATGACCCTCAAGGAGTTTGCAGTCTAGCAGAGACATTCAAGACCTTCAAGACCTTCAAGCAGAATGTCTTGAAATAAGTGAAAAATGTTTTCATTTGTTATATAAAGTAATATATAACAATTACAGATTAATAGAGAATTTACTGAATACACAGGTTGAAGAAGAGAATTGTTGAGATCAATATGGAGCTCTAAAAGAGTTTAAAATGCATTTTTAATGAGCAAAGTTAAATCTTTATTCTCGAAAAACAAGTCAGATATTTGATAAATGGAAAATGGGTACTCTAGGCAAAAGCAGTCATTTTGAAAGGGACAAAACAAATGTTCAATGAACAGCAATTTGAGGAAAATTGCCACAACTGAGTCAATAATGGAATCGTGAAAAATCAGATTTCCAAGACAAAGCCTGCCTCTTATTACCTGTTTAAATTTTTTTTTTAAGTTTTGATTTACCATAACAGTTAATATGTAGTTTAAGGGACTTTTTATATTTTTGAAATTTTAAAAATTATCCTAAAAATATGTGATATAAAAATTCAGATAATGTACCTCCAATTCCACTTTCAAGAGGTAATCACCATTATGAATTTTTTTGTATCCATCCAGACATTTTCTATGCATATGCAAGAATATGTAATACATCATACAAATATCTATAGGTATTTTGGCCCGTATGTGTATCTTACTTCCTTTTACAATAGGAATAAGATGACTGTATTTTTAGCTGCACCATATATCTTTCCTAGTCTCCTATTACTGCACATTTAGGCTTTTCTGCATTTTTTTCACTATTTCAATATCATCTAGTATGTTTTCCTTTTTTATCATATCTGGGATTCTTTAGTTATAATAAAGACATTTATTCCATTTTCATTTGTTGTCATGAAAGATAAATGTGGTCATCTGATTTTATGTTACTTTTTTGCTGCTTCTGCTTTCTATCTTTTTTAAACTTATTTATTTGAGAGAAAGAGAGATAGAGTAGGGTAAGGGGCAAAGGGAGAGTGAGAGAGAGAATCCCAAGCAGACTCCCCACTGAGCATGGAGCCTGACACAGGGCTCGATCTCACAACCCTGAGATCATGACCTGAACCAAAATCCAGCTTAACCAACCAAAATCCAGCCACCCAGGCACCCCCTGTTTTCTATTTTCTATATGGTTGGAGTTTTATTTCATACATTTCTCTTCTGATAATTTGTTGTTTTAGTAACTTTTTGTAGTAATATTTAACATAATGTACCCTCTCTTTCCTGATTTATCAATTTTCAACAGTCACTACCGATGCCTGCTCTAAAAAGTGAGGAAATGAGTACAACTGAATATAAACGCTTTTCCCTACACATCCTTATTGGTTTCTGATTTTCACTAATGATTATTTTTTTTATATTGTCAGAGTTTATCATACTTATATTTTTCCATAATTATGTTGCTACAAATGTTTAACCTTTAACCCAAGGTTAGGGTACCTCTCACCTTCACACCAGTCATTCCATAGCCTTATCAAGTTGAATTCTTCATTTTGATTCCATTTTGGTCGACTACTTTTAATTGTTAAGTAGTTTTTTGCAGTAGGTCAATGAGCTCTCTTCCCTTGAAATGTTTGAGAATGTTCTCCTTTGGGCTTTATTTATGTTTGAGGCTAGCCTGAATTTGCCTGAATTTTTAGATGACTTGATTTTTCTCCTTCTCAAAACAATACTTATGCATACTGTGTGCAATAACCCCTAATATTTTTCTCCTTTATTGTATTCAATTTGTCAAACACTTGTTATGAACCATTAAGTTAATTTCATGTTATATAGTGTTTAAAAATTTTTTTTAAAAATCTGTGCTAGAGGACATGGAGGATGTAGGGATCTAGGATCACCAGCAACTTGAATTCCATATGTTCTTTCAAAATATCTTCTTGCCACATCTGCTGGGTGCACACCCCGGGGGCTTGTTTTCCATGGTTTTCCATTTTGGGAGAGCAGATCAAGCTGAAAGAGATCAGCTTGCTTAGTGAAGTCTTAGATTATTGGTTTTATTTTGAAGAGTTTGTGTTTGTTTTTCTCTGCTCGGCTAATTCTGCCTTTCAGCTACAAAATAGGTTGGAGCTTCTTTTCTCTTGTCTCCTTTTACTCCCTGAAGTTTCTTCAGCGTAGGAAGAGATATATTTCTCAGAGGAAAGAGCTCTTTTCTAGCTCCATTCCTCCTCCAGTCTTAAGTTGGAAACTCACAAGGATTTACCCCACAATTCCAAAGGATCCTAAATTTGCCTTCAAACTATGGTTTTCTAAGTAGAAGTTCATTTTCTGTAATCTTGATCTTACTTTCAGTGAAATGTATACGCTGCTAGAGACATAGGCATGTATCAACTCTTGATGAACTCTCCCTTTTGAGTTGAGCCCAAATTTCATTGCATGGTGTAAGATTTATGGCCATTTTCTAATTCAATTGGAGATTTAATTTTGTCTTCCCAACTTTTCAACTGTTTGCACATTTAGGGTTTGAGGGAGGGAATAGAGGAGCCATACTCTTACTCCATCATTTACTATAATCTCTTGTTAGAGATTCTTGATCTGACGGAGATATGATATAAGATTATTCAACAGCCTTTTAAGGTATAGATTAAAGTGGCACAAGGTGACATACCAAAAAGTGTTAGAATCATCTAGGCCAGCATAGTCCGATAGTACTTTCTGCAATGATGGAATTAATCTATATCTGCATTGTCTGACACACTAGTCATGAGTCATGTGTGGCTATTGAGCATTTGAAATGCAATTTGTGACACTGAGAAGCTGAACTTTACATTTTATTTAACTGTAGTTATTCTAATTTAAATGTATACAACATCTCGTGGCTAGTGGCCACCATATTGGACAATGCACAACTAGGTAATATAAAGCCTGAATACCAGAGTTTGTCTAAAGAAATGGAAATAAAAGAGGATATCCAAGAGTTATAATGGTACAAATGAAACAATGTCTTTGTAAGAAAGAGAGAAGAAATAAAAACAATTCAAAAGCACTGTGGCAGGGAGAATGGGGAACCTGGTGGTACTGTCCAATAAAAAAGATGTATTATCAAGAGCTATTTTGAAAAATAGATATTTTTACAGGTTGAGTTCCCAGTGATAAGAAGACCTCAAAGTGGAAAGGACTCTAAACAATTAGATCACACTGAATTGAGGCAGAGAGGTCAGAGCTACAAAAAACAAAAAAATCTATTTCCTTGACATTTCTCTCCGGAGAAAGTTTCTTCTGCCTCCATACACCCCTTTTCAGATTGCCTTGTCCTCCCCCACACGGAGAGACCCTGATATATGGCATAATAATGACTGTTCAGAGAAATTACTATTTCACCTACCGAGTGATTAATATGAAATTAGTTACTGAAATACTCAGTGGTGCAGAGAGGATCAAGGAGAAATTTAGTTTTGTTTTTGCAAGAAAAAAATACAAGATAAAATACCGCTCTGCATCTACGGAGTACATTTCATCTGAGAATCTTTACATACCCAGCAAGCCTAATTAATGAGAAAACCTCTAAGACAGAGAGGTGATGAGATAAGGAGCACAGAAACTGGTGTTCTATTTCTTTGACTTTTAAAAACCAGGCTTGGTGTTTTCTTCTTTCATTAATGCACAAGTGTAGCTTTATGCAGCAGCCACGAGATGTTCATCTTTCTGTTGAATGGTTTCTCATGAAGGCATCGCACGGAGGAGGCACAGTAACCACACAGAAATCCCACCCCCTGACTTTATTGATGTCCTGCGTTCTCTTTGCAGTGGAAATCCATTCCTATCATCGTAGTGCAGCGAGCGTTCTCTGATAATCCAGTCTGCACTGTCCCTGAAAGGACTGTTTTGTTGCAGAAGAGAACAAGTTATCTTCTTTACAGAAAATTATTCAAAACAAACATCCGTGAATCTAGGACTAACGTGCACTGAAAGGGGACAGGCAGGGCTTCTTGACAGGTACCCTACCGTGTAATCTTCCTTTCATCTTCATTCAGAATCCCTTGGAGAGTCAATCTCCTCTTTATAAAAATATAAATTCTTCTAATTACTTATGTGTAGGGTACATGATTTGACTTAGTCAAAGAGGTATGCAGTAATGTATCCTGGCATTTATTTTCATCTGTTGTGACTTGGGGTTAGATGCTGGATTTTTGTCCTGTGTCGTCTTCATGTTTTCTTTTTCCCCTTCCCTTCTCTCCCCTTAAAAAACAAACAAACAAACAAAAAAAAACCATTCTGCCAAAAGAGAAAATACCTTGAAAGATGAAGAGGATGGCTTTTAAAGATTTTTACAAAGAATTTGATGTTCTGTAAAATAAAGCTAGCTGCCCTGCGCAAAAACGGCTGTTTTTGCTTAAAGAAGAGAAGGTACCGAGTGAGTTCAATTTTTGTTTTTTTAATTCATCCAGGGTCTCTATAAATGTGTCTAGGCTGGTACAGACCTTTCACTTCTAGCCCACAGCCCTCTTGTATTCTCAGAGCCCAGGATTCTAGCTTGTCCCTATCCTCTCCTGAGTTCTTCCTCTGGCTGCCTGAATCAGCAGCACCTGGCTTCTCTCACAGTGCGTGCATAATGCACCCTCTTTGCCCAGTGATGTAAGGTTACTTTCTTTTCCTCATTAGCACAGAACACCTCCTGACACCATCACATACCATTGTCCAATGAGATGCCACAGTGACCTTTCCATTTTAACACGTAACTGAGAATTTAGGAGAGCTGATCTAACACTTTCCAGATTAAATGTCAAATTCTTAAAATTCAGATGGATTTGGAATCCACCTAGGTGCATTTTGCTGCTCCCATTCCCAGCAGTCTACACAGTACACTGATTAGCAGTAGCATTTTGTAATATCACTTAAGGCTCGCGCGCCGTGGAGTTCTGCCAGTAATGTTTAATTCACTTATATGTGCCAATTCATCTCTGTCAGGAGCCTATTAATTTCTTCACTATTTTACTCTGTCCCCAGCCCCTATATAATGAGACACAATGATCCCCATTTGTGTAACCAAAAAACTTCGAGTCTCTTATAAATTACCTCGGATCCCACTGCTTTCAGTGACCAGAAAGCCTCTGTATTTCTTTTTCATATTTAAATCAATTTTTGCAAGCTCTTTCCTTTAAAAGAATACACTAGAACTCTAGGGTACCAAATAGGGATATCATAGCAAAAGTATGTGATTCTGATGGGCTCTTTAACATGCATCCCTCTCCCAAGGAAGACTTCCATATTATCACAGCACCAATGTACTGTTCCCATGGGGCACATCCCTTTGTAAGAAGGGAACGTTAATGAAAATCAGCCTCTGACTCTGCAGTCAGCACAGTCATCGGTGGGCAAGGTGTCAAAATATCTATTCCATTGCTATAAAAGTCAAGACCCCATAACAAATAAAGATCAGAGATATAAAATTAACCACATGGATATTGGGTTAACAGAAGAGTAACAGCTAAGTGACTGACCAGGAGAAATCAACATAGATTCAGGAGAGCCTGTCACTGTATTTCCACATAAAATTCACATATGTCTCTGCTCCCTGTTCTATATTTTTTTCAGGATTGTAGCAAAACACCAGGAGCTAAGGGAAAAGCAGGCAAGAGGTCTTATTGATTATGCTGCTGGTGCAACTGGATCGCTGCATGATATGGACGATGATGAAATGGATCCCAACTACGCCAGAGTGAACCACTTCCGGGAACCGTGTGCATCAAGTGTCTACAGGTCACCATCTCCGCCTCGGGCTGGACCACTGGGTTACCACCGGGAGAGCCGTCCGCTGTCTCCAGAGAGAGACCACTTAGAGGGTCTCTATGCCAAGGTCAACAAACCATATCACCCACTGGTGCCAGCTGAAAGGTAATATAGCTTATTAAAAGACAAATAATGGTTTTAATTCAGTAAGTTTCAAGTCATGTCTCCTGCTAAAGCTGATAAAAATACATCCTTACATCTATTAAAACTGAAATGAGATAGTCCTTTTGGTGAGAGATGGACTTTGACCCACCAGTAAGGTATTAGCCATCAAAAATAAAATGAAATAGCCAGTCATAAGTTGGCATGAATGAATGGTCGTCACTGAGGTCATGGTGCAACAGAGAACAGTTTGAAAGGATATTGTGGCAAAGGACTAATGATGAAAACTTTGAAGGAATATTGTCCTTTCTCCTACAAGTCCTACTGTGAAAGACTTATTCGAGAAAATGTCATGACACTGGGAGGTGAGGAGTCAGAGAATGGTGGCTTCTTTGTAGGTATAATGGAGTTGGAATTAGAGTGAGTGTAGAGGTGCGGAGGACCTTGAACAGCAAGGTTGGGATTTTGCGCTTAAGGAAAATGTGGTCCTGTATAGATGTTCATGGATGATCAGAGGTAGAAAAAGAGATAATCTTGGCAATAGGAGTTTGATGAAGTAGAGAAAGATAAGAGGTGACAAGGCCAAGGATCTTTAGGCTTAGCAGCTAAGGAAAAAGATAATAAGACCATCTGTCAGTACAATCAAAGTAGGTAGGGAACAAAATAATTTCAACTCCACCTCCTGCCACAAATAAAATGCCTCATCTCTTGAAAGGCTGATATAAGAGCGTTTTAGTCAATATACCTTGTTAGGTGACCCCTGGAATTAAACACGCAAGGAATGAGTTGACTGACCTTGGCTTAATCTGGCCGTAGCTTGAATTCTGAAGGGAGGAGTTGAGGGGGAGGGGTGGCAGGCACAAAGAGCTCTCATTCTAGATGAAAAAAAGACTTGTTTTCCAGATTTCTTTTGGTCCTGACAACTACCCAGTCCCTATTAGTAACCAGCTTTTGTGCAATAGCATGATATATTGCATATGTTTACCGTTTACATTTCCCCAGCTGGGTGATATTATGCACTTTCAATTAGATTGGGGAGAGGAAGGGAAATCATGGCATTTTTATGCAGACTGTAAAGTGTAGCTTCACAAGACTGATTACCTTTCAGAGCCTTTCCAATAACCAAGTAGGAAGGAAGGAGCAATTTTTAATCCTTACTGTCAAGCTTCCAGGTTGATAGTATTAAAGAAAGATGGTCAAGTTTTTCTTTGGGATAAAATGAAAGTATAAATTCCTATGACTGTGTGAGACAGCCCCAATAACTAAACTGTTAATTCAAACAACTGATTAAGAGTTGGCCTTTTCTTCTAAGCCTTCATCTTGGGTTGACTTTTTATCATGGAAATGACAATACCACTCATGAGTATCTTCTGGCCCAGACCAAAGCCAATCTTATTTTCCCTAAATCAGACAGGTCTTCATAGCAGTCCCCTTTGTACGTGCCCCCTGCTAGAATCCCAGCAGAGAGGGACTGTCTCTAGGAACCTCCAAAGCCAGTATTTCCCTGTACTAATTCCATGGACATAAACACAAAGCATTCTATTAAAAAAAAGTTCACTGGCCAAATGCATATGGAGAATTCTGGGTTATGCCCCACGGAGCAGGTTTTCTAACTGCAGTCTTCATATCCCCAGTATGCTAACATGCACTGTAAGCCTGTAAAAGGAGCATACAATAATCAGCACTATCACTTTTCAAATTTTTATCACCTAACCCTTATTTTGTTTTTCCAGATCCTATGGTTATTCTTTGGAACGTGAGGAAACTCTATCCTAAGTTAATTTTTACCCATGTAGATTTGCCCAGTATAGAAATTTCTTAGGATAATGTTAACTGTAGCCAGTGTATAATGAGATTAAAAAAAAAAAAAAGTTATTTACTTCCCAGTCTAGATAGATAGATAAGTGGTAGTCTTTCCTTTGACTCTGACCCCATTGTATTAATAAATGATCTAAAGCTCTGTCTTCAGTGGAGTTTTAGTCACTTGTCACATTTTTGGATAATAGATCAAAGTGTATGACTCTTTATGCCAGAATTATCTTTATTCTCTTCTTCTCTTTCATTATATTTGAAGAGCATTCAGCCCCTTGTTCTTTAAGTCATAAAATGAGCAGTTTTTGTCTTGGCATACAATAAGCACTCGATCATCATTATTGTTATTATTACTGTCCTTTATCGTGAAATTCTCAACTTTTCTGGTATGCCTGGGAACCAGGTGAGTCTAAGAGGAGTGTTGCTTTGGGCATACCTCACACAGTGCATATAAGCTGGAACCATGAGTACCAAACCTACCTTGTGTACAATTTGAGGCATGTCATTCATTTTGTCATCTCTTTGGCCTTTCACTCAGCAAACACCATCCAGAAAGCCTTCTTATATTATCATTTGACATCTACTGTGTTCTAGCTACTGTAGTAAGTTCTAGGGAAGATCCAAAGATGATTAGAAAGTGGCCCTAGTCCAGAAAAAGTTGTATTCTAGTTAGAAGGGGGATCAACACATAAGGAAACAGATCATTGCAATATAATGTAAACAGAAGAAAAAGAAGCTTTTCTAACTGTGCTGGTTGGGAAGGATCTTCAAAAGGAAGCAACATTTGGACTGGCTCTAGAGGGATTAGTAAATATTGACCAGATCTGGCAGAAAAAATGTTTTCCTTACAGAATACATAGCATATATAAGGGTGAAGTGGGCTGGAAGATCATGGCATGTTGGGAAAGCTCTGAAGCATCCAGGAAATGGAGTATGGAAGGGGAAAGAAAGTGATAGGGATAGGAAATGTATCTGGAAAGCAGGTTAAAGTCATATTATAAATGAAGAGATTCCATCTTATGTCCACATACTTTGATTGATAGTAGCTGTATGGAAATCAGGGCTAAGAAGGGTTCTGAAGTTCGGCTCCAATCATGGTATCTACCCTGGGCTCCAGGGATGAATGTAAGATGGGTACAATCAGTATTTATGTATATATTGGCTAATCCCATGACACTGGGAGCCATCAAAGTGTCATAATTAGGGAATGAGCTGATAGTTTTGTATTTGGGAAAAACAGCTCTGCCAGTTTGAAGGCAGACAAAGAAGAAGATGGTTACACTATTGGACAAATTAAGATATGATTACAATATTGAAAGATGGGAAGGGTCTGGAATAAGAGAGTGGCATTGGATGAAGGAAAAGAATAAGAAGTAGCCAAGAGTTTTAGCTTAAAACTGAGAGAAAGATGTGTAGCAGAGACCACAGAGGTGAGGCTTTCAAATACTTCAGGGAGGTCAATGGAAAGGGAACTAAAAAGAGGATTTAAGATATAACCACTAAGAGCTCTTCAGTTAATTTAGAAAGAAAAATTGCAGTAGCTAGATAGGAGCAGAGGGAAATTGCAATGTGAAGAGAATTGGTAAAGTGATAAGAACTTAGCAAGCTTGGCGATAAAGATAGCATTGTTGTTATAAGATGGAAAAAGATGCAACTTTGAAGTACCTTACATAATAGTACAGTTGACCCTTGAACAATACAAGGGTTAGGAGCACTGACCCCCCACTCCCAACCCACATGTCAAAAATCTGCATATAACTTTTGATTCCCTAAAAACCTAACTACTAATAGCCTGCTGTTGACCAAGAAGCCTTACTAATAACATAAACAGTCAATTAAGACTTATTTTGTATTATATATATATTATATACTATATTCTTATGATAAAGGAAGCTTCAGGAATAAAAGTTAAGACAATCATAAAGAAGCTGTATTTATTAAAAAAAAAAAATCTGTGGGTAAGTGGATCTGTGCAGCTCAAGCCAGTGTTGTTCAAGGGTCAGCTGTGTTCAGAGTTAACAGGGGAATTCAGAGACCCATCCAGAAAGCCTTCTTATATTATTACAGAAACTGTGGCCCAGAGAAATTTGAATGACCTGCCCAACGTCACATAGCATCGAATAACGCCTTTATCGTAGGTTCTTTTTATGTTATACAATCTTTGTTTCCTTATATTACACCATTTTAAAGACCCATACTCCCATTTCCTAGTTAAGGGAACTAGTACCCAGATGGGTGGATTGGCATCCATTTGGCTCCCAACATACAAACAGCAGGTTAAATCTCGGACTCTGGAATGAGGCTGACCTGGGTTCAGTCCTCTTCCAGATATTACTACATGACTTTCGGTAAGTTGAGTTTTCTGAGATACCATTTTTCATCTTCATGTGTAAGATTCAGTAAATATTTACTGAATGTACTGAGCGCCGGGACATGAGTTCAGTGCAGAGTTCATTGGAAAACAAGGAGGAAGATGGGTACTCTCTCTCTAGAGCTTATAGTCCACTGGGGGCTACAAAGGTGTAATGAGAACACAGCGTGAAAACTGCTCCGTATGGGAAGCATGTGGTGCCTGGTGCAGCTGGACCTGGGGGTGGGAGGAAAAGAGAATGGTGTGGGTGTGAGAGAAAGCATGGTGTGTTAGAGGAACTACAAGAAGTTCAGTAAAACAGAAACCTGAGTGAAAGAGTAAATGGCAAGAGGTTAAAATGGGAGGCTCTAAGAGCTGGGCAAAAAGCAGATGATACAGCTTTGGAAGGCCTTGATGGGGAGTTTGGGCTTTATCCTGAGATGTGGTCCAGGAGTGGGGTGAGGGAGGGCTCACTAATGTGACACAAAATCCTGGACTTCAGCCTACCATTAAATGGCAATTTATCCTCACCTCCTTATTTGCTGAAGGAGGATTATCCTAATAGCTTTACATGTTATAATGGTTAAATATAATCTATAGAACAAATCTTTATCTGTTATATATCTCTATGTCACAGAGACATGTCATGTGTGGCCCACAGTAGCTTCCTAATAGGGGCAACTAACTTCTGCCTCTTACCTGCCTGCTTCTCAAGGCTTGGGCCTAAATCGTCAGTCTTTCTAAGAAAAACCTGGCTTATAAAGGATTTGTCTGTAAATGATGGTGGCTAAAAACAATCCCTATCACCATGATGGAACCATTAAGACTGGATTCTTGTGGTGCTGGTTCTTCTAGGATTCAAATATAGCAGGGGTTAAGTCCTGACAGCTCATAAGGGTAGAATGTGTTCGTTTGTCACCGCAACACCAGCAATTAAAGGGCTCCCACAGCATGGGAACATGAAGGCTTTATGTTTAAATGAGCTTAGAACAGTCCCAACTAGGAGGAGTAGAAGGTGTGTGTGTTACTTAACATGGTTGCAGTTTTGCATTCACTCACATGATTAAATGACATTCTTTATGAGAGGTTGCTAAATACGTTTGATCACACACCCTTACCATAAAAAGACTTTTGGGTGTTAACACCCAAAATATATGCCTTTGATTCTAAGTGACATACACTTAATTACCTTACTAATGATATTATATGCATTATAGATCATATTGTAAAATATAGAAGTTAATAAAAGAATGAGATTTCTTAAGCTGTGAATAATAGTTCTATTTTCTTTCTCCCCTCAGATGTGCCCACAGCCCACTTTAGAGACCACTGGTCTCCACTTCGGGCTCCACAGGGATAGGGACCTTGCATACTTTTGTTCACCATTATCTCCTCATTTCCTAGAGCAGTCTATACTCAATAAATATTTTTGGAATGAATGAATGAATCATTTGACAGAATCTTAGAATTGAATGGGATGTTAAGGGGTCAAGTCTTACATCCCATCCATAGGCATCTTCTCCACAAAATCCTTCACAGGATGTCATTTAACCCATGTTGGCATACCTACAGTGACAAGAATTCATGAGACATCCCTTTTTACTATCAGATTACTCTAGTTGATATGGGGTGCTCACGTTGTATCCACCCAAATGCTTTCTCCATGTAACATTTACTATAGCTCCTGGGTTGACCAACCTGGACACAGAATCTAAGCCTCATTCGTAGCCCTTCCTTCAGCTGTTGGAGGTGATTGCTCTGACCACCTTCCTCAACAAATGTTTACTGAACTCCAAATATATGGCAGGCTCTCTGTTTAGACCTGACCTTACAAGGATGAAGCAAACAAGCACGTAGCCTTGAGAAGTATTATCATTTATGGAGTATAAACTCCTCTAGCAGTCCTAGTCATTTAAATTACAACCCACGCATGTAGCCTTCTTGGTAGCCATATTCTGAATATGCCACAGTCTATTGAGTTTATGATTGTCTTCCGTTGCATGGCATGGAGAACTGGATACCATATTTCAGATATAGTGTGAAAAAAAAGGCATAGAAAATCAAAGAGACTCTTACATCTTTTGATCTTAATTTGTTATTAATGCTGCCTTAATTTTTATATCAGGTGTCATTTATGGTGTGCACTTTTTAACGAAGAGCTCTATTTTGAGTTGCTATCAAGCCAAATATTCCCAAAAATATTATGCAGAATCCTATATTTTTATAATCATTTCTTTAAACATAGGATATTCTCTTTACCTGAGTTAAATATTTGCTTGTTAGGTTTATCCTATTGTTTTAGCCAATAAAGATATTTTAAAGTGTTGATTTTTGTCCTCTAATATATTAGCTATCCTTCCTAGGTTTATACCATCCTCATATTTAATCATTATGGACTCATCCATGTCATTGATAAGATCGTTGATCAATGTCAAGTATAATCCCTGCAACTCATCACTCAAGACCTCCATTAATCAACTCTCTTTGGGTTGGACGTTCAGTTAACTATTAATGCAGTCTACTGTTATTGAGTGTACATTCTCCAGTTCATCTGTGAACATTGTGGAAGACTTTGTCAAATATTTTAGTGATATTAAGGTACACTGTGTTTGTGAGAAACCCTTGATTTACCAATCTAGTAACCCTAAAAAGAAAGGGAATTAGTTGTTCTTGATGAATACTGCATCCTTTTTCTCTTCTAGATATTCCCAAATAATGTGTCCATTTAGACTTAATTAAGCAAAATAATACTTCCTGGGGCCCAGTATAATATCAGGCACTTAATATCTGCTTATCAAATACTTACTGGCTTACATACTACAGCTGTGAAATTAAGGTGTACAACCGCACAGAGCTCCTCGGTATCCCTGTTAAGAATCCTTGATTCCCAGCAGGCATTCACCAATGTTTGTATGAAACTCCCATTGTGTTGTATTCCACAGATCATACAAAGAAATTTGGAAACCATCCTTACCCTCAAGGAATTCAGTATAACAGTGAAAACTACCTCATAAACAAATAATTGTATTATAATGTGTTCCATTAGAATAGAGGCATATAAAAGACATAATATAAAAATTATGAAATCTCATATGCATTTAATTTGGGAAAGACCTGAGACGCTGGATTAGTCTTTCTAGGTAGTTGGCTCAAACATACTAATTTTTCCAAGCCTCAGTTTCCTCACTGTAAAATGGGGACAAGAGTATAACCTATCTCCTATGGATTGTTTGTAGAATAAATAAAATCTCAGTGCCTGGTTAAATAAATATTGACTACAGCTATTTAAGAATGTCATTAGACTATGTATTATTGGCCAATATTATATATTATTGGTCTACATATTAAGAAAGTTATTGAACTAAATACAACTATTTAGGAAGGCTATTGATTATATTTAGCTGCTGACCCTTAAAATCATGGGTTTGGGAACCTGTTAGATTCTGTTTCTCGGTCACATAGTTGATGGTTAATTCCTAATTCCAGCCCAAACTCTTGCTGGTGTATTTCAATCATAAGAGTTAGAAAGTAGAAACAGAAAAGAAAATGGGGTTTTAAAAGGCACGAAAACTGGAAAACAGTTCAGATTCTTTTATATCAGTCATATCATCTGTGTATGTGAAGAGCACAGTTTTTATGTATTTACCTACTCTGTCAATTGCTTGTTAAAAACCATTCCTACCTCATTAGATGTCCCTCAGCTTGTCATCAGAACTAACGCTGTCTTCCTGTCCTTTGAATCTCCATTTGTTCGGGCTTGAGCTTATGCACAGTCCATTGGATGAACTAGCCCAATTTCTGGGTGTCCCAGAAGAGCTGTCATTGACAATAGTGTGTTGAATCATATCCTGTTTGGCTGTAAACAACCAAAATCCCAACTGATATACTTGTCTCACCCTTTAAAGAATTTCTGTGGTTTGGGCCTCATTAAGTGACCTCTTTTCATTTTTCTCCTCTGCTTTCCCCAATAGTTAGACTGTTTTTTTCATGTTACATCATGATTCCAAGAAACCTGTTGCAACTCTAGGCTTTGTGTCCACTTTCCAAGGAGAAAGGGACAAAGAGCTAATGGACTATGCCTGTCAAGTCCATCCCTTTGAAAACAGAACACCCCAACAACTTCTCACTGACAAAAACTATATTTAAAAGTCTCTTCTAAGTGCAAGAGAGTTTTGGGAAATAGTATTTCATCTTCAGTAAACAAAGACAAGGGAGAAAGGAGTTGCAGGTAGCTTGTAGGAAGCCATCCCATGGTATCCACCACAAACCGATTACCTCTAGATGGCTTGTCTTCTTTTTTTTCACTCCCATTAATAATGCAAAAGTTATAGATTAATGCTACATAGCACTCTGTTCAAATATATTATTAACTTCCTGTGGGAGGCTATCCTTATTATATAGACCCTCTTTTATAGCTGAGACAGAAATATTTCAGTCTGAGTATTTTTTAATATCACTTAAATAAAGCAGGTGGAGGGCTTACAGTCTTAGTTTTCATGACCACTGAAAAGTATGTTTTGGAAAATTCGAAGATAAGGGTGATGAAGGATAGAAAAAGTGTTAACAGTAAAGCTTCCTAGCCAGGTGTGAACAGCTGGGTGTGAAAATACCTTGTGCTATTTTGGCAATGCAGGATAATTGATGTCTAGTTTCTTGATTTCAGAGATTTGGCACCTCACTGAGGCACGACTCTGTCATACACAGTTCATTCCTCTGTTGGTACGTGTCCCCAGTCTCTAGTGATTTTTCCTTTTATTTTTACTTCAGTTTAAAGGCTTTCTGCTCTCACTTCTGACTCACAGCTTTGCAAGGCTGTGTGGAGGGAGTTGAACAGGGACTACAGTAGATGACTTGGAGATGTGTTTTTAGTTTCTATAAACAGATCCAAAGTGATCTCATTTCGGTTTGGGAATCCCAGTAATAAATGCCATTTCCATAGAGAGTTAAAATTCATCAGTTGAACAAAGCAATCCTTTTTTTTTCCTTAGAACATATTGCCATCAATTTTTAAGTGACTTTTAAACAATAATGAGAAATCTCTTAATGAAACAATCTCTATGACCAGATAAGTGCTAATAATAACTGATATACCATTAACTCTACTTTCCTCCATCCCCACTCTTTAAAACTTGATGTTCTCATTAATTTTTTTCTTTTCCATCTTCTGAGAGCCCTACTCTTGGGATTATGCTAGACTTGTGTCTGCCTAAGTTGTCAGCTTCCAGGGGTGACAAATGTAGATAACCTTCTCTTCTATTATACATGAGCTAGACAAGGAGGGTTGGTACTTAGTGACCATCCATCTGTAAGACCTCTACCCTCTTGCCATCTTCAGCCTTGCTGGTAGTTTGAGGAATGCTTGCCAAAGGGTTGCTCTGATTTCCTAAAGCTGTCATTTAAGAACTGACTGGACTGTTTTTCAAACAAATGACCTGATCCTAAAGGTATATTTATCTAAATTATCCAGTTTACCAAGAGGAGGTGGGAGGGAGTGTGCAGAATTTCTTGAGACGTATAAATAACACAAAGAGAATTCTGTCCTCCTGAGGGATGCAGCTGATACTTTGGAATATTAATGGTGGCATGCTGTAATAAGGGTCAGCCAAAGATGCTATAGGAGCTCCTGATGGAGACACTGAATCCAGATCTGGGTGGTCAAACAAGGCTCTCTAAAGGAATCTATATTCTGACCTAAAGTGCAAGCAGAAATTAATTGAGCAGACAAAAAACCCAAAGAGAAAACATGGTGCATTTATGATAGGAACTGCATATATCAAAATATCTGGAGTGTAGTACATAAATTAGGCCAGTTGGAGGCAAGAAATGAAAGTCAACATAAGCCATACTCTTAAAAGCCCTATCATCTGAGATAAAACAATTAGTATCTAGTTCAAGAGCAAGAGAAACCCTTGAAATGGGGATGCCATATTCAGATTTATGCTGTAGAAAGGTAACAGAAATCCTGTAGAGTAAGTATCTATTAAAACTCCATGTTCTCATTAATTTTTTTTTCTTTTCCATCTTTTGAGAGCCCTATTCTTGGGATTATGCTAGACTTGCTTCTGCCTAAGTTGTCAGCTTCCAGGTGACAAATGTAGATAATCCATGAGAATCTGGAAGCTGAGAAAAATTAAGAAACTTACCAATGGTGCCACAAGTACTAAGTGATCAGAGCCAGGTTTCCCACCCAGATATGACTCCAAAAGCCATGCGTGACCTTCACCTATGAAAGGTGTTCTTTTTTTTTCAAACTGCAGGTTGTGACCTATAAGTACATCTCGAAAACAGTATAGTGAGCTCAATCAATATTTTTTTAAGGAAACAAGGTAGAAAAAATCATTACAATAAAAAATGATAGAAGCCACTAAGCATGTGCAAAAAGCATGCATGTTGCTCCTTACCTGCCAGACATCTTATTGTCCCTCATTCATTCATTTGTTCATTCATTCCATTAAAAGAATATTAAATGTCTATCATGTGCAAAGCACTCTGCTCAAGGCTATGAGTACAAGGACATATCAGAATCCTTGGGCTTTGACCTACTTCTCTATAGTAGTGCTAGATTTGTGTTGATCAACTACACTTACTTCAGGCCTCTTGTGACCTGTGGTTTGCATTAATCTATTAGGCTAAGCCACATACCTTTTCATTACACAGTCTTTGCCTGTTAAAGACCCAAAGATTCCAAAGTGCCCTCTTTATAATTTCTGTATTTAATGCAGTGTGTAATCAGGAATAGGCCATTGTTAGGTCAACTGCTTTCCTATGTTTATCTTTTCAAACAATAAATAATCCGTGAGATGAGAAAGGGCAGTAAAAGTAGTTTGACTGTTAGTACTTATAAATATCCAACATCTTAAAGAGATGTTTTAATATTTATATGCTGTGGAATACCCTCCCCCCTGGAGAGCCAACTGAGGATTGATATGAACCCATCCAGAAATAGAATTCAAGAGATATAATTTTACACAGACTTTTAATTAATCCTGAGCAAGCATTCTAGATTTCCTCAAACTTGGCCATTACTCAGCTCCTCACTTTCTAAATTTCTAAATTGTCTCTGAGCACAGAGCTAGGAGGAATATTCTCTACATTGCAAAGGCAATGGATTTTCTATATCAAGGTCAGTAGGTGGTCTGGCCCTGAGCCATACCCGTCCTTAGAGCAAAGCCTGGCTGGATATTCTTATTCCACTTTCTCTACTGATTTCCTATTTTCTCTCTGGCTTAGTTTCCTCACCTCTAAAGTGAGCATAATCATAGTGCCTACATACGACCATTACAAGAATTTAATTGTATATTGTATACTGTATACATATATGTACAAAAAATAGCATCTGTCAGTTAATAAACATCATTTAAGTTACTATTATATATGCTAGTACATAGGTATTTATATCATTCTACTGTTAAGATTACCATTCATCACCTAGGAATGAATCGAAGTTAGGTGGAAAATTCTAAAAGGACTTTCTCAACTTAGTAGATTTTCTTTTTTTTTAATTTGGTGGACCATTTCCTGCCAATACGTGACTTCATGTATTTTTATTTCCTTTTTTCATAACCTTATCCTTAGAGTTACTATATATAGTCATATTTTATATAGCTATAATTATTTTTAACTCTTTATTTTGAACTTTTTATAAAGTCTCAGGAAGTTGCAAATAGAGTGCAGAGAAATCCTTATACTCTTCACCAAGTTTTCTCCAATAGTTACAACATGAAAACCAACAATTTGACATTGATACAAGGTATGTATAGTTCTGTGCCAAGTTTATCACACATGTGGCCAGTGCTACAATCAAGATACAGAACTATTTCATCACCACAAAGGTATTCCTCATGCTATACCTTTATAGTTATACCTTTCTTCTCCCCATCCCCAAACCCTAGCAATCACTCATCTGTTTGCCATCTCTATAATCCTGTCATTTCTAGAATACTACCTAAGTGGAATCAGATAAATGGGGAACTATGTGATCTGTGAGATTGGCTTTTTTCACACTGCATGATGGCCTTGAGATCCACCCAAGCTATTGTAGGTATTATACGTTCATTCCTATTTATTGCTGAGTAATATTCCATGGTATGGTGGCTATCATTTACCTATTGAGGGACATTTTAATTGTTTCCGGTTTGGGGACATTACAAATAGAGCTGCTATAAATAATCATCCACAGGTTTTTGTGTGAACATAAGCTTTGTTTCTTTTTTTTTTTTTTTTTTTCTATCTGTCAGGCCTTTTATTTCCTTTTCTTACCGTATTGCACTGGCTAGAATTTCCAGTAGTATGTTGAATGGCAATGGTGAGAGCAAATATTCTTGACTTGTTCTCAATCTTAAGAGAAAAGCATGTGGTCTTTACCCCATTGAGTATGATGTTGGCCATATGTTTTTCTGTAGATGTATTTATCAAATTGGGAAAATTGTCCTAATTTCTAGTTTTCTGAGGGTTTTTATCATAAATGGATATTAAGTCTTATTAAATGATTTTTCTGCTTCAACTCATATGATCATGTGGTTGTTCTTTTCTACCCGATTAACATGTTGAATTACATTTATGGCTTTTCAACCATTGAACCAGCCTGGAATAAAACCTATTTGGTCATGGTATATAATTGGTCATGGTATATAATTCTTTTCAGTTACTACTTAATTTCATTTGTTAATATCGTGATAAGAATTTTTACACCTACATTTATGAGATATATTGGTCAGTAGTTTCATTTTGTTTTCTTTTATTTTGTACTCTCATTGGGTTTAGTACCAGGGTTCACTGGCTTCATTGAATAGGAAGGGAAGTGTTATCTCTTCTTTTTCTGGAAGAAATTGTATATAACTGGTGTTACTTCTTTAAACATTTGGTAGAACTCTCCAGAGAAACCATCTTGGCTTAAAGGGTTCTTCTTTGGGAGGTTTTTAATTAGAAATTCGATGTCCCTAATAATTAGAAAACTATTCCAATTATCTCATATTGTATGAATTATGGTAGCTTTCACTTTTCTAGGAGTTGGTCCCTTTAAGTTATCAAATTTATGTGTGGAATTGTTCATAGCATTTCCTTATTGTTCTCTTGATAGGATGTTCTCTCACTGAACTGCAGAGTCTCTTGTAATATCCTGTTTCATTCCTGATATTTGTAATTTGTCTCTTTTATCTTACTTCGTCTGTCTTGTTGGAGCTTTGTCAATTTTATTGATCTTTTCAAATACCAAGTTATTTTGTTTTATTAATTTTCTCTGTTGTTTTCGTTTCCAATTTTACTGGTTTTTGTTCTTTATTGTTTCCTTTTTTCTGCTTGCTTTGTTGGTTTCTTTGTTTGTTTTTTCTCCTTTTTTTTCTTTTGTTAAATTTAATTATTTTTATTAACATATAATGTGTTATTTGCCCCAGGGGTACAAGGTCTGGGAATCCTCAGGCTTACACATTTCACAGCACTAACCATATCACATACCCTCCCCAAAACCCATAACCCAACCACACTTTCCCTACCCACTCCCCCCAGCAACCCTCAGTTTCTTTTGTGAGATTAAGGGTCTCTTATGGTTTGTCTCCCTCCTGATCCCATCTTGTTTCATTTTTTTCCTTTGCTATCCCCCAAACTCCCCGCCCTGCCTCTCAAATTCCTCATATGAGAGAGATCATATGATAATTGTCTTTCTCTGATTGACTTATTTCGCTCAGCATAATACCCTCTAGTTCCATCCACTTTGTTGCAAATGCCAAGATTTCATTTCTTTTGATGGCTGCATAGTATTCCATTGTATATGTATATTTATATATATATACCACATCTTCTTTATCCATTCATCTGTTGATGGACATCTAGGTTCTTTCCATAGTTTGGCTATTGTGGACATTGCTGCTATAAACATTCGGGTGCATGTGCCCCTTCGGATCACTACATTTGTATCTCTAGGGTCGATACCCAGTAGTGTGATTGCTGGTAGCTCTATTTCCAACTTTTTGAGGAACCACCATGCTGTTTTCCAGAGTGGCTACACCAGCTTGCATTCCCACCAACAGTGTAGGAGGGTTCCCCTTTCTCTGCATCCTCACCAACATCTGTCCTTTCCTGACTTGTTCATTTTAGCCATTCTGACTGGTGTGAGCTGGTATTTCACTGTGATTTTGACTTATATTTCCCTGATGCCTAGTGATGTTGAACACTTTGTCATGTGTCTGTTGGCCACCTGGTTGCCTTTTTTGTACAAATGTCTGTTTATGTCCTCTGCCCATTTCTTGATTAGATTATTTGTTCTTTGGGTGTTGAATTTGATAAGTTCTTTACAGATTGTGGACACTAGCCCTTTATGAGAATATCATCTCCCATTCTGTCAGTTGTCTTTTGCTTTTGTTGACTGTTTCCTTGCTGTGCAAAAGCTTTTAATCTTGATGAAGTCCCAATAATTTATTTTTGCCCTTGCTTCCCTTGCCTTTGGCGATGTTTCTAGGAAGAAGTTGCTGCAGCTAAGGTGAAAGAGGTTGCTGCCTGTGTTCTCCTCAAGGATTTTGATGCATTCCTTTCTCACATTGAGGTCTTTCATTCATTTGGAGTCTATTTTTATGTGTGGTGTAAGGAAATTGTCTAGTTTCATTCTTCTGCATGGGGCTATCCGATTTTCCCAACACCATTTGTTGACAAGACTGTCTTTTTTCCATTGGACATTCTTTCCTGTTTTGTCAAAGATTAGTTGACCATAGAGTTGAGGGTCCATTTCTGGGCTCTCTATTCTGTTCCATTGTCTATATGTCTGTTTTTGTGCCAGTACCATACTGTTTGGATGATGACAGCTTTGAAATAGAGGTTGAAGTCTGGAATTGTGATGCCACCAACTTTGGCTTTCTTTTTTCAACATTCCTTTGACTATTTGGGGTCTTTTCTGGTTCCATATAAATGTTAGGATTATTTGTTCCATTTCTTTGAAAAACCGTGGTGGTATTTTGATAGGGCTTGCATTAAATGGGTAGATATCTTTAGGTAGCATAGACATTTTCATAATATTTTTCTTCCAATCCAGGAGCATGGAACATTTTTCCATTTCTTTGTGTCTTCCTCAATTTCTTTCATGAGTACTTTATAGTTTTCTGAGTACAGATTCTTTGCCTCTTTGGTTAGGTTTATTCCTAGGTATCTTATGGTTTTGGGTGCAATTGTAAATGGGATTGACTCCTTAATTTCTCTTTCTTCTGTCTTGGTGTATAGAAATGCAGCTGATTTCTGTGCATTGATTTTATATCCTGACACTTTACTGAATTCCTGTACAAGTTCTAGCAGATTTGGAGTGGAGTCTTTTGGGTTTTCCACATATAGTATCATATCATCTGCAAAGAGTGATAGTTTGACTTCTTCTTTGCTGATTTAGATGCCTTTTATTTCTTTCTGTTGTCTGATTGCTGAGTCTAGGACTTCTACTACTATGTTGAATAGCAGTGGTGATAGTGGACATCCCTGCCGTGCTCCTGACCTTAGCAGAAAAGGTCTCAGTTTTTCCCCATTTAGAATGATATTCTCTGTGGGTTTTTCATAGATGGCTTTGATGATATTGAGGTATGTACTGTCTATCCCTACACTTTGAAGAGTTTTGATCAAGAAAGGAAGCTGTACTTTATCAAATGCTTTTTTAGCATCTATTGAGAGTATCAAATGGTTCTTGTTCTTTCTTTTATTAATGTATTGTATCACATTGATTGATTTGCAGATGTAGAACCAACCTTGCAACCCTGGAATAAATCCCATTTGGTCATAGTGAATAATCCTTTTAATGTACTATTGGATCCTATTGGCTAGTATTTTGGTGAGAATTTTCACATCTGTCTTCATCAAGGATATTGGTCTGTAATTCTACTTTTTGATGGGGTCTTTGGTTTTAAGATCAAGGGAATGCTGGCCTCATAAAATGAGTTTGGAAGTTTTTCTTCCATTTCTATTTCTTGGAACAGTCTCAGGAGAATAGGTATTAATTCTTCTTTAAATGTTTGGTAGAATTTCCCTGGGAAGCCGTCTGGCCCTGGGTTCATGTTTTTTGGGAGATTTTTGATGACTGCTTCAATATCCTTACTGGTTATGGGTCTGTTCAGGTTTTCTATTTCTTCCTGGTTCAGTTTTGGTAGTTTTTACGTCTCTAGAAATGCATCCATCTCTTCCCAATTATCAAATTTGCTGGCATATAGTTGCTTATAATATGTTCTTATAATTATCTGTACTCATTTGGTTTTGGTTGTGATCTCTCCTCTTTCATTCATGATTTTATTTATTTGGGTCCTTTCTCTTTTCTTTTTGATAAGTCTAGCCAGGAGTTTATCAATCTTATGAACTCTTTCAAAGAACCAGCTCCTAGTTTTGTTGATTTGTTCTACTGTTTTTTGGTTTCTATTTCATTGATTTCTGCTCTGATCTTTATGATTTCTCTTCTCCTGCTGGGTTTAGGCTTTCTTTGCTGTTCTGTCTCCAGTTCCTTTAGGTGTGGGGTTAGGTTGTGTACTTGAGACATTTCTTGTTTCTTGAGAAAGGCTTGTATCACTATACACTTTCCTCTCAGGACTGCTTTTGCTGTGTCCCACAGATTTTGAACAGTTGTGTTTTCATTTTCATTTGTTTCCATGAATTTTTTCAATTCTTCTTTAATTTCCTGGTTGACCCATTCATTCTTTACTAGGCTGCTCTTGAGCCTCCATGTTTTGAGTTCTTTCCAACTTTCCTCTTGTGATTGAGTCCTAGCTTGAGAGCATTGTGGCCTGAAAATATGCAGGGAATGATCCCAATCTTTTGGTATCAATTGAGACCTGATTTGTGACCCAGGATATGATCTATTCTGGAGAATGTTCCATGTGCAGTAGAGAAAAATATGTATTCTGTTGCTTTGGGATGGAATGTTCTGAATATATCTGTGATGTCCATCTGGTCTAGTGAGTTACTTAAAGCCTTTATTTCTTGTTGATCTTTTGCTTAGATGATCTGTCCATTTCAGTGAGGAGGGTGCTAAAGTCCCCTACTATTATTGTATTATTTTTTATGTGTTTCTTTGATTTTGTTATTAATTGGTTTATATAGTCTGCTTCTCCCATGTTAGGGGCATCGATATTTAAAATTGCTAGATCTTCTTATTGGACAGACACTTTGAGTATGATATAGTGTCCTTCCTCATCTCTTATTATAGTCTTTGGTTTAAAATCTAATTTATCTGATGCAAGGATTGCCACCCCAGCTGTCTTTGGATGTCCATTAGCATGGTAAATTGTTTTCCACCCCCTCACTTTAAATCTGGAGGCCTCTTTGGGTCTAAAGTGAGTTTCTTGTAGACAGCATATTGATGGGTCTTGTTTTTTTATCCATTCTGATACCCTGTGTCTTTTGATTGGGGGCATTTAGCCCATTTGCATTCAAGGTAACTATTGAAAGATATGAATTTAGTGCCATCATATTGCCTAAAAGGTGACTATTACTCTGTATTGTCTCTATTCCTTTCTGGTCTGTGTTACCTTTGGGCTCTCTCTTTGCTTATAGTACCTCTTTCACGATTTCTCATAGGGCTGGTTTTGTGATTGCAGATCCTTCTAGTTTCTGTTTGTCCTGGAAGCTTTTTATCTCTCCCATTTTCAATGACAGCCTAGCTGGATATAGTATTGTTGGCAGCATATTTTTCTCATTTAGTGCTCTGAAAGTATCATGCCAGTCCTTTCTGGCCTGCCAGGTCTCTGTGGACAAGTTTGCTGCCAATCTAATATTTCTACCATTGTATGTTACAGACTTCTTATCCTGGGCTGTTTCAAGATTTTCTCTCTGTCACTGTGACTTGTAAGTTTTACTCTTAGATGATGGGGTGTGGTCCTGTTTTTATTCATTTTGAGGTGGGTTCTCTATGCCTCCTTGATTTTGATGCTTGTTCCCTTTGTGATATTAGGGAAATTCTGAACTGTAATTCGTTCCAATATACCTTCTGCCCCTCTCTCCCTTTCTTCTTAAATAAGATAAGGTGGTTAGAGAAAGAAAAAAAAAGAGAGAGAAGAGAATGTGATCAGGCTGGAGATTTGTTTTTTTTCTAATGGAAGCATTTAATGCTAAATTTCCCTCCAGCTCTGCTTTAACTGTATCCTATATATTTTGGTATGTTGTGCTTGCATTTCTTTCAGTTCAATGTTTGTTTGTTTTTTAATTTTCCTTGAAACTTCTTTGACCCATGGACTATTTAGAAGTGTGTTGTTTCATTTCCAAATGATGGGAGACTTTCCTATTATCTTTCTATCGTTGATTTATAGTTTTATCCCATTTTGGTTAAAGTTAAAATAAATTCCCATGATTGTAGATTTATTAATTTCTCATTTTAATCTTGTTAATTTTGACTTTTTACATATTTTGAAGCTTGTTATTAGGTTCACAAAAATTTAGGAATGTCATGAATTGGGATTGACCCTTTTATCATTATGACACATTTTACTTTATTCCTAGGAGTGACTACTGCTTCAAAGTCTACTTTGTCTGATATTGCTATAGCTATACCATCTTTCTTTTGCTTAATTTTTGCTTAATGTATATTTTTCATCTCTTTACTTTCAATATTTCTGGATCCTTATATTTAAAGTGTGTCTTTTGTAAGAGATATATAGTTAGATTTGGTTTTGTTTTGATATCCAGTCAAACAATCTGTATTTTAATTGTAGTATTTAGTTTGTTTACATTTAATGATACTGCAGATATAATTTGATTTAAATCTCTAACTTATTCTCCATTTTCTACTTTTCCACCCACTCTGTTTGTTTTTCTGTCCTTTCTTCTTTTTAAAGTGTATTAATCAAGAATTTTGTATGATTCATTTTTTTTTTTACCTCTGTGAGGTTGTTGTGTGTTCTTCTGTTCTCCTTTTAGTTACATTTATTACTCAAAAGATTATAATATATATTCCTGATTTATTGTATTTCAAAATAAATTAGTACTTTTATCATTTCTTTTTTTAACACATAAACATTAATTTATTTCACAGTTTGTAGAAGAACATTGGCTTAGAAATTAGATATATTACAATGGAATGTGGTAAATTTTATATAAACACACAAGCATAAATTCTTAAAAAACTATATAATTTGGGTATAATGTTTAATTTAGAGTAGACATTTATTTTTGAATTATTCTCATTAAATTAGCAATTACCAGTAAGTTTAAAACATGCTTTATATATTTTTTTTAATTTTTTAAATTTATTTTCAGCATAACAGTATTCATTGTTTTTGCACCACACCCAGTACTCCATGCAATCCGTGCCCTCTCCAATACCCACCACCTGGTTCCCCCAACCTCCCACCCCCTGCCCCTTCAAAACCCTTAGATTGTTTTTCAGAGTCCATAGTCTCTCATGGTTCACCTCCCCTTCCAATTTCCCTCAACTCCCTTCTCCTCTCTAACTCTCCTTGTCCTCCATGCTATTTGTTATGCTCCACAAATCAATGAAACCATATGATAATTGACTCTCTCTGCTTGACTTATTTCACTGAGCATAATCTCTTCCAGTCCCGTCCATGTTGCTACAAAAGTTGGGTATTCATCCTTTTTGATGGAGGCATAATACCCCATAGTGTATATGGACCACATCTTCCTTATCCATTCGTCCGTTGAAGGGCATCTTGGTTCTTTCCACAGTTTGGCAACCGTGGCCATTTCTGCTATAAACATTGGGGTACAGGGATGTGGAGAAAGGGGAACCCTCTTACACTGTTGGTGGGAATGCAAGTTGGTGTAGCCACATTGGAGAACAGTGTGGAGATTCCTCAAGAAATTAAAAATAGAGCTTCCCTATGACCCTGCAATTGCACTACTGGGGATTTACCCCAATGATACAGATGTAGTGAAAAGAAGGGCCATCTGTACCCCAATGTTTATAGCAGCAATGGCCACGGTCACCAAACTTTTATCATTTCTTAAACAAGGCATAGAACTTGGAATAGTCTAACTTCATTTAATCCATCTACTTTTTATACTATATTTTCATGTATTTTAAATATACATATATTTATACATATGTAAATATATATGTTTTATATGGTAACTATTTAGGGTTTTTAAAGATTTTATGTATTTATATATTTATGTGTGTGTTTATTTATTTACTTGTGAGTGAACAGAGGGAAAAGTAGAAGGGGAGGAAGAGGGAAAGAATCATGAGCTGAGTCCAAGTTGAGTGTGGAGTCCAACACAGGGCTCAGTCTCACAACACTGAGGTCATAACCTGAGCTGAAATCAAGAGTCAGACACTTAACCTACTGAGTCACCCAGGCACCCCACTATTTGTTTATTTTAACTGTTTCTATTGTTCTTTCTTTCTAAGTATCTTTGCTTCTATATGGAATATTCCTTTTGACCTTTATAGTTTCCCTAGTATTTCTTGTAATATAACAAATCCTCTCAATTTGTGTTTCTTTAAAAATTTTAAAAATTTTATCTCTATTTTTTTCTGGGTATATAGTTATCAGATCTTTTTCTTCTTTTAACGTTTTGAAAATATCATTCTATTGTTTTCTGGCATTTAGTGTTTTCACCAATCTGTTGTCAGTTACTCCTTTGAATATAGTGCATCTTTTTGTCTTCAATTATTTTAAAATCTTTCTATCTGGTTTTCAGCAGTTTCAGTACAAGGTGCTTATGTGTGTATGTGTGTGTGTGTGTATGTTGCTGTGTTTAAAACTGGGTAAGGGTTTGTAGAGCTTCTTAAATCCATTTTTCATCAATTTTGGAAAATTCTCAGCCAGTATCTCTTCAAATATTATTTCTATCCCATTTACTTTCTTTCCTTGTGGTACTCTAATAATGCAAAAATATTAGATCTTTTTATACAGGTGCGTGTTTCTTGCTCTGTGTTCTGTGCTTTTTTTTTTTTTTTTTAATTTAACCTGTGATTCAGTTTGGTTATTTTTGAATGCCTTTGTGTTCCAGTGTACTAATATTGCCTTCAGCTGTGTCCAGTCTTCTATTAAACCCATTTATTGAGCTCTTAATTTTAGTTATGGTGATTTTCAGTTTTAATGTATCCATTTGTTTACTCTGAGGTTATACTTCTGTGATTAAATTTTCCCTTTTGTCATCTTTTTTTCTTGAACATATTAAAAATAGTTATTTTGAGAACCATGTCTAATAAAGTAAATATCTGGATTAGCCTTGAGTCTTTTTACATTATTTGATTTTCCACTTTGTTTTCAGTCCTTTGGTCCTATCTCCTGGTATGCATTGATTGAATGCTAGACATAGTGCTTGAAAATTATACAAATAATCTCAGGCTGATGTTATCTTTTTCCAGAGAGGATTTACTTTGCTTTCTGACAGGCAGTTTAGGGTCATATTGATTTATTCTAACCTTTGAGTTAGATGACTAGAAGTTGGGTTTTAGTTGTGGTAACAGATAGTTTATTAGTAATTTACCCTCACTCCTGGAATGTAGCCTTTCTGTTCCTAACTGTAAATCTGAGTTGTTTACTCAGACCCTTCTTTCTTAGCAGACCATGGACTCTAATTTCTATCTTGCCAATCCTGTGCGAATGTCAACATTTCTTCTCAGTCTCCACATCTTAGCCTTTAGGCTCTGCTCATTTTTTTTTTTTTAGCATCTGATCCTGTGCCATTTATGAATTAGCAAAAGACTTGCAGAGAAAAGTGCCACAGAATATAGGCTCAATTCAATGTGCTTATCTAGTCTTCAGAATCATTCTTGGGCCCTCAAGTTCTGGCTTCTTTAGGTCTCCAAAGCCTCCAAGCAGACTTTTGTTTTGTTTTGTTTTCTTCTCATGTCTGTCCAACTATTCCTGTTCTTTTCATGAAAGTGAGAATGTGGCCATGTCTTTGAGCATTACCAAAAATGGAACTCCCTTAACCCATTTTTAATGCTAAGTGTTAATGTTATGATAACGTAAATTTATAGTCAAAAGACTTGGTTGTTAATGGGCTAAAGGAACTAATATAAATGAAAGCCACTTGTAGAAGGCTTGGTATATAGTGGGCCCTCGTAATTGGTTTTAGATTTGAATTTAAATATATACCGATTTTGGAGAAGGTGTAGAAGAGATTGGTCATTAGCATTCAATTTTGTCATCTTTGTCTTCTTGTTGATGCCCCACAGAACAACAGTACCTCATGCTATGCTCTTGAGCATCAGTCTCATGAACCTTTACCTCAGTCGCATTTCCAGGGGTTCTCTCTCCCTACCACGCTCTCACTCAGAGACCGTGTAAGCCATCCTCACTATTCTGGTGGTCACGTTTAGCAAGAAGGAGGACAGGTTTGTTTTATCCTGCAATTCATACCTCAGTGTTCTAAAGAGCTAATCAGGTGGCTCTCCACTCCTACCACAGCTTCTCCCTGCTGCAGCTTTGCTCCTGCCTCATTCTTCTGGCAGGGAGGCCAGTGTTGGTAAAAGTGGGCAAGCATCTTAAAAATGCCAAGAAAAAGAAGCAGAACTAAATCTAAGTGTCTTAGAAATTTGAGACGTTATAGTAACAAAAGCCTTGTTTGTGCTTAATTCCTTCCAGTTTCAAGTCTGGAAAACAAATTTCAGAAGCATATGTGATTTCTGAGACTCAAAACTAATCCACTGGAAAACAAGAAATGTAAAACAGTAGACTTCATTAGTAAATTTTAGTACATGCAGTTTTGAAGAGGCTCAGTTCATAAATTTCCTTTTGAGGCTTTTTAAAAAATTTTTTTCTGTGAGAGAATTTCTCCAAACTTACCTATATCAAATAAAGTAGGTCCAGAGTCTGTTCAGATGTGAGTTTTAGGCTCTAGAAATATAGTTTTTAGGAGGATTTTCAAGACTAAGGATGATGACAGTTATGATGATGGTGATGGTAGCACAGAATAGTATTTATTGAACACCTAATATTTGCTCAGTATTAAGACATTCTACATATATTGTATTGCCTCTTGAGCAGTATTTAACTGTCTGTTTATTACTTCTGTTGAGATTATTATCTTTCTCCTCATGTGTTCAAAGCATAAAATTTGAATTTGGGTGTAAATCCTAGGTGTATATCTTGATTTTACCACTTAGTGGTCCTTAGCCATAGTGTATAACATCTTTGAGCCTCTCTTCACCTCCAGGGGAAATGATTCCCTGTCTCATAAGATTTTGGGGCACTTCAAGTGTTAATGCCTGTCAAGCCTATAGCACAGTAGCCTCATTTTGAGTGCTCAAACAAATTTTAGTCATTTTTTTCTTATTTTTCTACCACTATTGATTAAGATGCCCTCTCTTTCATTAGATCAGTTAGGGGAGGAAGTAGAGAATGGAAATATCTAAAAATATAAGAAAAGGGGATTTCAGAAACCACCGGTGATATGTCCTGAACCAGTTTAGCTCCCAGGTCAGGACTTAGGAAACATGGTTCTTTAACACTCATGTGAGTTCCATAAAATTTACTGTTTAATAAATCCCCATTCAGCCTTTCTGCGCTACTTGGGGAGCGGTCCCTTAGTGGTGTTTAGGAAACTTTCACAATGTCCGGAGTCCTTGATGCCCTGCAAATGAAGGAGGAGGTTGTCCTCAAATTCTTTATAGCAGGAACCCACTTAGGTGGCACCAACCTTGACTTCCAAATGGAACAGAACATCTACAAAAGGAAAAGTGATGGTGTCTTCATTATAAATCCAAAGAGAACCCGGGAGAAGCTTCTGCTGGCAGTTAGTGCCATTGTTGCCATTGAAAAGTCAGCTGATGCCGGGGTCACCCATGAATACTGGCCAGTGTGCTGTGCTTAAGTTTGCTGCTGCTAATGGAACCACTCCCATAGCTGGAAGCTTCACTAACCAGATCCAGGCAGCCTTCTGGAAGCCAGGACTTCTAGTGGCTACTGATCCCAGGGCTGATCACCGGCCTCTCTCAGAGGCATCTAATGTCAACCTGCCTACCACCACTCTATGTCACACGGACTCTCCCCTGCGCTATACGGACATTGCCATCCCTTGCAACGAGGGAGCTCACTCAGTGCGTCTGATGTAGATACTGGCCTGGGAAGTTCTGCGCATGCGTGGCACCCTTTCCCATGAACACCCGTGGGAGTCTGTGCCTGGTCTCTACTTCTACAGAGATCCTGAAGAGGTTGAAAAGGATAAGCGGGCCACTGCTGAAATGACAATGACCAAGGAGGAATTTCAGGGTAAACGGACTGCTCCACTCCTAGATTCACTGCTACTCCGCCTGAGGCCGCAGACTGGTCTGAAAGCGAGCAGGGGCCCTCCGTGCCCAATCAGCGGTTCCCTCCCGAGCACCGGAGCCCTCAGCCGGCCACTGAAGACTGGTCCGCAGCTCCCACTGCTCCGGCCACTGAATGGGCAGGAACAACCCCTGAGTGGTCTTAAACGGCTCTTGCACAAAGGCAAACAAAATGGAAATATTAACAGAAAATAAACAGTTTCTTAAAAAAACGAAAAAAAAAATCCCATTCATTCAACAAATATTTATTGCATAACATTTGGGCAAAGTCCTTATGGTCATGGAACTTAAGATCTATTGGAAGAGAGAAACATTAAATTCTTAATTATAATCACTCCTTAATTATAAATACTAGTAAGGAGAGGCACACTGTGCTATAAACATATTTGACATTGTGAAGGATCCAAGGAAGGATTAACTGAGAAAATGACATTTAAGTTGAGACAAGGAGAGTGACTAGTTAAGAGCAGTTTGGTGGTGAAAGGGGAATGAAAGGCATTTCAGACAAAAGAGCAGCAGGGGAAGAAAATCCTGATGTGCAAAGGAGCTTGGCATTGTGAAGAAGTGAAAGAAGTTTCTCTTACTGACACCAGGTAGAGAACAAAGAGGTTCAGTAATTGGATGGGTTAATCAGTCTGCATGGTACCTTTCCTTCGTGGGACCAAGAGGTATGCCCTAGCACAAGTCACAATATAGAAAAGGTTCCCATTTTCTTCACTGCATCTGAGGGCACCCATCACTCTCAGCTTATTCAGGGACATGTGTTCTCCCTCCCAGAGACCTAACCCATTTCCCACCCATCTCTCATTCTCAGGGCTATACGATGCCTTATTAGTCTGATACATGTATGCTTCTGCAGTTAATGATCAACTTTAAGCATCCAAGATAATGGTTCTCAAACTTGAGCTTGCAGAATCACCTGGAAGGCTTGTTGAACCACAGAGCTCCTGATTTAGTAGGTCTGAGACAGAGCCCTAAAGTTGACGTTTCTAACAAGCTGCGTGTGGCACTGGTTTCCACACCAAGGTAAGCTACTAGGTTAAGGTGTCGTCCCTCTTTCCACGATTTGCCAGTCACCTTTAGTTCCTTAACTCAAAGGAAAATTGCTCAGGGAGTTTTTGAGGGGAACATCCTAAAATCAAAACTAAACTCTGGGGACGACTGCTACATTTGCCTAATGGGACTATAGCTTTTCAACATCAAGACTGAACTTAAAGAACTGCATTCCCAGAGCTTAGCACATAGTAGGTACCCAACATAGGATTGTTCAATGGATTGACGATCAGTGAAGGAATCACAGAATGGATATGACTTAGCGGATTTTATACATTAGTATTTGGAAAGCTCTCCTGATTCCTTTCAGCCTGAAAGGTCTTCTAGGAGGATAAATTGTCATTCTCTTGGAATCCAGCCTCAGAAATTGCAGAGTCAAGATATGCTTGTATTTTAAGTACTTACTTGGATTAAAAACTGAATTGCTAACAGGATTACAAAATGCCAAGTTTGCTGAGACTCAAATTGTTTATGCGCATGTTTGGTTCTAAGTTCTTTCGTCAATCAGTACATTTCTGTTTCTAATTACAGTCAATGTTTGTGGGTTGTTTTTTTTTTTTTTTTTGACACCTGCACATGAATTCGCAGTCAAAACCAGCTTCAGTAATTTGCACAGGTATAATATAACTAAAACGAGGCTCGTAACCACCGATGTGTCACCTATGCTACGAGTCTAATGAATTCAGAGGTGTTGTACCTCAATTCACATTGGGATTCAGGAAACGGTCTGCTATTTTTCCCATTTTCACTCCCACGGTGTTGTAAAACATTTTTAATGAACACTCTAACAATTTTCCTCATTCCAGGAGCATGGCATTTTCAGTAGATGATGCAACATAATTTTCATTTGTGATTCCTTATGTATGCCCGTCCTTGGAATCTCTGTATTTGGATGCAAGAAAAACGAAAATGCCCAGGATTACCATAATTCTCCAAAATGTAATGTCTGCTACTGCCACCATTCAAATTAGTTACAGACTCGTAGTCAAGTCCCTGAAGTTTGGAAGTGGTTTTGAGGGGGCTAGCCGTCACATCTCAGATATGACCTAGGCACTGGCTCATGGGTCATAGCCTTCCATATACTGTGATGAAGAACCATCCTAAACAATTCTGTGCCCAGTTTTTAACTTGCACCCTGACTCTGGCTGACACCTGTAGAATGGCAGGTAATTTCTCTGTGGCTTCTAACAATCAGAGGCCTAGTTAGAGAAAAAGTCATTTCAGCATCAGTTAACAATTATTTTTTTGCCCTGAATATCCTCCTCTGCCCTCTTATTTGGTTTGAACTAACTCACCTCATTGGAGTCAACCACTGAAAAAGAATGGGCTGCCGGATTTTTTGTTTCTGCTAAAACATATCTTGGGGATGACATCTCTTTTTTCCTTAAAACGTAAAAGTTGCAGAATGTGAACAATGGCTGCAAAATATTGTTGCAAGGGCGTACTCCATAAGGAGAACTCAACCGAAATGGGAAGGTTCCCACACCTGTGACACCTTTGGGTATCCAGAGTAGTCGGGGCCTGGCCAGACACTGCCTTCGGGCCCCTTCAAAAGGCAGCAGAATGATGTCAGTGTTAACATTTCACTGCACATTAATTCTTCAAAAAAAAAAAAAAAAAACAAAACACCTGTCATTTAATTTAAGTGCTTATATGCATATGGTTAATTAAGAAGCCAAAATTGGCCATAAGCTTGGTGAGCTCCAAGAACAGGGAGAGAGAGATCATTACGCTTCTGCTCATGGTTTAGCTATTTGTGAACCAGCTGATAATGTGCAAAATTAAGATTTCGTAAGTGGCATTTTAAATGAATGGTTAATGGCTGAAGATTAATTAAACAGCCAGAGTTGCTGAAGAAAAGCCGTTTAAAAATTATGTTTGTAGGCCAGTCAGTTGCACGCTGAACTGAAATCCTGATAGATTGTTACCTTTCTGTTTACCAAGAGAGCATTTTAACAAAGCGAGTCTCCGGAAGCAGGAGAACCCACCTCTCTCACACACCAGGCAGCCACGCATTAGCCTCAGGGATGTTCCATTGGAATAAAAACTGCCAAGGAGGAGAACGGACTAGAAAAGTGTTCTATGGAGGGATCTTCATCTAAAAAGGTAGCCAGGCATATTTTATTTCTTTTGTATGTGTTGCATAGTTCTGAGTTAGAGTAGGCAGAACCTATGGGGTTTTTGAAGAAGCTACTCGAATTCTGTAAGAGAGACAAAGAGTTGCGGTATATTGTTTTCAAGCTGGAGTGGATACTTCTTTAAGTCTGAAACTGCTTGCCATCTTGGAGGTAAAAACAAAACAAAACAAAACAAAAAAACCTTATTTTGTACCACTGGCTGTACCACGGGTTCTCTGAACAAAGGTTTACTTTGTGCATAAGAGGTATTATAAAATATTTTTTGAATTTGTTTGTCATAGCTCAACTCAATAAATATTGAATAAATGAATGAATGAGCTACCTCCAAGTTGTGTGTGGGGGAATGTCAAAGTCTTCTTTATTTTTTTTTAAAGATTTTATTTATTTATTTGACAGAGAGAGAGAGGGAACACAAGCAGGGGGAGTAGGAGTGGGAAAAGTAGGCTCCCTGATGAGCAGGGAGCCTGATGCAGGACTCAATCCCAGGATCCCGGGATCATGACCTGAGCCAAAGGCAGACTCTTAACGACTGAGCCACCCAGGTGCCCCTGTCAAAGGCTTTTTTAAATGCCTTTGCATTTGTGGTTCAATGGCCACCCTCCTTTTCTTCTGCACCAGGTATCGGAGTGTGCCTGTGCAATGACTATGTCCCAGCCTCAGGGACCATGTAGTCTAGTGGAGGAGACATAGGCATGTCAACAAGCAACTTGCAGCCATGCTAAATACAGTCAGAGCAGTCAAGGAGGGGAGTTAGGAATTGGGGGATTGGGGGGGCAGTGGGAGGGGTACAGGAAAATAGTGTATTTTCCTATCGTTCGGAAAGGAAATTACTTCTACCTATTTTTTTAAAAAAACACTAACGTCAAACTGTAATTTTTCTTTTTGAGTTCACACGTTTCAATTCCCTGCTCCCAGGCAGAAGACCCACATCATGCAGGCCAGACAGTTGTGTCTCCTGTTTAAAAGTTCCCTAGAGAAGGAAATCCTGCAGCCTCCCTGGGTATCCTGTTCCAGTGTTTAATCACTCTTCCAATCAAGAAGTTAATCCTATTTCCTCTTCTCCAGCCTTCTTTGGCTTGGTGGACCCTGTAAAACACCCAGGAGACCCCTCGGAAGCCTTGAGAAGTTAATTAGTCGACACTGGGCTGCTCTGGGTTCACCTGTGCGCCTTGTCACAGTGAGGCTGTGTACATGCACGGTTGTGATGATAATGATTTTGTTAGATTGCTAGTAAGTCAGAATCGTGTTCCTCCTGGTCTAAAGACAATGAGAGCCAGTTGACATTCTAGTGTGTCTGAAAGAAGCTGTGTTTTTTTTTTGTTTTTGTTTTTGTTTTTTAATTTTATTTATTTACTTGACAGGGAGATCACAAGTAGAGAGGCAGGCAGAGAGACAGGGGGAAGCAGGCTCCCCACTGAGCAGAGAGTCCAATGTGGGGCTCGATCTCAGGACCCTGAGACCATGACCTGAGCTGAAGGCAGAAGCTTAACCCACTGAGCCACCCAGGCACCCCTGAAAGAAGCTGTTTTATTACATGTAGAGCTACCTGTTAAGTTAGACACCACTGAAGTTTGGCCTCATGTCATAGAACTCAGAAACCGAATGGTATAATGTTGATAAGTAATAATATTAAGCATGATTAATAATATAGCCAACACTAGGCATTACTGAGAATTTGCTCTGGCTAGACACTGTACTAGTTGCTTCGCATGGATCATTTCATGCCCTGACCACATGACCAGGTGGGACTATTACTGTCCCCGTACAAATGAGGGACCCGAGCTGCACAGAAGTTGAGGGACTGGCCTGATATCATCAGGGATGGGCCAGGATTGATACCTACCTAGCCTGAACCCAGAGCCTAGATAGACATTTAACCACCGTGCTGTGTTGACCACTGTATTCATTTTTTAAAATTATTTTCTTTCTCCAGAGTTCTGTTTCATTCTGCACTCTTTTTTCCTCCCATGTGTATGAAGTTCAACTCTATAAACTTTGCTTGTGGAAGGTGATAGCACTGCTGCATAAGGGTCCCCAGGCCAGGGACTGTTCTTACTGTAGTTACGGGCAGTTGGTGGCAAGTCCCTTCTCCTTTAAAGAAAAAAAACCAAAAGGCAATAGCGGTTCACTTGAGAAAAACTGACAATTCATAGCTTTTCCTCTCTGATGAAAATCAAATTGATGCAAAAGGAAAGAAAACGGGTACTTCTGGGAGGAAACCTGTGCTGTTGAACAGACAGGGTAAAAACTGTGCTCGCAGATTCCAGAAGCATCGGGGGAGCAGTGATGTCCAGTAACTGTGGCTAAAAGCTGCATTAATTGACGAGCCACGGGTTGGAAGCTACCTCCAACCAGGATCCCTAACTCACTGGTGCTCTTTTCATAAGCCAAGTAAGATGGGGGGGAGGAGGTCACCTTCCATGGGGTTCTCCAGACAGAAAGGAAGCAGCTGTGACCCAGTGGCTTCTTTCTACAAAGGAAAAGCTTGGCTTTTCAAACTGCTGCATTCAGATCACCAGGGGATCTTGTTAAAATGCAGATTTTTGATTCCAGAGGGCTGAGGTGGGCCTGAGATTTTGCGTTTCTAACAAGTTCCCGGGGACACTCACCCTGCTGGTCCCGGAACCACGCTGTGGTTAGCTGGGGTGCGGACTGGAATGAGGCAGGGCTTAATTGGTATCGATTTCTTAAACCACGTAAAATAAACATGTGGCAAATCTCTTGAAAACCTTCTGAAGTTTCAGCTGTCAGTTCCTCGTATTGGTGAGTTGGCAGAGAAAGCTCATTCCTTTCCAGGCCAGAACATTCCTTGCTCAGGTTCCGTATCCTGGGAGGGAGAGTATGGCTTTCTGTTTGTGGACTGGTATTGCAAGTGCAACCCTCAGCCTCAGTGGTCCGTGTTTGGACCTCTTGATGCGCTCTGAGAAGCCTCTAACATCTTAGCAATATGCTCTGTCTCCACACTTGAATAGGTGTAAATTCGAATTTCTTTCCACGGGTGCTGTTACCAACCTGCCAAGAAAAATTTTACCACTACAAATCAGTAATCCATTCTTTCCACCACACCCCATTCAATTAAGAGTCTCCATGGCTCTGTTTACTCCATCATTTGATTTAAAGGCAGTTACATTACAATTATGTATTACTTGTGGACTGGCAATATTTTAACTAAATCCTATCTTAACTCCTCTGATAAAGGATATCATCCTCATTGACCTTCTCCATAAGCACAAAAGTTTCTGGAGTATGTCCTTTTGGATGTTTTTTTTGAATGCCAGGATTTTAGATAAAATTATGTATTCCCTTTTTTGAGCAACAACAACAAAAGTTGACACCACTTGAGCCATTTATAGCAATGAAGAGAGAGAAAACAAGAATTTTTTTTTTTTTCTGGGGGTTGGGTTGCATTTCAGTGTATTTATCAATTATGGAAAATATCACTGAATTAGAATAAATAAGAAGATGTTCTCAATGAGACTTCCTTCTCTGTGTGAGAAACAGTCAAATGGAGAACAGAATCCCTAAGCCCAACCTAATGTCCGGAGACTGGAGCTGCTTAACCTTAGTTTAGGGCAGCTCTGTCCAATAGCAATAAAATGTCAATCACATATTTAATTTTAAGTTTTCAGTAGCCTCATTTCAAAAAGTAAAATTAATTTTATATTTAACCAAATATATGCAAAATACAATTTCAACACATGTTCAAAACAGTTATAGAGCTATTTTACACTCTTTTTTTTGTACTAAGTCTTCAACATCTGGTGTGCATTTTGCACTTTACAGCCCATCTCCATTTGGACTCGTGGCATTTCAAGCGTTCGGTAGTGACGTGTGACTATTGGCTGCCATGTTGGACATGCCAGAAGCCCTTCAGCGTACTTCCAGTGGTGGCTGATGCTTCATTTTAAAGTTTTCCATATGAAGTCCAGGGTAGTGGGCAGACTCTCTCATTTAAGACTAGCTCCCGTGGCAGAAAACTCGTTCTTGTGTTAAACTCTGAACTTCCGCTAGGTCAGGACCACTTTCCCTTCTTTCACAGAGTTTACAGCTAGAGTAAGAAAAAGACATGGAAACAATAAATTTCCACTCCCAGGGAACATACAAGTCTGCCAGCTCTACCTTTTCCATCTGTAGAAAGATGCACCCCAACTTAAGAATCAGCTGCTACACAGTGAGGTGACCTTAAAATGGGTTGAGCTAGACAAGGTACATGTCTAATCACATCCCAGATCTGTCCTTCTTTTGCCTGGAAGGAAGATAGAACCAATGATCTAGCTCAACCTACAAGGTTCTACCTGAGACGGGAGAATGGAGCCTGGCCTTCAGACAGGAGTACGTGTAGTCCCCATGCATAAAGGTTTGTCAGCAGCTAACCCAGGCAGAAGGTAACTAATTACAACAGGATAACACCCACGCAATTCTCATTTAACTGCAGTCCTTCCTCCCTCGCCAATGGTATTCATTCTAGCCAGGAATAATGAAGAACGTGCTTTAGAGCAGAACCTTCTCTTTCCTTGGGTTTAACTCTTATTCTTGCTAAACTGATCATCTTCTCGAGATGTCACGTCTCTAGAATTTCATAATGACAGACTTCACTTCACTTAATTAATACCCACTTTTAATTACAAGCCTTTCTTGCCTATTCTCGCTGCAATTTTGTGACTGTGACACGTCAATATAGAGCACCATTGTTTACTTAACTTGCTCGAGCTAGAAATCTAGGGTTCCTTCTTGAGGCTTCCATCTCCCTTAGCCCCACACCCAGACTCTTTCCCAGGAAGATCCATCACAATGGATCTTTGGTAGCCAATGGTAGCTTTGGTTGTCTGTGGCCTGCATTTCCCCAGTGAGAAAACGCTGTGGGGTCCAACATTCCTACACACGTCTCTTGATCCATTGTGCTTTCCCTTTGGCATGCTGCTCTAAGCGGGACAACTTTCAGTCTGGGAAGCTCTAGTGGCTGAACTAGGGAGGGAACATTGGCTTCTGCTCCCTACATGCATCACCTTCTACAAACGCCTCGCAAAATACAACTCTATCGGGTGCTCTTCTTGTCCCTATCTTCCCAACTTTCTAAGGCCCCCAACTTCAGTTGGATGACCCAAGACAATTGCTCTAATTGACCATAGTGCCATTTCTCTCTGTATCTCTTTGTTTTGTTTTGGTTTTTGTTTTTGTTTTCCAGATGAAGCCCTATGTTACTCGGATTTAGCCCAGACATTACTTCTTTATTTCCTCTCTGAGATCTCGAAGCAGGAACTACATTTAATGTCTAATCCCAGCACAATTCCCAAGGCATCTGGTATTCAATAAAGATGTATTGAATCAATAAGTGAGTCCAAGTGGCGCCACCGTTAGCCACATGACTTTAAGATCACAGAGCTTTCTTGTCACACTCTTAGGCTGGCCAGACTTCCCAGGCTGATATGTCTTGTCTGGCCTCCTGGTCAGCACAGCCTCCTTTGGGCTGTCTCTCCTCTCTGATCCGCTCTGATGCTTGCGTTTCAGGGATCCCATAGCTTTCTCCCGGCCCTTGTTTCTTAGGGTTGGGGTGGCACGTCCTATTTCTGCTCTGTCAGGAAATGCCCGTTCACCTACTTCCTCTAGGTGAAAGACTTCCCAGGACACACAAGTCACTATTCTCTCCATCTGGAGCCTCAAACACTTCCTAAAGGCACGAGGAGTAGTTACTCTCCAGAAGCTACGGTCAGCCCGATATGGCTGCTCCACCAAGAGAAAAGGCTCTTGTTGGCAATTACATTTTTGTAACTCTCTTTCCCACGCATAGTATTTGTCACTGACTCTTGTTGATCTCTAGTCACCTCTATTGTTACATTCCAGAGAATTCTGCTTGAAAAGAGCACCGACCCAGCTGACCTCTAGTTTTCTAGAGTTTGCTTTGACCATTAAAAAAAAAATTGGCTGTGATTCACTCACCTCAAGTATCTGGACACTTGTTCCATGGTCTGTAATTTCTCAGAGATACCATCTATGTTTCTCGGGGCACACCTCCCAGCTCTTTCAAAACCGTGAACATAATTTGTGAGTACTGCAACTGGAATGCCTTTAAAGCATCTTGGATCGTGTATTTTCCTCTCCCTCCTACCATGCTTTTCTTTTCTGCCTCTCTTCTGCCTTCCCTTGCTGGAGATGTCAGAGGAGTTACTTAACGTCTCTGCATCTTTCCCCATCGGCAAAGACGGGAGGGTGGGACTAAGTGATCTCGGCACTTCTTTCCAGCTCCAAAATTATATGGTTCTGCGATTCTTTAATGGAAGCAAAATAGGAGTTCAGGTTGCTCTGCCTTTTCTCTGGTGCTGTTACCGTGTCAGAATCTCTCCTCACAGCAGTGGCCTATCCTTTCTTATTCCGCGCCACAGTAGCTTTAAGAATCAAATAAAAAATTACTCTTTGATGTCATCATCATTTGTTTTATGAGGCCCCTTAGCTCCCTATGAGGTTCGCTTCTCTGACCATCTCAGACCTCTTTGCTACTTCCTTTGTTAACCACAGTGCCAGGGATCCATCCTCATTCCCCCTCTGCTCACCGCTGCAGGAATGCTTCACCCGAACCCCAGATCTCAAGAATTAAAATAGGAGTGTGAAGCTCCCTAAACTCTCACACTGGGGAATCTCTTTTGTCTGTTATCCAGGTGGTTCTATCCTTAGTTAACGAGAATTTGGCTTATGAGATTGTAAAAAGCTTTTGGCAATGGAATTTTACACGCAAACACACACACACACACACACACACACACTTTGTGATTTTTCCCTTACAGCAATCGAATATCAAAATTGGTAACTATACTATTATAAACTTTGCTTGTTTGCATAGAAATGTTCCCTTAAAAAAGATAAAAGAGAATCTCATTCATTCAATGATAATATCAGAACCTTTCAAGGAAGGGCAGGGCCTGTGGAGTACAGGAATACAGGAAAGTCATTCTCAGTATTTCCAGAACAATCTCTTCACCGCCACCCCCTTCCCACTTAAATTCTCTGGCCTAGAATGTATTGAAGATGTACCTATAAGTTTCAAACAGTTATGGGCCCTGCCTTCTGAGAGTTTATATGGTCTTCTGTGGGCCAAAGTAGAGAAAGTAATGTTTGGATCTATATTAAATAGGATGAAAATTGTATGGAATTTACCATCAAATCATGGGAAAACTCCTACATAGATTTCATAGCATCCTGGCCTGTTATAGACAGGTGAGCATGAAAATATTCTTTAAAACAAAGTCTGTTGTGATTTTTTTCAAGCCCAGGAATGATGTGTATCAGATATCAGAAGGGAGCATTGATCCTTGTAGTCTGACATTTGACAAATTGCAAGTTGTATCCTGGCTCATACCCTTTAATTCAGAGACTAGAAGTGTTGTTTACAGTTTAGTCTTTGTAGGTGGTTCTGTGTTGATGTTTGTTGTTGGGCATGTTAAGTTTGCCCACAGACACCTGTGGAGCCATGGTATGGAAAAAGCAGGGTTTCTCATTTTACATTTACACTTCGTTTTATGTAACCAGAGCTAGGTTTTCAAACTGATGTGTTCAGTCTCTGTTTCTACATACATTGTTTTTCTTAAGTTACATGCATTAGCTTACACAAAAAGGGCATGATCAGGGAAAGCCCACTTTTATTTTCTAAGTTCAAAAATAGTAACCTGTGAGAAACTCACTAGGAAATAGCTTAACCATTACTTGGGCCCAACAGTAACATTTAAGGTAACATACTGTAGCATCCATTTATGTTCCAGGTGAAATGAAACTTTATTTTGATTGGGACTGTCACAGGTAATTTCTGCATGTAAAATACATCTAGGGACAGCTTTCAAATGGAGTTGTCACTTTTTGTTTAGCAGGCAGGAGACTCTCCATTGTTGTCAAACCCTCTTCACAAAAACATCACTAACCCAGTGATACACAGTTGTAGAGAAGAGGGAATCGTCTCTCAGCTTCCTTGGAACCAAAAAGAGCAAGGTTGGTCTCTGTCAGCATTCAGTGTGTCTGAGGGCTCTTTTGTTTAGCTGGGCTTCTCTCTAGCCAGCAATGCTTTTAGAGTCTTGGAATTAGATTTCTTTCTCTTGTGCTGGTTTTTGAAAGGTGTAAATAGATTAATGCATATTGTTATTCTCTGAAGGTAACATAGGATATATAAACTGTATAATATGAGTTGTCTACTCAACTCATGAACTCATGGAAAGGTAAGAAGAAAAAACAAAACTTCTCTGGATTTACACACACACACACACACACACACACTTTCTCTTTAGTGCCTTTCAGAGTTTTCCTTCTTTTCTTAAGAGAGCCGAGATGTTCACTTTATAAAGAATCAGTAAAATAATGTAGGATAAATTTTGTCCATTGTTAAAACCATGAAGTTTTGACTTAGCAGTACATGGGGCCAGTATATTGAATTTCACAATAAATATTTTGCATCATACATAGTGTGAGATGACATATAATATGGGATATAATGTGTATCGTAAAAGGTAGGCTATGTAAATTTATGTTGATTTCTATGTGTTTGTCTCAAGACCTCACCTATTACATTCCCAAGGAATAGTCTTAACACTTCTTAAATTCTTAAAACTTCCTTGCTGCTTAAAATTCCCAGAAGCAGAAGCCAACTGGGGCAAAACAAGATGCTGAAAAATGGTCCCACAGTTCTCAGGTTCCATGGAACACCATTTGAAAACTTGGCTAGTCCTCAAACATATAATATAGCCAAATAAATCGAGGGAAGGATGAGGTCTAGACATCCCTTCCAGTCCTAGGATTCTCTGATCCCCAAAAGGGATAAGGAAGACAAGTGAGAGCATGAGAAGTTTAATAAAGAGAAAAGAAAGGGACAGAAATGAATAGAGAAATGGACAGTTCCCGGGATTTGAGGGAATAGCAACTGGTGACCAGTAAGTCTTAAAAATAAAGAGAATGACCAAAAATGAGAGTTGAAGTGACCCATTAGAGCTAGAAGCTTGGCATTTTTACAAATGCCAGTAACTCCTTGAGAAGCTCATTAAAAAAAAAGAGAGAGTTCTGGGCTAGGAAGTCTCCCATGATAGTTTTCGCACTATATAATCCCCCCATAGTCTCCCATGGTAACTTTCAACTGCCAGACCTCTAAATACACTCCATTCTCATTAATAAAAAGAGAATGACTTTCTTAAATTTAGCATGTTACCCACTACAATATTCTGCCTTTCAAATCACAGGTTAATTTTTCATGAATCACTTATGAAAAATACAAACAAACTTAAAATTCTATTTATGAGTCAGACGACCAACAAAGTAATGAGATGCTGTGTTATGGTAACTGTCACATCTTGTCTCAGCCCTGTTGTGTCTAAATGTTCGCTCTCTTATTAAGCTCCATTAGAGGATTTTACAATACCAAATTGTTTGTACACTACTGGTTCTCTGCCGCCCGCCGGTAGGGCGTGTTCCACTCATTATTGCTGATGGTATCATACATTGTTAGTAAGAGCTGGAAAAACATGCGGCAGGAAGGCGGCATGCACTCACTGAAATGCTTCTTTCCTATATGCCATTTTGAGTATATACCTTTAAATTTGCGATTCAGTCTGACACCTTATGAGCAGGGAACTATTTTTCCCTTTATTAAATTTAAATGACCCCTCCACTACCAGATTTATATTTCTGTAAACCTAAACCGCAACCTCGCACGGTCCCCAGTGAAATGCTTTCTCTCTCTTCCTCACCATGTTAAATTTAAAGTAACTAGTATTTGTAGCTTTCTTTATGGAGTACAAAGGCACTTTCCCAATCCCACTGCATTATCACCACTACCTTTCTTCCTAGGAAAGAAGAGGAGGAAACTAAATCTGATAGAAGAAAAGCTCCTTCCCCACCTACCCCTTAATACATACCAAATTTCGACCCCAGGATAATCAGTTCTAGCTCCAATGTTAGATACCCTCCTTTTATATTCATTAAAGATACACTGTTATTTTCTAAATTTTCCATAACAAGTATTGTCTATTAAATTTAGTAACCAAAAAGTTAAAGCAGAAAAGAAACATCAAATCACCCATTATCCCACAATCTAGACTTGATCATCCTTAACATGTTAGAGGTTCCTTTCCAATCTGATCTCTGAGTATATCACTGTATACGAAATATATAATGTGTGTTTCTGCCTAGTGTTGCCATGTTTATATACATGTGTAAGATTTATAGGCATATATAAATTCTGGTTTCTTGCCTTTTTATCACTGTATTGTGCTCTTTTCTTGTTCCAGTTTGTCTTTTCAGACCCATCCCTCTTAATGGTTACGTAAAACATTGCGGCGTAGCTGTAACTTAATTTATGTAACCTTCTCCTTAATGCTAGACAGTTAGGACATCTCAAAGTTTTCCATGTTATAAATTATTATCTGATAAGCACCTTTGTAGATACATCTTCCCTCACAGCTTGGATTATTTCCTTAAGACTCCTAGAAGGGAATTGCATCAAGGGCTTACAACGTAGTGCCAATGGTTTTCCAGGAAAATTGAAGCAATGCTTCCACCAGCGACGTTGGAAAGAGCTCATTTCAACCCATACCTGACAACATTGAATAGTATCTCTTCCCAGCCCCCCATAAATCTTTTCTAATTGGGTGAAAAATAGTACCTTATCATTTCACTTTGAACTTCTTAGCTTCCTAGTGAGGTGAGGCATTTTTATGGACCCTGAGGTCTGTTCCAAATTACCATTAGAAGTTTTCATTCTGCCTCAGCCTTGTTCCACTACCAGGAGGAACAGTTATTGGAATCAACCTCTGTTTCTTCCCTCAAAAAAAATCTATTTGGATTTATCAAGACGTATTTGGATGCAGGTTTTTATACCCCTCTTGACAAAAATGAATGATTGCACACCTGGGTCTTTTAAGCACAGAACTAAGCCACATCTGTTTGGATCTTGTTTTAATCGACTAACCCCTACCCCTTACTAGAATAGCATGCCTCTGAAAAGGCAGTATCAGAAAAATAAGACCCTCACAGTAGCTAGTGAAAGAAATGTCACATCAGGCTCCGGACATTGCTATGACAACCCAGGCCCCATCTATCATCACTCCCATCAGCATGTGTTGCAGAGGAAACCCCTTTGCAATGTTTAATCTGCGAATTTTAATATTAAATGTATATTTGACATTGAAAGCTCACACCTTATTTGCTATTGTCAGGCTTAGTTGATAGACAGCTAGGTCAGTCTCTTTTTATAGTCCATTTCTGAGATGAAACTATAAATTTTGAAGCTAGACTTCATCATTGCAGAGAGAAAAGCTTTTTCAGCCTATTGTTGAAATATAACATTTTATAGGATTTATGAGGTCCAGATTGAGGAAGATCATTTGCCAAGCACTTAAGGCTGGTTTTGCTGCCCTTTGCTTTTCTTCCCCCTCCCCGCAACAAACAGATATTGGGGGGGGGGAGTCCATTAGAAAAGAAAAATTATGAAGAAGAACTTACTTGATTCAATACAAATGTCAGCCTGAGAAAGAAAAAGTCCTGAGCATTTACCATGAGGAGCCTCGACCATACAGGTCTGCTCCTTGGTGATGGGAATGCTATTTGCTTCTGCAAATGAAGTGGCATCATGTTTGTTTTGATATTAAAGGAATGCCTCTGATTCTAAGCAAACTTTTGAATTTATGCACAGAATACGAATCCTCGCCAACATGCTTCCAGGATTCTTTTTGAAATTCCATGATAGGGCGAGCTCTGTGATTTGGTCATATTCCATTTAGCTTGTTTTATTCTGTTAATTTTACACCCAAAAATAGATTCTCTGAAACTTGTGATCGCAGTAGCTGTCAGGTGGTCGAAAATGAAGAAAACCACCAGACAGTGTCAGATTTATTAAGCGCTGTAGAAGTACCAAATTAATTCAGTTCTTTGTCTTTGAAAGGTTCAGTGTCCACAAGCTGGATTTATCCTAATGGACAAGCAATGGAAGGAACAATAGTCAATTAGCTATCTCCCTAGCCAGACCGCACGTTGTTGGAACGCGTGTAGGGTAAGCCACTGGTGCACCTAGGCAGACATCCAATTTGTTCATTTTGACTGCAAATGACTTAATTTAACATTTTTCTAATAAATACATTAGGTAGAATGGTGACGTTTCCCTTTTTAGTTTTTTTTTTTTTTCCTTAAAAGAATTGCTAGCAGAAAACCATGTTAAGTAGGCTTCTCACTCCATTTGGTTCCAATCACTGCCCTTAATGCGTGCATTTCTGAGTCGCCTGTGACTTTTCCGAGCGCCAAAGCCCAGTGGGATAAATGTGGAATGGAGAGTTTTGATGCTATGTCTATTGGACCTCTTTGAAAATGTTTTATATGCATCGCATCATGATCATCTGCCTGTTGTCCTTTTCTCTAATTTTTTTCTTTAGCGTGAATGAATTTTGTATTCTCCTCTTATTAGAGTTACAGTATGCATAAGACTTTGAAGGTAAAGTTTTGGTTTTCAGTCCCACGTGAACCATTTTTATCTCCCTATAAAACCAAGGAATCATTTATCAAATTTATTAGCTGTGAAGTTCATCTCCTAATCATGCCATTTGTCTCATGCTATTTTGTGGTTCCAGCATTAACATTTTTTTTCCCTCGAAAATATTAACCTTTTAACATGTGTGTTCTGGTGGTGTCAGGAAAACATCTGCTGCTTGTCCGGGGCCACTGTGTTTGCCCATTTCTTTTTATTTGGGGGTGGATTCCAAGTTGGTGTCACGTGAAGATGGACTTCAAACAAAACTCAGTAACTCTGTGTCTGGTCTTTGTTGGTCAGATGGCAGCGTGTCAAGCCACACCGTGAAGTCCTGTGGGAGGATTTAGTTCTGAACTCTGCGAATGTTCCCTTCTGCGTTTTTGCTGCATGTCCCCCTTTACACAAGGAGTATGCTTCAGGTTATTACGTGATTAGTTATCTAAACTATCTTATGAGCGGATCAGCACACCGGCGTGGAGTCTGGCTTGTGCATTTTTCCAGCGACTCTGAATATTCTCTTTGGTACAGAGTGGAGGATGTGTACGGAAACGTTGCTCCTGAATTTTTTATAGATTCACTCCCTTTACCATGCTAGCTGCCATCTCCCACAAAATTTGAGTCATACCTCAACTGTATGAATCCTCTTTTAATGTTCAGCTGCCCTGAAGTGTGCAGTTGTGGAATATGTCTAAACATCTCAAGTGAAAAAAATTGGAGGCATTGGTTTTAACAAAAGCAATAAAATGGCTACACCTGAAAAGCATTCCAGAGGTAAACAGACATCTTCCTTGTTGTCAGACTCTTGCTCAGTAAAAAAAAAAAAACAAAACACTTTAAAAGCAAATGATGTTAGCCTCTCTTTCTTATTCCTGTGTCTAGGGAGGTCAGAAGGAAGGAATTCAATTTTTATGGTCCCTAAGATTTCAGTGTAGAGCGCTGCAGTGTGGGAAACAGTATCCACCTTATCTGCCTGAATTATTGTTGTTGAACTATGCGTGTGTTTGCAAGGAGGTGAGTGTTCATAAAACAGATGGGAAGGGAGAGGCCTTCTGGTTTCTCTCAGGGAAGTTTCATAATTTTGTTCTTGAACCCTGGCGCAAAGGCTAGCACTCTGTATCCAGTAGATACTCAATAATTCCTTTTGGCCATCCATGACCCGTCTTCAGTACCATTAATATCCCAACTCAGGGCTAGACTTAGAAGGTTTTGCTTGGGAAGCCCTACTCCTCCTCACCCAATCACTTACCAGGTCTCCAAGACCCTTAGATTTCTGCCATTTTCCCTCCTGGCTTTGAAACTTGTCCACAAAGCATTAACTCACTCACAGAGACAGACATCCCTACCACCCTTGTTTTAAGGGAGACCAAAGCCTTGAGTTGAGCTAGGGTTGAAGTTCTGGTATCAGCCTAAAGGCAATGAGTAAGTGCTAAGGCTTAGTTACCCTGAGAACTGGCTTCCCAGTTACTCTGCGTCCTTCTTCCCAAGTCCCTAAACCCATTTGCCAGTTTCTCCCGAAAATATAAATTGACACACTTCAAAATAGGGGTTGTTGAATTCTAAATGAACCTGCAGCATCAGGTTGAGGGCTAAGTTTTCTCCTGGACTGACTTCCTGGGCAGTGACTGTATCCCCTTCGTAACATCATAGTCCATTCTCTTTTCCCTGGAGCTGGACTTGACTTAACAACAAGAAGAATGCTTTTGATTTTACCGGATATAGAACGTAATATTTCCACTTGGCAGTTCTCCTGCTCAAGATTTCAGCTACTTCGGCAGAGTACTAGCAAGCGATATGCTTATTAGAAAACTTTATTAATCAGAGTAAAGTGCTATTTGGCAATTAGGTTTTAATGAGAATGAGGAACTGAATTTAATTCAAAGTTAAAGGTCAGCAATGGTGCTAGCCTACCTTTTTAAAGTGTCTGAGCTTGGACATTCTCTGCTTCTGGACAGTTTCACCTGGAAGTGTGCATGCCATATTTAGTATGAAATAGCATGTAAAAGGTTTCTGATAACCCTGTTTTGGCATGGATATATTCCATGAGCACTAATAAGCCATGTGCATCGCCGCTTGGTTAGACAATTCTTACGGGAGTGGATGGCACAAGAAGTTACAGCAATTGCTGGCTGAAAACAGGAGGCCATGAAAACATGATGCAATGGAAAGAACTTCAAAGACTTGTCATTTCTTTAAGTAGTGAGCTAACTGTGCAATGCCTAGAAATGGCAGAGTAGCCATAAAACCAAGAGGGATGGACTTGTTTTCAGCTTACGAGCCTGGGAAGGGGATATGCAAAAAGTCACACCTTCTCCAGGCAACAGCTGGGGTGGTCACAGCCCACAACCTCTCCTGTACACACTCCCACCCCCAGACCTATACTCTCCCCCACCCCTGAAATGGCACCATTGTCTCTCCCTTTTCCTTCCCACTTCTCCTGGCTCGTTTTGTCAAATCACTTTCTTGTTTTCAACTTCCGCAAAAATGTGTTTGTTGACTACATCCCAGGTGAGGGCAATGTACCAAGTTCTATAGAAGGCACAAAAGGATAATTGCTTAGCCACAAGTGGTTGGGGATTAAACAAATGATTTAGACTAAATAAAATATATCAATGATCATAATGTCATGAAGAAGAAGGTAAGGGCCATCACAAAGGTACCAAGTACTTTGGGGACTCCAAGGCAGGAAAGACTGCTTTCTGCCAGGAAAGGTTCATGGAGTAGACTATGCTTAGGACAAAATGCTTCTGAATTCATGTTTCTCTCCACCTCCATGACCACCACCACCTTGGCCAGCCTCCCATCATTGCTCACTTGCACGTCTGCTCCCATGGAAAAACCAGAGTGGTCTGTTAAATACTTAAATTAGATGATGTTCCTTCCTTGCTCAGAACCTTCCAACATCATCTCATTTCACCTGAAGTCCAGTCCAAAGATCTGACCAGGTCCTACAAAGCATGTATGATTTCAGCCTTCCCTGTCTCTTTGACCTTGTCACTTACCACTCTATCCTTGAGCATTCAGCTCCAGCCATCTGTGCCTTCTTTCTGTTCCTTTAACTCATCAAAGTCATTCCCCCCTTTAGGGCTTGGGCTTTGGCTACTTTCTCTCTTTAGATTGTCTTCATTGAGACACTTCTGGAGGGTTTCTACTTATAATTCAACCCTTTGCTTCAAAGAGAAAGGCCTTTCCTGACAACTCTATCTAAAGTAGCTACCCAGTGGCTATCTTGTCACCACCTGGTATCTTACGAATCTGGGTGGACTTACCACTGCTTGATACATTTTCCTATTGGTTTGTGTACTGTCTGCCCTACTAGAATAAATATAAGGCTGTGAGGTTATGTGTCTCGTGCTCCTCCTCTCCTATGTTCCCAGGGTCTAGAAGCATCATTAGTGAATAGGAGGTGCTCAGTAAGCATTTGCTGAGTGACTGTAAGAATCTTGAAGGATTTACCAGGTTAAGATTCATTCCTTTAGTTACTCTGCCAAGCACTGACATGGGAGAAACCCCTGTAAACAGGTCATACAGAGCCCCCCATCTCACACCTTATATTCTTCTAGAGATAGGCAGACAGAGATAAGAGAACAAATAAATAACAAAGATCTGTTCAAGAGTGATCAGTTTTACAAGGAAACAGACAAGCTGAGTGGGTAGGGAGTCACTTGAAGGGTCTTCAGATTAGGTAGCCAGAGAAGGCTCCCCTAGCAAGGGAGAGCATGCCCTGAAACACTCGAAGCAGGAGAGCTGTGATGAGCTTGGGCTGTCCAAGGGATGGGGGAAATAAGAAGGAAGTTGCTGAACATAGCAGGGAATGGTCAGTGATGGCTAAAGCTCAGAGGGAGGCAAGGTCCAGTTCATAAAGAGCGACCACATGGACCTTGGGGAGGGCTTGAGACGGAATCCCCACATAATGACAAGGCAGTGGATGTTTTTAAAGTAAAGACTCATATCATCTTAATCATATTGCTTAAGAAGGAGGAGACATAACTACAGGTAGAAAAGGTAGTGTGGACAAAGGCATAGAAGAGGGGGTGTGGGTAAGATCTGAGGGTGACTTTGAGGAAGAATAAAAGTTTTCCTAAAGACCAGGCTGCAAGTGGAGTCAGAGGGAAGGAAGGCTGGCTTGGGGATGTAGGCAATGGGAAGAGAGCAAAGAGGTTCTTCAAGCAAGAGAATGATGTGAGCAGAGCTGGGCCTTAGGAGGGCTAACCTGGCAGCTGATTAGAGCACAGTCCCAGCCAAGAGACTAGTTACCGAGCTGTGATCATGGTCCAAACAAGGAGTGTGTGAACTAGGCTTATAAGAAGGAATGCATGGGGTGGGAGGCATATTAGCAGAGGCAACTGATTGCAATTGATCAGATGTAGAATACATGAGAGAAAAGAAGCTAAAAATAATATAAAAAATATTGATACCAACAGGAGTTTCCTCACTGAGCCCTTCTCACGTGCCAGGCATCATTCTGAATACTTTAAATATAAACCCTCTAAGGTCTTACTATCATTATCCCCCATTCACAGAGAGAGAAGTTCTGTAACTCCCCAAGGTAGCCTGCCCTGTGAATGCTAGTCACTGTTTCAAGCCTTGATGAGCATGAAGAAGGAACTGAAAAACCAGGAAGATAAGAGGGAAAGTGGACTTTAGGGAAGAGGTGAAGAGATTGTTCCTGGACAATTGGAGTGTAAAGACGTTGGTACGTTTCAGATGCAAATGTGGACCAAGGACTGAACATGGTCTTTGGAGTTTCCTCAAAATATCACAGCTAGAGGTGAATGTCTTCTTGTTTGGAAGGCTGTGTTGAGGACTTGTCCCAAGCGAAGCACTCCAGTGATCATCTGTGAGATGGATGGCTCAGTAAATAAGTGAACATGAGAAGGAATATAATCGGTATATAATATGATACAATAATATTATATTATATATTATAGGAATATAATGAACGGCATCCCCAGGGTCAAAAATATGGGTAAGAGGGGTTAGAGAATCATAGAGAAGGGTGGTATTTAGAGGGCCATTGAAGGAAACAGACAACAGATTGAAGAAGTAAGAAGGAAACAAAGAGAGACTTGCAAGAGGCTTGCTGCCCAATGTCCAGTCCCGCAGAGAGGCTAGGGTTTTGTGGACCTCCAGAGATCAGTTTCAGCAGTGGTGAAAGTGGGCACCAGATTGTCATCAACCCAAAGGAGAGGATGGAGATGGCAAAAGGAGGCCACAGACCATCGTTTTCAAAAGTTTGATGGAAAGAGGGAAAGAAAACAGAAGGCAACAGCTTGAAGGGGGAGTAGGAGCTCCTGGACAGTAACACGTTGCAAAGGTTTTTATTGCTACAGAGAGAAGAGAATGAGGAAAAGAGTCTTCTGGGCCTCTGCAGGAGAGCGAGTGTCTATACCTGAGCGGACATGGGCAATGGGGGCCCAACCTGTGTAACTGCATGGTTACAGCAAGCCTTGGGCACCATGTAATTCAGAGTCATGCCCTGGCAGAAACTCTCCCAGGGTGGGTACGTGGGATCGTAGCCAGCTGGATTAATTTGGTGACACCCTCATTTAGATGAGGGTAGAAAGTACTGATGTCATCATCCTGCTGATTTTTAGAGAAGCAAGGCTTATTTCCCCACTGACAAGAATTCGTGGCACTCAGCAGCTGTTTAAAAAAAAAAAAAAAAAAAGAGGTTCCCTTCCACCCCCTTCTTCAGACTTCTCTGGACTTACATCTGTCTTCCCAGCTGTGAGCTGCTGAATTCCAGGGTGCAAAACCAAGGGACATAAGTGGGAGGGGCATACAAATAATGATTACATGCTGCTTAAATATAAATCTTGGTTTATTGTGTGTTCATGGGCACATGCCTTCAAATTCAAGTGTGTGCCTCTCTCTCTCTCTCTCTCTCTCTCCATATCTGTATGTAAACCGTGATGGTATTAAGCATATGTTTTAATAAATATTTTGTTTGCTCTATTCCCATTAATATTCATAGGGAATGGAGCACTTTGGGTTTTGTGATTTCTAATAAACATTGATGGTGTTACTAGTTTGTACTAAGCATTCAGTATGCTCCATCAAAATGGCAGCTCTAATTAGGTTCCTTGAATTAGCTAATGGACTTTGAGAAAGATGGCTTAGAAAGCTCTTACAGCTGTCCAAGATATTCCTGCCATGGCAGAAAGACAAAAGGCCCCTGGAAGCTTCAGACTTCGGAGCTTTAGAAATGCAGCTGACAGTTAAAAAGATAAATTACATTCATATTTTTCCAGTGAAAGTCCTAATACTGAATTAATGTTATTCCTGTAGTGAGCATCCATTAAGAAGCTCATTTTATTATAAGGATGCGTTTTGACCATTAGCTCTTTTCTTTGGTCCCTCCCCCCTCCCCACACTCCTTTTTCTCCCTCCAATTCCCCAGATATTCTGGATATAGTATTAAAAAGCTTCTTTGTAGAAGTGGAAATAATTCCCCTTCTTTTTGTAGTTTATAAATTTAGAAGCCCTCTTAGATGTACAGGAGCATTCAGTTAAAAAAAAAAAAAAAGTCAAGGGAGGGGGTGGTTCCCTGCTGGGTCTGTTGGTTAAGCGGCTGCCTTCGGCTCAGGTCATGATCTCAGGGTCCTGGGATTGAGCCCCACATTAGGCTCCCAGCTTATCAGGGAGTCTTGTTCTCATTCTCCCTCTGCTTCTGTGTCTCCCTCTGCCTCTCCTGCTTGTGCTCTCTCTCTCACTCAAATGAATAAATAAAATCTAAAAAAAATAAATAAATAAAAAGTCAAGGTAAGTAATAAATAAATAAAATAATATAGTGATTCGATTTAAGCCTTCTGGCTTATATTTTATGTAGAACTTGGGAGGAAAAAAAAGCTTCTAGCTAGTGGGCTTGTTTACACTTGGATAAAAGATGATTTTGTTGTTGAGTAGGTACTATCTCAAAGAAAATGTGATACCTCCTTTCATCTTAATGTGGAATGCACAAAATAACACAGTGCCGTTGAACACGTTCCTCGGCTTCCCTTCCATTTCTTCCTTTAGCAAATGATAAATTGATGACATCCGAAGGACTGTACTTAATACATCTGCAAATAAGGAGAAAAGAACTGTTGTTAGTGGAGTGAATAGTAATAAACTTCATGACAAATGGCATAATTCAGGAAAAACATACAGTCACCCACAAGCATCTTCGAGCCCGCTATGTGAATACTCACTCATTAACTCTCTAACTAGGCCCCACATAGCATTTGATTTCAGTTTATCTGCTTGGAAAACAATACCTGTTACTTTTTAATCTGAAAAAGTTACCTTTCTCTAAGACCACAGTAAATCCTTTAGGTGAATGTTTCCTGGGTGGTTAACTCTTAACCATCCAAATTCTGTTTTCCCCCATTTAAGTCTTCGTAGCACTTCTGTTTTTCTAAGTCCTGCCTGCCTTTTGGCCTGTTTTTCTGCTCATTAGTACCTTAACCAAACGAGGGGCCGGGCATGGAAACGAATGTGCAACTTAAGTCAATTAATTGGGGGACTGTTTACAGCTCTGGAAAAACATTCACTGAGAAAGAAACTAAAGTTGTTGGATTAAATGAGTTTTCGAAGTCATCTGTAGTGCCTATTTTTCATGTCCTTCCAAACCTATTTCTGCAGATAATTGAGAGCTGACTAAAATACTGTTGCTAATAAAGCTTTTGGAAACTAGGGAAGAAATAAAAAGGAATAGAGTCGATACAACATATAGGTTACAGATCAGACAGCTGCTTTGCCTCAGTATGATATAAATAAAACAGAAAAGCATTGTTATATGAGGTGCCGAAAAAGAAAAAAGATACTCAATTATTCCCCACATGTGACTTTGCCATGATGGATAAAAGGCATAATTGACATCATGTTTATTGAAAAAACTAGCAACTGTCACACTGTCGAGAGGCTACTGAAAGCTGGGGGAAGGCATGTTTTTTATTCATTTTCACTGTGGGTTATTTATAGAGTTCAATTGTCAGCAGCATAGTGCCTAATTTCCCCTCTTTTCTGAGAGTCGACGACTCATTCACTTTTCAGATCAAGAAGACAGCTACAAATTGTTCCATGGCAGATACTGAGGCACTACCATTACCTAGCCTGAATGGAGCAATGGCTATTTATTAATTAAGATTCTGTGACTACTTTCCCTTAAAGTGCCAGGGAAAATAAAAGTCTTTGTCAACCCATAATGGGCTGGTTTCATTGGCTTTGTTTTGTTTTTTTAACTTTTTGCCCTCTGATTTGGCAGCCAGTGCCCTGTTCCTAATGGGAAATTTATCACTATATTAACAATGCGTCATGCTTCATCACCAGCTAATGTTCCTGGTTAAACAAGAGCTCTGGTTTTGGAATGTTCAGTTTTCAAGTTGAAAGAAAGGCGCCAAGTCCCATTGCCTTGAAAGAAAGTGGCCTTCCAGGCACAGTACCCAGCAATCGGGGAAATAGAAGATGACTTTTGCCAATGATTTGGCCAACCATGTAGCTTCAACTCTATACACACCCAAGAAGTGATTGAATATAAGAGAAAGAAATACCTACTGAGGTCAGCTGGTTCCTTTCTTCGTGATGAGATGTTGGGCCGGAGAAAGTGAGGTTCTCCCAGGGTTATCCTGGTGGAAAGAATAATTCTGATGAAGACGTCTACCCTATTTGAAATCCTCCAATGATTCCCCATCATCGTCCCTTCTGGAAAGATTGGCAAGTGGAGCTGCTCAAGTCCTACCAGCTCCATTTCCTAGAATTTCTTCCTCCACTTCCACACTTCTGCCGTGTCTGACCATATACCCTTTCGTGTTGCCAACTCATGCCACCTGAGGTGTCTTCCACTGACATGCCCAGCCCCCCACTCTTTATCCTTGCTCTCCTTTTCCTTTCTCCTGGCCTCCACAAGAAGAGCTAATCACCTATCCTCTGAGCTACTGCAGGATTTCATTAGCCTTCATGATACTTCCTCAGAATAATTGCCACATTGCACTGTAATTATTTACTTATATCTCCATCTTCCCCCACAAGACTGTGAAATCCCTGAAGGTCAGGTCTGGGTCTCAACCACCATTATATCACCAGGGCCAGGGACATGACAATATTTAAGAATAAATAAATAGGTATAAGTTGAAATAAATGTACACATCTGAAAACATTCAGAGGGTTATTGGAAAACTTTTACAAAAGTAGTTGATGATCTAAGTTTGGTACCAATTTATTACTTTTCAGGCGAAAAGAAAATCACTGTGCTCTTAAAAAGGATTTGTTAAGAATCGGAATATCTTTTAAAAACAACTGAAATAGTCTGTAGGAGAAGATAATGTAAGTTGTCTCTATCCCATAAATCCCTCGTGTCAGGAGGTCAACGTGAGGTTAGAGGGTTAGGAGAGCTCACTTTACACCCAGGTAAATGAGAGCTGTGGGATATTCTTGGAGCTGACACCCTCTGAGACCTAAGTATATGTTAACTTTTCATGTGGCTCTTTGAAGCTGAGAAGCTATTTGGATTGGATAATTGTTGTAACCCTATTTAAAATCGAAAAAGAGCTCAGCATTCATGCATATAGGTGTAAAAGGAACGAGAGGAATTGAGGTACTATCAAAACACGTTCTTAATAAGTTTCTGGACTTAATTGCTTTTATGCTAATCATATCAGAATACTGCATATCAAATTCTATGTTTATGAGCTCGTATGATTTAGCACCATATGTGTGATAATTAAGATCTGCCCCACAGTCACATCGCTATGTGACCCCTGCATTCATGGTGGCTGTTGGAACAACTTATTAGATATGCCTTTACTGCGTATGAAGGGAGGGACTAACTTACATATCACATGCATTTAGAAGATTTTGTCTCCTGACATTATAAGCCCCTAATCATAATCTTTAGCTCCTTTCAATTGAAAAACTTGAGTTGTTTTTAAAAATTTTTTCTCTTTGTCACTTTAATTATTTTCTCAACCCCTTCTATTGGAAGGGGGGAAAAGGTCTCATAATGTGAGTAAATAATTGCTGTTTTAATCTACTGACATTTGGTTACCACAGCATACAATAACGTTTCCTGACTAAGAGTATCCTCTAAAAAAAATAGAACAAAACAAACAAACAAAGCCCAAAACACCACCATCCATGCACTAAATCATTTAGAATCTCTAAAATTCTGTAGTCGATTAGCTTTATTTCCTTACTGTTTGAAAGGAAAGGTCTAGATTTCCAGCTGTCAGGAATCAGTGGCCTTTGATGGCATTCCAGGATCCCCTGGGAGGGGACAGACCTTCTATGTTGTTTCCTCTGAGAATGAACAAATTTCACAGGGGCCTATGAAGTCCCAAGGTTTTATGGCCTGCAGCCCACAAAGGCTTATTTTTCCCAGAATTGACCCTGAAAGATTAATCCACATCTAAATGTCAGCTATGTATTCCTAAAACTCAGGCTGTGTTTGATTTAAGCATAGAATATAATAATTTTATCTTGCAAGTCCTGAAATTGCTGGTGAGGATTTCTTTGGGAAGGTGTATGTGTACGTACACGCATACACGTGTAATATCATTGATTTGCTCAAGTACTGTATAAGCAACAAAAGTTTATTCCTCTATCAGTCATTTTCGTCCAACTCAAGAATGTGAGTGAGAGTTAAAATGATCCAAGTTTTATAGGTTTCTTCCATTTACCTTTTTATCAATATTTTGCTGATTTTGGGGGGGACCATAAAACTGTTCAAGAAAACTTGTGATGTTGAATGTGGAATCATGTCTAAAGGTTAGTTTCTAGAGCTGTTAGAGGAGACAAAAGTTGTATATAGCCAGAATTAACCCTGAAAAACACTTTTGGAGAGTGCTCTATTGGATCCTACCTGTAATCTTTCACTATACCCACACAACACGGTTTCCTGCAGCAGTGCATCAGGTAGCTATTCCTTTGGTTGAACACCAGCTGAAGTGTTTGGCTTGCATATGAGGGCCATGTTGTATAAGTCATGCAATATCTTAAAATACTGGAATCATCTTCAGCACAATGTGAAGCAGACAGTGACACCTGGGAACAGACACCAGCTGAGGGAAACCAACTCAGTTCATGTCCAGCATCCCATGTTCATTAACATGAAAGGGCCAGTGGGAGCACTATCACTACGTAAATTGCCATTTGCCCCAGGTCCTCATTTTTGTCTAAGCTTAAAGATTAGTTGCACGAGTTAAGTATAGTTAAATGGTGCCACGTTGCTGTATCCCAGCCATGTAAGAGCTACTGTAGCTACATGAATTATGGTTCAGAACGTGGTTTATTTATCCTCTCTAACAGAAGACATAATGGATTCACAGTTCCCGGTTGGCCCAAATGTATTTTTCTTTGCATCTATGCATGCATGTTTTGCGAAGATGTAGAGTAGAATTGAAGGGCTACTTTTTCTGCCCTCTCCTGTGAACTTTTCAACAACATTTTAAAATCTTTCTTAAGAAAAAAAAAAAAATTACCATATGAAACACTTGATAGATTGCTTCTGTGACCCCCACATACTTTGTATTGTTAATAAAATGGGCAACATATTTCAAGGCTGTGTGTATCACACGCTTATACATAACTTTGAGTGTGTCCAGTATTTGTGTAAACCATTTAAGGCTCAAAAACACTGCACTGCATTGGAAATATACTAGAATGCTATGCAAAATATGAATAACTCCAATGCGTATTTTATGACTAATGGCAAAACTGGCTTCTGAAATTTGAACGCAGCCAGAAGGTCATTGTACAGTATCAGAATAATGCAGTTATATGTTCTGGGCTTCTAATCACGAGTTGAAGCTGTGAATAATAACTTGTGTGATGTTGAATTGTGAATAACAGTGTCACTCCTAAGAAATTTCCGCTTTTGCTAGAAATGGCGATAGAGAAGCCGAATGTTCTGATTAGCGAGGGGCCTTGCATTGTCTCAAGTGATAAAGAGCAAAGGTAGAGGAATGCCTTTTATCAGAACAGGAGATGACATTGATCTGGTGAGATTCTCAGTCACAACAATCAATCACAGGGGAGAAAGTTGTCCTTCATGCATCAATGAGATTACTTTCAACAGTAAATGGTAGCTGTGGTTCGTGGTGTGAGTGGAAATGCTCACCATTATGCAATCAGAAGTACCAAGAGAAGGGGGCCTTTATTTCCACTAAAGTTTGATTCATTGGGGTCAAGGTCCAGTACAGGGTTAAGATTTCCAGGACAAATCTTCAAGCTATAGGAGTCAGAAGGTCAGTTCCACCAAGCGAGGGATGGAAATACCAAGACAAGGATCTTAAAGGGAACAGATGCTAAAAGCAGAAAACATGTTGAGAAAGACAAAAGGTCACACTCAGGTTGCCATGGCAAAATCAGGAGCCCAGGTAGGCCAAGTCACATTGTCAGATTGTTGCATCTGGGTCAAAATGCCACAGGCAGCCTCCGAATGGCTGGAGTAAGGACCACGTTCAGGATTACAGGCTGAGCTAATACATCATGTATGTGGTTCTGCCATCTTCTTTATGACCTTACCTGCTTATCGACCTCTCTGGACCAGTGTTTCAGCCTCTCCACAGGTTCCTAACATAAGTGTAATTTTTTTGAGCTCTTAGAAATGTATACAAATACATACTTTTCAAAGTCATGTATTAGCATAGAGCACGGTTTTTTTTCCCCCAAATTCTGCCACCAGATTGCTATGTGACCTTAAATATTCTCTTAAGATGTCTGAGCATTGATTCTTTACCTATTAAGTCAGAGACAACTAACCTACAAAAGTAGGCCTCAAATTAGAGGAGATTCTAAATGTGAAAATTATTATTTTGTCTGTTAATATCATTTACCCTTTCTCTAAACTTGTTACTCTTAATATAGGAATTTTTAGGCAGTTATGGTAAGCAAAGCGTTCTTAATTTAGAGTAATTGTTTGATCAACAAGATAACTTAAATCTGATAGAAAGCAAATGTTTGTGTGAGGAAAGGTGTCCACTTATTATTTGGGGAATTTTTTTGCAAAAATAATTGCAAATGGGGGCAACCATCATACATAGTGATTGGTGAATTTGGGACAAAATTAGGAAGAATTCCCAAATGTTGTTTATGGGGAGTCATATCTGGGTCCCCAAATTTCACTAGACTAAACTGAAAAAACTTACTTGTCAGTGTACCTTTGAAAATCCGTTACAAGAAATTGGGAGCAGGGAAAAGAAGAGGGTATTTACCTAATTGTAATTTTCACTGGCTATTTACACTGGATAATTTTCAGAACTATTCAGGACTAGAATATCACTTGAAGAATTCTATGGAATTAAATCCCATCAAAATCCACTGTTTATTATTAAATCTCCTTCAATATATATGGGCTCCCTATATAAGTGTATTTTATTGTAGGATATCAAATCTGTAGAGTATTAGTATAAGTGCTATTGGGCTATATAGGAACTTTATAGGAACTCCTATAAATCTTCAAAATGCTTTTGAATTAATGATCCTGAGTGCATTTATAAGAATCTCCCAAATGTTTCATTTGACAGAAGTCTTTATCACCAACAGAAGATAAGTAAGAGTTGTGTCCATGGCGATCTGTCTTCGAGGGAATATTCTTTTCTAGAACCTAGTTTGGGATTTAAAGTAAAATAATATTGCATATAGACAGTTGGGTTTTATTATATTTGTGTCGTTAAGAGTGTGAATGCCACAGAATCTCAGGTACGTTGGGGGCTCTGTTCACACTTGGAAAAAAATATACATATGCCCTGTTTTCTCAGGAAGAGCTGTGGTACTACTAAATTTGAAGTTGAAAACTGTGATGGCGTTTCGGTCCTTAAATGCAAAAAGACAAAATGAGCAACCCTTCCCATGGCCAGGTGGCGGGGGGTGGGGGGGCAGTTGACAATGGGGAAAGAACAGCATCTTGGCATTCTTAAAGGGTACAAAAGTGTTTCCCTTTGCACCATATCTTTTAGGAGGCTAATCCTTTTTCAGAAAACTTTTAAAATTCTACTCTCTTGTAAGTATGGAAGACTAACACCATACCTATATAATTAAAATTTTTTGTGGCAAGCATCAAAATAACTTTTCTATGGTAACTTCTACACAATTAAAGACTCTCATCAAACCCCAAACTCAAAAACACCGCGTAGATTCCTGCTTGTTGTTCACATGCGTTCTTCTCATTTAAATCGTTTTATTCGGTGAGTCTGTAAGGGTTAACACATCGAGGTAGGAACATTCCTGTGAAGCTTCCGTTTTATAAGGACTGTTTTCTTAACCACATCACCAATTCTGGACCCCACGTTGGTACCTACAAAGGAGGGCTGTACTCACTGTAGTCAATTGAACATATCTTCTTTAAAATGGAAAACCACATGTCTTGAGGCTCTCTGAAAATGACACAGCTCTTGGGAATTCATTATACACAATTCACTCATGTATTTACACGCGTGCCCGCTTAAGCACACACATAAAGTCATTGCAGATTAATTCACAATCCGGCAATGCATCATTGCCAGCGATCAAGTCCTTCTCGTGTAGTCTGTGGTGAATTTTACCAGGAGCAGCCCTCGATGCCTCTGAGTCCTGGTCTTGCTCCAGAGTTCCACTTTCATATGGGATCTCTGTCTTATGTTGATGCTCTTTTGCACCCCATTCGTTTTTATACCGCTTTCCCACATGAGTCTGTTAGAGATGTAATATTAATTACCCAGAAATCTCAGTCTGCGATTGTTTCAACACCATTCTTAAATGAAGACAGACTTCATTGCATGTATTTCTATTACTTCAGCTACTTCAATTTCTATTTTTATTGCAAAGTTCTGTGCAAATAAAAGGATATCAAAAGGTATGGCTATAAATGGGCTCTGCTAAATTCCCTCTGCCTTGAAATGCCTGTGAGCTTCTGCTACAAAATGCCTGCTGCATTTTAATGCCTTTCCTGCAAGGCAGCGTGATATGGTGGAAATCACACTGGTCCTGAAGTCACACAACGCCTGGTCCACCATTCGCCAGCTGTGCTACTTAACTTCCTGGAGCCTCGGTGCCGGCATCTGCGAAATGTCACTACGTTATCTTCACAAATTTGATTGAGGATTAGATGAGATGAAGTATATAAGGCATAAGTACTATACTTAGGGCATCACAGGGGCTTAATACATGTTAGTTTCTTTTCTCCAGCCTGCAGCAGTAATGGGAGGAGACCATGGTATACACAGAGCATCTGCCTTCAGCTCAGGTCATGATCTTGGGGTCCTGGCTGGGATCGAGCCCCACATAGGGCTCCCTGCTCGGCAGGGAGTCTGCTTCTCACTCTCTCTCTCTCTCCCCTCCTCCCCATCACTCATTCTTTCTCTTTCAAATTAATAAAACCTCTAAAAATAAATAAAGTGTACTTCGATTGAGGTCACTGCAAACTAGAAGAATATAAAGAATTAGAAGAATAAGGTTAGATTTCAAAGGAGGAGATAATGCCTTACTGTGATGTTTATTGCATATGGAAATGTATTGCTATAGGTTTACTGCATATGGGAATATATCACTATGATGAAAAGGACATGGTTTCTGAACTCCTTCACAACTTTAAACTCTGTCCAGGTCGAAGTGTAATAAGAAGAGCCTGTTTAACTATATCTACCTTTAAAGGCATAAGCAGTATCATTTATAAGAAGTCACTACAACATAAATCTGTTTTGTTATACTGCTTGAATTAATTTTACATAAAACTTCAGCACATTAAAAGTGCAGGAGTGGTGCTGACCATCTACATATGAATACAGGTAGAGTAGGAATTTTTGTAAGAATGGCCAAACTTTATTTCATCCAGTGAACAAATAACACAGAAAGCCTAATTTTCAAAGTAGGAACTTAAAGATGAGGTTATTGATACTTTGACTGATTTTATATGGTTGCAAGGCTATTTGAGGGACATCATAATCTGATGAAACTTTGGAAGCTTCTAAGGTATCTTTTAGTAGATTGCTAGTGGCTTTCTGAAGTTCTGGGTTAAGAAGGATTCTAAGGCCACATCTAGGTTCATTAGGAAAGAATGCTATAATCAATTACTTAGGTCTGCTCTGGGCAGGAAGTGAAGGGAGTAATAGCTTGTATCAGTGTGTTTGATATGTAAGTGTTCCATAAATAATAGCTATTATAATTATTGCCACTGTTATGACAAAGATGTTTTTATGTTCCTCTTCAAATTTCTACATTTTCAACACAAAATGGGATCAATTGACTGCTTCGGTCACAACAGCCATGCGTATCATTTTTATTGACTTAGTGGTAAGTGTGTCAGTATTATCCGCAGAGAAGAGCTGAAAAATGGGATCGGAATTTGCTCGTCCTAATTTTATTATGTCAAACACTTGATATAAACAAGGGGAAAAATCTGATATAGTTACTAAGGGCAGGATGAGGGCTGGAGAGAGAAAAAAAAAGAGATAAGGGTGAGGTGTAGTCTGGGGTCCTTATGAAAGGTTTGCTCCGTGTCCCACATCTTCTTTAAAGTATTCACACCAGGGAGAAGATGCAGCATGTTTTGCACTTAGATGGTCCATGACTTTCTAGACTTTTTTCCTGTTTTTTTCTCTGAGGCCAGATTTCTTTTCAGGGTAAATAGTCATGTTCCTGTCAGCCATAGGGGATTTTCTGAATCCTAAACAGCTGATTTTGTATTCTTGCCCCGTTCCCTCTATTTGAGAACTAAAATCTGATCAGACCCATATTTTTAAATTTATGTATTTATAGGCATATGGAAGAATAGTTTATAGTCTGAGTATAATTTTTTTTCCACTGCAAATGTAGGAAAATTGTGGGGAGTTTTAAAACAGTGCCTTATCATTTTTTTTCCTTTATTACTGATGACTTCATTCTGCTTGAATTCAGTGCTTCAGTTTCTTTGGGTAAACTAATAGATTATGTATGCAATGTTTGCACCACGTTGATTGAACTCATCTGGTGAGTTTGAGCCTGGCTCACACGTTCACGTCATCAGCAGAAGCCTGTGCACCGCACACGGGCGCCATAGACAGCTCACGGTCCTCAAGAGGAAAGGAAGCTGGTCCTCAGAGACCTGGCCTGCCTCGCCTGCCCTCACGTTGTTCAGAAAAGCATAGCAGACCTTCCATTTTTTCTTTTCTTATTATCTTTCTCAAATGCTCAAAAATTTCTTCATTTTTTTTTTTTTATTTGAGTGTAGCTGACGCACAGTGTTACCTTAGTTTCAGGTGTCCAGCAAAGTGATTCAGCCACTCTGTGTTGTACTGTGCTCGCCACAAGTGTGGCTCCTGTCTGTCACCACGCAATGCTGTTCCAGTACCGTCGAGTATGTGGCTGTGCCTTTCATCCCCATGGCTGTTTCATTCCATAACGGGAAGCCTCTACCTCCCAGTCCCCTTCACCCATTTTGCCCCTCTCTCCACTCCCTCTCCTCTGGCAACCACCAGAATGTTCTCCGTATTTCTGGTCTCATTCTACTTTTTTCTTGGAAAAACTTTTACTTTAAGAAAAGCCTAGTAAAGAAACAAAACTGTCTTGAGTGTTTTTAAATACATATTGAAGAAAAATAAAAATATGTGATCCCCAGGGGTTTGTCTTTTTTTAATAAAAGGCGTGGGCTGCTGCATGTCTGTGGAACGCATAGGAAGCCCAGAACCCTATGTTAACTTTGTAGAGATATTGTAAGACATCACCAGTTAACTTACGATCTAGTTGGGGAAGAATGCTTTTCCTCCAAAAGATGTTCACTCACCATTTTCTTTTCACAGTTTACAAGTCTAGCTTCAAAATTGTTTCACCAAATAGTAGATGACTTCTTTCTGTTGCTTTCCGGTATCTCCTTTAATGTGAAGTCTCCTTTAAACTTACAACTCCACGGTAATACATGGGAATCTTCTGGCATGCCCAGCTCTTCACAGTGGGTCCCTTTCTTGCCTTCTCAGTCTCGCCTGTCCCTCCTCACTGCCCCCTCCCATCTACCCTGTCTACCAGAGCAGTGATCCTCACCTACCCATCAGACACAAGTGTCCGTACGATTACATGTTGCTATGAATTGAGTTCAAGTACCCAAATTTGCAGGTGATATACTTCTGTCATTGATTAGAGTAAATTCAATATATCCCTAAAGTCACCAGCACTCGTTTGTATTCTAACTCGCTCCCTAAATGAGAAAGGGAAGGGAACATGGGTTGCCTGAGATGTGTGTGTGTGAGGCAGGACAGAAGAAGTTGAAGATCACTGCTTGCCCACATGGACTTACTTCCATCTGTTCCCCCAAGGCGAGATTCCTTCTCATTTCTGTCGGCTGCATCGCCCTTCCCTCTACCTGAAATTTCCTCTACCTGAAATTTCCTCCTCCCACTTGTCCAGCTGTTGAACCCCTATATATCCTTCTAGACTCGCTAAGGTGTCACCTCCTCTGTGGAGCTTTCCATAATCTTCTTCCATGGCCCTGCTCTCCCTCTGATAGTTTAAGCAGTCACTGTCCCCACAGTCCCTTATTAGATTGCTGTTGTAGCACCTGGACTGTAGCCTTCTGTATGCCCTTCAGTCCCCTCATTCCCAGACCATGTGTTTTTTGCAGACAAGGACTATGAACTGTTTATCTTCACTTTCCTAGATCTTAACACAAGCTCTGGCTCAATAGGACACTCGGTTATGTCTCAGATGAACCAAAGAAGTTGAATGGTTGTTGAAATGTGCCTAGCATTCTCCTCTTATTTCCTAGCCCTGAATTGTATCCCATGATGTTGGTTCTGTTGAAACGATCGTGACTAATCCAAGCTAAAAGGGAGCCACTGGCTGACCAGTTTGGGGTTGCATGGATGAGTCACTGAGAAACTGTAATTCCTGAGAGAAGGAAGGGACTAGAGTAGAGAGAGGAGAATCGGGAGTAATGTAATGAAGTAATGAAGGTGGAATATTCCACTATCACCCATTTCTTTAATTTTTCTTTTTGCTTCTTGATATGGCTTCTGCTTTCTTTGCTTTCCCTATGCCCTGTGGGCCCATATGCTGACATGTACGCTACCCCCCACTTTAGCAGTGCATCAGTGTCACTGACATGAACACTGGCGCACGCCAACTCCATGCCACCTCCCATCTTCAGGTCGAACAACTGGTCTCAATTTGGCAGCTTCTTATTGGAGAAAATGAAATAATTACATTAAAATTTAGCCAAATTCTGTGCAGATGATTGTAAGAAAAGAGAGATGGCTCTTTTAATTGCTCTAAAGGTCAAGACCTTACAGTACCTTTTCACTCAAAAGAAATTTGTTAATCCCAAGTCAAATGTTTTGACCCTTGGAGCTAAATATATTTATATAAAGACCTTTTTTTGCTCACTTTTATTACTGATTTTACAGTTTTCCTAGCATATTTGAATCACATTGTTGAATCATCCCAATTTAGATGTCAGCTCCTTTAATAAGACCAGAAAGTGACTTCCCAGGATGATGTACGCCATGTGAGTGTGTTTGTATGGTTATGTTCCACAGTGGCCGGCCTGCAAGTGGGAGCACGGACCGCATCCAGAAGTTGCGGAAAGAGTATTATCAGGCCCGGAGGGAAGGATTCACCTTATATGAGGACGACGAGGGAAGATCGAGGCTAGATTATGACCTTCACTGGGTAAGTCTGGGCCTCATTCTAATCATTGAATTCATCTCAACTGAGATAGTTTCTAGCAGAAGAACATGGCTAAGAATGTTCTATACATACCAAGCTATATTTAGCTTACTTGAGTTTCACAGATACGAGCATTACCCAAACCACAGCCATCTTGTCCCACAGAAGTTGTTTACATAAATCAAACCACACTAATGCACGGTAGTTTATTTTAATTGCTTTCGTATTTACTCTCTGTTGGACTTGTATACCAACGTGTTAGGGCGGAGCAGATGGTCGCTATTTTAAAGAGGACAAGGAATCTACTGAACCTTGATCCTTGCCTCCCGCTGCTTGGGTTTCAGAATCTGGGCAAGCATTAACAGACCATGCGCCGCAAACCATCTTTCCTTTGGGAAAGGATATTAGAAGTAAATCTCGGAATGGTCATCCTCCGAGCCACCAGTTGTGTGTATATGGCATCTGCGTAATTCCCATTTTGCCCATCTCACCAGTACGCTAAGAGACGTTTACTTTGAGATAAGAACAGCTTTTGTATTTTGCCAAATCCTTCAACATTTGTGAGCAGGAAAGAAGACTGTGACCTCTAAAGAGAGCTTCTGTGGGTTTTTCCAGGAGACATGATTCATTCTCTTGTCTTTTTCAAGAAGGCACGGCTCTACCGACAAAACACACTTAACTTTGGAGCATTCACAAAAATACCAGAGGAGAGTGCTTAGAGCTGGATTAAAGTACATGTCACATACTTAGAGCAGGTGCCTGCCACTGACTTGGTATTCAATAAATCTCGGCTCTCGTTACTCACATTATTGGAGCCGAGATGTCCATTGTAATAGTGATGTCCCTGCCGTGAAGCCGGCTCTCACTCACCCTCTTTGATGGTTACTGCCTCCTACTACCATTTTTAGTGCTGCTTTGAGAACCACACAAGGAACTCTCTTATCCCTGGTGGCCACTAAAGACACCAGGTCTTGTGAAGGACGAATCTATTAAGGGAAAGTTTCCTTTCCTTATTTTCACACTCATGTGCTCACAAGGTCAGGGTTGGGAGAGCAGAGTCCAGCAACCAGGCGGATTCCTTCCGTTTCTCACTTCAGTGCTGTGGCTTCTCACGTGTGGCACCTCCCACTCTTGTGCTAGTGTTTGAAAGGAAGCAGCCGCAGTACCCGCCGCTGGTGTGCAGAGCCCCTGACACTCCTCGGCTCGGTAGATGCTTCTGGTACGATGGCATTTAATCAGAAATGCAAAATAAGGATTGGCGGTCTCCGACCAAATGGCTCTGGCCTCGTCCAGAGATAGGCACTTGTAACTAGAGGTCATAACACAGAGCTTTCTGTTGGTTTTATTACAGATGTTAGGATTAAACAGAATGGCATTTATAGTGATGGGGCAACGGGTCGCTTCGACTCTTGGTAACGGAAGAGAAAGATTTCCCCAGAATAACGATTTAGATAACAATTCACTTCATTTTAAACTTAATTGAGATCAATGTATTAACTTTGATGACAGACTGTATACATAAGGCTCTGCTCCCTTGATCAAACAAACAAGCAATAAAAATAAGGAAGTTTTTCCACCATAACCAAAACAGACCACCATGTCCAGGGCATGGAAAAGTCCTCCATCTCAACATCACCACAAACAACTAGAAGCAAAGTAAGGCAAGTAATTTTAGATGAAACAGTCCTGGTTGTTTTGACCTTATTTTATGTGATCTCCTTACACCAAGTGGAAAGGTTGAAAATGCTTAAACTTCACGAGACTTCAGGTTTTCCCTGACCCTCACCAAACTTGAAACAGATAACCCATCCACTCCAGTCCTCTCTATCTTGATGATTCTGGTTTTATTCCAAACAAATGTGGAACCAGACAATCTAGGGAGTAAAGAAGTATCTCTTTTAATTTGTGTTTCCCATGCTCAAGTGTATTGAGTGTTGCCAAAAGTGATTTTACATTTCTGAGATGAGTGGGGACTAAGGCATCCCAAAGGGATGCTTGCAAAGTGTGCTGTCATAAAAGCCTAGTGCTCTCTGTGACAACCTGAGAGACTCCAAACCAGGGAGGAGAGTCTCAGCCCTTTCTCTATCTCTCTGCAAGCCAAGAGAAAACACTAGTATCTTTTGTCCAGTGCAGGCCTGACAAATCACACTGTGGTCTTGCTACTTTTGGATAGATCTAGGAGAGCAAGTTTAGAAAGTTAGCACTTTATCCCTGCTTGTCATCCAGACCTAACAAGGCTGCTTTTCTTGAGACTGTGGTTCCTGATCTGTCTGGTCTTCAGCATCACGGGGGGTGCTTGTTAAAATTGGATCACCAACCCATAAAAAAGAAGCGTGTGGCCCAAGGGAGGGTGGCTAGGTGCTTCTCTGTGTAATTATCAAGGTATCTGCCCACGATTCTAAAAATAGGACACTGAGGGGCACCTGGGTGGCTCAGTAGGTTAAAGCCTCTGACTTCAGCTCAGGTCATGATCCCAGGGTCCTGGGATCGAGCCCTACATTGGGCTCTCTGCTCAGCAGGGAGCCTGCTGCTTTCCTCTCTCTCTCTCTCTCTCTCTCTGCCTGCCTCTCTGCCTACTTGTGATCTCTCTCTGTCAAATAAATAAATAAAATCTTTAAAAAAAAATAGGACATTGATTCCAATCACTGCCTTAAGCAAAATAGTTCAATTTCTCTAACAAAATCATGACATGGACCAGCATCATCAAAAATGACTTTTGTGGACTCAGAACTTCCTGGACCTAGTACTGCAGATGTAGAGGCCTACAAATATTCTAGAGTCCCCCTAGACTGGGAAGCTTCTGAACTATGGAGAAGCAAATTAGGAAGATAAGTTACCTCAGAGCTACTTCTAGTTGACCAGACAGAATAAAAGTAGGCTCACAGAAGTCTTCAAAGCCAAAATTAGTAAAGCAATCACTGGAAAGATTAGTAAGATCTATGACTATTTTTAAAAATATGTTGTTGTCGTTGGGACTAATAATTCTATCCTTGGCCTACCTCGGACTTTCTCATTTTCCCAGGCTATCCTATAGGCAGTTCTCTGTCCGGTGGCTCCAAGCTGAAGGCTTTCCCCACTGCTCTCTTGGGTTCCCACTTGCTTCCACAGCCCTTGCTTCTTTCTCTCTTTTGTCTATGGCTCTGATCAAATTTTCACATAGGCCAGGTGCCAATCCAAGAATAGAGTATTATCTCTACCTTGGAGGAACTCACCGTCTAGCCAGGAATACAGACAACGGAGGCAAAATGAATAAAAGGACAATAACATATGTGAGAAATTCTGTAGTAGAGAACGTCTTGGCTTCTCGACGAGCTCAGCAGCAGCAGTTCCTTCTGCTGAAGGCAGGGTGTGTGGCCAGGGCTGCAGGGGACTCCACAGAGTCATTTAGGAGTTGCCTCAGCGGGCAGATTTGGTTCCTTTTCTCATAGACTTGGTGGTTTTCTTTTTCCCAAAGGAGCTTCTGATTTATTCACTTCATTTGTGTTCAGATAAATGAACACACACACAGATTGCAAGGTTTGTAAATATGGACAAGAGACCTTAAAAATCTTTTCAGCCAGCCTGTTCTGGAGCTGTTTTCCCAGGGAGGCTCTGAAAAGCTGTAAAGAACAAGTGGAGAGAATTTCAATGCTGGGAAGTGAAATGGCCTGGCGAGTTTTTATAGGCCCAATTAAGTAAGCAAGATATGCTAGCCGTTAAGTGTTAATATTTGCCAAAAGAAAACATAATACCTGTTATCTCCTGGTATGTTATTTTCTGTAAAACTTGTTAAGACGATCACAATCCTCTGGCAACAGACTGGGGTATTTTTTATTAGCAGATAAAAATGATCTGCTTATTTAACAGCAGCATGAAGATTCTGCAAGTAATTTCAGAAACGGGATGGCTCCAGAGTTTTCTAAAAATATCAGTACCTTTATTATTGTCTTTTTTCAAGAGCTGCATGGAATATACCGTATGCTTCCTCCTCTTTTTAACTCTCTGGCTAAATTAGAATTTCTATCTATGAAAGGGGTTTATAGATTCATAGATGGGAAGGAGGTACTGAAAATACCACTGTCGTAGAATACAGGGTCATGTACCTTTCTGGCCAAGGGGATTGGTTCAGGTGATGGTTGGGTGAATAAATGGAAACTGAAACTCTGAAAGATTCGCTCACTCTGAAGATGGCCTAGGAGCCAACTTGAAGAAACGTGGTTGGCAGCTGTCTAGACAAGAAAGACACATCTGGTGAATTCTGCAGTCAGAGGAGAGAGCAAGATGCGATCATGCTAACCATCTTATGAAAGGGATTTAAGATGGAATGTGTAATAGCCACACAAGTGTAAAAACTATCAGAAGGTTATTTTCTAAATATGAGGGATAAGAGAAATGAGTTCCTGTTGTCAATGGTCCAACACCAGAATTGAGTTGTCTGTATTTTCCCTCTCTGCACCTTAAAGATATCTGAAAAAAAACAAAACAAAACAACTAAGGACACTGATGAAAAATTCTAGATTAGTCAATGGCTCTTAGGTCACAAAAGAACATAAATCTGACTCAAACTGGCCTAAGCAAAAAGGGAAATTTTGTTGACCTGTATAACTTTAAAATCCATAGGTATATCTGACTTCAGGCAAAGCTGGATCCAGCTCCATCGTTATTCTCTTTGTAGGCACCATTCTCAGGGATTCCTTCATATGGTAGTGAGACAACCAGTGGCAGCTCCAACTCAACACCTTTATAAACCCCCCCAGTACATCCAGGAAGTCTTAGAACTGATGTTCGATGCAATCCTGAATGGCTTCTTGACTCAGCCTGGGTCACATGCCCACTTCGGAACTCCCTTGTCGAGAAAGATGCAGTACCATTACTGGCCAGAACTAGGTCACGAGATCACCCTGGAACCACAAAGTAGAATCAGGCCTACACAAATCGCATAAATGGTTCTAGATGAAGAGGTAGTCCCCATAGGAAGATCAAGGTGCTAATTAACAGGGGAAGGGAAGAGGGATGTTGGGCATGGTTCAGAGTTGTCTACCATAATTTCTGATTAATAACAGTATAAGCTCTCTTCATCTTGAGTTTTAAGGAAAGAAAAAGAAAAGACCTTTCCCTTCATGTATTTTCCTCTTTATCATTAGAAAAAGCAGACCTATTATCAATCTTAAACTTGCTGCCATTATTGGTAAAAGGAGAAAGATTTATTTTTGTCTGCTGGTCCCGGATCTTTAAGCTATCCCAGGCACCCAGATGGTTTTACTGCGTTATTCATGAGAAATTACCAGACCTCTGGCTACTTATTTAGGTAGGCAAGTGACATTTTGATTCACCCCAGACCTAGGAATTTGGCCCAGAGGAAGGCAACAGAATTCTTTGAAAGGACTAAAAGTGACTTTCTTTGGGTAGAATTGCTCTAAGTATAGCCTCATGGATTGTTGTTTTGTGATAAAAATATATTCTATATACATATGTCAAATCATTATGTCATATACCTAAAACTAATAAAATGTTATAGGTCAATTGTATCATAATTTTTAAAGAAAGTATCTGTTTTAAAAATCTTGAAGGATGGAGATAAAGAATTAGAACCATCAAATGTGTCCAACTAGTAGCTATTGTAATTTAGCTTCTACCGTAGGATGACCAACCCCTTCTCAGTTGACCAGCCCTCATTAGCTCTATAAACATTTCCTTCCCAGTACGTCCCTCCATCAACAGGTTAGTGTTTTCCCTGATTTCCTAGAACAACTGAACTGAGGAGTGGGAGGGGTACTAAGGCAGAGAGAAGAGAAGAACACACATTATGTTTACGAATTAGGTAGATCTCAGAAGGGCATGAGTTTTGATCAACTTGATGTTGATGAAGCATCAAATACCAGCTGAGAATTTGGGACTTGCTCACTTTGATTTCAGGAAATAGTGAAAATTTGAGGAAAAGGAGGACAAAATAAATAGAAGATTTTTTTCTTTGATCGTTTTAGTCCTTTATATTTCAATGTAGCTTTCATGAGAATGTGTTGACATATTGGCTAGATGGGGGATCATATGAGTGAATTTCTAGCTTTTAAACATAGGGTAAATCATTTTGAAAGAAGGCAATGTGTTTATAGGCAATCCCCAACATAGAAATAAACTGTGTTTCAGAAACCATTTAGAAATTGGCAATTTGGCACTGGGAATGGTTTTCCTACGGGGGGAAGAAAATGATTGGTTGGCAGGGTCCCAAACCAGTCTTACAAAAGCCCACTACAATCCAATAGCCTGGTGCCAATCAGACGATAACCGAGGAGCCCAGGAGCAGGAGACCATCTGAGCTAGGGAGAAGAGAAGGAAATTCCCGTCTTCCCTCCTTCCTAGATAGACCTTTGAGATCTTCTCTAGCCCCTTCTGATCTGCCAGTCTTTAGAAGTATCTCCCCAGGTTTCCTGAACTTTAATCACCCCTACCTCCCCATCATGGCACCCCACTTAGATGCACCTTTTCCCCAAGAGTGTTCAGGAATCCAAAGTTCTCTCTCTGTGCCATCCCCTCCTCCCTCGAAGTTCCCTTTCTCTCAGTTCATCTCAGCTACACTTCTGGAGGGTGAGGGTGCAAATAATCTAACCCATTAAGGCTCTTAACATTCCTTAAGAGACTTCTCTGTTTAAAGAAGATATTTGATTCACCCTAATGAAGTGCAAAATTAGGCACTATAAGGTGAGTGTGGGAGGAAGGAGCCCGAGAAGGGTTAATGGGTTCTACCACCAGCAACTATCTCTTCATGACCTGGAGGGGCAAGGGCCCATGGCTGAGACCTTGGTGTCCCTCCACAGCCCGAAGTTTCTTCGGCACTTTTATGTATGGAGCCAATTCCCCATATTCCCCAATCTGACTGGCTCCCTGTGGGCATTACGCTGATCCTGAGAGTGGCACTGATTTCTCCTATGAACCAGCCCTCACCTCCCAGAAAGGAAGCGTTCTGTTTCTTAGTCTGCCCTCTGTGGCTGTGGCCCAAGGCCATTTGCTGCAACTAACATGGAGCATGTGGGGACTAAAATTCTGAAGATAGCTAATGTAAACTATGCCTGTCTTCCCATCCAGTCCTTCTAAACCTGCGGATGTCCTGAATTTTATACTTATTAATGTCACAGGTGTGAGAAGCATTTGAGCATCATGTGTGAGAGCACAGACCCTGAAATCAGATTGCCTATGTTCACATCCGGGCTAGGTCACTTACTGACTGTGTACATTTGGGCTGTTTTTTTTAACCTTTCAGTCTTTTTCAAACTAGGATCTCATTCTCACAGATCTCATATAAATATCGTGACAATTAAATGATTATTCCATGTAAAGCATTTAGAATTGTGTCTGGCATGTAGTAAGTGTTCAACAAATGTGAAGATTTTCTAAATGGGGCACATACTGAGGTTTTTAGAAATCATATATTCCATTAGCCAAATAACCCTTCTATCTCAGTCATAACCCTTCTATCTCAGAGGAGCTGAACCTCTTCTGTTATTCTAGGGTCCTGGGACATTATACAACACACAAAGCATTTGGGAGGGAGGCCTTCTGGTCATGCACACTCTGGTTACCACTGAGGTACCCACAGTCCCTTCAGGTGGTGACTGTCTGGCCCCCGTTGTAAGACACTTTTGGCAAAGTCCGTTGGTCAAAAGGTCAATAACTATTTCCCTCTCTCCCACACACAAACTTTTTCTTCAAAAGTGCCTTCCTTTCATCCCTGACCCTGGGGGCACAGCTAATCTCTTTAATGAGCTTATGCTAAAATCAAAGACCAAAGACCAGAAGAAAGAGGCTTCTGCTTTCAGCTGTACAAAAACCCTGAAGCAAAGAAATACCGAGGTCAGGTCTAGTTAATGACTTCAAAAATAGGAGGCAGAGGGGAATACAAAGAGAATATATACAAATTATTTACTCAATAAATTATGCTACAGCCCGATGAATGACAAAAATGACATCACTTACTCAGTACTGACTCTGACAGATGAATTAGGTAGATAAGAAAGAACACCTTATCTACCTTATATAAATTATTCCAGGCAACAAATCCAGGAGGTAGGTATTTTTAGTCCTATTTTACAGATGAGAAAGTTAAGGTTTTAAGACTCTGCACCACAGTCACACAACCATTAGCAAGCTGATCTTCTAACCTGTGCTAACAACTCCTGGTGGAAACAGAAGGAGAAAGAGCGTGGCTGTAGCAGGCTGTTTACTTTTTCTTACATGAGATGTTTGAAAGAAAGGGAAACTCTGAATATTTGCTTATAAGCACAATACAGACTTGCCTCTGTGGAACTACTCTTTAATTAGCACTTTGACATTTTTTTAACCCAATGCTAAATAGTATGAGATCTCTGTAAAAGTCAAAATGAAATCATTGTTTTTTGCCATAATCAAATAAGCTAGCCTATCTCTGGCTTAAACCCAACCCTGAATACCAAGAAGCAGAAGAAGAAAGTCCAAAACCACATTTTTTCCCCAAAATATGTCAACCCTATGCTCTACTTACATTAGAGTGAAAAAAAAAAAAAAAAAAAAACCTCTTTCTGCCTTCTAATGAACAATTAATTCCAGCTCAGGATGTCGAATTTAGAATAGGCTAAGTTCCCCTAAACCACAGCCGTTTGTGTTGGATCATGGTTAAAACCCAAAATTCCAACTTCTATAATAATCACATTCTTTTCTTCTACTGCAATGGGAGAAATGACCGTTTTATGTAATATAGGAAAAACCATAGCAGAAACGCCTATGAATTCCAGATTTCCTAAACGGTTCTCAAAGCTGTTTAAAATCAGTTGGATACGTTTTATTTTAGCAGAGCTCAAAATCCTGAAATTAAGTTTGGGTACTAAATTTTTAAAAGTGAAGATGTTTGTGGAATAGAAGATATGGAATTCCATTGAACTGGCATTCAGAATACATGTAACACTTAACCTGGATGGCAGTGAAAACCCCACACGAGCCATGTTTGTATTCAGATCCTGGAGCCCAAAACGTTCCCCTCTCACAGCTTCCGGGGTAATTAGCCAATCAGGTCGCTGCGGCGGCCATCTTGTCCTTTCAGTTTAAGAAAAATTTCAACCTAGAGTTATTCAAGAGCTTAACATCATGTGGTTCTTATTGAATAGTAACGAGTGTGGTGTTATGGGGAAAAGAAAACTCACAAAAATATCTCCTCTGAAATACGAAGAACACTCAAAAGAGAACCCTAAAATGATAATAATCACAGCAGTACTGAAATTGCCATTCTCCACAAGAAGAATGACCACTTTTGAATACAATTGTAACGACACATATCAGAGTCTGTGACTTTACTGTTCTGTGAAATTCATTCATTTCTTTGTGTTTCCTTCTGAGGCTTGAAATCACAGTGCTGATTTTCACAGTGTCTATGAGAAAGTGCAAAAGTTGATACCAGTGATTTCATCCAGACACAGGAAAACTTTCCATTTATTCAAGTAAATGATCTAGGAAGAACTGGTATAACATTGTTATTATAAACAATTGAGAAATAGTTTCTTTTCCAGCTTCAAGATAAGAATTTTGTAAAGTAATGGAGTTCTTGGTTTTTATCTCCATGAAGCTTTCTTCAAATGATTTAGCTCATTCTGTGTCATCTTTCACTCAGACATAGCTTCATTCCCTAGACAGCAAAACCAAAGCAATACATGAGAGAAATAGATTTTCTGCTATCATTTATTCCTTTGTTGCTTTATTCGTTCACAGAATACTTAGCAATTTATTCTAAGTGTACATCAAGCCCCACATTTGCATCAACGCTTAACAACAAAGAAGGAAAACCTGACTGGTGTGTGTGTGTGTGTGTGTGTGTGTGTCCCTGTGTGTGTGTCGGTGTGCGTGTGCATGTATTGGGTGTATCGGGGGGGCGGGGGTATTATAGGGAAGGGGTGGGTGTGTGCCCAAAGACATGGTTTTCAAATTTCTCCTTTTAGAGAAACAGTAGGAAATGTTGTATGAGAAAGACATTCCCTGTCATGATCTGATGGTTTTCCTCTAATGAACCTTCTGGCTCCCTCTATGATAATGGATACCCCCAAACAATGTGGAGAAATCTCTATTTTTCAGTTTTGTTTTCCCTACATCACTAATTGTCAGAGTTCCAGATTGTTTCTGAATAGCAGCTCTATTCTAATTATAATTTTTTATATGTATCAGCTACTTTTCCTTTCTTCATCTGTTTAGTATGGACCAGGTTTCCTGTTTTCCATGCAGTTCCCATTACAGTAACTTCCCAGGTTTAAAGTGTCAGGCAGCACTGCAGCAGGGGTGTGTATGTGGTAATAAGGGAATCGGAAGCTCACACTCCAGAGGAAGCACTCATGGTCTCACCATTCATATGAAGGATGGCCGGAAGAAATCTTTTAACATAATACTTAAATTGGCGATTGGGGGAAAAAAATGCTATGGGATTTTAGCAGTTTGTGGTTTACGTGTGGTTCTAGAACTATTTCTTAAATTTCCCAGTTTCAGGAAGTAGATAACCTGCCTCTTTCTCTACCTATAGATGTATACATGTAAGGTTAAAAAAAATCTAGTCCTCAAATACAAGATGATGGAGGACTAAAAAGTTGATAAGCAAATAGGAAAGAACTGAAATTTTGTTTTAAACATTCAATATTTCCACTTAATTGATTCATAAATTTAATTTATCAGAAATCTGAGAACTGCCCCACTGTCTCATTGGTAAGAAAGCGACTCCACGGTAGAGTTGCTCAATGAGAAAGTTGCTCTTACAATTTTCCTAACTTTGTTGAGGATCTTATCTCCAAAATAAAAAGAAAAGCTGTTAATGTCCTATCATTAATTAAGGAAAAGAATAAACCCATTTCACTTATGTTGTGCCACTCTGGCCCCAAGATTGAAGAATAAAATTTCAAAGCACATGGTTTCTTCATTTATTCATTTATCAATTAATTCCTTAGACCTTAATTTGGTGGCAAATTTCTTTCTGTCTCTGTGCCTGAAATTTACTTGACTCTAAGGATTCAGAAGTGAATAAGGAGTTCATGTCTGGTGGGAAAGGCAGACAGGAAACATAATTTCAAATGTAATGAGATATTTAGAAATAATTGTACCAGGAAAAAAAAAAATGGATAAGCAAACGCATAGGAAAGAGGGACTAACCAATGAAAACAGTAGATTTGCTTTTATCTCAGCAAGGTTTCCCTGTGTGTTTGGGCTTCCCTTCTGCCTGCATTTAGGGCATTCTGACTCCACATAAGCTACTCCGATTGCCCTTTGTAATTTCTAAGCAAATATAAAGCAGCTTTTATAATGTTTCATGATGATCCTTTTTTTTTTTTGGCCCAGCCTCTCGTTTTGAGGATGTGAGCCTTGGTGCATCACGTCTGTCCCAATTACGGAGTGAGACCTGCCCTAGAGGGTAGTTTTTCAAACTGTGTGTCACAACTTATTGGGTGACCATAAAACCAATTAGTCACAATTGACATTTTTAAGATTTTGAATAGAATAGGCTCTATCAGAGGCCATGGCAGGTAGTAAAGATGAGTGTTGATTGGTGAAGTTCTTGTTTTATATCCAGTCTGTGCACACATACACATATCGGCTAGCTCATAATGTAAATTATATTCCTCTGGATTATGATTTTAAAAGGTCAAAAACCTATAGTCTAGACTTGAAGTTCCATATCTGGTTGGTTTACCATTTCATTTATAGGATTTCACGTGGGATTTTTCTTTCAGATGTGGGGGTTCAATCATTTCTTTGAGTAAATAATGTTGAATACATCACATCTGAAACATTATGAATGTCCCAGACTTTACTTTTCTTGATTCTACCTGAATATCGATATAGTGTGTACATGTATGTTGATATACAGGTAGATAGGTACACAATTTGCACATATTTTCATTAATTTTAGTTTAGCAGTTGGTGGTTTATGTAGCTATTAAATAAACACCTGAAGCAAAGTTACAATTATGTAGACAAAAGTATTCTGAAGACCAGGTGGTTATGGTTGCCATACTCTAGTCTTTCTTATTTTCCTGAAGTTATGATTTTTTGCCTTTTACATTAAACATTTTTATTATAAGTGTAATACATGCTCACTGTAATAATTTACATAATGGGTAAAAGTGTTAAAGCAGAAATGTAAATCATCTATCATCAACCATTGCAATAAATGAACACTTTATGCTTTGGCATATTTTATAGAGACACACACACATGCGTGCATATCACCTGTAGTAATTAAATTGGGACCCTACTGGATATGCTATTACTTAACCTACTTCTTTCACTTTCTATTATACTGTGAGCATTTTTCCTGCCATTAAATAATCCACAAAAATGTGAATGTAACATTTAACCCACTAATTCATTAATCACGCTTTCATTGTTGGATGTTTAAGTTATTTTCATCACTTCCTGTAAGTAGTGAAGTAATAATTATAGATAAATAATCATCTAGATAAATCTTTGCATTCTTATGTTATTATTTCATTATCATAAATCAGTATAAGATATTAATTATGTAACATAGGGCTATGAAAAAAATTTTAATTGCTACAAGTTACCCAACATGCCCCTAGAAAAGCTGATAAGTTTATATTCTCCCCAACAGCATATTTAGTAATGTATTTAATAGATCTTAATGGTCTGTTTTGTATAGGTTTCATACCAGACCTATTAAAACTGAGTGTCTTCATTTTTCTTAATTTTTACCAGTTTGATAGCTCATATCAATTATTTTGTTTTCATTAAATTACAACTGAGATTAAGCATTTCATGTGTTTATTGGTCATGTATATTTCTTCTTTTTTATGAATTTTCTTTTTTTTTCTATTCAGTGCTTGCCTTCTTTGCTTCTAAATTTTAAATGTTCTTGACATAGAAGGATTATTAAGCCTTTACTGTCAGGTAGCAGTCAGAATTTTTTTCTAACTTCGTCAGTAGTCTCTTAACTTTATGATACTTCAGAAAAAAAGAAGCTTTACTTTGTGTGTAAACAAACCAGAGATTTTTGTTAGTTTTTTCAAATGGCATTTAATTGTCTATCAAGATGGTTATATGATTTTTCTTCTTTTTCTATTAATGAGGTGATTTATATTAATAGGGTTTCTAATATTGAATGACCCTTGTAATTCTGAAAAAATAAATCTAACTCACAAGCTGTTTTTTCTTTGAAGATAAAGCTGGGCATGGATTACAAGTATTTCATTTGTGATTTTGTACCTCTACTTGTTAGGGAAATTGATCTCTAAGGATTTTCCCCCTAATTTTAGCAGTTTTACGTAGAAGAGTTACACAACCTTTGTAAAATAATTTGAGTAGCTTTTCATCTGTTATTATGCATTATATCAATTTCTATAGTCTAGGAATTATCTCTTCATCAAGATTTAAAACAACTCATCCCTAGAACCATCTAGACTGATGCTTTTTTATGAGTAATTCTTTGATACCTTTTTCAACTTTTCCAATAGATGGAAATCTTTGGGAAAGGAGAAATTTCCTCTTTTACTGAATTTTGGAAACTTGCTGTATTTTTTTCATAACATCATTTATTTCATTGAGACTTTCAACCTGTTAGTATATTTTATGGTTTTTGCCACTTAATATATTTAATAATTTTATTTCTCTGTTCTAATATATTTATTTTTACCTCATTAACTTATTATTTCTTTTAAGAAGGAATAAAGCAAACTTTTTGAATTATTTAGCTCATTTATTTCAGTTACTTTTTAATCATTTTCAATGACAATATAATTCAGGCAATGAGTTTGGTTTTGAATTTAGTTTGGTATACTTCCAGAAATTTTAATATCTTAATGTCCTTCTTCTCCTCCTCCTTTTCCTCCTCCTCCTCCTCTTTCTTCTCCTTCTTCCTTCTCCTCCTCCTCCTCCTCCTCCTCTTCTTCTTCTTCTTTTTCTATGTATTTTGAAATTTAAGGTTTTATTTCTTCTTTGACCAAGAATGATTTATATAGTCATTATTTTAATTTTTAAGGATTGAGGCTTTTTCTCTCTAAAATTTTATTATCAATGTAAATTTTAACATTTTATAGTCAAGGATAGTGAATTCTGCAAGTTGGGACATGTATTGAAATTGACATAGTGTATATAACTTTGTCATTTAAAGTTTTAAATTAAGTAAATTAAAACTAATGATTTTTCTAAAAATGTTTATTATTGAATAAATATTTATTGAGTGCCGATTATATTCCAGGCTCTGGTAAGGTGCCGAGGTTTCAGGAGAAAGCAAAATGGACAAAAATCTCTGCCTTATGGTACTTGCATTCTAGTAGGCGACACACGTGTATCACGATATTTCCTTAAATGCAAGTCAGCATAGTCATTATACACGCTATAAATTTAATGACAGCTTTTCAGGAAAAGAACAAAAAGTAAACACCACCAATGTAAGCTTTTATATTAAGAGCCATCCCCATACATATGTCAGATGTTTAAGTGTGAGAAATATGTGTCCTATCCTTGGTAAAATAATCTTATTAATTATGTTGTTTCTGATACTCTATATGCTTATTTATCATTTCCTTGATCTGTCAAAGGCAGACAAACACGAGGTTAAAGTCCCCATGTGCTTTTTGTTTCTGAGACTTTCAGCATCCTTTTTTAGGTCTATCTCTCGGAAAAGGTTGAAACGTAATGTTTGATTCATTCTGAGGCTTTTTCTTCCAAAGCAGTGTTTAGCTCATTTATATCTGTTATCATAACTGTCATCCTTATTCTTTCTGTCATTTTGGTTTAGACTTTCTGTTTTATACACCTTTTTCCGTTTCCTATTTTATTCCCCATGTGCTACAGTTTCTTTGATTATTTTATTTGGTAATTTCCCTCGTATGGACTTTACAAAAACATTCTTTATCCTGTTTTCTCTATCAACATCAAAAATGAAATCATCTCTGTTGAGTTCCTTCCATGTGAAAGGAACAAAGTGACATGGTCATATGTCATCACAACCTACCCTCACACTTTTAGCCTGTGCTGTTTTAGACCCAGTCTTTAAAGAAGAATGTTTCTTCTCTTTTAATATTTTTTATATGGCATGTTTAGTATCATCCAGGGGTTACATTTTGTGTCTAATGCCAACCCCTCTTTGCTAAAACATCTCCAGCACGGAGTTCTTTATCTTGATTCATCTCACTGTTAACAGGCTTACCTTTCTGAGTAATTTCACTTCAGGAAGGACATGGAGTTAGTATATTTCTAAATCCTTGAAATCTGATAGTATCCTTCATGTATAAATCTCAACACTTACAACAATGCCTGGAGCTTTGAGGTATATAATAAATATTTGTTAAATGAATGACATACCTTCTTCCCAAGGGTTTTTCTCCAGACAGCCCATTGTCTTTTGGTTTTTAATATCGAGGAAGAAGAACTCTGAGGCCGACCTGATTTTTCTTCTTTTAAGTGACCTGTTTCCCTTATCTGGATCTTCTGGGATTCTCTCTGTATTCATGATACTCAAAATTTTCACCCGAATTATTCTAGCTGTTGGTCTCTTTTCATTCATTTTGCCAGGTTCTTATTGAGTCCTTTCTGTTAACAGTTTCGTGTTGATTTGTTTCTGTTTCCTTACTTGAAAGCATCAATGTTCCTTAGACAAGATGGTGGAAGTCTCCTTGGTTCTCTTGTCCTCCCAGCTAACTCTTTGTGGAGAAGTCCTCTCATAGCTCCCCAACAGGCCTGGCTGATAGAAAGCGACGCCTCCCATTTAGACGTTTGGCAGCTTGAAAAGACAGGAAGGGAACCCAGATCCCATGCAACACCTGGCAGAGAACTTGGCTTCTGCTTAGTTTCTCAGTTGATTTCTCTGAAATCATGGGCCAGGGGTGTTGCAGCTTCCTTTGCCAGCTCCCCAGCAAGACTGGTTGTGAGAGCGCACCATGTCCCCCTTTCAGCTTGGTCGGTGGCACCCTTTTGAGCAGATACTCCTCAGAACCTAGTTTCGGTTCATGTTTCACCTACCGTGGGTGCTGCAGACCTTTTCAGTGGAATCTGGGAGAGCAGCGGTAAACGGCCTGCGCTCACTGACATTGTCACCGAGTCCAGAATTCAATATGCATTTTAACGCTTAGCTTCCCTTTAAGAAGGAATTTCTTCATGATGAATCGTAACAAACTCTGGGACAGTTTTATTGCATCACAAAGGCCATTTTCCTTGCTGCTGCTTACACTTATTCACACTCAGTAAAACAGTGCATATCTAGTGGGATGACTGGAAAATACGATGGCCTTTTCCCACTCCTACACTAACTCCTAATTTTGTTTTAAATGGGCCTACAAAAGTGAGACATGGTGTAAAACTTCCAAATTGGTTTCCTTGCCATTCCAAGGAAAGCCTGCAAAATGCAGCAAGAGAGCCGGCTTTCTGGTCACCCATTAGCGTAACTTCAGTAGGGCTAAGCTGAAAGGCCCACAGAAATTCAGAGGGTCGAGTTGTAGGTTTTCTTGTTTACAATGAAGATGTAAAAAATAATTATAATGTAATTCGAAGGGCTATATATATGCAGTTACCTCCGAATATATAAAAATCTTACTGCCTCTGTCAAGCTGCATTGTTGTAATTTTTTAAAATGAAAAGTAAAATTCCTGTCAAGGACATAGATACACTGATTGCATGACTTTATTAATTCCTAGTCTGAGGTCTGTAATATGGATGATAATCTAATAACAGAATCATATTTATAATAGAGCAGAAAATTCTCACTATGGGTTTACAACAGTATGCATGAGTCCCAGCATTACTGAAAGCTTGTTTTTTCTCACATCAAATTGATAGTCACTCTCCATTTTGGTGACAACTTCATCTTAATGAGAATTTCAAAAAGAACGGGGCTGACTCCCTGTCCCCAGGTCCTTGACCCCTGCAAATATGATTACTTGGGTTCCTATAGGTTTATGATCTGTGCCCGTCCCAGGAAAGTGAAGGAAAATCTGTGGGATCCTTTTTCAAAAGTTTTCTTAGAATCAAGCCAGTCCTATTTTGATTTTTATGATCTCCTGTCTCTCATGGTCTGGGGCTCCACCTGCTCACAAGAGTCAGACTTCCATGGAGGCTGATAACTCCGGTACCCCTAGAACCTTAAAGAAGGAGTTCTCATTGGAATTCTCTGCCCTGGGTTGGTCACCCATTTCAATTTGATCCCAAGTGCTTGCCATCCTATCATGGACAATCTTGAACATAGATTCTGTTTCACAGTTTGGTCTAATCTTACCTTTCCTCTCAGACCCTTCTTATCTCTGTCCCACTTTGTACTCCTAACTACACTTGGGTGTTGGTTATAGGTTTGTGGGTGTGTACTCCTATACCCTTAGGTGGCTGTCACTGGTCTTTCCCATTCGGTTGCTACCCTTCTACCTGGTGGTGACACAGCTTTGACCTCAAAGCTAGAAGTGGTGGTGGATTCAAAGTTCATTCCAATATGGCAAGGTGAAGTTCTCTAAAAAGTGCTTGACTTTGATGGCCTCCTTTCCTTAAATGTTGGTAATTGTATGCACCCAGAAACATGCCAGTCAGAAAGCCTGAAGGATCTCACAGGCTTCGGTACCCTAAGTGAGATTCTCTTTGATAGCAAGTTCAACTTTGATGTCAAATTACCCGTCTCCTGTTTACAGCACTTACTGGCCAGCCATATTTCCATTTTTAACCAGGAAACAAACTTGACACATGCCACATCCCATAGTACTACCTTTTTAATTCTAGTGAGGAAAATCCTGCACGATGCTCAATTGGTCGACATGGAAAAGTTTTAAATTTGTAAGATTATTACTGAACTTCTGCTTACTGCTTTATCCTTAATGATTATTGTAGTTTTGTCTAGTTTAAAACTCCGGAGGTATACAACACCTAAAGGGCAGCATTGCTGCCTTTATTCACTACTGTTGAGAGATAGCTTCTGGGTGTAGTATGGGCTGAGGGAGACCAATCTTCATCAATAATGAGTAGTGACTGAAAAGTAATTGTAAATGTTTCTTGTACTCATATGTCTACATCCCTTTCCAGGAAAATTCCAGTCAGGGACACAAGTGTCAACTGAGGCTCTATTTGGCTTTCAAGATGGTCGAGAAGTCAAATGAGAGATATGTAGCTACACATAAGACAGCACAAGTGTAGAACCATCATCAGACATGCAAGTGTCACTACAATGAAAGTTCCCTTGAACAAATCAGTTCCCAGGATGGCATTCATTTCTTATTGATAAATATGCTTGATACTAAGATAATGGAGCAGATAATTAAACCATCTATCTGGAAACATAAACACACACATACACTCACACACATTGCAGAGAGACAAAGAGCACTGGTTAGCACGGATTCTATCGGTACGTCCTACCATCTTTTTCTAGAAGACTGTCTGGCCTCCAAAAGGAAAAAGATAGGAAAACATTTTGACTACAGTAAGGCTTTTGATTCTGTAGCATGTGACCAAAGTCAGGAAAGGACCAAAGAGCCTAGCTCTTACTTCTTTTATATGGGTGGACAATGGTTTGGGGATACTGATAAAACAAGTCATTAATGTTTCAGTTTTGATTGGTGATAGTGACCAAATTGTGGTAATAACTGATCAGGGAATTTAAAGATAGGGCTACTCACTTCTCTTCTGCCGTAGAAAACCTTATGGCGATCAGCCCTGAGACCCCCTCCTGCTTCTGCTTCAGTGTGGAAGGGCAGGTGCAGAACATACCCTTTATCACAGTCTGTTGCAACCTCCCCCTCTACGTGATTCTTGCCACTTCTGGCATCCCATTTATGCTGTTCTTGTGGAGAAATGCTTGATAAATATAGTAGATGACCGTGCCTCAGTTTGCCCATTTGATAAATACTTGTCAAATTGTGCAGCCTGTCTCTGGGTCTCTCTGGGGAAAAAGATGAGGATCAAGACAGTTCTGTACACCTCTTAGGAGTAACACATGAGTTTCCCTGGAGGTGAAGTCTACTGCCCTCTACTCTAGAGCATTGGCTTTGTCTCACTACCTTTCTCAAGTTGCTGATGACTGCATGATACGGTCAGAGCTGGATTGGTGGCTTTCGAGGAGAAATTCCTCATGGTCCACAGCGCTCAGAGATTCTTACTCGGACAGAGTTCCTCATAAATATCCATCTATGATCACCAATAAGTGGTCTACACGAGTGATCCTGATGGGTAACATAGAAACCCCATTAACCCCCAGGATTATGCCATGTGTTAGTGTATGCCCACACTCTGTGTGTCTACACCATCACAATAATCTCCTTTGCATGGTCTTCCCTAAGCTGCTCCAACCACATCATGCTTTTTCTGTCGGGGCTTCCCTGCCACTCCTTTTCTGCTACCAGGAAGAAAAACAGTCACATCCTGCTGGTGCCATCACACAACTTAATTGAGAGCTTCTGCATGTTTCATGAATACACTGTGCCCAGTCTGAGCACTTTGCTGCCCTTAGACAAATGTTTGCCAAATTGAAATCTTGATGGCCCAAAAGGGGAAACTGAGGCATGGTCATCTAGTAATCTCTAAAGACAAAGATCTTTTGAAACCTATGTTCTCATCTCCAGCCTCTTCTCTCTGTGTCAGAGATGACGCAATTTAAATATTCAACACATTAACATAATGAGGAATGCCAGCTAGTGGGTCACTGTCACATTTTCTTTTGCAACAAAAATGAATTTAGTTAGTGTCTTTTACAATGGTCCAAGTAGCTACCTGACATGCAGGCAATTACACCTATAAGGTGAGCACCTCGTTCAAGTCTTTTTATAGATTAAATCAATGTATGTTCACGGATTTAAAAATAATAGATCTGGATGTGATGGCATGACCCCACTTGAGTATTCAAAAAAATTAACTTCCAACATATTTTAATGCAAATGTTACCTTTGTAAGTGGATGACCTGAAAAGAAAGTGTTTCCATAGTAACCTAAGGGAACACATAACCTGTTTATGATAACTTCTGCTTGAAGAGAGCCAGGCATGGATAGGGGATATGCTTTGATGTCTGCTGAAAAAGAAATCACTGACAGCATTGTGTGAGTGAATGGTTGGAAGACTTCACTTTATTTGTAGTTAATTTAGAAAATAAACTTTCATAATGAACTGCTGAAATACACACTTGAAAGAACCAGCTGATCTGTCAGGATATTTTTTTAAATGTAATTTGTCGTAAGTGACAACCGAGGCATCAGTTTAACAGAAACAGATTAGGGATGAGTTCTTACTATAGGTCTTTCCCACTTTGTGCATTTCTTTTTATCTCTACTCCATGTTCTTCCTTGGAATCACTGAGGCCTTTCAAGCCCTTAGATTTCTCTTCTTTTTCTTCTCCTTCTTTACCTCAGAGCATGTCATGTAGAAGCTGCCCTTCTGGAATTGAGAGTCTATATTGTGCAGATATCACCAACAAAGAATACACTGATTATCCTTCACTTTCTCTACTGACATGGCTAGTTGAGTTGGTGGCTTTTTAGAGGTGCCATTAGCTAGAGATGAGTTTGACATTAACAGGCCCTTTCTGGTTGTTTTCCCTTCTTTCAGATGTAACATCTAGTTCAAGAAAACCTTGTCTACAAGATTCTTTCCTTTCTTTAGTATTTTTTTTTCTTTGAGGGTCATTAGCATAGGGAACAGATGCATACAGTTTTAAGGAGTATTTCTTTGAAGCAACATCTTCGAGTCAGCTCACTGACAGGTCCGTGCCCATGGGCTCTGGGTGAACTTGAGGCTGAGGCACTGGCTACAATTACCCATCTGGTATCCATCTGGTAGCATGAATGAAAGATAATACCAGATCACAGAGAAACTCTACCAACTGCCAACTTGGTATAAGCAGGCAAAGAAGGTGCCACCCAACAGTGCCGTGAAGACTAAGAAATGTTGTCCGTAGGGTATGCACATTTCCAGCACAAGATGCAAGAGAATGGCATGCGAGAGCATATGGAAAGAAATTACTGTACAATCTAACCTTACAGCTGCAACTTGTTAAATATTAAACTGAATTCTCGGCCACATTTAAGTTGCTAGTAGAGTTTGGGAGAAAAGATGTCCTAATATGCTTGAGATGTGTATTTTGCTACTCACACCCCCCACAAGAGGGATAACGGGATTTGAGGACTTCGGGACGAGGAGCAGGCACCAGCATCCTGAAGGCATTGATTTCATTCATGTGTAATGCCGCTTTGCAGTAGGCTGTTGGGTTGTCGCAAAAATAAGGATTTTGTGGTTGCTATAAAATGGTTTAGACAAAAAATAAAAAATAATAATAATGAATAAAATGGTTTAGACATTTTATCCATTTATTGCTTTCTCCTTGTTCTTATATCCCCCTTTTCCTCTTTGTCTCCTTCCTTCTGGAATGCAGCATGCTCTGGTTAGTGCCATGGCTAAGGATTGAGCTTCTGTTGATATAGCCATCAAGAGATTTGCTGTCTTCATACAGCACCATCCCCTCTGAGGGGACTCCAAATGGAAGCACTGATCTGAGATGACAAGGGCATGCTTGCCTCTGAGGCTGCCAATCTGTGAGAGCCTTTCCGGTTTTTTTTCCTCCACTTGCTCTGTAGTCTCGGTGCCTGGCTTGTGTCTGCATTTGGGCCTGCTAGAGATGACCAAATAATGCAAGATACTAGAGTGAGAATAAGGCAGCTTTGTGATCACCTAAGCAACAATGTGGTCTTGGGGGGCTTTTTTTGCCCATTCAGTGGGTTGTCTTCGTGGTAATATCATATATATATATTTGGTACTTATGTATTTTGAAAGCCGTTTCATGCTCATTACATCTAAGCACTTCCACGAAGACAGGAACCCATTTTTACAGATGAGAAAACTGAGGCTCAGAAAAGTTACATGATTGCTGACAATCATATCATTAGCTTGAACCCAGATCGTATGACCCAAAGTTTGAAAGTATCCCACCAGATTTAGGTAGGGGTTTTTTTGTTTGTTTGTTTTTGTTCTAATCTCTGAACTTCTCTTTCCTCCTTACAAAAGGAAATGTTTAACTCCTTAAGAACAATTGCAGTTTCCCAAAGAAAGAGAGCTAGAGTCAAGATAGGGATTCATGGTAGCCCCAAAAGTCCCTGCCCTCTGGGTGGCTAGAGGGATGGGGGCTGAGTTGACTTCCTTTCTTCCATAATCTCCAATAAGGTGTTTCCTGTACTTCTACTGAGAGACAGAACAAAGAAAAAGGTCTTCTCGGTTGGCCATACAGAGACCCATGCTGGATAAAGTTGGGGAGAAAGAAAGGCTGTAAGTCAGAGGCATGAGTCACCTGGAAAAGAACCATAAAGTAATTACAGAGTGCAGGATCACTAGCAAAGTGCCAGGATGGAGGTGGGTGAAGGATGAGATGTCAAAGTAGAAGGGTTAATGATCCAAAGGTGAGATTTCAATATTAATGTTGACCATGACCAGCAGAAAAGAATTTATGGAAAAGCCAAAATGAACTTAAACCTGATTCCGTGTGAAAGATTGCTAAATCACGTATTCGGTGCACAAAGACATAATACTGTAAATTCTCTTCCTTTTCTTATTCCAACTTATGGGACTCGAGTTCTTTTGCCATAATTTATACTAATTAGTCTTTCCACTTAAATCGAGAGGGGAACTGTGAATGTAGCCGTCCCTTGTCTGCCCCTCATTAGAGACAATTAAGAGAAGAACAAAAACACGTCACAGAAAAGACAAGAAAAGCCACCCAGGGAGAGACACATGAGGCAGGAAATGATGGTATTGAACTGGACAAAGAGAAACTGATAGCCTTCAAGATTCATCGCTCGTCCGGCTAAGGTCTGAACAGGGTCCAAAGGAGCACCTCCTGGTCATGCCAGCCTCCCCTGTGGTAGTTTCATCTGTGTTTTTCCTATCTCCTGTCATATTGCATTTATTAAGAAGTGTTCTCGCTCTCTAAATCCAATTCATTAGTTTCCCTCCGTGGATAAGAGGTATGGCATTACTGATGAGAGAAAAATAAGTCCTAAGCTAATCAGCCTTGGTAAATTCCAGTCTTGCACATTATTGTCATGGAAGCTTTCTCCCAGAATTCAGACAGGGCACAAAGACACAGGAGAGGGACCGGGTATGAGATGTCCTAACACCGCTCTTGGAATTCCTGCTGTTTACATCACTTTATACTTTCCCAAAGGGGGGCAGCAGGGGAGATCAGGGAGCATCTAATTGCCTTATAAACTGATTGACAAATCGGCGATCTGATACATATGGATGATCTTTTTAGTGAAATGGCTCAGAAGCTGCTAACAGAGATCATCATCAGGAGCCATGATTTGCACACCCTCCACGGGGTTATTACAGAGAAGCGGAAGGATGGGTTGATTATTATCTTTCCTTCTTTCTGTTTTTTCTTTTTTTTTCTTGAATGTTTTCTTCGCCTCCAGGGAAATGCATTCTAGCAGCATGAGCACCACTATTAATCAACACTTGTAGCAATAATCAGTGAGTGAAAAATGGTGACCAGAATCTGTGAATACACCGGCATAACTGTCTTCCACGTTTTCCTTTGTGATCATGTCTTGGCATTCCAACATGGATAATTTATACAAAATTAATGTTGGCACCTTCTGAGGTGCAAAGATTTATAGACGCAGTGCTTACTTCTTCATCCATTAAAAAAGAAAGAGAAATCATTTCTGGTCATGATGAATAATATTTTAGAGCCTTTAAAAATATACTTGCTATCTTCGTGTTGCTTTGTGCTGTGTTAAGTCAGCGAGTCTCTTCGCTTTGGAGCATGGGTGTTGTGAAACGCAAACTGTTGTTCTAGCTTCCAGTTTTTCCAGAACTTTCACCAGGAGGGGGTGTGGGAAATAAGCAAGAATTCAAAAATACCCAGGATCCTTCTGAGAGCTGTCTGGCATTATTGAAAATTCAGGGAGAAGGGAAAAAAAAAAAAAGGCTGAGTTCCTGGAGTGGCAAAATGCTGTTGCTAGCCACACCCGAAAGTCATTGTGGCAATAAAGTGAGTTAGGGCTGGGGAGGACACTATACTTGAGGGAGGCCATTTTCAAGTTCAGTTGCCACTTTCATTCCACCAAGCTAGCTTTCCATTCTTACTGTCCTCTGATCAGTAGGATAAATTCTGACGTGTCTACACTTTGAGACTTTCTCTGAAATCTCACTTACTTGGGATTGGCTTGCCGGGAGCCTAAAGAAGATCACAGAGGCTCAGGACCACATCTTAGAGAGTGATTGATAGACCAAGACTCATAGGAGCGTATGACACCAGCCCCTTGTCTGAGGATCGCTCCTGTCATTAAAATCAATGCAACTTAATTAAAGCAAATTACAGATAGATACATCTATAAATAAGATATTAAAGTGTGCTGCTGAATATGATAATTGCTGCATATTTAGCAATCAGTGTGTGTGTTCTGCTTTTGCCAGGAGGAATTCCTTTCAGTGGAATCAATGGAGCTTTATTAAAAACCATCCAAATTAGAGAGAGAAATGATGAGTGTTATAATAACACAAAATCACTGTTTCAACTTTCACTGCAAAGAAAGGAAAGCAAAATATGTCCATCCCTCTTTTTTCACTCAAGGAAAATATTAGACATATTTTCTTTAAGATGTGGATATTTTGAATTTATACATTTTAATTTTTGTATTCTCTTCTCCCAAAGGAAGGCGGAGGGAAAGTAACAATCATAAATAAAACAATTCAGCAGCGAGACTGAAGTGTGAGGAACACTCCAGTGCCTGGATATGCTGTTTTATACTTTGATGACAGAAGACAAATAAATGAAGTCCATGCTCTAAACAGAGCTTTAAGTGGCTTATTTTATTCTCCTTGTCACTAGATCTTTGTGTGTAAAAGTTTTCGTAGGTTAATTCAAAATAATGAATGTTGGAAATAAAAATCCATTTTCATCACCTTCCTGACTTGTCGCGCTACTTTACCCCATCACCTTTTATCATACGTAAGATTTACGCTTATGGCCAAGAGACTTCTTTCCAGGTTAACTTAAAAATATACATTTTAAAAAAGATCATTCATCACCCAATTTAAAAATCAATAACAAAATGTAACAGTTAATTAAATCATTCTCAGGTGACCTGGGTCATTTTCAAATTTAAGAAAATAAATACTAAAATTATAAGAAGACAAAGATTTCAATGTCGAACATTCTGAGACAAAAAAAAAAAAAAAAAGAATCCCTAGACAACCAGGCACTTCTAACAGACATCTAAAAGGCATTTACAAAGACTTTTTACATTGGGATGCTCTGTCCATTTATTGTTTGGAAAGAGAAGGAAAAAAGAAAAAATGGGAAGAGAACAAAGAAAAAGGAAAGTAACAAGAGAAGAAATGAATGTGTAGAAAAGTGACTTTTAACTAGCTCACTTAAGCAAATATTGATTTAAAGGTTTTGTTTATTTATTGGAGAGAGAGAGTGTGCGCACAAGTGAGCAGGGGGAGGAGAAGAGGGAGAATGAGAGGGAGATGATCTCCAGCAGACTCCGACATGAGTGCAGAGCCCCACACGGGGCTCGATCCCAGGACTTCGAGATCACAACTCGACCCAAAACCAGGAGTCGGACACTTAACTGAATGAGCCACCCAGGCACCCCACAAATACTGATTTATTGATTGTTTTCTAAGCACTGGTCTAGGCAATGAGGAGAGCCAACAAAGTCCCTGTCCTCATGAAGCTTACGTTTTTGAGGAGAGAGAGACAATAAGTAAGTGAAGAGTCAGTATCGCACCAAGATTATTTCTGCAAAGAAATATACAGCTGTACTCAGGGGCTAGAACAAGTAGCTGCGTGACGTGTTCTGTTTGATATATGGCAGTCAGGGAAAGCTTCTCTGAAGAGGAGACACTTAAGCAGGGACACAAACAAAATGTGGGACGAAAGCATGTGGCCGGCCCTCTGGAGCTAGGGAAGAAGGCAACGTGAGTAGGAAAGCCATGAGCAAGGTGTGGGGCAAGAGGGAACAGCAGTAGGAACCAGTATGGCTGGAGCAGGGGGAACAAGCAGGGTGGGGAGGGAACAAAGCAGAGAGGTCACCTGTTCCAAACCGCATGAATCTTTAGGAGCAAAATTACTAAGTGTGCTACTTAACGTTCCTCCCTGATGACTGTTATTTCTGATTTTCTAAGATGCACAAAGAATACATCATACTCTTGCTTAGGAAAGAGTGTAAAGGGTTGGCAATGGGTGTAGCTTGCTCTGTTCTTTCTAAGGCCCAAACCAAGGCAAATTATTTTCAAGAGTGAGGACTAAAATTTCGCTCCAGACTCTCAATGCCAGAAGTCATTCCACAGACAGATTTGTTCATAATTGTGACACATGAGTTTTCCACTCTGCAGAGGGTGTGTGCAGAAGAGAACAGAGTTCCGCCATGCATTATTTCCTAGCTCCATGGCTAACATCCAGACATATGACCCCAGTAATCACATTTGCTCTGCTTACTTCAGATGTTACTACAGGCAGCACCATGGAATGCAGCCACCTCTAAATTCCGTGGGTGATAGAAAGAGGAAGTTGTCACAGCCACTGATCATGCACATCACACACATCTAAGCCTTGCCCTTCCTTTCACATGTGCTTTCACACTTGTGTAAGTGTCCCTCAGAATTGTCCCCCATCCACAAGAAGAGAAAGGGGCAGAGTCATAGTCTCAGCCTCCTTACTGGGATAATTTTTCCATGCCTAAAGATGTCATAGGAAAGTTCAGAACTAAACTATCCTTTGAGATACGACTAACAGTATCTTGCAACTCTTACTCGTTACACAAAGCATGGCCAGTGTGATTCATTGCAACTTGTAAGTGAATATTCTGCTCAAACTGAATATTAGCATTCTGGTCATACAATACTACTACCATTATTGGGATATGTGTAGCAGAAAAAGAAATGTATTTGCTTCCGAAGTCTCTGAAAATATTGATATGGGACCTGATTTAATGGGTCTCTTTAATTCATGGTATTTAAAAGAACAAGAGATTGGGGATGCTTGAGTGGCTCAGCCAGTTGGGTGTCTGCCTTCTCCTTGGGAATGATCCCAGGGTACCGGATTGAATCCCACTTCCGGCTCCCTGCTCAGCAAGGAGCCTGCTTCTCCCTCTGCCTCTGCTGTTCCCCCTACTTGTGAGCGAGCTCTCTAGCTCTCTCTCTCTCTCTTTCTGACAAATAAATAAAATTTAAAAAAAAAAAAGAACAAGAGATTGAGGACATTACCCAGTGAAAGGTTTCCCATCCCTAGAGACAGGTGAGTCCACTCCACTACCTCTACAATTACCTCTTTTGTACCAGGTAGCTCTGGCCCCCCTTTCTTTGCTATAACTCCTCAGGCAAGCCAGGCTCCCATGCTTTAAGGATCTCTGAGTTCCAATACTCAGAAATTAGCCATTAGAAACACATTGCCGTGTTGGGTCATTTTTCTTTGGGGTTTTTGCTGTAGAGAATTTTAGCCCAAATTGCATTTCTTGGTATGTTATCCCTTCCGATGGTAAACATGCCCCTCGGTGCTGTATTGTGTTAAACCACAAGGGTACGTTGAGGAGCAATCAGGGTGAACCTAATAAAAACTTGGCAGCAAGCCTAATGAAAATTGGAGTGGGCCTAAAAAACTTTAATAAGATTGTTCTCTTTTTTATAGGTTCTTGCAGTCTGCTTTTCATGAATATCATGAATTGGGGATTTTTAAATGTATTTGCTATGACCGGTACTTGACTTCCCATTGAGTAAGAATGGCTAGGTAGAGCGAGTGTGGTGGCTGGTAACGAGTTTGCACCATTGAAAATATTGCATACTGAAATGATTTTTTTTAAAGACTTGGTTAACTTTCAAACCACATGCTCCTCTGTTTAAAGGAATGGCATGAAAAGGCCTCCATGCCTACTTTTTCCAAAGCATTGAGTTCTTCTGCTCCCATTCGCATTTTGCTGCTCTTTGAGTTATGGTCTCTGGTCTCTGTTCTTAAGGACAAATGGTTCTACTCGTCCTTTGTTTGGATGAGTTGCTCCCAGTGGAGGACCCTCAAATTGAAAATGATGTTTCCCCTGTGAAATTCCAAAGCTTACATTCAGTGTTCCTCATATGGTCAGTAACTCGTTTGTGGATTGCTCGCATAATTTATGTCATTTTACCATCTGCAGAGTAAAAGTAAGTTTCTCATGGCCCTTGGGGAAGATGCTCAAAGAGACCCAGCCCCTACACTGTATTGGACCAGTTGGCGGAATTGGGAGATGAAACTCTACTTCCTTCCAAGTGACTTAGATTAATACTGGTGTTATTTTCCATACCAAAGTCCAATTATACGATGGAGGATTTTTAGTAATTGGGCCCTTTGGATTTTAAATCCTCTCAGGTCAGTGCCCATGAGGATCGCCTTCAGTAGGAAGGACTCTGGGGCTTTGCACAGAAGGCAAATCTGATTTATAGATGGACATGGCATTACGTCTGTCACAAATACATTATGAATGGGCATTATACATTTTCTAACATACAGATCAACCCCCCCTTGGGAAATTATCCTTCATCCTAATGGATTACACCATAATAGTAAGTTCCTTATAAAATTCATCCTAAATTTTCACTTTCTTAATTTCATTACCTTGATGAGTCCAGATCCCTGTTTATCCTTTTGCCTACATCTGAGAGATGTTAGAAGAATTAGACTGAAGTTTATAAATCACCTCACGGTTCCCCAACTGAGCCCACAGAAACGGTAAAAAGCAGTATAGGTAACAAATAGGTGCTGATTTCTGCTCAACCTTCATACTGTACTAGGGCACAGTGAGTACTCCCTCAATTACGTAGGTAAACATTTTTCTTCGGAAATATGGGAAGTCATCTAAATGGCATTCAACTAGCATTTCAAATGCTTAGCTGCCAAAGTTGGGATTTTGTTTCTTTACCTAAAGTGTTGATTTCTTTTCTTTTTTTTCTTTTTCTTTCTCCTGTCTGCTGACTTCCTACTCTAGGATGCTTCCCTTTAGGCTCTGAATCTTGGCTTCTCTGAAAGAAACACCTCTAGGGCCTTCTACCACAATGAGGCTCTAAAGCTGGGATCTACTCTTAGGAAAAGCCACTGAAAGGGTGTAGTCAGACTTCTAACAGAATGACTAAGGTCAGCAGGTGAAAGTGGGCTCACTTCCTACCTGTGCACAGAGCCCCTTCTGCCTGGGAAAGGAACCAGCTGTTCCGTGCTCCCCACTCAGTCTCAGGGATACTGGTACTTATGTTTGATCCCAAACCGTTCAATAATGTAATAAAATGCACACTTCACATCTGTACTGTTAAATGCCTAAATCACAATGATATTGTTTCTTTACTTCACTCCATGCAGTGGAATTAATGTTCCACTGTATTCAGTTGTGAATAGCCTCTTGAGGTAGACCAACTAGGTTAATTCAAGTTTGTTTTTTCTGGTTAGTGTAGGATTATGTGTTTCTCTGCTTGCCTGCGTTATATCTCACCTTCAAGATTACTTTTTTCATATAATGGTTCATTCTTATAATCATCCAGCATTTACTGAGCATGAAAGATGCTGGACAACAAATGTTAATAAATACCATTATAAAAGATCGTTATAAGATAACACTCTAAGTAAGTATGTAAAAGATAGACTCTAGGCTCTCAGAAAATAGGAAGTGACTAGTTCTGTAGGAAGAGGTTGCCAGGGTGGTGATGGGAAAGGCAAAGGAGTTGCTGAGCAGGACAAGAAGGTGCGCAGGTGCTTGGGGGTCAGGAAAGGACCGATGGTTGGGAAGGCATCTTCGGGGTAAAGTGGCAGGAAACAGGGCTGCAAAGATGAGGGGTAGGAGGAGGATGACAATGACGATGACCACAGTAGACTGGGAAAGCTGTAGATGTCATGTTCGGGAATTTAAACTTCATTCTAGGCATTGAATAGTTTCTATGTACCTCTGTAAGGTGGTTGTGTGTGTATGTCTGCATAAAGCCATATCCATATGCATACATCACACATACATGCACATGCATACGTGAGTACACAGAAAGACCTAGGAATACATATATCATCTTTTAATAGGTCATATCATTCCAGCCATTCATCTTGTATATGAAAAGCACAGACAATCAGCTCTTTTATGAGAGAAAGTAAGAATTCTCTCTCCCCTCTCCCCTCTCTCCCTCTCTCCCTTCTCCTTCTTTCTTTCCCTTCCTCCTTTTCTATCAAGTGCTCTCTCTCCCCTTTCCTCGAACCCTCCCCCACGTCCTTCGCTCTCCTCTCTCTTCCTCTCCTCCCATCCCCACCCTCTTCTTTTTTTGTCTCTTTACTCTCTTCCCCAGGACTGTTTTTAGAACAGTATCACTGAAGAAGCTTCCATTGACTTAGCCAAGACTAGGCAGAGATTCATAGGAATAAACTCTACAGGGGCGCCTGGGTGGCTCAGTGGGTTAAGCCTCTGCCTTCAGCTCAGGTTATGATCTCAAGGTTCTGGGATCAAGCCCCACATCAGGATCCCTGCTCAGCGGGGAGCCTGCTTCCCCGCCCCCCACCCCCACCACCCGCCTCTCTGCCTACTTGTGATCTCTGTCAAATAAATAAAATCTTTAAAAGAAAAAAAAGAAAGAAAGAAAGAAAGAAAAGAAAGAAAGAAAGAAAGAAAGAAAGAAAGAAAGAAAGAAAGAAAGAAAGAAAGAAAGAAAGAAAAGAAACTCTACAGAACAGGGAAAAATTCTCTCCAGGTATTTTCCGTACTAGAAGAAGAATCAGATTCCATATGACTACGACAGCATTAGCAACAGCTCAGATTTACTGGACACATAAGTACACTCTCCATGCGTGATGTATACTTTGTAGTTTACATGCATCAGACCATTTAATCCACGTCACAACCCTCCGAGGTAGGTACTATTATTAACCACATTTGTAGTGAAAACCGAGATTAATGAGGTGAGAAGACCGAGGCTCAGAAGTGACCTTGCTCAAGGTTACCCAGGGGGTGGGTGATGAGAATTGAGCCCAGCCAGCCTTGTCTGGAGTAAGCTCCTAACCTCAGTGTCCTTTCCATGTGCAGGCCAGAGACCACACTGCTCTGTGTCTGGTTAGAACACTCTGCATGCAAGTCAGTTTTCAGTTAGGAAGGAGGGACCTGGAGCACTGTAGGAACGGTGGTGGCCCTTAGGATCATCTTCCCGTTCTGCTTCTCTCTTTGAACAAAATTGACTTACAAGGAATTTGCAACACCTGCTTTTTCCTGGTCAAGGAGTGGCATGGATGTGTCAGATGATATAGGAGCACAGACTTTGATCATCGCAACGTCCTTTTGAGACATATCATCCATCCTACATGTATGTAGGAACGAGACAGTGAGCACATTTTAGAAATGACAGATAGCTTGCAAATTGGTATGGACCCCTTAGGGGCTGGCCTTATGCCTGTGCGTGTCCTTCCGGCTGCATGGTTGGGTGCCCATGCATCCAAGCCCCGAAGCCAGCCCGTGCTCATGGCCCCGTCCTCGCCTGCATCCCCACCAGATTTTCCACCAAGTGGAAGCACAGCTGTTACAATCGATGACCAGCTGTTTTTTATTTTCACAGTGGCTATTGAAACCCATGCACAAGTATTGTTTCTGCGCTATCTTCCCAGGAAAGTAGTGACCTGGCTCACGAGCTTTAATCAGGTCACTGAACCCAGTCTCCAGACCTGAAGCCACCATGTCACCCCCAGGTCACTGTCCAGAGCAAGGCTTCCCACTCAAGTGTCGTCATGAGCTCCCCCCTGGGTGGGCTTCACAGAAGAGGCCCAGTGAGGTTAGATGTCACTCAAGGGAAGTGTTTTCAAAGCATCTTAGAGAAGAATGAGGATTGGCTGGAGACTCAAGATTTGCAAACCTGCTCAGGGACAGAGGGGAGACTCAGCACTGGTCCCCTTGTGCCCAAACTTCCTCATCCACACATCAGTATTCAGCTTAGAGGGTAAGTCCAGGCTGGGGTTTCTAGAACCCATTAGCCATGTCTCTGGTGCCCCTCCCTGGTATGGAAGACGGCTGCTGTGCCGTTATGCTACATCCATTTCTTGGCTCGTATAAGAAACTTGGGCTGATTTTTGTTGTTGTTGTTGCTCTCGGTATATTTGCATAATTTTATATCCTGAGCAGAGTTCTTGATTTTGCAACATCATAATAAAAAACAGTGTGAATTGGCAGGTTTGGGGGGGTATGATTTGCAGCTGGTCTATCACTTCCGCTACTGGAAGCTTCAGCTTGAAGTATTATACAATTATCATATTTTACAGGACTTGAGCTTCTATTTGCATCTGCTCATCTTTTGTTGTTGCTTTTTAAAAAACACTCCCTTTTCACATTTTGGGGGCTAGATGGATGCCCAATATCCTCGCTTTATACACTTTTCCCTTCATGGTATAAATTCATATAGTTCAGTGTCTATTGAAATCAAAGCGCCAAGGTCTAATTGACATAATAACACGATGAGCTCTTTGGACAGTTTTTGGGGATTGAAAACAATGATGAAGCAAATGCAACTCAGGGTTATAGTAATATCTCTAACCATCCCCTTTTCACTCATTGCCATTATTTTGATTAAAAGGTCTATAGAAGCCACGGTGGTTGTTCAGGATGCAAAAATTATTGCAGAAACTTCCTCTATTAATGGAAATTATTAGAGGATGGGAATGGTACTCGAACAGCAAGAATGACATTAATTATGCGAAAAGCAATCATATCTGGCAGTTGGCAGGCATGCATTATTCTTCAACACTCTTCCACGGGTCTGTGTCCAGCCAGCACTAGAAACCTAAAAGCTTTTTATTTGGCAAAGTTTGCAGAGCACTTGGACTTGCAGCTTCTTGATAAAAGATGATTTGGAAGGGGATTTTGTTGGTGAAATTGAAGACTTCAGTAATGAGTTCTGTGTAGATGAATCAATGCCCAATTAAATGATTATATCAAATCCAACTTCAAATGTTGACTTGAAAAAAATCACATTTTAAAGACTTTGAGAGCAAGATGCTATATATACATCCCATCAGAAGAGTAAAGTTGTATTACCACCCTGGTAAAGGTAGGGAGTGTTCTGAATGATCAAGAGTTTGATTAATGGAGAGCTGCTAAGGACAGGAATTATCTGTATATTAAGAATTAGAACAGATTGCAATAGCCTCACTTATTTTCATTCCGTCGTTCCCTTTCTCTTTTGCAAAACTTCTCTGTTTCTCGGGGTCTTTATTTCTCTTTCCATCGACACCCCTCCAAGGCTCCCTTCTCTGTTCACCACTGTTTTGATGTTCTCACCACTGTCTACAGAATCTGTTTTTCTTATCTACTCCTGTTTTTGCCTGTTCTTGTCCCCTCACAGCAGTAAATACACCCAGTCAGAGCAACATTTGTTGCTTTACTCATTCACATGATAAGCCTTTAGAGAGCCCTTGATATGTTTAGGGCACTGACCTGACCACGGGAAGAGTTATCAAAATTGCAGGAGCGAGCATTCTGGCATGGGCACAAAAGTGCACATTCAGGTGCTGTAAAATAGCCAGTGGAATCAAGTCACTGAACATGTGGGAGAAAGATGAGATAAAGCGGGAAAGTTTGGCCGCTGTAGGTTACGGAAAACTTTTATCTGCTAGTTAATAGAAAATCATTAAATGGGGCACCTGGGTGGCTCAGTCGAATAAGTGTCTGCCTTTGGCTCAGGTCATGATCTCAGGGTCGTGGGATCAAGCCCCATGTCGGGCTCTCTGGTCAGCAGGGAGTCTGCTTCTCCCTCCCTCCCTTTCTTTCTCTCTCTCTCTTTATCTGTCGTTCCCAAATAAACAAATAAATAAATAAATCTTAAAAAAAAAAGAAAGAAAGAAAGAAAGAAAAATCATTAAATGGACATGGGGGTTTGGTTTGGTTTTTTAAACCATATCTTGACACAAGAACGTCGATTTTCAGAATGTGATCTGTTTAATTCTCTTTTTCTCCTCCTCTGGTCTTCATTCATCTTCTAGAACCTGCACTGTGCTGGTACAATAGTCAGTTGCAAACTAATTTGGTTAATACACATTTCAGACTAAAGTGTGTATGATTTCAGCATTAACGGTAGCATGGATCAGGTTACTTTGTGATTCCAATGGATGCTACACACTGAGGTCACTCTTTAGATCAACAGTAGCTGTGTCCAGCAGACCCAGCCATCTATCCTATCATGTAAGGTTTTCCTACTACGCTACTATTATTTTCAGCTCTTAGGAATCTTCCCTCATTCTAACCAATTACACAATTGAGATTCCTAATGGTTTTGATTTCTATACCAGATCCAAGTTTAAATCTAAATTGTTAGAACATATATTTTTTAAAAATTATTTTTAAGGGAAAGGGAAAAAACAGAACTATGTATACAAAAGAGCTTGAGGATGGCAGTCTTATTAAGACTTAACCATAGGACAGATGGCATAAAACCTCCTTAAAACAATGTTGGTAATACATATTATGATATTTAACAAGTCTTGTTCAAAAGGATAGCTAGCCCTCATGGAAGCTGATTCTTTCTATTAAGTGCCACTGAGTAGATGTGTGAGATTTCTGTTTTATTGACTCAGTAAATATTCATGAACAAGGAGATATGTCAGGCTTTGAGAAAGCAATGGCTCAAGAAAGTGAAAATGTCCCAACTCCAATGAAGCTTGCTCATCTTGTGTAAACCAAATTAACAGACTGACACAGGGCATAATACTGAAAAAGGCTGTACATTATACAGCCTGTTCTTGTTTATAAAACAGTTTTTTTTACTAAAAATTAATTTTGGTATACCAGAAATTAACATATATCAGTGCCTCCAGCTAAATGTAATAACTTTTGCCAGGCAATTGGAGTTGAGGGGTCTGGCCATGATGACCATGACCTCATGCAAAATGCTTGCAGGCAGCCAGTTTCCCATACCCCACCCCACTGCCACCATAAGCTCATCTGAACATTCAAGTCTTCTATCTCTGTTCTTTGTTTAGGAAATAGAGCTACAGTAACTGGAATGATCACTGACAACATATGAGGCAGCGTTGACAGTGAGATGGAGATCACATCCTGGTCTTGCCACTGTATGAACCTTTGGCTAGTTGCTTTCACTTTATCTGAACTCTCCTTCTCTCATGTGTAAAGAAATGGAAATGATAGCATTAATTCTAGCTCATGATACTGATCACACAGTGTCGCAGAAAGTCATTTCTTTCTAGTTATTTTTTTCTAGTAACAGGAGTGACTGAAAACTGCCCACAGACTGAACTAGGAAAAGAAAACATTCTGAAAAGTTTGAAATTTTCAAACTTTTCTGTTTCCATTGTTTGGTTTTTATAAATGCAAGTATGTTTTAAGTAACCTAGAGAGCTTTCGTGCCTTCGTCACTTAATATCCTTTATAAGATCTATTAGTTAAAAGAGATATTATGAACCTGTAAACTGTTATATCATTTTAAGTTTTGGTGTATTTTGAGGGTCAGATTTTTCCCTTTAGAATGCGTAAAGAACACTGACTGTCACAGAGTATGATAAAAATGAAACAGGAATGCCCAGTTCAGTTGCCTGAGCATCTGGCTCTTGACTTCAGCTCAGGTCATGATCTCAGAGTTGTGGGATCGAGCCCCACATCAGGTTCTGTGCTCAGTGTGGAATCTGGTTGAGATTCTCTCTCTCCCTCTCTCCCCACCCTTTCCCCTGCTCACACTCTAAATAAATATGTAAATAAATAAATCTCTTTTTAAAAAATAAAATAAATAAAAATAAAACAGCTGAGGCATAAATAACTCACATATTACATCCAAGTAATAAGTCAAAATCGAATTCGATAAATACTGGATACTAGCATCTGGTGATTAGGGTTACTACTGAGATTCCACTAAATTCCTGCTTACTCTATTCCTGGAAAATACAGGAGAGGTAAACGGATTTATTAAGGTATACCTTCTCTTCCTTCTTTTCATCAGAAATCGTCTTCTGTCAAGCAAAAGTTTAGATTTCAGTCAATGTCGCAATATCTCTATTCGTAGGTAGACAGATGGGGAAAGGAAATGAGATGGTGTCTGGCTCTTTAATTAAAGATGTAGAGCCAGAGTGTGCTCTTCACGCTCACTGGCAAGACACATATGTACATGTGCACACACATGCACACACACTCACATGCAAAGTGCATCTGATAGATGAAGCCAAATTTGTAAAATTGTATCCATAATCATAGTTTCTATGGTAACTGTATCTTAGGCCCAGGCACAAACAGAGCTGGGCAGGAGATGCCTGGTTTTATTTTCTCTGAAGACAATCTGAAGAGAGTTAATTCAGGTTATCAAGATGCCATGGTCCGGTGTACTTGGTTAGTACTTGGGTCATGCGAGTGTAAGATTGAATGCTGAAATCCCAATAAATGTGTTATAATTTTATAATGTTGCAGATTACTTTGCTGTCTTTGTCATTCAGCTTTAAAATAATTATGTTACAGACATAGAGTTACCATATTAATGAGGTGGAAACTATATGCAAGATAACTTTTATAAATGTACATAAGTTAGAGGGACTTTAAGGATTTATTTTCACTCCAGCTTTTTCCAAGAGAGGAAAATATAGGCACAGAATGGTGAAAAGGCTTCCCCAAGAGTTATTTTTAAAATATTTTTATTTGCTGTATTTTCCAAACTAGCAGATGTTCTAAACTAGTCTATAAACTGAATACCCAGTTATTTGACAAAATTACTGAAATTAAATTAGAGAAAATAAACACTTCAGAAATAATGGTCTGAAAGAGTGTGTGTACTTTCGCTTCTCTAGATAGCATATTTCTAAATACATATCTCCGGCATAATATACTTCACATTGCCAAAGAGAAATCATTTACAACCTATTTTGATTCGTTTCTTTTTGTTTAAATGAAGTATGGTGAGTTTCGCTCCAAATATGTAACATTTCAGCAGAATGTCTTCATATGAGAAGATGCTCAAAGACAAGTTCCCAACTTTTTTAGACATTTTCATCATGTTGATTCCTTCAAAAATCTTCGAGCCAGACCTATAGCTAAGTAAGAGGAATGTAATTAAAAGAAAGCTTCTGGAAACTGCTCAAAAATAGCTGTCATGTTACCAACTTGAAATGAAAGGCGTGTTTCCTAAAATGACATCTGAATTTTTATACTTTGCATCTTAATCTTATGATGGGTCTGGCAGCACGGAACGCAGTTTCGTGTAATAGATCCGAGTAGGACCTATTTGTAAATGAGGATGCTGTGTGGCGGTGAATCAGCCAGACTGCAACTCTGCAGTGTGTTTCCGTCACAGAGGCTTTTAAATTTCCTTGGGAAAATTGACTTAAGGGACATAAATTACAACATTGGCAAAAATTTGTCCCAACCGGTGGGAATTGGGAAACAAGTTAAATTTGAATTGTTTCCACTTTTTGTCATCAGACATTTGCAGAAAATCTTGTGTGATTTATTCTTTTATTTGTAATGAATTGTTAAAACATCTTTGAAAGAGCATTAAATCTTCCCCCTCTGCCATTAATCTGCAAATGGGAGAAATCGGGGGTTAAATGGCCTCTTTAGTATATTGCTTTGTGAAACTGCTGATTCCTGCAATGCTGGGCTAGAAATACATACTAATTTAAGGAACTCTGAATGTAACCAGCAAGCTCCTTGCCTTTGCAGAGAAAAGACTAATAGCTTTATATTAACAAGGCTCTTAACATCCCAGCCAGCAGCAGGCACTGAGTGAATGAAATTGGGAGAACTCCCATGGACTAAAAGCATCTTAATTCAACATTCCTCATACACCAGACCCTCCTGATAGGCCATCCGAGGCTGTCAAAAGCCAGCCAAACAGGACTGCCCCTGCAAGGCACACCAAGCGAGAGCCTCTCAAGTTATTTTTGAATAAGCTCTCTGAAGTTTCTCTTCCTGAGCTTTATTAATAGAAAAAAAAAATAAATATGCCCCAGATCCAAGCATAAGTTCTAATATTACGTATTTTTGGAAAAGACTAGGCTTCTCTTATGGATTAAGTCAAAATTATTTCTTTCTATCAGAAGTATATTTAGGTCATTACATTAAAAAAAAAAAAAACCTGCATGATACCAAGTGAGATAAAGGGCTTCTTTAAAAAAATTAATTGGATCAAAGCCGCTGACCCTATTTTTTTTATGATGAGGGAAATTACCTAATAAGGAGTGCTGGAAGCAGGAACATTTTTGAGTCTTAATACGCACTGAGCAAAATGAGAAATGAGCTTATAAATGCCTGTGCCTGTCTCTTACCCCTCACTCCCTCCTGAAGGGGCCTGACTTCCTAAGGACCCAGCTATAACTTATAATTAGTTTCTCTTTGGCAGTCTTCTGTCTGCAATTTCCTACCCTCAGTTTACAGCTATTTGCAAGAATCTTGGTACCCGGCATAATTATCCATAGTGCCACTATTTCTGATTGGGATGCAAAAGTTGATCAAGTTATAAGAGGAGATTAGATAAACTATGAATTATCCACAAATGGGATGTTATGTAGCTTTTAAAATTTATATTTGTGAAATATACTGTTAGCACATCAAAATGCCAATAATAAATAATTGGAGGGAGAGGGGTGCCTGGGTGGCTCAGTGGGTTAAAGCCTCTGCCTTCGGCTCATGTCATGGTCTCAGGGTCCTGGGATGGAGCCCCGCATCGGACTCTCTGCTCGGCAGGGAGCCTGCTTCCTCCTCTCTCTCTGCCTGCCTCTCTGACTACTTGTGATCTCTATCAAATAAATAAATAAAATCTTAAAAAAATAATTGGAGGGAGAAAACTATATTCCATTTAAATATGTATATATTAAAAATGTTGACAGCAGTCAACTTTTGATGATTTAGGGAGAAAAATCAGTTCAATGTGTTTTTTAAATAATGCAGCACAAATGTATTCCCATCATTTCCATTAACTAACACTGTGTCCCCAAGGGAGAGGACTTCTTCTCATCTCTGTGCTTTAGAGTACACAGCACATGACTTCACTCAGGAGATGCTAACAAATATTCATTCACTTGGAAGTATCCATCTTATTTCCGCAGCACAATAACATGAGGCAGTGCGACCAGGGTTTGGTTTTGGTTGTTTTGGGTTTTTATTTCTTTTTGGGGAGAAAGCGATAAAGATTTTCAATACCATGGAGTCCTGCCTTCTCTCCCCACCAATCCACAGAAATCACTTTCAGTAAAGCATCAGTCACCATCTCATTGCCAGTTCCCACAGACTCTTCTGTGGGACTTACGTTAGTTACTGTTTGGTTGCAGAGAACGATATGCACCCTAGCTCGTTTAAGCAGGAGCAAATTTATTATACCACACCAATGGGCTTACAGAATCCTAAGGGCATCGAAAGAAACCTAATCTTGGCTAAGCTTTCAGGGATGATTTCTCCAGCCATGCTACAGAACCAGACTACCAAGGGAGCTGCTGCCACTTCTGTAAGAAAGCTTTTGGCTCCAGAGCCACACAACAATGCCACCATCATTAAGAAAGTGCCACGATCAGGAAGCCATCTGTAGTGCTGCCAACTCCAAAGCTGGCTACAAAAGCTACACTTCACCCCAGAAACTTGCAAAGACACATCTGCTGAAACCGCGAAGGAAACCAAACACATCCTTAGTCATTGCTGTCAGAATAAACAGTGGAAGTGCGACCACTTCCTCAATGGCCCATCTTAAAGCAAACCAGTACACTGACTTCAAGGGCATTCTGGGAAAGGCCAGTCTAGCTTTCCAAGCCCTGTAGTTCAGGGAGACACTCTGCAAGGACGGAGTTTGGGTAAATCATGCCAACACACCATATTGCCCACAGACCTTTTCTTTTCTTCTTTTTTTTTTTTAATTTTATTTTTTATAAACATACATTTTTATCCCCAGGGGTACAGGTCTGTGAATCACCAGGTTTACACACTTCACAGCACTCACCATAGCACATACCCTCCCCAATGTCCATAACCCCACCCCCCTCTCCCAAACCCCCTCCCCCCAG